>NC_086451.1:15437814-16042314 GCF_028390025.1 Pseudophryne corroboree
TATTATTTTAATTTGATTTATTTTTTAATTAGCGGAGCTGAAACCCAAGTCTGCCTGTGCATTCACTCCCGAACTGGCCTGGCGAGGCTCTTGGCCAGTATACATTAGTAATAAATACGTTACGATTACAGATTTCCAGTGGGAAACAATAGCAAATTATCGTTAACGTTATAACCAGAGCCGTCAGATTATTTGTCTTCAATACACAGACCGTACCATCAGGACAACCCTCTGGCTGGCACTTACCATTACTAAACATCTCGTCATCTGTCAGCTGACCATCTTTGGCATAAAGAACTCCAAACTTAAAATTCACTGAGCCCTAAAAAAAGATACAGACCAGAAAGATTATTAATACACTGCGATAATAAAGGATTAGTCAGTATGGAAATAACGCATTCTGTACGACTAATACGCGGCTACACACTTCCGGCGTGGAGACTGCTAGTAGGGAGAGTTAAGCTCGCAACGTTACAGCCCCCCAAAAAGTGATGGTGTTTCTCCCGCCCCCAATCCCCGTAATTATCATCTAGTCAGTGACAGCAACTGTTCCCATTACTACACCCCCCATGTGGGATTTGCACCCACAATCTGGTACTTCCACCCCCGTGCCTCACACCTATGGCCTGAGATGTACGCAATTCTGTATGGGGTCATATCAAGTGATTTTTTAACAAAATGCGCGTGCTTCCATCCTATAGTATTTGCAAGCGATTCTGCTTTATACACGTCTCGGTTGCTTCTTACTTGGATCTGCGTTACCGGGTGGCAGTGGTCCGGTAACGTGCGTTCGCATGCAGATTACATTATCCGTGGGCGTGTACACAGAGCTGAGGCCTATTTTATAGAATGCACTTTATAAATGTTACCTCAGTGCTGATTGGTTGCCATGGGCAACTTCTGCACTGGCTCACTTCTTCGCTCTTATCACTGCTTCATGAAGAGACCACTTATTAGTCTCATTCTTGGCCACAGGACAGTAACCAGGACAACGGACGGAACTCGTGGCACACACGGATTGGGATAAATATGTTTGTAGGATAACACTCTTACCCCAGGATGGACAAGGGGACGGAATTAAGTACAGCATCAGTCGGCATGTCGACGCAGCGTTTTTACAGTATTTTAGCCCTAACCCTACCCTGACTTCACAACGTCAATGGCACAAATGTACATTACAAGTATGGAGATGAAGGTGGAATCCCACATCCACCAGGATCCCTGGACACATTCCCGTCATTCGGGCAGATTGGGAGACTCTCTGCTTTGTGCACAATTCTGGAAATGTACTTAATGGAGACAGCAGTGGAAAACGATCAGTTTCACTCACCTCCTGTTCCTCTAACACCAGCAGGTCCTATAGTCGGAGAAAGGGAAGAGGAGAGTGAGCGACAGCAGTAATATAGTAGCGGCGCAAGCAGACGTAATTACTCTTTACTCTGCAAACGCTGAAAAGTCAACACTGAATTATTGCAGCTGTCGGTTAACCCCAAATGCAGAGTCCTCAGGGTGAGGGAGCTTCAGCCCAGGTCTCTCTTATAGAATCACATCTAGCCAAAACCTAAGACATGTATTATATAATATGTTATACCGCACTCACCCTCCCACCACACCCGACACGCGCTGTGGAATATATTTTATGTAGCGTGCCCTATGTGAATAATAACACACAATGTATATAATATATTACTAAGGTATTTAATAATGCATGATCTCAAAAAAATGGCACTGGCCATGGTGGCTGAGTGGGGGCTCGAGGTAAGTGCAGGGGTGTTATCCATTTGTGGGAACTGGAATGTGGCGGTGCCAGTGGAGAAGCAACTATGGCTGCCTACCACTCCTTGGTGTTCCAACCAGCAGCTTTTACTGGTGCCTCCTGGCCTTAAATGAATGTGAAGTGCCAAAGGGGGCAAGGCGGAAGGTCTGGCTATCATCATTACTGGAGACAATTTCAGCTTGAGGGGGCGCAAGATTCAAGTAAAATTATTCTGGTGGGTAGTTGGGACAGGAGATATAAAGATTAGTCTTCCATTGGCCAGGATGGAGAGGGGCAATAACCCAAGTGTGAGGACAGTGGGGAGAGCACAAAGGGGGTCATTCCGAGTTGATCGCTCGCTAGTTACTTTTAGCAGCCGTGCAAACGCATAGTCGCCGCCCACGGGGGAGTGTATTTTCGCTTTGCAAGTGTGTGAACGGCTTTGCAGCCGAGCTCTGCAAAAACAGTTTGTGCAGTTTCTGAGTAGCTCAGAACTTACTCAGCCGCTGCGATCACTTCAGTCTTTTTGTTCCCGGAATTGACGTCAGACACCCGCCCTGCAAACGCTTGGATACGCCTGCATTTTTCCAAAAACTCCCAGAAAACGGTCAGTTGCCACCCACAAACGCCCTCTTCCTGTCAATCTCCTTGCGATCAGCTGTGCGAATGGTTTCTTCGTTAAAACCATCGCTCAGCAATGTACCTGTACGACGCGCCTGTGCGCTGCGGTGCATACGCCTGCGCAGTTTTGCCATTTTTTTCACCTGATCGCTGCACTGCGAAAACTGTCAGCGAATGATCAACTCGGAATGACCCCCACTATTAACAAATGAAAAACCCCCAGCATGTTCCAGACTGATTCATGTGAGAGTTAACGACTGAGGTCTGTGTTACCGCTATAACTGTGCGTGTGTGCTGAATATAAAAGGCAGTAATACCCCTTGCAAAGTCTATATTCTCTACAATTGCTTAAGGCGTTGACTTGTGTAAAAGTTCTTTTAAGAAGTAACTGAGCAAACGAACATGACAGTTCCTGATGCACTCTGCCTGGCTCTACTCCCTCCAGGCTACATCAGAGACACTCCCGTGACCTACACAGGATCTCACCTTCTGAATCTCTGGGTTGAGGATCTCCCTGGGGCTTTTCTCAAATCTATCGAGGTTCATGGCACTGAAAAAAAATAAATGACAGCGTTACCCTTTCCAGCGGCAGCTTTCCGGTTGTAGACTAAGGCGGCCAATTACATTTAAGGTGCTGGGATGTAGACACAATGGGGCTATAAAGCTGATGTAACTGGGCCTACCCTATATAAAAAAACCATTCATACCTGCATACTAACATGTATTAATCATATACCGCATTCTTATCGGTGCTAAAATTGATTGGCTGTAGACTATGAAGTTGCATCAATGTTGTGTCCCAATTTTAACCTCGCACCCCTTAGAGAAGCGCAGGGAAACTAACGATAACCACACTGCAGGAAATGGCTGATATGTGCGCAGCCGGCCATCGCGACGATACCCCTCGCATGGAACGGAATTCCCGCCTGAGAATTAATCCTTTCATCTAAAATTCTGCCAGACCTTTCTGCCCCAGGCTGTGGATGCAAATTTACATTTCTACAAAGTCCAGCAACTTACAGCCCAAAGCTAACCCTCCATATGCCTTCCACTCCAAGAATGAAGTTTGTTCCACAATCAATTACATACTAAATGGGGTAATATTAGGGGATTCTGTACTGGAAAAAAACTTAGGTGTTCACATAGATAACAAATTAAGCAGCAGTACCCAAATTAGGAGTGCAGCAAAGAAGGCTAATAAGATACAGTATTAGCATGCATAAAATGGGGAATTGATGCAAGGGACGAGAGTGTTATACTCCCATTATATAAATCACTAGTGAGGCCACATCTTGAATACTGTGTGCAATTTTGGGCACCATATTACAAAAAGGATATCCTGGAGCTACAAAAGGTTCAGAGGCGGGCAACCAAACTAATTAAGGGCATGGAGATGCTGGAATACGAGGAAAGGCTTGCAAGGCTAGGCATGTTTACAATGGAAAAGAGGAGACTAAGAGGGGACATGATGAACATCTACAAATATATAAGGGGTCAATACACAGAGCTTGCGGGGGACCTGTTTTCAATAAGATCAGCACAGAGGACACGTGGTCACTCGCTTAGGTTAGAGGAGAGGAGTTTCCGCACATTGAGGCGAAAATGTTTTTTCACAGTAAGGACAATACGTGTTTGGAATTCCCTGTCTGAGAGAGTGGTAACGGCGGACTCAGTCAACACCTTTAAGAATGGGATAGATAAATTCCTATTGGATAATGATATTCAGGGTTATGGTGCGTAGGCACGCATTATAGTTAATATAACTAGTCCTAACATAAAAATAACTAGTCCTATAATAAGACTGCATAGGAGACCACATATAGGTTGAACTCGATGGACAATTGTCTTTTTTCAACCTTAGTTACTATGTTATTGTCATAATAGCAAAAACACTTCCTATATTACATACCTTAATATAGATTTCACTGATAATGTTTTTGTGGGACAGTATGAAAGGCAGATTTTCTGTGTACCCTGGGAAAACACACACAAAGCAGAAAACCACGTTAGACAAACCAATCTCCTGTGTCAGCGCTTTCTGCACCAACGTCATGAGAGCTCGGCCATTGTATCACTGCATACTGTGCTGCAATACTATATACTGACGTGTGATCGCCACTGCGGCATATATTGTCCTGTAAAACTCTACGGTAAGTATCATGGTTTGGGGGGGGGGGGCAAAACAATTAATTTATTGCATTACAATTAATTTTTTTTTTTTTTTTCCCTGGAAGCCGAATGAGAGGTTCTACTATATTGGCAAAATAACAATAATGTACAGTATTGTAAGGGGTATAATTACTAAATCATTGCTGGGCTTCCAGGGCTAAAACACACATTTACTAATATTTAAAAATTAGCATAAACAAAAAAAAACTGTTTGTAAATGTGTATTTTAGCCCTGGAGATACAACATCGATTGAGATCAATTTTCATTGATAACAAAAATTAACCTTTAGTAAATAAACCCTTAAGAGTGTACAGTAACCACTTATAGAGATCAACATTTACATTCTTTGCCAAACGAGTTTCACACTGAAACATCCAGTAGAGCGGAGATGTTTTGGTGATACAAGCTTTGAGATGCTTTCATTATGCCATTATGTGGAACGCTCGTGGGCACAGTGGGGCAGATTCAGAGGTGGACTCAGTGGCGATATGCACGCAATTGGCTGATGTATTTTCTACCAGGCAGGCATCTGATTCGTAATGTGCATATGTCCTAAGTGTCTAGGTACAGAGACGCAGCACAGATTTGGATGCAGGATCTAGGAATTATGGTGGACGTTACTGGGAGTTAATGTGGTGGTGAAACGGACGTGGGCTTGAAAGCGACTGCGTAAAGAGACGCAGCACAGATTTGGATGCAGGATCTGGGAATTAGGGTGGACGTTACTGGGAGTTAATGTGGTGGTGAAACGGACGTGGGCTTGAAAGCGACTGAATGCAGAGATGCAGAACCACTGAAACAAGCGGCCATACTCAGAGAAACTGAACTTGCCATTGGACTGATGCAAGTTTCCATGGTGCGATTGGTGAAAATCGCAGTGGACGGAAGGACGCTGCAAGTGGGCACCTCAGTCCTTCCACAGTCGCATGCTGAGGAGGCCATTTTCACTGAAAATAAAAAAGCCTCGCTAACCTTCCCTGCATCAAAGGAATTGAATGCTATATTTGAAAAAGTATGGGAAAACCCTGAAAAAAAATTCCAGGTCCCTAAAAGGGTCCAGGCGCCCACCTCTGAATCAGCCCATTTATGTACATGTGTACACTATGAGAAGAGCTTGGATGATAATGGACACCTAAGGCCAAACTGCCACTATGTTACATTTCATGGTCAAATGCAAGTGAGGCGAAGATTTCCCCGAAAGGTTTTTGAGAATGTATCTCGTCTCTGCAATACATTCATATATTAATGGTAATTTGCAGAATGGATGAAGAGGCCACCATTTCTGCCACCTTCAGACAGCAGATGAGGTGGATCCCTGAATGATGTTGTAGAAAGAAAATGCAAGACTCCAGGACACAAGAGGTTAGGAATGCAGATCTTCCATTTGGTAGACAGTGCAATAAGCAGAGAGCGGGGCTGTAGCCAGGAATATAGAGCATAGCACTTGTACATTATCTGCTGATGACAGACTGACAGCTGTATTGTGACTGATTATTTGGAAGTGTCACGCTGCACAGATTGCGGCCATTCCTTCACCTCCTGCTTCCACCGCATTAAGGATTCAGTGGCTGATTCTCGGGTGCAAACCAAAAAAAAACACAAGTAACTTTATATCTGCATCAAACCATGCTGCAATACAAGGGGGGGCAAATACATTTATTATATATGCAAGCAGGGTAAATAGTGTCTGCTTCTGCACGTAGCCCACAGGTATACATTCAGGATCCCAGCAGCTGTAATACCAACACTGGAATCCCAACAGCCGTCATAACACCGATGCCGGCAACCCGAAAAGAGCAGGATCCCAACGACGGCATCCCAACAGGATCCCGAAGGTAAGTATGAACAGCCAGATTAGGTTTAGGCTGCAGGAGGGGGGGTTAGGTTTAAGCACACTCCGGGGGGGGGGGTTAGGGCTAGGCTGCGGCAGAGGAGTTAGATTTAGGAACACTCCAGTGGGGTTAGAGTTAGGCTGCGTGAGGGGGGTTAGGTTTACGCACACTCCAGGGGGGTTAGGGTTAGGCTGCGGGAGGGGGGTTAGGTTTAGGCACACTCCGGGGGGGTTAGGATTAGGCTGCGGGAGGGGGGTTAGGTTTAGGCACACTCCAGGGGGGTTAGGGTTAGGCTGCGGTGTGGCGGAGGTTAGGGTTAGGCTGCAGAGAGGGGGGTTAGGGGTAGGCACCACCAGGGGAGTGTTAGGCTTAGGCACTAAGGGGGGAGGGTTATGTGGGAAGAGGGGCTAAGTTTAGGCACCACCGGGGGGAGGTTAGGGTTAGGCACCAATAGGGGAGGTTAGGTTTAGGCTATGGACAGGGTGGGTTAGGGGGTAGGGGAGGGAGGTTAGGGTACCGAACACACCCCACCGGCATCCCAACCGCCGGCTTTTCATACTGAACCCAGCCCACACATACTGGATGGCTTTATTTTTACAGCTCTAAATTTGGACATGCCTCTCCCAAATCTATATCCCTCTGCACATGTTACATCTTCCCACCTGCAGTGCAGCATGGTTTTCCCAAGGTGAATAGTTACTCGGTCTGTTTTGCTTTGCCCTCAGTAAAGAATCAGCCCCTCAGTGTGTTTCCGCGCCCGCCTCAATGCCCATTCCCAGATGCTCCATCAGATACTCTCCATCCTACAGCCAGATGGCAGATTACACAGGTGGCTGTGGGATGGGGCCTGCTTGCAGCATCACTGTACGTATTAACGCGTCTGAGCAAGGTGCCAGGTGCAGTAATCTCAATGAAATCAGCCACAACCCTGAGCCAGAGAAGGCCGGGAACATCGCTTAGTAATCCTTTCGCCCTGGACGTGTCTAACCCTGAACTGTCACAGGACAAATCGATGGCTCATAACTCGCAGAAATGCGCTGATCTCGACTAGTGTAAGGATATCTTCCTTCTGACAGGCGCTGGTGCACAGTAAACGTACAAAGTGACATCACAGTGATGCCTTCTTTATTTATTTATATATTGTTTATTTATATCATTTATTTTATAGTTACATACTTCATATACTAAGCTACTCTTTAGTCTTTACAAGTCCATGCTTTGCCTTTCAGAGTCCCAAAAGCACAGACTCACCCGTATGGATTATACAATGGGGGAGATTTATCAAAAATTGGAGAGAGATAAAGTTGAGAGAGAGATAAAGTACCAACCAATCAGCATCTAACTGCCATATTACAGGCCGTGTTTCAAAAATGACAGGAGCTGATTGGTTGGTACTTTTTTCTCTCTCCAAGCTTTGATAAATCTCCCCCTATATCTGTACACAGCACTTTAATTTTAAATCGTCCTCGCCCAGCGGAGGCAGTCATTATGCTAGTATTCAGGCAGCGATGTCTCCGGTCTCTACTGAATTGGCAGACCCAAAATGGCTGCCTCCACTGTATAGGACACAACAACAGTTCTATATCTAACCCTGGATTTCAACAGACATTTCTGCATTACAAGATTCCAGGCAATAAGTTATACGTAGCGAAAGACCCCGCCGTTGTGACACATACGGTTTTCCGCCATAGGATCGCTCGATACTGCGGTACGCGCTGATTGTTCTGGTCGGAGAGGACGACGGACAGGAAAAACGGGTTCCGCTCTGCATCGGTTCCTACGTAGTTTTGATGAACTGTTAACAAAACAGAAATAGTCAATTATTTTAGAAGGAACTGGGACAGCAGTATAGATAATAATGACAATGCATAGTGTAATAGGGTCAAATATACAGTATACGCCACCAAAATAATTTTGTCTCTCTATAGTAATAGCCCCAGATAGATCATTCCTAGAACGGATTAAACGTGTTCAGTACACGGGATGAATGACAATGGTGGTCATTCCGAGTTGATCGCTCGCTAGCAGTTTTTAGCAGCCGTGCAAACGCTATGCCGCCTCCCACTGGGAGTGTATTTTAGCTTAGCAGAAGTGAGAACGAAAGGATCGCAGAGCGGCTACAAAGTTTTTTTGTGCAGTTTCAGAGTAGCTCTAAACCTACTCAGCGCTTGCGATCACTTCAGACTGTTCAGTTCCTGTTTTGACGTCACAAACCCGCCCAGCCACGCCTGCGTTTTTTCTGGCACGCCTGCATTTTTCCAAACACACCCTGAAAACGGTCAGTTGCCACCCAGAAACGCCCACTTCATGTCAATCACTCTGCGGCCACCACTCGACTGAAATGCTTCACTAGACCCTGTGCAAAACTACATCATTTGTTGTGCTCGTACGACACGCGTGCGCACTGCGGCGCACACGCATGCGCAAAAATGTGGTTTTTTAGCCTGATTGCTGCGCTGAGAACAAATGCAGCTAGCGATCAACTCGAAATGACCCCCTATAGCACTTGGTTGAAAAGATCCATTAAAGACATAACAAGAGCAGTTGTGCATGGACACACCATGATGTATTAATAAAGGAATTAACATGGGAAGATGAAACATGACATGAACCAGTAGGCAGACGTAGGAGCCATTAATCATGTTGGAGATTTATATGACGGTTATTGGTGCATTGATTGCAGCTAATTGGTGATATCCCAACAACATCTACATACACAAAATCACCAAAGGACACAATTTATCTCTTTGTGTTCCTGAAGGTCTCACGTACACTACAGCCCTGAGTAACTATATAAATGGCTGCCCGGATGATTGATCTACACCACAGGTTCTCAAACTCGGTCCTCAGGACCCCACACGATTCATGTTTTGCAGGTCACCTGTAGATTTTTAAAATGTGACAGTTGGTGACACACAGTGCAGCTGCTGGGTGACATGGAGAACGTGAACCGCGTGGGGTCCTGAGGACCGAGTTTGAGAACCACTGATCTACACTGTCTAGGTAGACAACCCATAGTTCCACACCATATGACAGGTACAAAAGGTCGACATGACACTGTCCGACACATAAATGGTCGACACAAGGGTAACAGGACTGTTATCTAGTTTGGCCAATCTCACTCCCAACCTGGAAGTCCGCCCTCAGGCCATGCAGCTATCTGTGCGCAACAGGATTAACTTTTAAAATATAATAATTTTATTAATAATCCAAAAATATGGATAGATAAAATAAAATATACAGTATATACTATCTGATTCAGAGGTGACCTCACAATATTATTGAACAATTTTAGCAGATTTTAAACCATCTAGATCTTATAAAAGAACCCGCAATGATGCCATAATCACTTTAAACTTAAATAATGGTATCGTATTCAAAATATAATCCCTTAATGAAAAATCCCAATACAGTGCACTGATTCATTAAACGTAAATGTCCACATATGCTGGCCAGCCTGTATTCAAATAAGGTGTATTTCACCTAGAGATTTAATCCAAAAGAATCAGTTTACTTTGTATGGATAATGTCTATAGCACAGTACTGTGATTAAAATGAGGAAAAATCACCATATAATTAGACCATTTAAATATCCTATGATTAGGTACCGTCAGTAGTAACAAGTGTCTCCTTTAGTTGAACGGTAAATATCCTCCCCGTGCCACCGATATGTATAGCTGTTCAGTGGGGATATATTTGCAGAGCAGCCGTCTCCTGCTGGCTCTCGTACTTGTGCTGATTCACTTGCTGTGATCACCCGAGACCTCCGTCATCTGTATTTCACGTACCGGCATTCACTGCATCGCCCGGTCACTCACAAAACAGTGCGGCTAGATTTTCTTTAGCAGCCGGTGTCCAATATACGGTGATGCACGGAGTCCCTTGCAGCGGGTTATGGGTGTAATAATTCACCAGCAATCACGGCAGTGGTGGCTGACATTCACCGTGATGCCTGAAGGCTATCAGTTAGTACAACTGAATTTACCTTTGTAGCCGGAGTCCGGTGTACCAAAATGTACAGAGTCCTTTGCAGCGGATTCAGTGATGATAAAAATTACCCAATATTCAGGGCAGCAATAGATGATCCAAATAGAGGTCACTCCAGAGCTATTACCTAACGCGTTTCTCGACCATTAGCCCCGGTCGTTTCATCAGAGGTAGATAAAAATGGTCTAATTATATGGTGATTTTTCCTCATTTTAATCACAGTACTGTGCTATAGACATTATCCATACAAAGTAAACTGATTCTTTTGGATTAAATCTCTAGGTGAAATACACCTTATTTGAATACAGGCTGGCCAGCATATGTGGACATTTACGTTTAATGAATCAGTGCACTGTATTGGGATTTTTCATTAAGGGATTATATTTTGAATACGATACCATTATTTAAGTTTAAAGTGATTATGGCATCATTGCGGGTTCTTTTATAAGATCTAGATGGTTTAAAATCTGCTAAAATTGTTCAATAATATTGTGAGGTCACCTCTGAATCAGATAGTATATACTGTATATTTTATTTTATCTATCCATATTTTTGGATTATTAATAAAATTATTATATTTTAAAAGTTAATCCTGTTGCGCACAGATTGGTTTCTTTTTTCCTTGTTTATCTTGTTTTGTGGGGGTGAGCAACCTTCCCCTTCTTACCAAATTGTGCAGCAATAGGAAGTTCTCATAAGGTTGAAAGTTTCGGGCGCCCATTGTCCTTGTTTTATTTCATGCAGCTATCTGAATGCAGAGCAGCACTCAGAATGTCGACAATATAACTGACCATGTCGGCATATTCATAATCTCGACATGCAATACTGACAAAAGGCTGGCACAATGCGTGTCTCCATTATGAACATATCAGCGTTAGGATAGGAAGCGGTTAGGGTTAAATAGTATGGCCGACATTCTCACCGCCAACATGTCTGAGAGTATGTCAACTTTACACTGCGTCCACATTCATGTCGGCATTCTGATTGTCTAATGCACATACACACCCCTAGTAAATGATTTTAATGTAGTGTTTCACATTTATGTTGATATAATTTCCCTGACATTTAGATTATAAATGCTTAGGGACAGGGCCGGTTCTAAGAGTTGTGGCGCCCTGGGCAAAATATGGGGGCGTGGCTTCAATTGGGGGCGTGGTCACGACACTGCAAGAAAATAAAAAAAAAAGAATACTTACCATCCCCGTTCCTGATCCAGACCCCCTCCGCCGGCGGCACCGCTCTTCTCCCCTCTCTCTTCTCTTCGATCTATGGGAGAGACGTTATTACGTCTCTCCCATAGAACAGCATAGACACTAGAGGTCAATTATGACCCCTAGTGTCTGTGCCACTATGCTGTGCGGTGCGCGATGACGTCATCGCGCATCGCACAGCAAAGGTCCTCTACACGAAGGGAAACTAGACCGTAGCGTCTAGTTTCCCTTCATGGAGAGGACCTTTGCTGTGCAGTGCGCGATGACGTCATCGCGCACCGCACAACTAAGGTCCTCTCAATGAAGGGAAACTAGACGCTACGCGTCTGGTTCCCTTCAAAGCGGGGGGGCACAGCAGGGCACTGCGGGGGGCACAGTGGCGGATCTTGCCCTGGTGCGGCGCCCTCCGGATGGCGCCGGCGCCCTCCGGAAGGCGGCGCCCCGGGCAAAAGTACCGCTTGCCCGTGGCAAGAACCACCACTGCTTAGGGACTTAGGGGTCTATTTACTAAGCCTTGGATGGAGGATAAAGGCCCTCATTCCGAGTTGTTCGCTCGCTAGCTGATTTTAGCAGCACTGCACACGCTAGGCCGCCGCCCTCTGGGAGTGTATCTTAGCTTAGCAGAATAGCGAACGAAAGATTAGCAGATTTGCTACTACATAATTCTTAGCAGTTTCTGAGTAGCTCGATACTTACTCCTACACTGCGATCAGTTCAGTCAGTTTCGTTCCTGGTTTGACGTCACAAACACGCCCTGCGTTCGGCCAGCCACTCCCCCGTTTTTCCATCCACTCCCGCGTTTTTCCCTAGCACGCCTGCGTTTTTCCGCAAACGCCGTGAAAACGCTGAGTTGCCGCACAGAAACACCCACTTCCTGTCAATCACACTACGAACACTTCAGCGTGGAAAAAACGTTGTTCGCTCGTGAGCAAATCTACTAAGTTCTTAGTATAATTACTAAGCGCATGCGCTCTGCATACCATGCGCATTTTCCACCTATTCGCAGCGTAGCGAAAATCGGCAACGAGCGAACAACTCGGAATGACCACCAAAGTCAACGGAGATAAAGTAGCAGCCAACCAGCTCCTGTCATTTTTCACGTCCAGCCTGTGAAATGTCAGTTAGGAGCCGATTGGATGGTACTTTAACTCTGTTGACTTTATCTCTATTCAAGGCTTAGTAAATAGACCCCATACTCTCAAACATCATCCACACTTTATATGCTACGTTCCAGGATAATTTGACACATATTCAGCCCTTATATAAAGGTGATCGGCTGAGATATTCTAGGTGGAAACACCAGTCGCCGACTGCAGTTGTGATTTTAGATTTACCATAAATTGAATAATTGGCCATATTAGTGTCACTTGACGGCGTAATGTTACATAAACGGGACTGGCGGGATAATTGCAGTTGTGCGCCAATTGAATAACAGAAATATATTAGATTTAGACGTCGCACAACACTTCTTTAAAAAAGCAAATTGTGCAGAATGTGTTTCTTTCAAACTATATCACATTTATAAGAAGCCTTTGCTGTAGTTGCACAGTCCGTGTGCTGGAGTGTTTTCAGTGGGCGTGGCTTAAACTGCGCTTTGCTAAAGTTCTGCAACAGTGTGACCGATAAAATGGCGTGCATTCTAATACATCAGAGAAATGGGGAACATGAGTGTTACATGCTTCAAAACAATATACTGTGCTATATAACAGTTACGCAAACGGAAAAGGTCTCATTGGAGCTAAGAGGAAGACTATCGTCTTCCACTGTGGCACTCTCACACAGTCTCAAGATAGCTCCGAACCTCAGCGGCCATCTTGGTACAGGGAATGAAGCTTCCCTAGAGGAGTAGCAACATGGAGTCTGCACAGTAGCACACTCCACTGTCAACACTTTAACTATCACCGCTAGAGCACAGCACAGATTGCATAGTGCCTGGGGTGCAGGCGGTAGCTGTGTAAACACAATACTTACCTGATAAATAAAGGACAGCAGTGGACTGTCCACACCACCCTCACTTTTTAAGGCACTAAAACAAAGATTGCAAAATGCATTAAAAACCCCCATACAAGCGAACGCTCAGTGCAGTTTCTGAATGGTTATTTATCTGTGCCCTATATACAGTATATACAGCAACTATAGTGCTAGCGTTTACATTTTTGCAGCATATGTTTCAGGCAAAATAACTACCTGTTATTTAATTCCGGTATGGTAGGACACTGGTATTAGCTGTGCTGGTTTTATAAATGTTGCTTATTGAAAGAATATCACCACATGGGGTAATTCTGTCACTCCTAGGAACCAAGCAGCAATTAGCTACGACGCATCCACTGGAAGGCAGACCGCTGAACGTGGCCAATTAGTAGCTATAGGTTTTGTGTATTGTGCTACAAATCTCTAGGAATGCTCCTGCTAATTGCAAGTTTTACTTCATTCTCTTAGATATTGGTTGCTATGGGTGATCACTTTGTGCTTGTTGGCTCCTATGTTTATAAACTGCCCCCGATGTCTCGGCAGGGAAGGTGGGGGGTGGATGTACAGTAGTCACCTTTTCCCAGGAAATACTTGAAGTACCATCGTGTGTGATACTCGGGGTTCTCCAGGTGAACGTCCGTTCTCCTCCACATTCCTGGCAGGTAGTCATTACTCTGTAACACACAAATATAGGCAGGAGGATTAGAAGGTGAAGCTCAGAGCCAGTCTGTATTGTGTACAAGCATTGACGTAGGCTGGGACTGCACCATAGCAAATCCAGCACAACGCTTTTCACTTCTGAATGGATTTAACCATTTTGAACCATTTTTTTAAAAAAGGTAGGAAAAAGGGACACTGTGACAGTATCTGGTGCACATAGGCCTCAGGTCAATTGGGAACCAAAGCTGTGCTACAGGGTCCTAGAGAGACGCAGAGACAATTATAGCTCCATTCTCCTGCCCACCCATGTGTTGGACGACACACCATCCTCCTACGTAAGGACCCAGCAAGGCCCAGCAGTCAATGGTTGCTAAATGATAAGGAGCACAGGTCGTACAGTATGGAAGCCTGCAAAGCCATAATTAATCCCATGACATTTTCCAAGGTGAACAAATGGGCAACAACCAATGACTCCATTTTTACAGTAACATCTGACTCTATACACTTATATCTGTTATTACAAAGTGATTGGAATCCTGTGGCCGAGCCGTTCTCCGTCTTGCACATATTTCCTTCCTCTGCAGTGTTATCTCAGATATTTATTACTTCTCTGCATTTTTGTTTTATTACAAACATTCGGCTGTTTTAATATTAAAAAAAACAGAGCTCTTCCCTCCTCCTCACGCTGACCACGGTGGCAGCAGGAAATGAATGTGAAGATAAACTCAGTTATTACAAAGACTTTATCCTGGCGGCCGCTGTCACAGTATTCGGACACAACGCAGCGGATCCGGATGGTTACTCGTGAGGGGACTGCTGGCGCCGCTAACAGTCCACGTCATGGGTCCCCACCGCTGAAACGACACCCCTGTTAATTTCTAGGTCTTCTCCAACACATATTTCACTGAAAGGGGCCCGCATGCAGGTCTCCGGGAACATGGCGCCCGCGCCTTGCTCCCGAGGACATCTCGAGAGCGCTTGCGCAGATCACTCGAAAATGGCCACGGGACACCGGAGGGGTAAATATACTATATGGGTGCAGTGTGTGCGGTGTGGGCCCCCCCCTCCCGCCGGACCTAGGGGCCCGTCTGCACCGCACCCATAGTAGAAACGCCTATACCTTGAAGAGAGATAAAGTATATGTAGACAAAGTACGAACCAACCAGCTCCTGTCATGTTATAGTCAGAGTTTGCAAAATGACAGGAGATGTTTGGCAAGTACTTTATCTCTCTCCTAGGCTTGGTACGTCTGGCCCTAGGGTCATACTGTACTAGAGTCTTTTTTTTTTTTGTCGAAAAGGAATTCATATAAAGTCGCAGACAAAGCACAATGATACATGGCGTAGGTCACATGTGTTAGATTTGTCTTTTGCCTTTATACACAGACTTTATTTTTGGATTAATTTGGAGTCTTTGGGGGGGGGTATTCAGTAGGCAACGCTACTGAGATGCTATCGCATCTCCCTGCCATAACCCGCAGTGCGACGCGCAGAACCCGCACTGCGCGTGCGCTGGCTGGGGTGATGCGATCGCCTCTGCCTGATTGACGAAAACGGGGGCGGGTTTGGGGTATACGCGTGACCCGGAAAATGGCGGCGCTGCAACTGCCTTTATAGGCTGTGTCAGATCTCTGAAAATAGGATTTCTGAGATTTGGCAGCATTTTTGGCTTTAGCACATCTTAGTACATTTAGGATTAGTATTTTGGCACAGCAACGTATAAAAAGTCTGCGACGCGTGAATCCGGGATATTTGGCGCCTCTGAGGATAGCTGTATGAGTAGCAATCTGTACATCTCCCCCGATATTCCTCCTAGTCACTGCATCCTCAGGCTATACGGTGGAAGCGGAAAAACAGCCTTTCCGTCACAAGCTTCCGCAGTCCCACAGGTGAATAAATACCTTTCTACATAGAAATAAGGTTTACTCTATACCTCTAATAAAAAGAACTGTCAGAATAATTACCCAATAATGGGCCTAATTCAGAGTTGATCGCTGCAGCAAATATGTTAGCAGTTGGGCAAAACCATGTGCACTGCAGGTGGGGCAGATGTAACATGTGCAGAGAGAGTTAGATTTGGGTGGGGTGTGTTCAATCTGAAATCTAAATTGCAGTGTAAAAATAAAGCAGCCAGTATTTACCCTGCACAGAAACAATATGACCCACCCAAATCTAACTCTCTCTGCACATGTTACATCTGCCCCACCTGCAGTGCACATGGTTTTGCCCAACTGCTAACAAATTTGCTGCTGCGATCAGATCTGAATTACCCCCATAGGCCTCAAAACATTCAGAGAACAAAAGACAGGGACAGTAATAACAGGTATCATTTTGGTACGGGTAAAGCCGTGATACTTGTTAAATAGGCTTCCACGCGATTATCTTGCCAGTGGCAAGACTACGGCCATTCATAACCATGCTAACGCAGGGCTGTTCTCACGTTCATACATATGCCACCACAAAGCTATACAAAAATATTATATACTCCTGGAAACCCTAATACCTGCCATAGGATGGCTAGCTTCATGCAGACATATAACAAAATGAATATACTGTACAGTACAACAAAACAAAACAACTGTAACACACTATATAAAACATAAATAAATAAATAAATAAATAAACAATTAAATATAACATAATTCTGTTTGACATTTCCAGCTGATAATTTAGTCATGGAGACAGATTGAACAGCAATTCTTGCAGTGTAAAAAGCAAGACAGAGACAACTTAGTTTATCTTATTAATGCAAGTCTGTATTTCATGTTGCACAGACGGGAGTGAGGTTTCACGGCACAAGTCTAAAAATCTATTTATGAAATCTGGGGTCCACCAACCCCTACTCTATCTACACCCCATTCCGAAGCAGATCAAAGGCACCTTTTATTTGTATCCACTTCAGAGCCTTTTAAATAGAACTGGTTCCCTTTCCAGAGCACCGTCCCCATTGCCCCAGACAGACAAAATAATTTTTCAGCATCAAAGCGAAAGATAAAACGCTAGGCCTGTATGAGAGGTCTTATTAGCTCTGCGACACCGCTCCCACTGTGCCGCCGAGGTACTGACATGGCTCTGCATGTTTCTGCTATTCAAAGGCCATTGCCTACCCCCCAAACCCCCCCCCCTCCCCAGACTCCTTATACAACACACATCAATGGGATTAAAGGGAAAGGATACAAGTTCCTTTGTGGCGATCAAACATTTGCTCTCGTTATGAAGTGATTATATATAAATGAGGTAGCGCTATATCGCCTCTTGACCTGGATAGTGTCGAGAAGAAATAGGGACACGTGCAAAAGAACTTTGTCACGGTGACACCAGATTTTACTGATGGTTACATTAGAGGCACAGCAAGGAAGCAGCAACAAGCCCTCTCAGTGTTTATTTCCAACCCTGGTAGCACTAGCTAGCAGAGTTATATCGGACAAGGATCTGGTACTGCACCCGTGTACAGTGTGAAAAGGGCCGATATGGGAATAACCCGGATCGGCGCCGCAGTGGAGGTCTGACCCGATGTGGAACGGTATTCCAAATCTGGGTTCAGACCCGTGACTTAGGAGGGGTATAAATTTCAGTTGTAGACAAGGGTGTTGTAGTATAGCTACAGCTACAGGCTAACTATTATCAAATTATTACATTGGAGGTCCAGTAGGTGGCGATGTGTCGTAAACTGTCACTATGCATTCTCTGTACCCTCCTGTAACTCTCTGGCTAATCCTCTATATTACTGTATGTTGGGAATGTTACCTGTGGGAGTTATAGAAATGTTCACCACGCCGTCTTTGCAAATTTTGTGCTTGAACAGATAAGAATTTTCTGCAACGCCAATATGTTCCACTACAATTATAGCAAAGCCTCGCTGCAACCCCATAGGCAAAAAAGTGTGATACCTAAGGAAAACCTAATGTTTTTCGCAATTTCTTTTTTTATATTTTTATTGCACAGTATCACGTCTGGTGTTCTTTTTGCTGGATATAATTCATATGGTGTCAGGAAGAATTGGCCATAAATCAATCTGATGTCAGGAGCTAGTACCTCTTCATATTTACATCTGTTCACATGAGTGGGGACGGCCATATTTCTTTCCAGGGTGAGGAAAGGTAACGCTACAAGCACATATCAGCTACAGATATTTATCAAATCATGGGACTTTACAGCCTAATAAATGCAGACCAAGGACCTGAATCAGCATTTCCTACAGAATGATGGATGGAGAGCGGCTGCAGTTCTGGCGGTACAGATTATCTCTTCTTAAACCTATATATGAAGAGCAGCGTGCCGTTGGGAAATCCGGGAGCAGATACATCAAACACAGAGAAAATCTCTTCTGGAATAAGAGACATTCAGTCGGGAATTAGTTTCTGCACCGATCACAGAGAATCTCACTCAGAAGAATTAAATGTATTTAACGAACAGTCATCTGCTATTAGCAAAACGATTAAAAGACAAATTGGAAGACTTTTCATCTCAGTAGAGGTAGTTCGTAAACGTTAAAACTAAATATACTGAAATATGATTTCAAATAACATCCTACAGTGTATACAGAAAAATATACCCCGCAACATAACAAGTTCATTCACATAATACATCTATTACACCCTATATAGGACACTACACCCCAACATAACCTGACCACTGGCCGTGACCATAATACATCTATTACACCCTATACAGACATAGGACACTACACCCAAACATGTCCTGACCATAATACATCTATTACACCCTATACAAAGGACACTACACCCCAACATGACCTGACCACTGGCCGTGACCATAATACATCTATTACACCCTATACAGACATAGGACACTACACCCCCAACATGACCTGACCGCTGGCCATGACCATAATACATCTATTACACCCTATACAGACATAGGGCACTACACCCCAACATGACCTGACCACTGGCCATGACCATAATACATCTATTACACCCTATACAGACATAGGACACTACACCCCCAACATGACCTGACCGATGGCCATGACCATAATACATCTATTACACCCTATACACACATAGGACGCTACACCCCCAACATGACCTGACCATAATACATCTATCACACCCTATACAGACATAGGACACTACACCCCCAACATGACCTGAACATTGGCCATGATCATAATACATCTATTACACCCTATACAGATATGGCACACTACACCCCCAACATGACCTGACCGCTGGCCATGACCATAATACACCTATTACACCCTATACAGACATAGGACACTACACCCCAACATGACCTGACCGCTGGCCATGACCATAATACATCTATTACACCCTATACAGACATAGGACACTACACCCCCAACATGATCTGTCCACTGGCCATGACCATAATACATCTATTACACCCTATACACACATAGGACGCTACACCCCCAACATGACCTGACCACTGGCCATGATCACAATTTGAAACAACAGTGATGAAACAAAACTGGGCAATAACAGACAGTAATAGAGGTAGGAGGGCCCTGCTCGCAAACTTACAATCTATAGAATTCTATTACACTCTATACAGACATACGACTCTACACTCCCAACATGACCTGACCACTTGACATGACCATAATACATTACACTCTTTACAAACATATGACACTACACCCCCTACAGGACATGATCACTTTACATACCGATAATAATGAAAAGTAAATTATCCTGGAAGCCCAAATCACTGTGATTCCTAAACCTGGAAAGAACTCCTCAGTGTGCTCCAGTTACAGACCCACATCTATGCTCAATGTGGATCTTAAATTGTTCGCAAAATTGATGGCTCTTAGACTAAATGAATTCCTCCCATCGCTTATCCACAATGACCAAGTGGGTTTTGTCCCAGGCCGCGAGGCAAAGGATAATACCGCAAAGATCCTCAGACTTATACACTTAGCGTCTAAAAAAGTCAGACCCCTACCATATTACTATCTACAGATGCCGAAAAGGCCTTTGATAGGGTCAATTGGGATTTCATGAGAGCTGTGCTGGAGCACATTGGGTTGGGTCCACAGGCACTTCATAGAGTGTTGTCCCTTTATACACGGCCATCAGCTCGAGTTCGAGTTAATGGAATCCTCTCCGACAATTTTATTAGCAATGGCACGAGACATGGTTGCCGTCTGTTCCCCCTGATATTTGTCCTTTGTATTGAAGTCTTAGCTAGGGCCATTAAGGCGAACGGTCATATCACAGGCCTACAAATGGGTGATACCAATTATAAACTCGCCTTATTTGCGGATGACTTACTGACAGTCATCATGCATCCCGCTCACTTGCTTCCATATCTCATGTGTGAATTGGACGTTTTCAGTTCGCTTTCTAACTTTAAAGTCAATACATCCAAATCATATGCCCTTAACGTCTCAACCCCTCCTACAATATCAGCTTCTTTAAAATCTGCTTTCCCATTCATTTGGAAGGATTCCCATATAACGTATCTAGGGGTCCAACTTCCCAGCGATTTATCGCGTTTGCTGTCCCTGAATTTTTATCCTTTACTCCAATTGATTAAAAATGATTCCTGTAGATGGCAACATAATAATCTATCCTGGTTCGGCAGAGTTAACGTTGTGAAGATGAACACCTTGCCCAAACTACTTTATCTCCTCCAAAAATAGCCATCCGAATCCCGGACTCTTGGTTTCGGTCCATACGATCCTTGATCCAACAATTTATTTGGTTTCGAAAGAGACCCAGGATTAGTTCATCAGTCTTGTCGCGCTTGCCTTGAAAAGGCGGATTCCAACTCCCTGACATACGAATTATTACCACGCAATCCTATCTTGGACTGGACCAGAAGCCGAGAGGTTAAACAGTGGGTGGTCCTGGAGGGCTTATACATTCAGCAATACTCTGAAATTTTCCCCTGGTTCCGGACGCTGCCCAAACTCCCACATCCTCACCCGACTATCTCCCCTACACTTTCCTTTTGGAAATGGATGAGACGGCGACCATCTGTCTCCTCAGACTTCGGCCCCCTCTCCTCTTATTGACACTGGGCCCTAGAAGGACATTTCAGAGTGGGGTTAAACAACTTCTAGACGTACGGCCAAAATGGGATATTCCACAAGCTGACTTCTGGAAGTATTAGCAAGTGCGGCACTTCCTATACACGGACAATATTTCTCGACAAGCATCTCGGGAACGGACTCCATTTGAAAAAAATTGTGTTGCACCTCTGCACCCTAGACACACGATATCTACCCCGTATAAACTAGTACAATTGTCTGACTCCCTCACTCCCCCTCCTTTTACTCACAAATGGGAAAGGGATTTAAACCTTTCACTTTCAGATAGGGAGTGGGAATCTATATTTCTCAAGACTCATGGGAGTTCCATCTGTGTGCAAGTCAGAGAAACGCAATATAAAATACTGATGAGATGGTACAGGCATCTCTTCTCCATGCTATTTTCCCGTCTGTTTCCCCCCGCTTGTTGGAGGTGCCATAAAGACTTAGGCTCTTTATTACACATTTGGTGGACTTGCTCCCTCATTAAAACTTTTTGGGACAATGTAATAGCAGTTTCAAGTGCTATCCTGCATGCTCCTACCACTTCTGACCCAGCTTTTTGGTTATTGAATCATTCTTCTATGCCTCTGTCCACTTACAAGACATCGCTACTGAGACACCTTAGCAATGCCGCCCGTGCAGGGCCGGATTAACAATGGGGCTGATGGAGCTGCAGCTCCAGGCCCACTCTCCCAATTAGGCCCACTGCATTTTACAGATTTCTGCGCTGCTGTAAAGATAGGAATTTTTCCCCCCTTCTACTGCAGCTTGCGCTGGTGCACTAGCTCTCACCTCTTTCTCGGAGAGGGGGTGGCACCGGCAGTCGGCTGCTTACCTCCTACCCGCCTGCCTTCGCTGGTTTACTGGTCCCACATATTCAGATACCGTGGTTGGTCACTCCTCCACTGCCCTGCTGCTGCATTGTAGGGAGTAGGCATTGATGTCCACATAACCCCTCCCATCTCCAGGTCCAGGCCCGCCCCCCTCCTGCTGCTCTACCCCATCCGCCTCCCTCTTTTCTTGTACTCCTCCCATTCCCAGGCCCGGCCCTCTTTACCCCCTATCGTGTCCGAGCCTGCCCTCTCTATACTCTTCTCAGGAGACGGGGCTTCTGCACATGCAGCCAGGAACCAGAGAAAAGAGACACAGGCATCCTCATTAGAAGTAAGTATAGTTAAGTAAGTAAGTAAGTAGGTTAGTGGAGTAATTTGCGGCAATGATGTAGTGTGGGGCATTAGTGCTGTTCTATAGAGTGTGTGTGAGTGGAAGTAGTGCAGTGATGTAGTGTGGGGCATTAGTGCTGTTATATAGTGTGCGTGTGTGTGTGTGGGGGGGGCAGGGTAGTTATGTAGTATGGGTAGGTAGTACAGTGATGTAGTGTGGACCTGGGATGTTAGTGCCCTTCTGTACTGTGTATGTGAGTGGAAGTAGCGCAGTGATGTAGTGTGGGGCATTAGTGCTGTTATATCGTGTGTGTGTGTGTGTGTGCGTGTGTGTGTGTGTGGGGGGGGGGGGTCAGGGTAGACTTGTAGTATGGGCAGGTAGTACAGTGATGTAGTGTGGACCTGGGATGTTAGTGCTCTTATGTACTGTGTATGTGAGTGGAAGTAGCGCAGTGATGTAGTGTGGGGCATTAGTGCTGTTATATCGTGTGTGTGTGCGTGTGTGTGTGTGTGTGTGTGTGTGTGTGGGGGGGGGCAGGGTAGTTATGTAGTATGGGTAGGTAGTGCAGTGATGTAGTGTGGACCTGGGATGTTAGTGCCCTTATGTACTGTGTATGTGAGTGGAAGTAGCGCAGTGATGTAGTGTGGGGCATTAGTGCTGTTCTATAGAGTGTGTGTGAGTGGAAGTAGTGCAGTGATGTAGTGTGGGGCATTAGTGCTGCTATATAGTGTGCGTGTGTATGTGGGGGGGGGGGGGGGGGGGCAGGGTAGTTATGTAGTATGGGTAGGTAGTACAGTGATGTAGTGTGGACCTGGGATGTTAGTGCCCTTATGTACTGTGTATGTGAGTGGAAGTAGCGCAGTGATGTAGTGTGGGGCATTAGTGCTGTTATATCGTGTGTGTGCGTGTGTGTGTGTGTGGGGGGGGGGGCAGGGTAGTTATGTAGTATGGGTAGGTAGTACAGTGATGTAGTGTGGACCTGGGATGTTAGTGCTCTTATGTACTGTGTATGTGAGTGGAAGTAGCGCAGTGATGTAGTGTGGGGCAATAGTGCTGTTATATCGTGTGTGCGTGTGTGTGTGGGGGGGGGGGCAGGGTAGTTATGTAGTATGGGTAGGTAGTGCAGTGATGTAGTGTGGACCTGGGATGTTAGTGCTGTTATGTACTGTGTATGTGAGTGGAAGTAGTGCAGTGATGTAGTGTGGGGCAACACATTGGAATTGAAACCGCACAGGACCTGTTACCAATAGATAGATAGTTTGTAAACCAACATACTAGCTGTTACTGCCAAATTAATTGCTATCAGCTCTTAGTTGGTGGTGCTCCCAGATAACTAGTCCAAATAGACTCAACACAACTGTGATCAAGCTGTGTAAAGCTAAACGTACGTCACTTCCGGTTCCGGTCCGGGTCCGTCTCACTGGGCGACGGGGATCGTGCCTCACATCACCGCACTCCAGCGCTCACCATACAGAGAGATCTTGGTGGTAACTAGCTAGTGCAGACAGGGACAATAGTATTTCTCTTGTCCTATGTGCTTTTTCTTTTTTCCACAGGAACGGGCTCTCTCATTTCTGCAGCCGGGTTACCCTGCACTGCCATCAGAGCATCAGGGTTCCCTGTGCAGCAATATAGAAAAAGCAGAAGCCAGCTCCTCTCTGCACTTTTCCAAGCAGATTGGAGCTTAGGTAGTCTCTCTCATCCTGTATTCGATGTTTTTACAACAGATACAGGACAGCAGAAGACTTTCTATCTCACTACACTTTGACTTACTAGAATTTCTCCACTAAGGATCTAATTATTTCTTAATATGCAATTCTAGCTAGATATTCCCACTAATCTCTCTGTATTATTGTGCACACATGCATCCATAGACTTAATATATTGACAGAGGATCTCTGCATATGACCTACAGTGTATACTATCTGACATAATCACTCAACCAAGCTAGTCACTTCCATTTGAATTTTTTTCATGTTATTGCAATTGCATTCTAGATCATCAGCGACAACTGGTACTGTTTACCTTAAAGGCTAATTAACAGCTGTTACATAGAATTAGACCAACTAAGATTTGCAGGTTAGGTGGGCGTCCACACAACTGAATGGTGGACTTCTGCCTATGTAGTTAGAGACACCGGGGTGATTTATATACACCAAGTCAGTACTAACAAAAACTTTACCTTACAGCTGTTTTTAGATTGCTTGCCCACACGACTGATTGGTGAGCAGCAAAGCAGAAGAATTACTCTTCAGCTAAGTAATTATAAAAAGGGAGTACGTATAAACTCCAACAAAAAACCACTTTTGAGCTTATTGGTGTTTCTCTCTTCTTCTTTTTTGGTTTTGATGGTGAGAGGTGATGAATAGAATGATCAGACCATTATAATTTAATTTATTCATAGAGAAATTTGAGGTCTCCGGATACCGTTTGAGAAATATAGATTGTTAATTGATATTTTTGCTAGAGCGGATTATTAATTCATGACATATGGTGTGTTGATATACATTACCAGAATAGCAGGGTATGCCACAAAACTTGGTGTAAAAATTGTTATACTCACAATTTTTTAAAGATGAATTAAAAGTAAATTTTTAATCATGTAAAAAATTCATAATTTTATAAGTGTGCCCCAGAAAAGGCATTGTAGTCCCCTTTTTCTTTTTTTGCATTCTTTTGTGAAAAAAAACAAAACCTTTTATGTAGTGTGGGGCATTACTGCTGTTATATAGTGTGCGTGTGCGTGGGGGGGGGGGGGAGCAGGGTAGTTATGTAGTGTGGGTAGGTGGTGTAGTGTGGGCTGAGGTGTTAGTGCTGTTATATCGTGTGTGTGTGTGTGTGTGTGGGGGGGGGGGGCAGGGTAGTTATGTAGTATGGGTAGGTAGTGCAGTGATGTAGTGTGGACCTGGGATGTTAGTGCTGTTATGTACTGTGTATGTGAGTGGAAGTAGTGCAGTGATGTTGTGTGGGGCATTACTGCTGTTATATAGTGTGCATGTGCATGGGGGGGCAGGGTAGTTATGTAGTGTGGGTAGATGGTGTAGTGTGGGCTGAGGTGTTAGTGCTGTTATGTAGTGTGGACCTGGGATGTTAATGCTGTTATGTACTGTGTATGTGAGTGGAAGTAGTGCAGTGATGTAGTGTGGGGCATTACTGCTGTTATATAGTGTGCGTGTGTGTGTGGGGGGGGCAGGGTAGTTATGTAGTGTGGGTAGGTGGTGTAGTGTGGGCTGAGGTGTTAGTGCTGTTATGTAGTGTGTATGTGTGGGGAGGTAGTGCAGTGATGTAGTGTAGTGAGGAAGTGTAGTGGTGCAGAGTGGAGAGGTAGTGTAGTACTGTTTTGTAGTATGGGTAGGTAGTGCAGAGATGTAGTGTGGACCTGGGATGTTAGTGCTGTTATGTAGTGTGTATGTGTGGGGAGGTAGTGCAGTGATGTAGTGTGGACCTGGGATGTTAGTGCTGTTATGTACTGTGTATGTGAGTGGAAGTAGTGCAGTGATGTAGTGTGGGGCATTACTGCTGTTATATAGTGTGCGTGTGCATGGGGGGGCAGGGTAGTTATGTAGTGTGGGTAGATGGTGTAGTGTGGGCTGAGGTGTTAGCGCTATTATGTAGTGTGGACCTGGGATGTTAATGCTGTTATGTACTGTGTATGTGAGTGGAAGTAGTGCAGTGATGTAGTGTGGGGCATTACTGCTGTTATATAGTGTGCGTGTGTGTGTGTGGGGGGGGGCAGGGTAGTTATGTAGTGTGGGTAGGTGGTGTAGTGTGGGCTGAGGTGTTAGTGCTGTTATGTAGTGTGTATGTGTGGGGAGGTAGTGCAGTGATGTAGTGTAGTGAGGAAGTGTAGTGGTGCAGAGTGGAGAGGTAGTGTAGTACTGTTTTGTAGTATGGGTAGGTAGTGCAGAGATGTAGTGTGGACCTGGGATGTTAGTGCTGTTATGTAGTGTGTATGTGTGGGGAGGTAGTGTAGTGATGTAGTGTGGACCTGGGATGTTAGTGCTGTTATGCACTGTGTATGTGAGTGGAAGTAGTGCAGTGATGTAGTGTGGGGCATTACTGCTGTTATATAGTGTGCGTGTGCGTGGGGGCAGGGTAGTTATGTAGTGTGGGTAGGTGGTGTAGTGTGGGCTGAGGTGTTAGTGCTGTTATGTAGTGTGTATGTGTGGGGAGGTAGTGCAGTGATGTAGTGTAGTGAGGAAGTGTAGTGGTGCAGAGTGGAGAGGTAGTGTAGCACTGTTTTGTAGTATGGGTAGGTAGTGCAGAGATGTAGTGTGGACCTGGGATGTTAGTGCTGTTATGTAGTGTGTATGTGTGGGGAGGTAGTGCAGTGATGTAGTGTAGTGAGGAAGTGTAGTGGTGCAGAGTGGAGAGGTAGTGTAGTACTGTTTTGTAGTATGGGTAGGTAGTGCAGAGATGTAGTGTGGACCTGGGATGTTAGTGCTGTTATGTAGTGTGTATGTGTGGGGAGGTAGTGCAGTGATGTAGTGTGGACCTGGGATGTTAGTGCTGTTATGTACTGTGTATGTGAGTGGAAGTAGTGCAGTGATGTAGTGTGGGGCATTACTGCTGTTATATAGTGTGCGTGTGCGTGGGGGGGAGGCAGGGTAGTTATGTAGTGTGGGTACGTGGTATAGTGTGGGCTGAGGTGTTAGTGCTGTTATGTAGTGTGTATGTGTGGGGAGGTAGTGCAGTGATGTAGTGTAGTGAGGAAGTGTAGTGGTGCAGAGTGGAGAGGTAGTGTAGTACTGTTTTGTAGTATGGGTAGGTAGTGCAGAGATGTACTGTGGGTAGGGTTACCACCTCATCCCTTTAATTCTGGAGTCGGACACATATTAATTACACAGGTTCTGTGGCTGGCTGACTTCAAGACTCCATTTCACCTGGTTCAGCCACAGAACCTGTGTAATTAATATGTGTCCAGAATTAAAGGGATGAGGTGGTAACCCTAACTGTGGGGAGTCAGTGCAGTGATAGGCGTGCGCACGAGATGTGCCTGGTGCGCACAGGCACACCCTAATGTAGAGAGCCACCCATAAGCGGATTCGGAGGGGATACTTTTATTTTTATTTCACTTTTATTTTCTGCTGGCTGTCAGTCAGCCTGTCAGCCCCTCCTCTAGACAGCTATGCATACAGCCCAGTTCCGCCTCCCTCTACTGGCTTGAACATCATTGGCTCACTGCACACACTTGACACTGGCCCTCATTCCGAGTCGTACGCTCTGTATTTTTCATCGCATCGCAATGAAAATCCGCTTAGTACGCATGCGCAATATTCGCACTGCGACTGCGCCAAGTAATTTAACAATGAAGATAGTATTTTTACTCACGGCTTTTTCATCGCTCCGGCGATCGTAATGTGATTGACAGGAAATGGGTGTTACTGGGCGGAAACACGGCGTTTTATGGGCGTGTGGATGAAAACGCTACCGTTTCCGGAAAAAACGCAGGAGTGGCTGGAGAAACGGGGGAGTGTCTGAGCGAACGCTGGGTGTGTTTGTGACGTCAAACCAGGAACGACAAGCACTGAACTGATTGCACAGGCAGAGTAAGGTTGAAGTTACTCAGAAACTGCAAAGTAGTTTGTAATCGCAATACTGCGATTACATCGGTCGCAATTTTAAGAAGCTAAGATACACTCCCAGTAGGCGTAGGCTTAGCGTGTGTAACTCTGCTAAATTCGCCTTGCGACCGATCAACTCGGAATGAGGGCCTCTGTGCGGTGAAGAAGAGCCTAGCAGCCACCACACAGACTCTGAGACACCATTCACACCCACCGGCACCAGTCCGGGAGGTGGACACCCTTTGCCGATATGGGAAATCACCAACCAGATGCACAGCCCAGCCACCGGTCAGAGGAAGCTGCAGTCTCTGGACTCCCCGCCAGGCCAGCCACCACCACGAGGACGCCAGTGTCATGGTCCAGATGCCCAGCAGGCCACACCACAAGGATGAAGCTGCACCAATCGGGACAGGCACACCCCAGCTTTCCTCAGAGAGGTGAGCATTAGATTGAGTCCGGTCACTTGAGTTCAGCAGCAGCTTCATTCAGTGGCACAGCTCCACCGACTCCCCCTGTGTAACCCTGGCCTGTCCCATTACATAGATGAGAGGGTCCAGGGGGGTGAGAGGAGTGCGAGTAGGTGACTAGGCTGCTAAGGGGAGTGGGTGACTGACTAAACTAAAAGAAGCACAGGATCAAAGTTTGACATGAAGGGGAAGAGGAGGAGGATGCTGGCTTAAGGGGATTGGGTGAGGCTGAGAGGCACAGAGTGAAGGGTGGGAGGCTGAGAGGCACAGAGTGAAGGGGGGCAGCTGAGAGGTACAGAATGAAGGGTGGAAGGCTGAGAGGCACAGAGTGAAGGATGGGAGGCTGAGAGGCACAGAGTGAAGGGGGGCAGCTGAGAGGTACAGAATGAAGGGTGGAAGGCTGAGAGGCACAGAGTGAGGGGAGAAGACTGAGAGGTACAGAATGAAGGGTGGAAGGCTGAGAGGCACAGAGTGAGGGGAGAAGACTGAGAGGTACAGAATGAAGGGTGGAAGGCTGAGAGGCACAGAGTGAGGGGAGAAGACTGAGAGGTACAGAATGAAGGGTGGAAGGCTGAGAGGCACAGAGTGAGGGGAGAAGACTGAGAGGTACAGAATGAAGGGTGGAAGGCTGAGAGGCACACAGTGAGGGGAGAAGACTGAGAGGTACAGAATGAAGGGTGGAAGGCTGAGAGGCACAGAGTGAGGGGAGAAGACTGAGAGGTACAGAATGAAGGGTGGAAGGCTGAGAGGCACAGAGTGAGGGGAGAAGACTGAGAGGTACAGAATGAAGGGTGAAAGGCTGAGAGGCACAGAGTGAGGGGAGAAGACTGAGAGGTACAGAATGAAGGGTGGAAGGCTGAGAGGCACAGAGTGAGGGGAGAAGACTGAGAGGTACAGAATGAAGGGTGGAAGGCTGAGAGGCACAGAGTGAGGGGAGAAGACAGAGGTACAGAATAAAGGGTGGAAGGCTGAGAGGCACAGAGTGAGGGGAGAAGACTGAGAGGTACAGAATGAAGGGTGGAAGGCTGAGAGGCACAGAGTGAGGGGAGAAGACTGAGAGGTACAGAATGAAGGGTGGAAGGCTGAGAGGCACACAGTGAGGGGAGAAGACTGAGAGGTACAGAATGAAGGGTGGAAGGCTGAGAGGCACAGAGTGAGGGGAGAAGACTGAGAGGTACAGAATGAAGGGTGGAAGGCTGAGAGGCACAGAGTGAGGGGAGAAGACTGAGAGGTACAGAATGAAGGGTGGAAGGCTGAGAGGCACATAGTGAGGGAAGAAGACTGAGAGGAACAGAATGAAGGGTGGAAGGCTGAGAGGCACAGAAAAGAAGGGGGGCAGCTGAGAGGCACAGAATGAAGGGGGGCAGCTGAGAGGTACAGAATGAAGGGTGGAAGGCTGAGAGGCACAGAGTGAGGGGAGAAGACTGAGAGGTACAGAATGAAGGGTGGAAGGCTGAGAGGCACAGAGTGAAGGGGGGCAGCTGAGAGGTACAGAATGAAGGGTGGAAGGCTGAGAGGCACACAGTGAGGGGAGAAGACTGAGAGGTACAGAATGAAGGGTGGGAGCCTGAGAGGCACAGAGTGAGGGGAGAAGACTGAGAGGTACAGAATGAAGGGTGGGAGGCTGAGAGGCACAGAGTGAGGGGAGAAGACTGAGAGGTACAGAATGAAGGGTGGAAGGCTGAGAGGCACAGAGTGAAGGGGGGGCAGCTGAGAGGTACAGAATGAAGGGTGGAAGACTGAGAGGCACAGAGTGAGGGGAGAAGACTGAGAGGTACAGAATGAAGGGTGGAAGGCTGAGAGGCACAGAGTGAGGGGAGAAGACTGAGAGGTACAGAATGAAGGGTGGAAGGCTGAGAGGCACAGAGTGAGGGGAGAAGACTGAGTGGTACAGAATGAAGGTTGGAAGGCTGAGAGGCACAGAGTGAGGGGAGAAGACTGAGAGGTACAGAGTGAAGGGTGGAAGGCTGAGAGGCACAGAGTGAGGGGAGAAGACTGAGAGGTACAGAATGAAGGGTGGAAGGCTGAGAGGCACAGAGTGAGGGGAGAAGACTGAGAGGTACAGAATGAAGAGTGGAAGGCTGAGAGGCACAGAGTGAGGGGAGAAGACAGAGGTACAGAATGAAGGGTGGAAGGCTGAGAGGCACAGAGTGAAGGGGGGCAGCTGAGAGGTACAGAATGAAGGGTGGAAGGCTGAGAGGCACACAGTGAGGGGAGAAGACTGAGAGGTACAGAATGAAGGGTGGAAGGCTGAGAGGCACAGAGTGAGGGGAGAAGACTGAGAGGTACAGAATGAAGGGTGGAAGGCTGAGAGGCACAGAGTGAGGGGAGAAGACTGAGAGGTACAGAATGAAGGGTGGAAGGCTGAGAGGCACAGAGTGAGGGGAGAAGACTGAGAGGTACAGAATGAAGGGTGGAAGGCTGAGAGGCACAGAGTGAGGGGAGAAGACTGAGAGGTACAGAATGAAGGGTGAAAGGCTGAGAGGCACAGAGTGAGGGGAGAAGACTGAGAGGTACAGAATGAAGGGTGGAAGGCTGAGAGGCACAGAGTGAGGGGAGAAGACTGAGAGGTACAGAATGAAGGGTGGAAGGCTGAGAGGCACAGAGTGAAGGGGGGCAGCTGAGAGGTACAGAATGAAGGGTGGAAGGCTGAGAGGCACAGAGTGAGGGGAGAAGACTGAGAGGTACAGAATGAAGGGTGGAAGGCTGAGAGGCACAGAGTGAGGGGAGAAGACTGAGAGGTACAGAATGAAGGGTGGAAGGCTGAGAGGCACAGAGTGACGGGAGAAGACTGAGAGGTACAGAATGAAGGGTGGAAGGCTGAGAGGCACAGAGTGAGGGGAGAAGACTGAGAGGTACAAAATGAAGGGTGGAAGGCTGAGAGGCACAGAGTGAGGGGAGAAGACTGAGAGGTACAGAATGAAGGGTGGAAGGCTGAGAGGCACAGAGTGAGGGGAGAAGACTGAGAGGTACAGAATGAAGGGTGGAAGGCTGAGAGGCACATAGTGAGGGGAGAAGGCTGAGAGGCACATAGTGAGGGGAGAAGACTGAGAGGTACAGAATGAAGGGTGGAAGGCTGAGAGGCACAGAGTGAGGGGAGAAGACTGAGAGGTACAGAATGAAGGGTGGAAGGCTGAGAGGCACAGAGTGAAGGGGGGCAGCTGAGAGCCACAAAGTGAGGGGGGTAGTGAGAGATGCAGGTGGGAGATGATGGTGTTGTAGAGAGATGCAGGAGGTAGATGATGGTGTAGCTGAGAGACGACTCAGGGAGGATATGATGGTGTGGCTGAGAGACGCAGGATGGAGATGATGGTGTGGCTGAGAGACGCAGGATGGAGATGATGGTGTGGCTGAGAGACGCAGGATGGAGATGATGGTGTGGCTGGGAGACGCAGGATGGAGATGATGGTGTGGCTGGGAGACGCTGGATGGAGATGATGGTGTGTCTGGGAGGCGTAGCCGGGGCTTGATGGTGTGGCTGAGAGGCAAGGGGGGAGATGATGGTGTGGTTCAGAGACGCAGAGGGCGGGAGGTGACATGAGTCTGGTTGAACCTCTTGTATGATGATGACCTTGGTTATATTCCTACACAAACAGGCATCTTCCTGACCGTGTGATATCCTACATGAATTGAATAATGACTGAAGACGCTGTCTGACCAGGGAGGATACATTTCTTCAGAGGTTACTCGTTGTGAGAAACCACCATTTAGGTAAGGTGCATATGGAATGGAAAGGAATGTCAATAGGCGGTGCTACACAAGCCCATCCGACGGTGCACCCCCTGATAAAATGTGCTGCGCACGCTATGGTTGTAGTATGGGGAGCTAGTGTAGTGGTGTAGTGTTGTGATATTGAACCTAATTCAGAGTTGATCACAGCAGCAAATTTGTTAGCAGTTGGGCAAAAACATGTGCACTGCAGGTGGGGCAGATGTAACATGTGCAGAGAGAGTTAGATTTGGGTGTGGTGTGTTCAAACTGAAATCTAAATTGCAGTGTAAAAATAAAGCAGCCAGTATTTACCCTGCACAGAAACCATATAACCCACCCAAATCTGACTCTCTCTGCACATGTTACATCTGCCCCACCTGCAGTGCACATGTGCCCTCATTCCGAGTTGATCGCTCGCTGCCAATTTTCGCAGCGCAGCGTTCAGGTGAAAAATCAGCATTTATGCGCATGGTACGCAGCGCGCATGCGCTAAGTACTTTCACACAAAACTTTGTACTTTTACACAAGGTCGAGCGACGCTTTTCAGTCGCTCAAGTGTTCGTAGTGTGATTGACAGCAAGTGGGTGTTTCTGGGCGGCAACTCAGCGTTTTCAGGGAGTGTGCTGAAAAACGCAGGCGTGCCAGGTAAAAACACAGGAGTGGCTGGAGAAACGGGAGAGTGGCTGGCCGAACGCAGGGCGTGTTTGTGACGTCAAACCAGGAACTAAACAGACTGCATTCATCGCAAGATAGGAGTATGTCTGGAGCTACTCAGAAACTGCCTGAAAATTTTTTGGTGCAAATCTGCTAATCTTTCGTTCGCTATTCTGCTAAGCTAAGATACACTCCCAGAGGGCGGCGGCCTAACGTGTGCAATGCTGCTAAAAGCAGCTAGCGAGCGAACAACACGGAATGAGGGCCAAGGTTTTGCCCCACTGCTAACAAACTTGCTGCTGCGATCAACTCTGAATGCCCCCCATTGTGTGAAGACATATGCGTTTATTTAGCAATGAGTGATACATTTCACTGTGAGTTATAAATCGCACCAGCCAATCAGCTCCTAACTGCCATGTTACAGACTGTGTTTGAAAAATTACAGTTAGGAGCTGATTGACTGGTGCAATATATCACTCAGGGGCAGATGTATTAAGCCTGGAGAAGTGATACAGTGGAAGATGATAATGCTTCAGCCAATCAGCTCCTAACTGTTATTTTTCAAAACTAGCCTGTAACTTGGCAGTCAGCAGCTGATTTGGCTGGTGCGTTATCACCTTCCACTTTATCACTTTTCCAGGCTTAATACATCTGCCCCTCACAGTGAAATGTATCACTCGTTGATAAATAAGGGCAATAATGCAGTAATGTGTAGGGAGGTAGCGCAGTAATGTAGTGTGGGGAGACAATACAGTAATGTGTTGTGGTGCGGTAGTGCAATAATGTGAGATGGTAGCCAGGGTCAGATTATAGTTAGGGGCGGTCGCTCAATGCCGTGCTCTCATGAGGTGATGACATCTATCAAGATTGTGTGCGTCTCAGAGACTGTCACGGCAATGAGTCCTATAGAGCTGGTGACACCTTGCAGTACTGTTTTAAACAAATCTGTATAAGCACTTGCCTGCACCCTTAAACTCTGTGTGTGTGGATCTCCCACAACTCCTGACTATGACCACTGATTCTCCACAGCAGCGAGCAAAGAAGGCCACAGGAAACTGTGTGGTGAACTCAGGCAGCTCCCAGCAGTGACCACTGATCTACTACAGCAGCGGTGGCCCAAGCAGTGGCTCTTTCGTAATTCAGATGAGGCTCCTGACACTTGAGGTCAGGTGACCACAAAAGATCCAGAAACCACTGTGCTCCAGCCAGGCACGCAGTGTCAGCGCGTCACTAAGTGGACTGGGTGAGAACCCACTGGCAAGCACAGGGGGACTACAGCTACCTCAGCATGGACCACCTCAGGTTTGGAGCAGGGGCTACTGGACACGTGAAGGGCTACTACTTTGGTATGCCCAAAGATTTTTCTTGGCTCTTTGTCGCTGACTGATTGGCCACCCCTGTACTACAGTGTAGCAGTGGCGCTGCCGCAGAGTCCCAGGATACACAGCTGACTCCCCACTCACAACTTCAGTTGTGACTTCTGGACAACTACAGTTAGCAGTGGCCACTATACAGTGCAGCTTACTGTTCATGGCCTCCCCTGACAGAAGGAGGATGTCTGTCGCTCCCTCGACCATGATCCCAGCCAACCCTGCACTGGAGGCAAGCATTGCAGCCTCACATCCTCCCCCTTTTCTTATATTGATAGGGGCCCAACATTTTTGTTACCCAGTGGCCTCACATATCTTAATCTGGCCCTGAAGGTAGCACAATAATGTGGTGTGGGAATGTATATACAGTATAGTGCAGGAATGTAGTCTGGGGAGGTAGTGCAGTGAAATAGTGTGGCGATAGCATAGTGATATACTGCAGGGATGTAGTGTGGGGAGGTAGTGTAGTGACGTAGTGTGGGGAAGTAATTTGGGGAGGTAGATATAGTGAGGGAGAGCAGTGTGGGGAAGTAATGTAATGGTGTAATGTCGGGAGGTAGTGCAAGGATAGTGCAGAAAAGTAGTGTGGGAAGGTAGTATAGTGATGTAGTGTGGGGAGGTAGTGCAAGGATAGCGCAGAAAAGTAGTGTGGGGAGGTAGCGTAGTGACCTAGTGTGGGGAAGTAATTTGGGGAGGTAGATATAGTGAGGGAGAGCAGTGTGGGGAAGTAATGTAATGGTGTAGTGTCGGGAGGTAGTGCAAGGATAGTGCAGAAAAGTAGTGTGGGGAGGTAGCGTAGTGACGTAGTGTGGGGAAGTAATTTGGGGAGGTAGATATAGTGAGGGAGAGCAGTGTGGGGAAGTAATGTAATGGTGTAATGTCGGGAGGTAGTGCAAGGATAGTGCAGAAAAGTAGTGTGGGAGGTAGTATAGTGATGTAGTGTGGGGAGGTAGTGCAGTGAATGGTATGTCACCATGCACCCCCCTACCCACCTGAAAGAAATTATCTATGGCTCTGATCAAACTACCTGCGATGGCTCATAATAGGTCCTTCTGAAATTTCAGCTCCAGGCCCATGTTGACGTTAATCTGGCATTGCGCCCGTGCAGTGATCCCCACTTTGTGGAGATCCGCTAGCCCCCTTACTCGGAACACTTGGTTTTCTAGATTTGATTACTATATGACTATGGAGGATATTCTACTGAGTTCTAGGGATAGACAGACCGAGCTTATAACTGTATGGCTTCCTTGGATAGAGTATAAAACCTCTGAGTCCTACAAAAATGATATCTCTTCTCTGAAATGATAAGTTGATCATATGTTATTGAGACACATACTTGGATGTTTCTTATCTTTTTTATTATTTTTATTTATTCTCGGCTCTTGGTCGTGTTCTTTCCTTCTCTTTTCTTCCTATTTTTCTCTTGTTTTCCTGTTTTGAAATGTGTTAATATGAACTTATGCGATATTGGACACATTTTTCTAACTCTGTATGTACTGTTATACGCTGATGTGCACTGCTATTTTCTATGTGTTCGATAATGTTTGGTCTCTTGTTTTATACCGATTTGTTTCTGTCTTATCTTCAATAAAAACAGATTATACCAAAAAAAATGTAAAAAAAATTATTCGGACACTATTTACCTCATCCAAAGATCCATTCTCAACTCGGAATCTTCCCGCTCTCTGAATGGCTCCATCAGCATCACTTGAAATTAGCTGCCGAAAGAATAAACAGAAATAAAAAAAATGTGAGTACACAGTTACAGTATATTGTCCGATCACATATAACTCCTGAAGACCCAGCACTCTGGCACTATATGCAAATGAGGTGCTGTTCTGCATATCATTTGCATGCTGTGCCACACTGATTACGGGGGTCATTCCGAGCTGTTCGCTCGCTAGCAGTTTTTAGCAGCCGTGCAAACGCATTGTCACCGCCCACTGGGGAGTGTATTTTCGCTTTGCAGAAGTGCGAACGCCTGTGCAGCAGAGCGCCTGCAAAATCTTTTTGTGCAAAACAAGACCAGCCCTGTAGTTACTCTTCGTGTGCGTTGATTCTAATGACGGAGGGACGGCTTTAGACATCACACACCCGCCCAGCCACGCCTGCGTTTTCCCCGACACGCCTGCGTTTTTCTAAGCACTCCCTGAAAACGGTCAGTTACCACCCAGATACGCCCACTTCATGTCAATCATCCTGCGTTGTGCCGTGCGACTGAAAGATTCGCTAGAACCTGTGCAAAACCACAAAGAACTTTGTACCCATACGTCGCGTGAGCGCATTGCGGTGCATACGCGTGCGCAGAAATGCTGATTTTTTTTGCCTGATAGCTGCGCAGCGAACAACGGCAGCTAGAGATCAACTCGGAATGATCCCCACGTTACAGAGGAATCATAGTCTGACAATTGTCTGTGCTTTTGCCTTATACACTGATACACAACCTCGAAATGTTCTGCAGAAAATCTCTGTGAATTTAAATCCCCGAACACAGAGCAACTATTGCACCAATTTCTTTTAATTATCACCTATTATAGTGTCAATTACCAGACGAGACAGTGTGATTCAGTGTGACGTTAATTAAATATATAAAAGGTATTATAATCTTTTTTTTTTATAATTCCTTATTTATAAAGAGCAAACATAACAGTATATAAACTGCATAAAAGTTACAAAGCAGAACATAGCCGCACATAGAACAATGGCCCTCATTCCGAGTTGATCGCTCGCAAGGCGATTTTAGCAGAGTTACACACGCTAAGCCGCCGCCTACTGGGAGTGAATCTTAGCTTCTTAAAATTGCGACCGATGTATTCGCAATATTGCGATTACTAACTACTTAGCAGTTTCAGAGTAGCTTCAGACTTACTCTGCCTGTGCGATCAGTTCAGTGCTTGTCGTTCCTGTTTTGACGTCACAAACACACCCAGCGTTCGCCCAGACACTCCCCCGTTTCCCCGGCCACTCCTGCGTTTTTTCCGGAAACGGTAGCGTTTTTTCCCGCACGCCCATAAAACGGCCTGTTTCCGCCCAGTAACACCCATTTCCTGTCAATCACATTACGATCGCCGGAGCGATGAAAAAGCCGTGAGTAAAAATACTATCTCCATTGTAAAATTACTTGGCGCAGTCGCAGTGCGAATATTGCGCATGCGTACTAAGCGGAATTTCACTGCGATGCGATGAAAAATACAGAGCGATCAACTCGGAATGAGGGCCAATATAAACATTATAATAACCACAAAACTGTCTGTATCTGCACCCTGGTTGCTGGATGCGGCAGACAGGTTCAGGGCTACTATAAGCATAGGGTTAGCAGATAATGGTATAGGTTTAAAAAGGAAAAGTACATGAAGGATGAGGGCCCTGCTCACCAGAGCTTACAATCTATAGGGGATAACCAGAGAGGTGAGTGGTGGGTTAGAATGAGAGCTGGTAGACATTGACAAACAAATGGGTTTTAAGCATACTTGGAGGGGGCGACCAGGTTGGCACAACAGGGGGCGTGGCGGTGTGATCCCGTCCTTGTGGCCCCGCCCCTGCTATAGAATGCTGAGATTACAGGCGCTGTATAGTGGGGGGCATGGCTATGATGACGTGATTCCCAGCCAATTGCGTCATCTGCTATCAGGATCACCCACTTCACTCAAGCAAGTTGGAGGGCCACACGGGCAGCTGCAGCATCGGAGCCGGAGACTTGGATACTTTACCAGGCGGACGGAAGCATCACCCAAGATTCAGGAGGCTCCGGACAGTTCTGGGAGAGCAGGAAAATCTGATTTTAAGAGCAGATATGAAACTTTGGAGAAATATGGGGGGTCATTCCGAGTTGTTCGCTCGCAAGTGAATTTTAGCAGATTTGCTCATGCTAAGCCGCCGCCTACTGGGAGTGAATCTTAGCATCTAAAAATTGCGAACGATGTATTCGCAATATTGCGATTACACACCTCGTAGCAGTTTCTGAGTAGCTCCAGACTTACTCGGCATCTGCGATCATTTCACTGCTTGTCGTTCCTGGTTTGACGTCACAAACACACCCAGCGTTCGCCCAGACACTCCCCCGTTTCTCCAGCCACTCCTGCATTTTTTCCGGAAACGGTAGCGTTTTTTCCCACACGCCCATAAAACGGCCTGTTTCCACCCAGTAACACCCATTTCCTGTCAATCACATAACGATCGCCAGAACGAAGAAAATGCCGTGAGTAAAATTCCTAAGTGCATAGCAAATTTACTTGGCGCAGTCGCAGTGCGGACATTGCGCATTAAGCGGAAAATCGCTGCGATGCAAAGATTTTTACCGAGCGAACAACTCGGAATGACCCCCATGGAGAGACTGATGGGGAGAGAACTTTAATTTAAACATGCGAATCCGCTTGAATTTGTTCAAAATGTACCAATCCGCTACTGATCTTCTTTCTGCTCAGCAGTGAGAAGCCTCTGAACTATCCTAGCCAAACTTTTCTCATGCTAAGATCTTGATGCAAGACTTGCCTAACAGTTTCTGTGTGGGTGTATACCGTATCTACTATCATTCGGATGCTGAGTCGACGGTCAATTCGAATAATTTTCAAATTTTTTTCCACATTTCTGTTGCGCAAGGTCTTCCGTGACGTTCATCATTTTCGTCAGCCTCCCGATCGTCACCAAATCTTTTGTGCCACTGAAACACACCTGCACGTGACATACAATCTGTCCCATAAGCCACGGCTAGCATACGGAAAGATTCAGTGGGCGTTTTGTTCAATTTAACTAAACATGTTGCTGTACTTTGAACTAAGCATTTATACGACGCACGGGAAACACACACCTTCTTCCAACGCTGTGTGACAGCAAACTGTCTGTGTGAGAGGGGTGACACTTCCAAAACTGTTTTGGGATAGTCCAAGGTCATTGTTCCCCCAGTCCCTTCTAACTCACGCAGTATAGTTTATTTCTTACAGTACAGTCTCATTGTTTAATAGCCACGTCTACTGTAGTTTGACTTGAATTTTGTCTCGAAACAGGCAACAACCATGGGGGTCATTCCGAGTTGTTCGCTCGTTGACGATTTTTGCAACGGAGCGATTAATGCGAAAATGCGCATGCGCATGGTACGTAGTGCGCATGCGCTAAGTATTTTAGCTCAAAACTTAGTAGATTTACTCACGGCAGAACGAAGCTTTTCCATCGTTGTGCTGATCGTAGTGTGATTGACAGGAAGTGGGTGTTTCTGGGCGGAAACTGGCCGTTTTATGGGAGTGTGCAGAAAAACGCAAGCGTGCTAGTTGAAAACGCAGGAGTGTCTGGAGAAACGGGGGAGTGGTTGGGCGAACGCTGGGTGTGTTTGTGACGTCAAACCAGGAACGAAAAGGACTGAGCTGGTCGCAATGGCAGAGTAAGTCTGGAGCTACTCAGAAACTGCGGGGTAATCGTTACGAGAAAATTAGCGAATCTTTCGTTCGCAATTCTGCTATGCTAGTGAGCGAACAACTCGGATTCACCCCCCATATACAGTAACTTGGCAATGATTCAAAATTGCCATTAATACCACAGTATGTTACACATTAATGTTACAGACTGTTATGAGCCACGGCTGTGGCTCATTCCTGTTTTGCATTTTTGTTAGGTATTTCATGTTTATTAGTTGTCTTGCATGCCAGGATTTCCTGTTGCTCTGTTTTAGTATGCTCTTGTCTGCTGCCGCTGGTTAGTCTGTGTAATTGCAGCTTGTTCCATGTGTTCAGCCTCACCTGGCTGCTGATTGCATTTTGTCAGTTGGAATCATGCAGTGGGCCAGCTGCTCTGGATTGTTTAATTAGGACTCTCTGTTAAAAGCACTCCCAGGACTCCTCACAGACGCCGGTGATAGCTTCCTGTTTGCCTGATTCTGCTGCAGAGAGAGTTCCCAGTCCCGGTCTGTTCGTTTGTTCCTGTTCTCAGTGATCCTGTACTCGGAAGTTACCATCTGTTCCTGGAGTCTGATCGAGCACCTTTAACATCTGGTGGTGTTCGTGAGTCGCGGCGCAGCCGTGTGTTGCGGCTTGTCCGCTATTATTTATTATTTTGTTTATACTGTGTTCTGGAGCTTTGCGGAGGATTCCGCTTCCACAAGATCCACTCTGGTGTCCAGCGGTGCCGGATAGGAGTGTCGGATCAGTGGATCTTTGGTTGTCCTTTTCCCTGGCGGCTAGTCCGCACATACCCTTTGATTTAGTTAAGTTAGCTTGTAACCCCTGGCTTGGTTGCTTAGTCAGAGGGCCCCTTGTTATCACCCTGTCTCGGACTTCCCCTTGTCTCCCATTAAGACCTGCGGGGGCATCGGGGTTGGGCAGACATAATCCGCCCTTCGAACGCGGCTGCCATGGGCTCAAGCAACCATAGTCTCGCAGGGGATTTCTGATAACACGGGCGAGACAACGGAGTTAGGGTGCCAGGGGTTACTAGGCTTTCCAGCTCCCACAACCTGTATTTCATTCCTGTACTCAGATCTCTGCCATAAGATCTTCTCCAGTCTGGAGTACAGGAATCGTAACATTATCACCGGCCATACCACAAAAAAGAAATAAAACTTTTTTTTTTTTCTTTTTTGGCCCAGTCCAGTGTCTAGTCTAGAATCCAGTCCTGTCTAGAATTCAGTGTGCAGAATCCAATCCGGTGTTTAGAATCCAGTCCTGTATAGAATTCAGTGTGCAGACTCCAGTCCGGTGTTTAGAATCCAGTCCGGTGTTTAGAATCCAGTCCGGTGTTTAGAATCCAGTCCGGTGTTTAGAATCCAGTCCGGTGTTTAGAATCCAGTCCGGTGTTTAGAATCCAGTCCGGTGTTTAGAATCCAGTCCGGTGTTTAGAATCCAGTCCGGTGTTTAGAATCCAGTCCGGTGTTTAGAATCCAGTCCGGAGTTTAGAATCCAGTCCGGTGTTTAAAAAAAAAAAAAAAAAAAAATACAAAAAAAAAAAGTCTTGATTTGTTTAGCAAAATTTAGTCTTGCCTTGCCTTGCCTTGCCTAGCCTTGTCTTGTCTTGCCTTGTCTTGTCTTGTCTAGTTTTAAATCCTCCTATGTCTACTATGCAAGCCCTGCAGGCATCTCTCGCAGCCCTGAACTCTGTATTCAGTGCTTTGAGACCAGAGCGACTAGAAGCTTTTCAGCAATCCCTAAAGCAACTGCAAAACCTTCTGACTAAAATCTTGCTTATTTTGCCAGAAGTCGTTGAGAGTACATCTATCTCTAAAGAGACTCTTGTTCACAGTATGGTGACAAGAGAATCCTCTGGTTTAATTGAAGAGAAAAAGTTTAAAAGTTTTCTGCGGCCCAGGCTCTCAGAAGAGGAGCGTCTGCGTCGCAGAAACTTAAACTTATGCCTATATTGTGGGGGTTTAGGCCATTATCTGCAGACCTGTGAGTTGCGCAAGCCAAAGTGTGGTGACGAGTCTTGCCCTCTGTCCAAGTTGAGTCATGATACAAGACCTACTCCTGTCTCTACTGTGGCAGAGGTACTTGTCACACAACCCACACAAAAAAGCTCTCTGTCCTATAATTGGGGTCCTTGGGCAAGGGAGCCCCATTATAGATTCAGGAATCAAAAGAGAATGTTTCTCTCCTCTCTTGAGGTTCCTGTGGAAGCGGAGTTGCAAGTCCCTGGAGTGGTGCCCGTAGCTCAGGGTCCTGGAGCGGTGCCCGTAGCTCAGGGTCCTGGAGCGGTGCCCGTAGCCCAGGGTCCTGGAGCGGTGCCCGTAGCCCAGGGTCCTGGAGCGGTGCCCGTAGCCCAGGGTCCTGGAGCGGTGCCCGTAGCCCAGGGTCCTGGAGCGGTGCCCGTAGCCCAGGGTCCTGGAGCGGTGCCCGTAGCCCAGGGTGCTGGAGCGGTGCCCGTAGCCCAGGGTGCTGGAGCGGTGCCCGTAGCCCAGGGTGCTGGAGCGGTGCCCGTAGCCCAGGGTGCTGGAGCGGTGCCCGATGCCCAGGGTGCTGGAGCGGTGCCCGATGCCCAGGGTGCTGGAGCGGTGCCCGATGCCCAGGGTGCTGGAGCGGTGCCCGATGCCCAGGGTGCTGGAGCGGTGCCCGATGCCCAGGGTGCTGGAGCGGTGCCCGATGCCCAGGGTGCTGGAGCGGTACCCGATGCCCAGGGTGCTGGAGCGGTACCCGATGCCCAGGGTGCTGGAGCGGTACCCGATGCCCAGGGTGCTGGAGCGGTACCCGATGCCCAGGGTGCTGGAGCGGTACCCGATGCCCAGGGTGCTGGAGCGGTACCCGATGCCCAGGGTGCTGGAGCGGTACCCGATGCCCAGGGTGCTGGAGCGGTACCCGATGCCCAGGGTGCTGGAGCGGTACCCGATGCCCAGGGTGCTGGAGCGGTACCCGATGCCCAGGGTGCTGGAGCGGTACCCGATGCCCAGGGTGCTGGAGCGGTACCCGATGCCCAGGGTGCTGGAGCGGTACCCGATGCCCAGGGTGCTGGAGCGGTACCCGATGCCCAGGGTGCTGGAGCGGTACCCGATGCCCAGGGTGCTGGAGCGGTACCCGATGCCCAGGGTGCTGGAGCGGTACCCGATGCCCAGGGTGCTGGAGCGGTACCCGATGCCCAGGGTGCTGGAGCGGTACCCGATGCCCAGGGTGCTGGAGCGGTACCCGATGCCCAGGGTGCTGGAGCGGTACCCGATGCCCAGGGTGCTGGAGCGGTACCCGATGCCCAGAGTGCTGGAGCGGTACCCGATGCCCAGAGTGCTGGAGCGGTACCCGATGCCCAGAGTGCTGGAGCGGTACCCGATGCCCAGAGTGCTGGAGCGGTACCCGATGCCCAGAGTGCTGGAGCGGTACCCGATGCCCAGAGTGCTGGAGCGGTACCCGATGCCCAGAGTGCTGGAGCGGTACCCGATGCCCAGAGTGCTGGAGCGGTACCCGATGCCCAGAGTGCTGGAGCGGTACCCGATGCCCAGAGTGCTGGAGCGGTACCCGATGCCCAGAGTGCTGGAGCGGTACCCGATGCCCAGAGTGCTGGAGCGGTACCCGATGCCCAGAGTGCTGGAGCGGTACCCGATGCCCAGAGTGCTGGAGCGGTACCCGATGCCCAGAGTGCTGGAGCGGTACCCGATGCCCAGAGTGCTGGAGCGGTACCCGATGCCCAGAGTGCTGGAGCGGTACCCGATGCCCAGAGTGCTGGAGCGGTACCCGATGCCCAGAGTGCTGGAGCGGTACCCGATGCCCAGAGTGCTGGAGCGGTACCCGATGCCCAGAGTGCTGGAGCGGTACCCGATGCCCAGAGTGCTGGAGCGGTACCCGATGCCCAGAGTGCTGGAGCGGTACCCGATGCCCAGAGTGCTGGAGCGGTACCCGATGCCCAAGCTTATAGAGGGAAATCAAATATTGTAGCTCAGGTTTCCATACCAGAAGGGGTCTCAGAAGCTGTTACCCCAGGTAGGGACTTGAGGAGCGCAACCCCAGAAAGGGTATCTAAAACCATAGTTCTTGAAGGGAACTCGAGAAGCAAAACCCCAGAAGGGATCTTTGAAGTAATATCCCCAAGTGGGGTCTCGAGAGACGCAGCCCCAAAGAAGGGTCTAGAAGTCGCTTCCCCAGGAAAGAACTTAAGAAGCATAGCATTAGTGGAGGATCTGAACGTTATTGCTTCAGCAAAAGTCCCGGAAGTCATAGTCACGGAAGAACTTTCGATAATTATCGACTCAGAGAGGGAGGCCGGTGGCCCGATCCCAGTCAGGGAGGCCAACGGCCCGGTCCCAGTAAAAGAATCCGAGGTGCTGACCCCAGCGGGGTTCCCGGAGGCCACTGCCCTAGCGGGGTTCCCGGAGGCCACTGCCCTAGCGGGGTTCCCGGAGGCCACTGCCCCAGCGGGGTTCCCGGAGGCCACTGCCCCAGCGGGGTTCCCGGAGGCCACTGCCCCGGGTGGGGTTCAGGAAGTCACTGCCCCGGGTGGGGTTCAGGAAGTCACTGCCCCGGGTGGGGTTCAGGAAGTCACTGCCCCGGGTGGGGTTCAGGAAGTCACTGCCCCGTGTGGGGTTCAGAAAGTCACTGCCCCGTGTGGGGTTCAGAAAGTCACTGCCCCGTGTGGGGTTCAGAAAGTCACTGCCCCGTGTGGGGTTCAGAAAGTCACTGCCCCGTGTGGGGTTCAGAAAGTCACTGCCCCGGGTGGGGTTCAGAAAGTCTCAGCCCCGGGTGGGGTTCAGAGAGTCTCAGCCTCGAGTAAGGTCAATAGTGACCAGGTCCTAGCAAAGCACTCCAGTCAGTCAGATGAAAAGGAAACAGATCCTGACTCTGATATTTCAACATCCATAACCTTTGATGGGGACTTCGCCCAATTTATGGCGCTTTTCAAACACTATTACACTATTATGTTGTCTAGACCATTTCTGGGCATCACTTCAGAAAACCTTGGGCTCTATCTGATTTATTCTTTTAGAGGAGAGCCTTCTGAGTGGGCAACCAGCCTAATGAAAGCTGAAGATCCCATTCTTCAGGATCCCCAAGCATTCTGTGATGCAATTGTTAAAAGATACGGTTCCAAAGAAATTGGTTCAGGTTCCTCTAAGTCACCCGTCTTGTCTGCTGAGAGTCCACCAAATACTGTAAACTCGGCACAAGAGTCCCAGCCCGTTGCTTTGACTGCAGGATGTGCTTTTCTGACTTCTTCTTCTAATAATAGTACTTTACCAGAAAGTTCAGCTCCCAAGGGTAAGAGACCTGTCTCTGATTTGAACGCAGCCTTGCTGGGTGGTACCATCAGTTCAGACAATGTTTGGGGAATTACCTTGGTCAGACCTAAAGAGCTTTGTAAAAAGAAGAAGAAGAAAAAGAAATAATTTTTGACTCTTGCCTTGATAAAAAAAAAAAAGAGAGATTTTTTTTTTTTCCTTGTCTTGTGTCCAGTGGCCACCATCAAGGGGAGGGCACTGTTACAAGTTGTTGCTACAGCTTGTTTTTTGTTTTCTTGTCTGTTAGACCAGTGTGTCAGGTTTTTTTTTTTTTTTTTTTTTTTTGTATCCCTTGTTCTGGATAGTCTGAATATTGGGGTCTTTTGACCCCTCCTCAAGGGGGGGGTAATGTTATGAGCCACGGCTGTGGCTCATTCCTGTTTTGCATTTTTGTTAGGTATTTCATGTTTATTAGTTGTCTTGCATGCCAGGATTTCCTGTTGCTCTGTTTTAGTATGCTCTTGTCTGCTGCCGCTGGTTAGTCTGTGTAATTGCAGCTTGTTCCATGTGTTCAGCCTCACCTGGCTGCTGATTGCATTTTGTCAGTTGGAATCATGCAGTGGGCCAGCTGCTCTGGATTGTTTAATTAGGACTCTCTGTTAAAAGCACTCCCAGGACTCCTCACAGACGCCGGTGATAGCTTCCTGTTTGCCTGATTCTGCTGCAGAGAGAGTTCCCAGTCCCGGTCTGTTCGTTTGTTCCTGTTCTCAGTGATCCTGTACTCGGAAGTTACCATCTGTTCCTGGAGTCTGATCGAGCACCTTTAACATCTGGTGGTGTTCGTGAGTCGCGGCGCAGCCGTGTGTTGCGGCTTGTCCGCTATTATTTATTATTTTGTTTATACTGTGTTCTGGAGCTTTGCGGAGGATTCCGCTTCCACAAGATCCACTCTGGTGTCCAGCGGTGCCGGATAGGAGTGTCGGATCAGTGGATCTTTGGTTGTCCTTTTCCCTGGCGGCTAGTCCGCACATACCCTTTGATTTAGTTAAGTTAGCTTGTAACCCCTGGCTTGGTTGCTTAGTCAGAGGGCCCCTTGTTATCACCCTGTCTCGGACTTCCCCTTGTCTCCCATTAAGACCTGCGGGGGCATCGGGGTTGGGCAGACATAATCCGCCCTTCGAACGCGGCTGCCATGGGCTCAAGCAACCATAGTCTCGCAGGGGATTTCTGATAACACGGGCGAGACAACGGAGTTAGGGTGCCAGGGGTTACTAGGCTTTCCAGCTCCCACAACCTGTATTTCATTCCTGTACTCAGATCTCTGCCATAAGATCTTCTCCAGTCTGGAGTACAGGAATCGTAACACAGACTGCACACAGGCATCTGGAGAAGGAGCTCTGTGAATTGCAGCAGACAGATGAAGCAGTTATGGGTAGATGGGGCTTTTCCCCAGGGTGGAAAGAAGACAGAAACTAGATGTTCCTCACTGTATAAAGAATGGACCAGGCCACCAGACATGCTCCCCAAGCCCCCAACATCACGGCTCGCAAGCGTCCTGCTCTCACAGGGGACAGAATGATGGATTTACTCCTCGTGAAGCCACTTAGTAACTGTAAAATTCCTTTTTCATGGGCTGCAGATGATTAGCTTAATTCAACTGGAGGAAATATAAGGACTCAGAGAGACTCCCAATATGCAATCCAATGACACACCTCTACTGCATACGGTAATAGTAGAAGGTGTAATATGAGACATGACTGACATGGACATACATACATGTAACGTGTTCACTGTCTCTGGGCACTATGTGTGATCGGCGAGATGGATGTTTTATGTTTTAATACAATTTCTCAAACGTCCTAGTGGATGCTGGGGACTCCGTAAGGACCACGGGGAATAGACAGGCTCCGCAGGAGACAGGGCACTTTAAGAAAGAATTTAGATTCTGGTGTGCTCTGGCTCCTCCCTCTATGTCCCTCCTCCAGACCTCAGTTTGAATCTGTGCCCGGACGAGCTGGGTGCTGTTTAGTGAGCTCTCCTGAGCTTGCTATAAGAAAGTGTTTTGTTAGGTTTTTTTTTTATTTTCAGGGAGCTCTGCTGGCAACAGACTACCTGCATCGTGGGACTGAGGGGAGAGAAGCAGCCCTACTCTCTGCAGATAGGTCCTGCTTCTTAGGCTACTGGACACCATTAGCTCCAGAGGGATCGTACACAGGATCTCACCCTCGTCGTCCGATCCCGGAGCCGCGCCGCCGCCCCCCTCGCAGAGCCGGAAGACAGAAGCCGGGTGAAAGAAGCAAGAAGACTTCAAAATCGGCGGCAGAAGACTCCAGTCTTCACTGAGGTAGCGCACAGCACTGCAGCTGTGCGCCATTGCTCCCACACTACACCCACATACTCCGGTCACTGTAGGGTGCAGGGCGCAGGGGGCGCCCTGGGCAGCAATTAGGACCTCTTGGCAAAAGTTAGACATATATACAGTTGGGCACTGTATATATGTAGAAGCCCCCGCCATAATATTATACAGAAACGCGGGACAGAAGCCCGCCGCTGAGGGGGCGGGGCTTCTTCCTCAGCACTCACCAGCGCCATTTTTTCTCCACAGCTCCGCTGAGAGGAAGCTCCCCAGGCTCTCCCCTGCAGATTCACGGTAGAAGAGGGTAAAAAGAGAGGGGGGGGCACATAAATTAGGCGCAAAAAAAACATAATATACAGCAGCTACTGGGTTAACACTAATGGGCCCTACAGACATGCCGATCCGCCGCCGAGCTACCCGACGGCGGATACGGCCGACGAGCGACCCGGCGGCGGGGGGGCAGTGACGGGGGGAGTGAAGTTTCTTCACTCCCCCGTCACGCGGCTCCATTGAAGTGCAGGCAAATATGGACGAGATCGTCCATATTGGCCTGCATGCACAGCCGACGGGAGACCAGCGATGAACGAGCTCGGGGCCGCGCATCGTTCATCGCTGGAGCCTCCACACTGAAAGATATGAACGAGTTCTCGTTCATTTATGAACGAGATCGTTCATATCTTTCAAAAAAATCGGCATGTGCGTAGGGCCTATTTGTTACTGTGTGATTCCTGGGACATATAGTGCTGGGGTGTGTGCTGGCATACTCTCTCTCTCTGTCTCTCCAAAGGGCCTTGTGGGGGAACTGTCTTCAAAAAAGAGCATCCCCTGTGTGTGTGGTGTGTCGGTACGTTTGTGTCGACATGTTTGACGAGGAAGGCTATGTGGAAGCAGAGCGGGAGCAAATGAATGTGGTGTCTCCGCCGACGGCGCCGACACCTGATTGGATGGATATGTGGAAGGTTTTAAATGATAATGTTAATTCCTTGCTTAAAAAGGTTGGATAAAGTTGAAACCTTAGGACAGTCGGGGTCTCAACCCATGCCTGATCCTATATCGCAGAGGCCATCAGGGTCTCAGAAGCGCCCACTATCCCAAATTGTTGACACAGATACCGACATGGATTCCGACTCCAGTGTCGATTACGATGATGCAAAGTTACAGCCTAAATTGGCTAAAGCCATCCGCTATATGATTATAGCAATGAAGGATGTGTTGCACATCACAGAGGAAACCCCAGTCCCTGACAAGAGGGTTCATATGTATGGGGAAAAAAGGCAGGTGGTGACCTTCCCCCCTTCACATGAGCTAAATGAGTTGTGTGAAAAAGCTTGGGAATATCCATATAAAAAACTGCAGATTTCCAAACGGATGCTTATGGCGTATCCTTTCCCGCCAACGGACAGGTTACGCTGGGAATCCTCCCCTAGGGTGGACAAAGCTTTAACACGCTTATCCAAGAGGGTAGCTCTGCCGTCACAGGATACGGCCACCCTAAAAGATGCTGCGGATAGAAAGCAAGAAGGTACCCCGAAGTCCATTTATACACATTCAGGTACCTTACTAAGGCCGGCAATTGCGTCGGCCTGGGTGTGTAGTGCTGTAGCAGCATGGACGGATACCTTATCTGAGGAACTTGACACCTTAGACAAGGATACTATATTAATGACCCTGGGGCATATAAAAGACGCTGTCCTATATATGAGAGATGCTCAAAGAGACATTAGCCTACTGGGCTCTAGAATAAATGCAATGTCGATTTCTGCCAGAAGGGTCCTGTGGACTCGGCAATGTACAGGCGATGCCGACTCAAAAAGGCACATGGAGGTTTTACCTTACAAGGGTGAGGAATTGTTTGGGGAGGGTCTCTCGGACCTGGTCTCCACAGCTACTGCTGGAAAGTCAATTTTTTTGCCATATGTTCCCTCACAGCCTAAGAAAGCACCGTATTACCAAATGAAGTCCTTTCGATCACAAAAAGGCAAGAAAGTCCGAGGTGCGTCCTTTCTTGCCAGAGGCAGGGGCAGAGGAAGGAAGCTGCACAACACAGCTAGTTCCCAGGAACAGAAGTCCTCTCCGGCTTCCACTAAATCCACCGCATGACGCTGGGGCTCCACAGGCGGAGCTAGGCCCGGTGGGGGCGCGTCTCCGAAATTTCAGCCACAAGTGGGTTCACTCCCAGGTGGATCCCTGGGCAATAGAGATTGTGTCTCAGGGATACAAGCTGGAATTCGAAGAGATGCCCCCTCACCGATACCTCAAATCGGCCCTGCCAGCTTCCCCCTTAGAGAGGGAAATAGTGTTAGCTGCAATTCACAAATTGTATCTTCAGCAGGTGGTGGTCAAGGTTCCCCTCCTTCAACAAGGGAAGGGTTATTATTCGACCATGTTTGTGGTACCGAAACCGGACGGTTCAGTCAGACCCATATTGAATTTAAAATCCCTGAACATATACCTGAAAAGGTTCAAGTTCAAGATGGAATCGCTCAAAGCGGTCATCGCAAGCCTGGAAGGGGGGGATTTTATGGTGTCTCTGGACATAAAGGATACATACCTTCATGTCCCCATTTATCCACCTCATCAGGCGTACCTCAGATTTGTGGTACAGGATTGTCTTTACCAATTCCAGACGTTGCCGTTTGTTCTCTCCACGCCACCGAGAATATTTACCAAGGTAATGGCAGAAATGATGGTGCTCCTGCGAAAGCAAGGGGTCACAATTATCCCATACTTGGACGATCTCCTCATAAAGGCGAGGTCCAGAGAGCAGTTGCTGATCAGCGTAGCACGCTCTCGGGAAGTGTTACAACAGCACGGCTGGATTCTAAATATTCCAAAGTCGCAGTTGATTCCTACGACTCGTCTGCCCTTCCTGGGCATGATTCTGGACACAGACCAGAAGAGGGTTTATCTCCCGATGGAGAAGGCTCAGGAGCTCATGACACTGGTCAGAGACCTATTAAAACCAAAACAGGTGTCGGTGCATCACTGCACGCGAGTCCTGGGAAAGATGGTGGCATCATACGAGGCCATTCCCTTCGGCAGGTTCCATGCGAGGACCTTTCAATGGGACCTGTTGGACAAGTGGTCCGGATCACATCTTCAGATGCATCGGCTGATCACCCTATCCCCCAGGGCCAGGGTGTCTCTCCTGTGGTGGCTGCAGAGTGCTCACCTCCTCGAGGGGCGCAGATTCGGCATTCAGGACTGGGTCCTGGTGACCACGGATGCAATCCTCCGAGGGTGGGGGGCAGTCACACAGGGAAGAAGTTTCCAAGGTCTGGGGTCAAGTCAGGAGACTTGCCTTCACATCAACATCCTGGAACTAAGGGCCATATACAACGCCCTACGTCAAGCAGAGACCCTGCTTCGCGACCAATCGGTTCTGATTCAGTCAGACAACATCACCGCGGTGGCTCATGTAAACCGCCAAGGCGGCACAAGGAGCAGGGTGGCGATGGCGGAAGCCACCAGAATTCTTCGCTGGGCGGAGAATCACGTAAGCGCACTGTCAGTAGTGTTCATTCCGGGAGTGGACAACTGGGAAGCAGACTTCCTCAGCAGGCACGACCTCCACCCGGGAGAGTGGGGACTTCATCAAGAAGTCTTCACGCAGATTGCAAGTCGGTGGGAACTGCCACAGGTGGACATAATGGCATCCCGCCTCAACAAAAAGCTACAGAGGTATTGCGCCAGATCAAGAGACCCTCAGGCGATAGCTGTAGACGCACTAGTGACACCGTGGGTGTTCCAGTCGGTTTATGTATTTCCTTCTCTTCCTCTCATACCCAAGGTGCTGAGAATCATAAGAAAAAGAGGAGTGAGAACAATACTCATTGTTCCGGATTGGCCAAGAAGGACTTGGTATCCAGATCTGCAAGAAATGCTCACAGAGGACCCATGGCCTCTGCCTCTAAGACAGGACTTGTTGCAACAGGGGCCCTGCTTCTTCCAAGACTTACCGCGGCTGCGTTTGACGGCATGGCGGTTGAACGCCGGATCCTAGCAGAAAAAGGCATTCCGGATGAGGTTATTCCTACGCTGATAAAGGCTAGGAAGGACGTGACGGCTAAACATTATCACCGTATATGGCGAAAATATGTTGCTTGGTGTGAGGCCAGGAATGCCCCCACGGAGGAATTCCAGCTGGGCCGTTTCCTTCACTTCCTACAGTCGGGAGTGGCTTTGGGCCTAAAATTGGGTTCCATAAAGGTCCAGATTTCGGCCCTGTCTATTTTCTTTCAAAAAGAGCTGGCTTCTCTGCCTGAAGTTCAGACGTTTGTAAAGGGAGTGCTGCATATTCAGCCCCCTTTTGTGCCTCCAGTGGCACCTTGGGATCTTAACGTGGTGTTGAGTTTCCTGAAGTCACACTGGTTTGAGCCACTTCAAACCGTGGAGTTAAAATATCTCACGTGGAAGGTGGTCATGCTGTTAGCCTTGGCTTCGGCTAGGCGTGTGTCAGAATTAGCGGCTTTGTCACATAAAAGCCCCTATCTGGTTTTCCATATGGACAGGGCAGAATTGCGGACCGATCCACAATTTCTGCCAAAAGTGGTGTCATCTTTTCATATGAACCAACCTATTGTGGTGCCTGTGGCTACTCGTGACTTGGAGGATTCCGAGTTACTAGATGTGGTCAGGGCTTTGAAGGTTTATGTAGCCAGAACGGCTAGAGTCAGGAAAACTGAGTCGCTGTTTATCCTGTATGCATCCAACAAGCTGGGTGCTCCTGCTTCAAAGCAAACTATTGCTCGCTGGATCTGTAACACGATTCAGCAGGCTCATTCTGCGGCTGGATTGCCGCTGCCAAAATCAGTAAAAGCCCACTCCACAAGGAAGGTGGGCTCTTCTTGGGCGGCTGCCCGAGGGGTCTCGGCATTACAGCTTTGCCGAGCAGCTACTTGGTCAGGTTCGAACACTTTTGCAAAGTTCTACAAGTTTGATACCCTGGCTGAGGAGGACCTTGTGTTTGCTCATTCGGTGCTGCAGAGTCATCCACACTCTCCCGCCCGTTTGGGAGCTTTGGTATAATCCCCATGGTCCTTACGGAGTCCCCAGCATCCACTAGGACGTTAGAGAAAATAAGATTTTACTTACCGGTAAATCTATTTCTCGTAGTCCGTAGTGGATGCTGGGCGCCCGTCCCAAGTGCGGACTTCTTCTGCAATACTTGTATATAGTTATTGCTCAAATAAGGGTTATGTTATAGTTGCATCAGGGTTGATCTGATGCTCTGTTGTTGTTCATACTGTTAACTGGGTAAGTTTATCACAAGTTATACGGTGTGATTGGTGTGGCTGGTATGAGTCTTGCCCTGGATTCCAAAATCCTTTCCTTGTGCTGTCAGCTCTTCCGGGCACAATTTCTCTAAGTGAGGTCTGGAGGAGGGACATAGAGGGAGGAGCCAGAGCACACCAGAATCCAAATTCTTTCTTAAAGTGCCCTGTCTCCTGCGGAGCCCGTCTATTCCCCATGGTCCTTACGGAGTCTCCAGCATCCACTACGGACTACGAGAAATAGATTTACCGGTAAGTAAAATCTTATTTTTAGGTTTTCACGGTAACCTAGTGTGTTTCTGTCCTTACAAATATCCAATCACAGCCAATATTACACATACCCGTGCTTGGAGGTGGACTGCCACTCTGCATTATAAAAGCAACCTACTGTAGCTTGTGCAGGGGCTACTGACACGACTGGAGGAGACAGAGACTCACTGACAGCACAGACAGGAACACAAGCAGGAGCGAGGTAGCGTTGCACTGGACAGACAGACACACTGACAGTGCTTGTACCCTTGCAGCTACAGATTCCCCTGCTCCCAGAGTTGTGTGCTGGATGCCTCCTGATGACCCAGAGAAGACACACAACTGGTGCTTTCTGAATTATGGCCCCCATACATCAGCGGTCGGGATTCCCTGACCCCCCGGCACCGCTGATCCACCGACCAGATCCGTTGGGAAAATTAAACATGTTAAAAATGCCCTATTCCCTGATCGAAAATAGCCAGAATCGGGATTTTTAAACATGTTTAATAATTCAGATTCCCTGAACCAGGGTATCGGGACATTGCATCAATGAATTGCTGATGTATGGGGGCCATTAGCCCCACCCCTCCCAACTGCAGACAGCCTCCTGAAGTACCCAAAACTTCTTTGGCACAGGAAGAGGGGTGGAGAGGGGGGGGAGGGGGGGTTGGAGAGTGATGTCTGGGAAAAGAGGTGCCTATAGTGACACATTGGGGACTACCTATGGAGACTGTCAGGTGGGAGGGTAGTGCCACTGGAGAGATCTATTACCAGTAGGGGGGTAATACCACTGGAGATTGGAGATCATTTGCCAATTTATTTATTTTTTTAGATATATTTAAATATATGTTTAAAAATATGTTCTAAACTTAATTAAATAATAATAATAAAAAACTATTTCTGGGCTTTCTTTGTAAACAAAAATAATAAATACGCTCCTCAGATACACCAACAGATATTGGGTGGGCTCCTCAGATACACCCAGAGATGCTGGGTGGGCTCCTAAGATATACCCACAGATGTTGGGTGGGCACTTCAGATATACCCACAGATGTTGGGCGGGCTCTTCGGATATACCCACAGATGTTGGGTGGGCTCCTCAGATATACACACAGATGTTGGGTGGGCTCCTCAGATATACACACAGATGTTGGGTGGGCTCCTCAGATATACCCACAGATGTTGGGTGGGCTCCTCAGATATACCCACAGATGTTAGGTGGGCTCCTCAGATATACCCACCGATGTTGGGTGGGCTCCTCAGATATACCCACCGATGTTGGGTGGACTCCTCAGATATACCCACAGATGTTGGGTGGGCTCCTCAGATATACCCACAGATGTTGGGTGGGCTCCTCAGATATACCCACAGATGTTGGGTGGGCTCCTAAGATATACCCACATATATTGGGTGGGCTCCTAAAATACACCCACAGCTGTTTTGTGGGCTACTCAGATACACCCACAGATGTTGGGTGGGCTCCTCAGATATACCCACAGATCTTGGGTGGGCTCCTCAGATATACCCACAAATGTTGGGTGGGCTCCTCAGATATACCCACAAATGTTGGGTGGGCTCCTCAGATATACCCACAAATGTTGGGTGGGCTCCTAAAATACACCCACAGCTGTTGGGTGGGCTACTCAGATACACCCACAGATGTTGGGTGGGCTCCTCAGATATACACACAGATGTTGGGTGGGCTCCTCAGATATACACACAGATGTTGGGTGGGCTCCTCAGATATACCCACAGATGTTGGGTGGGCTCCTCAGATATACCCACAGATGTTGGGTGGGCTCCTCAGATATACCCACCGATGTTGGGTGGACTCCTCAGATATACCCACAGATGTTGGGTGGGCTCCTCAGATATACCCACAGATGTTGGGTGGGCTCCTCAGATATACCCACAGATGTTGGGTGGGCTCCTCAGATATACCCACAGATGTTGGGTGGGCTCCTCAGATATACCCACAGATGTTGGGTGGGCTCCTAAGATATACCCACATATATTGGGTGGGCTCCTAAAATACACCCACAGCTGTTTTGTGGGCTACTCAGATACACCCACAGATGTTGGGTGGGCTCCTCAGATATACCCACAGATCTTGGGTGGGCTCCTCAGATATACCCACAAATGTTGGGTGGGCTCCTCAGATATACCCACAAATGTTGGGTGGGCTCCTAAAATACACCCACAGCTGTTGGGTGGGCTACTCAGATACACCCACAGATGTTAGGTGGGCTCCTCAGATATACAGACAGATGTTGGGTGGGCTCCTCAGATATACAGACAGATGTTGGGTGGGCTCCTCAGATATACCACAGATGTTGGGTGGGCTCCTCAGATATACCCACAGATATTGGGTGGGCTCCTAAAATACACCCACAGATGTTGGGTGGGCTCCTCAGATATACCCACAGATGTTGGGTGGGCTCCTCAGATATACCCACAGATGTTGGGTGGGCTCCTCAGATATACCCACAGATGTTGGGTGGGCTCCTAAAATACACCCACAGATGCTGGGTGGACATTATCATAAGGTCACTCACTATGATGGTCATAAATTCAGCAAAATTCCCCAGAATATTAATTATCCGCAACATCACTAGCACCAAATAATCCCTCCAGGACTGCGTCACCTGGACTGCAGAAGACACTACTGAAACGGTGCCGTCACCAATGATTAAGGTATAAAACAAATTATCATTAATTTCACGTATCCTTCTAGGGACAAGACAATATTACATTTATTCCACCAAAATAATAAGTTTTAAAATTCAGCCACTGTTTAGAATGGCAACTGATGAATTATATATATATATATATATATATATATATATATATATATATATATATATATATATATATATTATATTGCTTTAAGCTTCTCAGCACACATATTTGCCTGTATTTCAAACGCTTACTAATCAGTCGCTGTATATGTTCCATCATTTGTACAGAATTTGGCAGCCGCAGCCTAATCAGTATTCTATAGTACTCCCTGTGTGATGAATATATACATTTCCTGCAAAGTCTGATTTACTTTATTCTCCATATTTAATGAAAAAAATCTATATTTATTCCGTGCTGGCCCCTTCTGTCGCAGTGGATAGCAATTTAATTACTTACGCTCCCATCATTTCCAGCCCTAGTTGCATATTTTAAAATAACTTTTCATCTAATTCCATTTATCCCAAAGCTTCAGATGGCCTAAGATAGACAGATAGGAATTGTAATAAAAACATAAGTGATTTTGTTATCTGCGACACAACACGCGGCAGCAATAAACACACAGAGTACAACAATACTGTATTCACTGGACGCAATGGACGGATATAAACATAGAAGACGTATTCTATACGCTGCCTGGAGATCGGCTAGAAAACCTTCAGAGAGCAGATTCTGAATGAACCCTATAAACTCAGGGTCACTCAGTAATCTGCCGCTGACCGGGCGTGGTGCACACTTATATCTGACTACCGTTACTGTAACACGAGGTGGGCAACTATTTCAGCTGAGGCCACGGGTTCAGTATGATTTACAGACGGACACAATACAGACGGTCTTAATCCCGGCAGCCATTGACAGACAGTAAAAATACCGACATGTCAAAAATGCAGACAGTCAGAAAACCGACATTTGAAATGCCGACATTTCAAAATACTGACATGCGTTTTTCGGGGGTGTGGTATGGAAGGTAGATAGTAACTAGGTCGACAGTGTCTAGGTCGACCACTATTGGTCGACAGTAACTAGGTCAACAGGGTTTCTAGGTTGACAGGGTCTTTAGGTCAACATGACCTAGTTCGACAGGTCAAAAGGTCAACATGAGTTTTTTATGTTTTTTTGGTGTTGTTTTCTTCTTAGAGTGACCGGGAACCCCAATTAGTGCACCGTGTCCCCTCGCATTCTCGCTCCGATACCGCTTCGCTCGGCACAGATTACCGTTCCAATCGTAATCCATGTGGATCGTTAAGTATGAAAAGGTTCAGAAAAAGAAGAGAATCGTGAAAAACTCATGTCGACCTTTTGACCTGCAGACCTAGAACATGTCGACCTATAGACCCTGTCGACCTAGAAACTGTCGACCTAGTTACTGTCGACCAATAGTGGTCGACCTAGATAGTGTTGACCTAGTTACTGTCGACCTAGAGACCGGATCCCGTTTTTCGGGGGGGGGGGGGGGGGGGGGGGGGGGGGGGGGGGGAGGAGGAGGTGTTGTGTCAATGTCGACATAGGTCGTCATGGACACCGTGTAAGTGTACCGCGTCCCCTCGCATGGCTCGCCGCGCTCGGCACACTATTATATTCCCCCTCCAGGTCCACTGGGATGGTAAAGTATGAACAAGTCTGTTTTGCGGCTAAAATTCCTTAAAAACGCATGTCGTCATTTCAAATGTCGGTATTCTGACTAAGTCGGCATTTTGACAATTGATGACAATTCAGCACAAGTTCCCTTTTCGGAACAGTGCTGCTCTCGGAGCTCAATCCCCACCCTCTCGCCCACTTAACAAAGGCTGCAACCAATGAAAAGCCTCCTCTCTGACACTGCCAAGTCCGCTGATTATTTGAGGGTGAATCGGGAGTGCGGGAGCGGTCAATGTGGATATATAGCAGAGAAGGGGGGATATTCATCCCCAAAATATCCAGGTCGGACAACGGACGGGATACAATCGCCCGGCGGGCCGCAAACATTGTCTGCCCGTGCTTTGCTCACCACCCTGTTGTAGCATATTGTCCAACATGAAGAAAGTAAAGTTAGGATAAATACACCCAACCACAAACTGGCCAAACCAGGGCCCTCATTCCGAGTTGTTCGCTCTGTAATTTTCTTCGCATCGCAGCGATTTTCCGCTAACTGCGCATGCGCAATGTTCGCACTGCGACTGCGCCAAGTAAATTTGCTATGAAGATTGGTATTTTACTCACGGCATTACAAGGTTTTTTCTTCGTACTGGAGATCGGAGTGTGATTGACAGGAAGTGGGTGTTTCTGGGCGGAAACTGGCCGTTTTATGGGAGTGTGTGAAAAAACGCTACCGTTTCTGGGAAAAACGCGGGAGTGGCTGGAGAAACGGAGGAGTGTCTGGGCGAACGCTGGGTGTGTTTGTGACGTCAAACCAGGAACGACAAGCACTGAACTGATCGCACTGGAAGAGTAAGTCTCGAGCTACTCAGAAACTGCACATAGAAGTCTTTTCGCAATATTGCAAATCTTTTGTTCGCAATTTTGATAAGCTAAGATACACTCCCAGTAGGCGGCGGCTTAGTGTGTGCAATGCTGCTAAAAGCAGCTTGCGAGCGAACAACTCGGAATGAGGGCCCATGTCCACATCTTCTTCTGAAGGCAGAGCTGTCCATGCAACGAAACGCGTCAGTAAATCACACTTATTTTTCCATACTAGTTGGATATCTATTTATTTTGGAGGACAAGAGACTGTTGGAGTGGGGAAACTATTACACTGGCTTTATTTGTTGCTGCACACAGCAGTCAGGTCACTATTCCACCAAGGTTGCATAAGCAGTGTTGTAGGCCCCAAGGCCTACTATACATCTAAGGTATTTAGACCTGGGCCACGTAGGGCGTTGGCCATCTTTTCACCTTGTCCCTAGGCCGAAGTGCCCCTAGCCCATCACATGGAGGGTTTTAAAGGCCCCAGCAACTATGTGGTCTCTACGCAACGCTCCCTGTTCTGGCCAAGTGCTGGCACCAACAGACAGATAGAGAGTTCTGTGGCCTCATTCCTTAAATGTTCTGTGCTGGAAGCTAACCTCGCCTTTCTTTGCTACAGGCGCCATTTTGGTTCCTTACAAGAGATGTCTGCAGTTTCCAGAGCTGTAAAATGGCCGCTCTGCTGTTCCTGCAACACACTAGATGCCTGTGAAATAAACAACACATCATGACTAAACCAATTATTTCCTAATTACACAGTAATATGTCTGGTAAATATCATAAAAGGAACATTTTTTTTTCTTCTCTGTGAATCTCTCTTCTGGAATGAAGGTTCGTGGAAAATCAGATTGCATTTGATCAGGGTAATCATACTAATTGAATAAAATGACAGCTGCCATCTGTATTCTTGTTTGTTTTGTGTGTGTGTGTGGGGGCGGTACTCTGCCCCCCAAGTGCCCAGAATCGCACATATGCACTGCCATCTATCAGAGTGCCTATAGGAAGCGGTGGCTGGGAGTAGTAGTCCTACGAGGGAGCGGCACAGGGCACATAGCCGGCGTAACCTGGCAGTTTCACATTAATGAGGATGATGCACAAACGGCTGCTCTGTCTGTAGACATTAATCATATGGGTAATACTGAATTATAGACCGTTATCCCTCAGAGCGCAGAGGAATAAGTGATCTTCTGCCGGTGGAGGGTGGAGGAGGGTGTCTGCGCTGCTGGACCGGCTGCAGAATATAATGTATATAGACAGACAGAAAAGGCTTACGCTGTCATTCTTTGCAGAGCTCTTTCCAGTCATCCAAATAGAAAAATAAATGATCCATTTATATGCTGCTTTTCAACCCGTTCAGGCAGCGTATCACCTGGGGAAAATCATTTAAGGCGATAAACCAGTAAAATTTCCATTTAATTACTAAAATGACAAGTGTCTAACAGAGAGTTAGGGGGACATTTTCTAAGCAGTGATAAGAGCAGAGAAGTGAGCCAGTGGAGAAGTCGCCCATGGCAACCAATCAGCACTGAAGTAACATCTATAATTTGCATACTATAAAATGATACAGAGCTGCTGATTGGTTGATGGAGCCACTTCTCCACTGGCCCACTTCTCACTGCTTAGTAAATGTCCCCCATAGTGAATAAAGATACCAGCTTAACCTTTAAAGACAATAATGGGCTCCATTCAGACCCGGTCGCTGCTGTGCGTTTTTGCACAGCGGGCGATTATTGAACTACCGCGCATACGTATGCACTGCAATGCACACGTGCATCGCCAATCAGCGACAGGATGGTGCTAAAATTTCGATCGCACGGGCGTTTGTAAGGTGACTGACAGGAAAAGGACGTTTGTGGGTGGCAACTTACCGTTTTCAGGGCATGTCAGGAAAAACGCAGGCGTGCCCAAGCGTTTTCAGGGCGGGTGTGTGAGGTCAGCTCTGACCCCGATCAGCCCGATTTCTTCACACTGGAGGAGTAAGTATTGAGCTACGCACACACTGCACAGACTGGAGAAAACATTCGACGGTGAGTGTGATGGGAACGGTTTTATAGCTGTCCGCTGACTGAGGGGAATTTTCGCACACCGTACACATGCATTCGCACACTGGCACGAGGAGAATTTTCACTTCCCCTGGGCGGCGACTATCTGATCGCAGGACGGTGTAATTTGCAGCACGGCAATCAGGTCTGAATTGGGCCCTAAGTGCATTACAGGGAAGACATTTGTCTATGCACACTAGACTTCCTGTCTGTAGTAGTGTCTTCTTGTATTGCAGGAAGCTTTCCGAAGACATGCCATATAACGGGATGCGTTTGACATCCCAGTGACCGGAATGCCGGCAGCCATGTGACCGACGCCGGAATATAACGGATACACACTTGGGGTGATAAAGGCACCTACAATGGAGAAAGAATCTTTGGGTGCCCTGAACATGAAATATAACATATACCGTATGCTTGTGAATCCTACATATAACGTGTGTTCCAAATGAACTGCCAACACGTAAAGTCACATTCACAAACACCTTAGCTTTATGGTGTAATGTAATATAATGGTTTGTAGCTAAATTCGTAAGCAAAATAGGAGGACATTTACTAAGCAGTGATAAGAGCGGAGAAGTGAGCCAGTGGAGAAGTTGCCCATGGCAACCAATCAGCAGCTCTGTATAATTTTATAGTATGCAAATTATAGATGTTACTTCAGTGCTGATTGGTTGCCATGGGCAACTTCTCCACTGACTCACTTCTCCGCTCTTATCACTGCTTAGTAAATGTCCCCCATAAACTCTCACGACCTTGGGCCATAGTTATTAAAGGGAGAAACGGCTCTCGCACATAGCAGGTAACGCCGCAATCTTCCATCTTTTATGGCAATGTCAGGATGGCAACAGCAGGAGCAAATGACAAAATGTTTTACTTCTAAACTGAGCATTTTACTTTTCAATCAGGAATTTATTTAGAATATGTTTTAGCTATTTTTCTGTATGGTATTAAAAGGCCAAACCTGTTTACACATAAGCCCATCCTGAGACAGACCCGGCAAAGTGGTAAGTTACAGTATGTCTTACCGTTCCAAGCCACTATCGCTGACAGCCCTGTCGCAACAGATTAATTAATAAGCCCATTTGTCCTTAACATTTAGCTTGGCAAAAAAGAAATGAAGGTCATTATTAATCAACAGTACACGGGTGATAGGGTGTGTTATTGCATCGTCTTCTACATCAAAGCAAATTTACGCGTGAACTTGCGCAGAACGACGAACACCGCCTGCTGAGGCCATAGGTCAGCTGTTACAGACACACCCCTTCCCGCTCCAGTACTGCCAGGACAGTGAAGTAATGCTCGACAGCCTTAGAGATGTTTTCTTTCACTATTTTTCTGGATGAAAGCAGACTACTATACGGGTGGAAGAATCTATATAATAGTACAGGGTGGCTATAATGTCACAGACATGTATAGTGGGAGCCCCGCAACGGGACAGCCATCCCGCAGGAGAACAGGAGGACCAGCAAGTATGGCGGGGACAGAACGTGGGTGGTACACAGTGATGGATTAATAACAGGGCAAGCGGGGCAGGTGCCCTGGTCCCCCCACACATAGCTACATAACCAGCATGGGGGTATTGTGGCACATGGTTTCTGTGGGGCATAATGTGAGCTGAGGGCACGACAGTGTGTTTATTCCATTTGTGGTGCTGGGAGTATTTAAACATTATGGGGTGTATTCAATAGCTGTCTGAAGCTGCCATCTTGTCGGAAAGATGGCAGCTTCCGACAGATTTCGGTTGGAAAGGGGTTCCAACCTATTCAAAAAGAGCAGTTTTTTTTTCCGACAAGCGGAATAGGCACCGATCCGCGTGCTTCTGACGGAAACGGTGCCAAATCAGACAGGTTGTGGCCCCCTTTCCGACAATCTCAGTCCGACTTTAAAAAAAAGTCGGATTGAGCAGGGCTTAACCCTAACCCTGCTACACCAGGTGCTGTGTCTATTACAGGTTACACTCTAACCCTTCCCCTAGTGCTTAACCATAACCCTGCTGCACCAGGTGCTGTGTCTGCTACAGGTTACACACTAACCCTCCCCCTAGTGCTTAACCCTAACCCTGCTGTACCAGGTGCTGTGTCTACTACAGGTTACACACTAACCCTTCCCCTAGTGCTTAACCCTAACTCTGCTGCACCAGGTGCTGTGTCTACTACAGGTTACACACTACCCTTCCCCCTAGTGCTTAACCCTAACCTTGCTGCACCAGGTGCTGTGTCTACTACAGGTTACACACTAACCTTCCCCCTAGTTCTTAACCCTAACCCTGCTGCACCAGGTGCTGTGTCTATTACAGGTAACACACTAGCCCTCCCCCTAGTGCTTAACCCTAACCCTGCTGCACCAGGTGCTGTGTCTATTACAGGTTACACACTAACCCTTCCCCTAGTGCTTAACCCTAACCCTACTGCACCAGGTGCTGTGTCTGTTACAGGTTACACTCTAACCCTCCCCCTAGTGCTTAACCCTAACCCTGCTGCACCAGTTGCTGTATCTATTAAAGGTTACAAACTAACCCTTCCCCTAGTGCTTTACCCTAACCCTGCTGCACCAGGTGCTGTGTCTACTACAGGTTACACAGTTACACTAGGATTAAGTTATGTGACCGGCGGTCACAATACCGATGCCTACATCCCATCCCCTCAAAATTCAGACAGTCGGCATGTCGCCTAGCAGGGACTATTTCCACTCATGGGTGTTCACGACACCCTACGACACCCACAGAGTGGGAATAGAACCTGTGGTGAGTGCAGCGAACCCGCAAGGGGCTTAGCTGCGCTGCCCCCCCACCCCTCCCCCCGCCGGCAATCTGGAGCCTGGGATCCCGGCGTCGGTATGGTGACCGGCGGGATCCTAAGTGCCGGTCACCCACACCCAACCCGTTACACTAACCCTTCCCCTAGTGCCTAACTGTAACCCTGCTGCACCAGGTGCTGTGTCTACTACAGGTTATACAGGTACACTAACCCTCCCCCTAGTGCAATGATTTGCAACCTTTTTCAACTCGCCTCACAGCAAACAAGATTTTAAAATTGCCAAGGCACACCATCAGTCCCCAACGGGAAAAAAACACATAAAAACACATTGGCCCCCACAGCAATAAAAATTGGCCACCAATGTAATTAAACCCATTGGCCCCCACAGTTATACAAACACACCGGCCCCATAGTAATATAAATTGAACCTACAGTAATTAAACACATTGGCCCCCACAGAAATCAAACACACTGGCCCCCAAAGTAATAAATCAAACACACTGTCCCCTACAGTAATTCCACATACTGCCCCCCCTTGCCCCCACAGTAATTCCACACACTGCCCCCTATTGTACCGAGTGATGCTCCTGCCGGCATTCATGCCTGCTTTTGTCGGCTTCTGTGCCTGCTCCTGCCTGCATCTGTGCCTGCTCCTGTCGGCTTCCATGCCTGCTCTTGATGACTTCCGTGCCTGCTCCTGCCGGCTTCTGTGCGTGCTCCTACCTGCTTCTGTGCTTGCTGCTGCCGGCTTCCATGCCTTCACCTACCTGCTTCTGTGCCTGCTCCTGTTGGCTTCTGTGCCTGCTCCTGCCTGCTTCTGTGCCTGCTCCTGCCGGCTTCTGTGCCTGCTCCTGCTGGCTTCTGTGCCTGCTCCTGCCTGCTTCTGTGTCCGCTCCTGCCTGCTTCTGTGTCTGCTCCTGCCTGCATCTGTGCCTGCTCCTGCCAACTTCTGTGCCTGCTCCTACCTGCTTCTGTGACTGCTACTGTCTGCATCTGTGCCTGCTCCTGCCTGCTTCTGTGCCTGCTCCTGCCTGCATCTGTGCCTGCTCCTGCCTGCTTCTGTGCCTGCTCCTACCTGCTTCTGTGCCTGCTCCTACCTGCTTCTGTGCCTGCCGGCTTCTGTGCCTGCCTGTCACGATCCGGGTATCTGGACGCCATTTCTTACCCATCAGATGCCTCCTAAGGCTGGCTCAGCGCTCCAGGACCGGATCCCATCTGTTATCCTGATGTGTACATTCCTGTATCCTCTCCTGTCACTCTGGGACGCTGTCACAGTGGACGCCATATTACACCTGGCATGGCGTCTCCCGCGGCCTCCGCCGCCGTCCCTGAACTTCTGCATGCAGAGTGTCTGAGTGGCGATTACGTCAGCCGCGGCCTCCGCTGTGTCCGCGTGGTTGGATGTGCATCTGTCAGCCTGGCACCTCCTGTCTCCGGTGGCCGGCGCCGCCATTACTGTTTTCATTACCACATGGATTACAAACCAAGCTTCCCTCCAAGTGTCTGCATGGGCGCAGCCATCTTGGATTCTGTCAGCTGATCATTTCCACCAATCTGTTCTCAGTATTGATAATCTGCATAATTGCCTAGCCAATCCCTTCCTTGCTGCAGGTATAAATACACTGTGCCTGAGCAAGGAAGGCGTCAGTGCTTTGGTTGTCAAACCTAGTTCCTGTTTGTCTCTCTCCTGTGATTGTCTTCCAGGTTCCAGCTCCTGTCTCAAGACTTCCACCATAGAGACCCGCACCAGCATTCCACCTGCGGTGTAGCCTGACTCTCCAATCCACTGTGGATTCATCTGTTTCCAGCTACAACATTACCTGCTTCCAGCTCAGCTTCCAGCAGAGTACAGCTTCCCTTAAAGGGCCGGTGTCCTTTCTACACTTTACCACTCTCCACCGGTATTATTATTTCTCCGCTCTCAAGTTCTACATTTCAGTTCATATTTCATCGCTCCCAAGTTCATTTATTATTTAACTGGTTCCAGCCAGTATCCACTCCGTGCTAACAACAGTCTGGTTCCAGCCAGTATCCACAGCAGCTGTTTTACCTTCAGCAACCCAGCTTTTCCTGGAACACCAGCTGGCACAATCCTGGGTTATCTCCATTGCTACAGTCGGGCCTGGTAAGGACTTTCCATCTAGAAGATCATAAGAACTATCTCACACTACCAGTGCCCCGTGGCTCCTGCCATCCTGTAGTACCCAGGAACTGTATTTATTCTTTGCTGACTTTTACGTTTTCTTTTACTGCTGCTGTGTTGCGGAGTTGTCATAATAAACATCATTGACTTTTATCCAAGTTGTCGTGGTCACGCCTTCGGGCAGTTATTATTCATGTTACTTACATGTCCAGGGGTCTGATACAACCTCCCAGGTTCCGGTACATCTCAGCCCCTACAACTGAGGCTGCCTCCCGTCAGCTCAGGCCCTCAGTTGTGACACTGCCGGCTTCTGTGCCTGCTCCTGCCGGCTTCTGTGCCTGCTCCTGCCGGCTTCTGTGCCTGCTCCTGCCGGCTTTTGTACCTGCTCCTACCTGCTTCTGTGTCTGCTCCTGCCAGCATCTGTACCTGCTCCTACCTGTTTCTGTACCTGCTCCTACCAGCTTCTATGATCGCTGCTGCGTCTTGAGTACCGGATCACTCTGTGAAAAGTAAACATTGTCCATCTGAGTGAGCCTGAGGCTACTCAGATTGGGCGTCACTGCTCCATAGCGAAGTCCAGGAAATCTGCACCTGAATGCTAGCCATCCCGGCCCCCAGCCAGCCTCCAATGTGTCTGAACAGTACCAGCTACTGTGCCCACTGGTATACTGAACATATGTGTATGAGGGGGCTGAGAAGAGCCACATAAGACACACAGGTTATCGGAAAACCGCCATGGCACTAGCCGAGTGGCTGGCAAAGCCATCTCCAAATGATGCAATGTACCAGTGTCCAGTATATTATTCCCAAACCGCACCGCTAACGTGAAAGAAACAGCGCGGTGATGTCATCTGACTACAGTACATTTACCCACTAGTGACTGAAATCAAAAACATTCCCATGAGTGGGTACAGGACCTAATTAAGACCTGATCGCTCCCCTGCGAATTTGCAGAGGTTTGCGATTGGATAGTCGCCACCCAGACAGAGTGAAAATCCGCCCCGTGCAAGTCTGCGTACGCCGTGCGAAAAGCTTTGCAATCGCCGGACAGCTACAAATCCGTTCACAACTCACTCACCCTCGAATGATTTTTCCAGTCTGTGCGCAGCCCAGGACTTACTCCTACAGTGCGAGAGAAACAGGCTGATTGGGGCCGGAGCTGACGTCACACACCCGCCCTGACAACGCTTGGGAACGTTTATGTTATTCCTGACACTCCCAGAAAACGGGCAGTTACCACCCCCAAACGCCCGCTTCCTGTCAAGAAGCCTGTATAAGACTAGCGATCAAAATTTCAAGATTTTTTTCGCAATTCGGCCTCGCGCCTGCGCATTATGATCCGTACGCATGCGCAGTCATTTGATAATCGTCTGCCGTGCCATTTTGCACATCAGCTATCAGGTCTGAATTAGGCCCATAGTCCACTGAGGCTGCAGATACAGAAATACTTAGACGCAGTATAACTGAGTGGAATAATTGCATTTTCTATTTAAATCCCCTGAGAAATTAATCTAATTAGCCTCTCTCTGACCTCCCTGTGCGCTGCGGCAATACAAAGCAGGAATAGTTCTATATACCGTGCGTTTACCTCTCCAAATATCATTATCGGATAGCAAGAAATCTTTATTTAATAGAGTAATGGATAACATTAGTTGGCAGGTACAAAGGTCACCGCTGGCGTGGGGCTTATTATGTGCCATGTCATTTAGGAAAACTCTTATGTAAATCACTATTTTGTTCATTACATGTGGTTACTACATTATGGGTTGTCAGTACACTGCTGCGGCCTTACCAGTATTAATTAACATTTATTTATATAGCACCAACATAGGGACTAATTCAGACCTGATTGCTAGCAGGCGATTTTTGTAGCGCTGCGATCAGATAGTCGCCGCCCATAGTGGAGTGTATTTTAGCTGTGCAAGTGTGCGAACGCGTGTGTAGCCGAGCGGTACAGACAGATCTTGTGCAGTCTCTGCGCAGCCCAGGACTCACTCAGCCGCTGCGATCACTTCAGCCTGTCCGGGACCGGAATTGATGTCAGGAACCCTCCCCGCAAACGCATGGACGCGCCTGCGTTTTTCCAATCACTCCCTGAAAACGGTCAGTTGCCACCCACAAACGCCTTCTTCCTGCCAATCTCCTTGTGTTCGCCCGTGCGAATGGATTCTTTGCACAAACCCATCAGCGATGAGCGGCGATCCGCTTTGTACCCGTGCAACGCGCCTGCTTATTGCGGTGCATACGCAAGCGCAGTTCAGACCTGATCACAGGCTGTGAGAAAACGCAGCCGAGTGATCAGGTCTGAATTACCCCCATAGTCTGTTGTGCTTTGCATTTGGCCACTGTACATTACGGCTAGAGAAAGTGGTTGAAGGGTAGAACCGGGATTGGAGATTGCGATTGGCGCCGAGGCCTTGCGCAGCCCACTTTACTAGGGGCGTGGGCGGAATTGAGGACATTCCAGGAGATTCCGCAAGTGAGCACAGAACATGGGCCTGCCATGGCGGTCTGGGTGGTATAACGAGGGAGACATATAGTATAATGTAGTACACAGTTACACTCCAGGCGTTTATACAAGTTAATTAAAATGTATAAATTGTATTATAGGTCAGTCTCTATATAGCCCCACCCTCCCTACAGGTATTGTACCGGGATTCTGTTATAAAGAGGTAGTGTGCTGGGAACACAACAGTAGGTGGCCATTAACATAAATCCCACAATACAGACACGTTCCAGTAATTCCTTTTATAAGGGGGATATTGCTGTATTATTTGGGACAGTTCTACGACAGGGCTGGAGAAAACAGAACGGAATACGGGCTACCGGCGCAGTTAATTACCACCGGTGATAAGACTGGTGGCGGTACCTTTCGCCGGTGAAGGCTTTTGTATAAGTGCAGGTCACTGTCCTCAAAGAGGTGGATGGTGTTATACAGGAGTAATAGGTTAAGGCAGGGATGGGGAACTTTCGGCCCTTCAGCTGTTGTTGAACTACACATACCAGCATGCCTTGCTATAGTTTTACTAGCTGGCCATGGTAAAACTGTTGCAGGGCATGCTGGGATGTGTATGTTCAACAACAGCTAGAGGGCCGAAGGTTCCCCATCAATGGGTTAAGGCCAGAGAAATATCTGATTTCTACAGCATTAACCCCTTGATGAACCGGATGAGAGAGAGAGAGAGGGAGGGAGGGGGGGGGGGGGGGGGGGGGAGATAATTACCACTGCTCTCAGCGGCCAGCCGGCAAGGTCAGGATTAGAGTATTATGGGTCAGGAGGAGATAATCTTCTGAGGGACGATTTATCCGTTACATTGGCTGCGTGAGGTCACTAATTGCACACATCCCATTTACATAAACGCACAGCGATGTGGATCAATAATCTGAACGACATACAGACAGCACCGGTCAACCCCCTCCTGGTGGTCAACCTCATGGGGTCAAAGAGCAAACCGGATTTCATGTGGCTTATGCATTCCTTGGATGTGGCTACTGCAAATTCTCACTTTGCAATTATTTCATTATTCCCCCCCCAAAAAACTAATTAAAAGGAGAAAAAAAATTGGATATGAATATTAAATACGGACATTAGTGGGCACACCCTTACTCATTCATCGCCCCATCCAGAAATCCAAGCTGACGCGATTTGCGCCATTGAGGCCCTAACCATCACAGCGCTATACCGCAAATCACGGCACTGCACACTTGGAGGGGCGCTATACTGGCGCAATTCATCTCACATCGCAGCTTTACTCCCCTGGACTGCGCTAGGAAAGCGGACAGGATCCGGGAGATTGGTCTGTCCTCCCAGGACTCCGATGGTCTGCCAGACATTCTGGGAGAGTGCAGAAGTGTATCCTCTATATAATTATGGGCTTAATTCAAACCTGAATGCTGTTAAGGCGTCCGATTATCGAACAACTGCGCATGCGTATGCATCGTAATGTGCAGGTGTAAGGTCAAACTGCAAAAGAATTCAGCGTCATTTTTTGGGTGCTAGGCGAACGCAGGCTGTTTGACAAGAAGCGGACGCTTGGGGGTGGTAACTGGACTTTTTTGGGCGTGTCAGGAAAAACGCAGGCGTGCCCAAGCGTTTTCAGGGCGGGTGTGTGACGTCAGCTCCGACCCCGATCAGCCTGATTCTCTCGCACTATAGGAGTAAGTCCTGGGCTGCGCACAGACTGGAAAAATCATTTGATGGTGAGCGAGTTGTGAACGGATTTGCAGCTGACCGGTGCATGTAAAGCTTTTTGCACGGCGTGCGCAGACTTGCACAGGGCGGATTTTCACTCTGTCTGGGCGGCGACTATCCGATCACAAACCTCTGCAAATTCACAGAGAAGCGACCAGGTCTGACTTAGGCCCTATCGATATATTCTGTAAAATATATACAGTATGCAGCATGCTAAGCGTTCCATTATAAACAGTAGGCAGGAGGTTATTATCTAGCGTAGGAAGCAAGGTATTGTATATATTATATACAGTAGGGAATATGTTGTTTTTTTTACATTATACACGGTAGGGGCATTTTATTCTTTGTAGTAGTAGGGAGTAGATTATTATCTGTATTATACACAGTAGGGAGTATGATATTCTTTATATTATATACAGTATTCTATGCTCTACATTCTATACAGTAGAGAACTTGTAATTTCTCTATTGAATACAGTAGGGCTGTAGGTTATTTATACTATACACAGTAGGAGTAGATTATTCTCTATATTATATATATAGTATGGAGCAGATTATTCTCTATATCTCCTATTTAATAGCCCAGATCTGTGACTTTGTGCCTCATTTGCTAACGCTGGGCGGAGTCACAACACTATGCGGAGTAGTCACATGAGTCACAGATCTGGGCAAATCTATAGGAGACTAGGAGCAGAAGCAGATGGTATGGGCATGGCACAGGCGGGTGCATACCTCCCAGCTTTCTTCTGGCAGAAGGAGGGACACACGTGCGGTGAAAAGGAGGCGTGGTCAACGGAAAGGGGGCGTGGCTTCACGGGAGGACTGCGATCGCGAGCCCACGCCCCCGTTTTCATCAGTGAGGGGGCAAGCCCAGCGCTCTGTGAGCTGCTGGCATGCCCCCAGGGCGGATTATGAGTCTGGGGGCCCAGGGCACTTTAGACAGGGGGGCCCTATCTCATTGCTGTGCCTGCTGTGGGTTTGGGAGCGTGGCCTATCCCCCCATGACCACGCCCCTTATGCAAATTCCGGGTTTTTGCTGTTTTTTTTAATGGGATTTTGGCCCCTCAGCTAGGGGTAAATCCAGAGGGGGTGGTCACTCCCCCTACACACCCGCACAGGCAAGAAGAAAGCAGGGAGTCTGCTGCCTCCCTGCACCACCACAGACCTGCCAACACGCAGCAGCGTGTGCTGACTGTAGCACAATGCTGCTGCTGTTACTGGCAGGGACAGGGGAGCTTCAGAGCTGGGACAGAGCTACTCCAGCCGTGGGGCCCCCCTAAAACTGTGGGGCTTGGGGTACGTACCCCCTCCCCCCCCCCCCTTAATACGGCTCTGCTGCCGAACCCCCTCTTAATCCGTACCCCCTGATGCCCCCTCTCCCTCTGTCTCCACTAAATAGACGCTGTGCGCAAGCGCACAGCGTCTATTCACCGCTGCTCTGCTAAGCAGCACAGCGAGTACAGGAGCTTCCCAACTGCCCCCCCCCCTACCGCGGGACACTGCGGCCCGCAGGTGGGACAGCGGGACAGACCCAAAAAAATAGGACAGTACCGTGAAAATCGGCACAGTTGGGAGGTATGGGGGTGTGTGAGGGGGTATGCCGTACAGACAGACGGGCACTGGCTCACTGTGTGCTTGACCCCCCCACATCAGCAAACTCTGCAGGGTCTCTCTGGCGCGGAGGAGCGTCACTTTCTGGCACACTCCACGCTTCTTAGCTGCAGTTTTGTGGGGCACCTGCCGCTGTGCAGGTTCCGTACTGCCTCTGTTATCTCCAGCCCCGGCAACCCCACCGCTAGCTGCAGCGCTGCCGCCCGCAGTGAGGTGGGGTTTTCACACCGGTGGGCAGCGCTGCAGAAGTCCGCGCTGCTTGCAGGCTCCAACCCCCTCCTCCCTCCAGCCGCAGCGTCTCCTGGGGGCTAACCAGTCACTCCCAGTCTCCCCTTACCACAGTGCCCGGCAGCCGCGCGAGGTCCGCGGTGTGTGACTGAGGAGGGGGGGAGGGATGCGGACGGGCAGAGGAAGCAGGACTCCAGCCTGAGAGAGTCAGCCATGTCAAGTCTCCACCAGCAGCAGATCCCAACAGGTTGGAGTGGAACAGCAGCAGCCAGCAGCAGTGACTCCGGTAACACACATCTGTCTGTCACCACTGTTCTGTCCCTAATACCAATCTCTCCCGTGCCCTGTGTTCTGTCATGTCCCTGTCACCCCTGGCCTTGCCCTGTCACCCCTGTGCTTGTCCTGTCAACCTTATCCTGGCCCTGTCACCCCTGTCCTGGTCCTGCCGCCCCTACCCTGGCCCTGTCACCCCTATCCTGTCCCTGTCATTTCTGTCCTGACCTCGTCGCCCCTGTCCTTGCCCCGTCACCCTTGTCCTTGCCCCGTCACACCTGTCCTGGCCCCGTCACCCCTGTCCTGGCCCGTCACCCCTGTTCTGACCCTGTCACCCCTGTCCTGGCCCCGTCACCCCTGTTCTGACCCTGTCACCCCTGTCCTGGTCCTGTTACTGCATACCCTCTAACTACCTTTTTGGCAGGTACAGTACCCGCAGCGCCTCCAGATCCCTCCCCAATGCACCACACCTCCGCACCTTCCCCTCCACCACATGCGGCACTCCACCCCTCCCCCACACGCTGTGCCTCCAGACCCCCTACACCACCCGCAGCTCCCACTCCCCCACCCCTCCACCACCCACAGCACCTCCAGACCCCCTCCACCATCCACCCCATATATGTTTCCCCCCACGCCTGCCCCCCCCTCCACTCGCAGCATCTGCAGACACCCTCCTCCATCCGCAGTCCTCCCCCTCCCCCACCTACGGCACCCCCGCACCTGCCCCTACACCACCTGCAGCGCCTCCGGACCCCCTTCCCCACCCCCGGCACCCCCGCCCCTTCCCATCCCACAGCACCTCTGGAACCCTTCACCCATCCGCAACATCCCCGCACCTGCCCCTCCCCCACCCGTGGCACCCCTGCCCCTCCCCCACCTGCAGTGCCTCCAGACCCCTCCCCCATCTGCAGCCCCCACTCCTCTGCCCCTCCCCCACCCGCAGCACCTCCCGACCCTTCCCCATCCGGGCGCCCCCCGCATCCGCCCCCCCTCCACCCGCAGCATCTACAGACACCCTCCCCCATCCGCAGTCCCCCCCGCACCCGCTACATTCTGTACATCATGCCCTGCAGGTGCTGTTCACGCCGTCGCAAGGGGCTGCGCCTCCTTCACCATCGCACGCCCTTTCATTGTGCAATATATAACCATTAACAAAGGAATGCAGGTAATACTCCATATAATACAAATATTGAACCCCAGATGCAAGGGTTAAGGGGGCGTAGCCCCTTGCGATGGTGTGAAGAGCGCCCGTAGGGCGCGATGAAGCACCTAGTTATATATATATATAGTATGAAGCAGTTTATTCTCTATATTATATATATAGTTTGGAGCAGATTATTCTCTATATTATATATATAGTAGGGAGTAGACTATTCTCTATATTATATATACAGTATGGAGCAGATTATTCTCTATATATTATATTAAGTAGGGAGTAGACTATGCTCTATATTATATATAGCATGGAGCAGATTATTCTCTATATAATATATATAGTATGGAGCAGATTATTCTCTATATTATATATATATATAGTAGGGAGTAGACTATTCTCTATATTATATATACAGTATGGAGCAGATTATTCTCTATATAATATATATAGCATGGAGCAGATTATTCTCTATATTATATATATAGTATGGAGCAGATTATTCTCTATTATATATATAGTATGGAGCAGATTATTCTCTATATAATATATATAGTAGGGAGTAGACTATTATCTATATTATATATAGTATGGAGCAGATTATTCTCTATATATTATATTAAGTAGGGAGTAGACTATGCTCTATATTATATATAGCATGGAGCAGATTATTCTCTATATAATATATATAGCATGGAGCAGATTATTCTCTATATTATATATATAGTATGGAGCAGATTATTCTCTATATTATATATATAGTAGGGAGTAGACTATTATCTATATTATATATAGTATGGAGCAGATTATTCTCTATATATTATATTAAATAGGGAGTAGACTATGCTCTATATTATATATAGCATGGAGCAGATTATTCTCTATATAATATATATAGCATGGAGCAGATTATTCTCTATATTATATATATATAGTAGGGAGTAGACTATTCTCTATATTATATATACAGTATGGAGCAGATTATTCTCTATATAATATATATAGCATGGAGCAGATTATTCTCTATATTATATATATATAGTATGGAGCAGATTATTCTCTATTATATATATAGTATGGAGCAGATTATTCTCTATATAATATATATAGTATGGAGCAGATTATTCTCTATATTATATATATAGTATGGAGCAGATTATTCTCTAGCATGGAGCAGATTATTCTCTATATTATATATATAGCATGGAGCAGATTATTCTCTATATTATATATATAGTATGGAGCAGATTATTCTCTATATAATATATATAGCATGGATAATATATATAGCATGGAGCAGATTATTCTCTATATAATATATATAGCATGGATAATATATATAGCATGGAGCAGATTATTCTCTATATAATATATATAGCATGGATAATATATATAGCATGGAGCAGATTATTCTCTATATAATATATATAGCATGGATAATATATATAGCATGGAGCAGATTATTCTCTATATTATATATATAGCATGGAGCAGATTATTCTCTATATTATATATATAGTATGGAGCAGATTATTCTCTATATAATATATATAGCATGGATAATATATATAGCATGGAGCAGATTATTCTCTATATAATATATATAGCATGGAAATATATATAGTATGGAGCAGATTATTCTCTATATAATATATATAGCATGGAGCAGATTAGTCTCTATATTATATATATTGTACAAACAGCTGGTAGGCGGCACTCACGAGTCTTTAAACCAGGAATAATCAGACGAACAGCGTCACCTTATTCAACGTTTCAGTCTATTGACTTTTTTCAAGAACATTATATATATAGTATGGAGCAGATTATTCTCTATATAATATATATATAGTAGGGAGTAGACTATTCTCTATATTATATATACAGTATGGAGCAGATTATTCTCTATATATTATATATAGTAGGGAGTAGACTATGCTCTATATTATATATATAGTATGGAGCAGATTATTCTCTATATAATATATATAGCATGGAGCAGATTATTCTCTATATTATATATATAGTATGGAGCAGATTATTCTCTATATAATATATATATAGCATGGATAATATATATAGCATGGAGCAGATTATTCTCTATATAATATATATAGCATGGATAATGTATATAGCATGGAGCAGATTATTCTCTATATAATATATATAGCATGGATAATATATATAGCATGGAGCAGATTATTCTCTATATTATATATATAGTACAAACAGCTGGTAGGCGGCACTCACGAGTCTTTAAACCAGGAATAATCAGACGAACAGCGTCACCTTATTCAACGTTTCAGTCTATTGACTTTTTTCAAGAACATTATATATATAGTATGGAGCAGATTATTCTCTATATAATATATATATATATATATATAGTAGGGAGAAGACTATGCTCTTTATTACATATTGTACATTAGAAGGAATTCTATTCTCTATTGCGGCAATGTATTACAATTCTCTTCCGACATGGGGGTAAATTTACTAAGATGGGAGTTCTATTTAAGATGGGATGTTACCCATAGCAACCAATCAGATTCCAGGTATTACCTTCTAGAAGGTGCTAGATAAATGAGAAGTGGAATCTGATTGGTTGCTAAGGGCAACAGCCCATCTTAAACAGAACTCCCATCTTAGTAAATTTACCTGATGGAGGGTCATTCCGACCTGATCGCTCGCTAGCTATTTTTTGCAGTGCTGCGATCAGATAGTCTCCACCCATAGGGGAGTGTATTTTCGCTTTGCAAGTGTGCGAACGCTTGTGCAGCCGAGCGGTACAAAAAAGTTTTTTGCAGTTTCTGAGCAGCTCAGGACTTACTCAGCCGCTGCGATCACTTGTGCCTGTCCGGGGCCGGAGCTGACGTCAGACACCCGCCCTCCAAACGCTTGGACATGCCTGCGTTTCCCCAACCACTCCCGGAAAACGGTCAGTTGCCACCCACAAACGCCTTCTTCCTGTTAATCACCTGGCGATCGCCCGTGCAAATAAATTCTTCGTTAAATCCAGCGCTGGCGCCGATCCGCTTTTCACTTGTACGATGCTCCTGCGCATTGCAGTGCATAAGCATGCGTAGTTCAGACCTGATCGCTGCGCTGCGAAATTCCGCAGCGAGCGATCAGGTCGGAATGACCCCTACGAGCCCATGCCAGGCGAACAGTATAAAGCGAGTGCTCACGCTATGACAATACCTCTGCGTTTGGATCTGACTTACGCACTGCGGCCATTGGACATCGCTTGTGCTGACGTTAGTGGGGAAGGATCTTTTAGCCTATAGGGTACAGTGGGCAACGCCATCTGAAGACTTTGTAAAATACAAAAAGCTAAGCAAGATACACATTTGGCGATAAACCGTTTCGCAGTCCCTATAGTGCGCCATGGGATCAATAATAGAACATAATGCGGCCTGTTTTCAGAGAAGCCTGGTGGCAAAGCTAGTGCGATACGCGGGCCCCTGGGAGTGACTGGACACCCATGTCCCTCTCTCCCACATCATACAGGGGGGCACAGGTGGCGCTACCACCCAGGACAGCAGCGACGAGGCAGTGCGTCTCTGAGGGGTATACCGGCTGGTGAGACACTAGCCAGGAATCTGTGCAAGCTGCAACAGTCATCTCTCCCACCCAGAGAGCAGTCTGCTGGCGCTGTACCCAGACGCAGGGCTGCAGAGTGCCCGCAGGCCAGACAGACATCTTTGTTTAATCACATTTACTGACAAGAGAGCCCTTTGCCGAGCTGATCCTCCTCCAGGCTTTATTAGATGTTTTGTATAGCAAATAACTTGGATGTTCTTTTTTTTTTTTTTTGTTAAAGCAATTATCTGCACTGCAGCGAGGCGGGTACCGTCACAGACGCGGGGAAGAGAGCCGGGCGGAGGCACCGAGAGATGCAGCCACCTCCTCACCTGAGTAACCAGGAGCCCAGCGATTCCTCTGCGCTATACAATCCGCCGGCAGGAACCCTATTTACATACAGCGTTTCCTACTGTATATACCTATTTTAGTGAATGTGATAAAATGGGGGATCGGATGCTTTGTACCGCACAGCGGCGTATTACCAGTTTGGTTGTGTACATCCAGTATGTTATATTTGCCACCAATTTTAATTAGGGCCACACCCCTAATCCCGCAATGATCCATCTCATGCCACGCCATTTCTCGCTAAACCACACCCCTAATCCCGCAATGATCCATCTCATGCCACGCCATTTCTCGCTAAACCACACCCCTAATCCCGCAATGATCCATCTTCATGCCACGCCATTTTTCGTTAAACCACACCCCTAATCCCGCAATGATCCATCTCATGTCACGCCATTTCTCGCTAAAACACACCCCTAATCCCGCAATGATCCATCTCATGCCACGCCATTTTTCGTTAAAACACACCCCTAATCTCGCAATGATCCATCTCATGCAACGCCATTTTTCGCTAAACCACACCCCTAATCCCGCAATGATCCATCTCATGCCACGCCATTTCTCACTAAAACACACCCTAATCCCACAATGATCCATCTCATGCAATGCCATTTCTCGCTAAACCACACCCCTAATCCCACAATGATCCATCTCATGGCACACCATTTCTCGCTAAACCACACCCCTAATCCAGAAATGATCCATCACATGCCACGCCATTTCTCGCTAAACCACACCCCTAATCCAGCAATGATCCATCTCATGCCACGCCATTTCTCGCTAAACCACACCCCTAATCTCACAATGATCCATCTCATGCCACGCCATTTCTCGCTAAACCACACCCCTAATCCTGCAATGATCCATCTCAAGCCACGCTATTTCTCGCTAAACCACACCCCTAATCCCGCAATGATCCATCTCATGCCACGCCATTTCTCGCTAAACCACACCCCTAATCCCGCAATGTTCCATCTCATGAGAAAGGAAATACTCTATTACATTTTACTTTCCTATATCATTTAATAAAGGTCTACTGGACGGCAACACTGCAGGATAGGAGAAGCATTTCACAACCACCACGGTAGGGGGCAAGGAGGGGATGGGGGTAATGTTGGGCCAATCTCCCAAGGAATTTGTTCTGCTCCTCTGTATATGGCGACAAACAGTGGCAGTTGCTCAATCATTCCTGTTGATAATTATATATCAGGGGCTAGAAAAGGGAAGAAGTCACAAACAAACAGCAGACAGAGGGGGGGGGGGGGGGGGGTGCTTTCTCCCCCCTGGTATCCTGGTATATATGGCGCATGCACAGTAAATTCCCGATAAACATAGAATTTGATGGCAGATAAGAACCATGACGCATTCACAGAAGATGCCCCTGCTTGGCGCTTCAGACTGGGGGCCTGGGAGGCTGGAGGCTAACACATATATATATATTTAAAAAAATAATAAAAAAGAACATTATTCTTTCCATTAAGACTATTCATGCTTCTATATAGGATTACATTATGCCGTGTAAACCAATTTTCCAAAATATTATTTGAAATATCAATTTGCAATGTTCCATTTACTCAGTAATATAAAACCAATGTCCGTAATATAGAGAATTAAGGATGGTGTCCATGCAGCAAGCAGCACGTTACCCTATTCACTTGGCTTCGTTTTCTAATTGCCAATAACACACTATTAAACCAAACAAGAGTCTGCCGCGTGGTCTGACCCTTTCACGAAATGCAAAACAAATCCAGAAATGTCACCATGAATATTAATGAGCCGCCGATGGGAAACTGCTCTGCGCCTCTCCAGAGCCGCGGCCGCCTTTGTTCTGCCACCTGCCAATCAAACGGGCGACTGAAGTGGTCATTAGTGAGATCATCTGCAGGAACTGCGCGGGCTCTAGAACGCACAGCCCAGGCTGTATGGAATTGTCATTATACACATGGAACATGTGCACTTAAGGGGGATCTTAAATAAAAATAATCCTAATAATAGATTTCTAACAAGAAAATTATATATTTCTAATGTCATTATTTAGTATCACGTGTGGAAAAATGATATCGCAGACATGCCGGGGACACAGAGATTGTCAGGGGTCATTTAGTGAACAATAACGTAATTAAACAAAAAAAAAAATGGTCTGGAAATAAAATGTAAATAAATGTGCGTATTCCAGAGACCCAATAATATGGAATCATCCAATGAGAATGCTTCACATATTATCGCCTCACGCTCTGCCTCCACTACGCAACGCGTGTGTACGCATTCTAACCCCCTCGCGTAAGCTGATGTTGGCGCCACTTTGAACTGACGTAGCGGTTCATTGTTCATTAAGGCACGCATGTCTCCAATGACCAGGCATAGCGTTGACTTACAGTACATAGGGGGGACATTTACTAAGCAGTGATAAGAGCGGAGAAGTGAGCCAGTGGAAAAGTTGCCCCATCAACCAATCAGCTGCTCTGTATAATTTTATAGTATGCAAATTATAGATGTTACTTCAGTGCTAATTGGTTGCTGTGACAGGACGGTACCGTACGGAAGCACTCACCGCTTGCCGCGTCCCGTGGCCTGCGCACAGATTGGAAGGTCAAGCCGCACGAGGCCTGACCACATAGGGGATTCCCGCTTACCGTCAGTAACCGCCTGTTACTGACTCCACCCACTGCGCTGTGGGCGGGTTCTCGCTGCCACCACCAAACTCCTAACCTGCCGTGGCGTTTGGAACCACGGTTCTGCTCTGTATGTGCCGACGCACTGCTTTACCACACCTGTGCGGTGTCGACGAATCCCCACTAGCCACTCGCTAGGCCTCTACCGGTAGCTGGCGGAAGGCGGAGCTTGGAGACGTCAGGTGCTTCCCTGGACAGCCGGAGGACGGGGCTAGGTTTGGCCTAACCCTGTTGGTCACAAGATGAAGCAGTCTTCTTGAGGCAAAGGTGTTTATTGCTCAAAAACCTTTAAAAAGGCTCCTCCCTATTGCTAGGGGCAACAGCATACAATTAAGATCTTTTCAGCAGAAGAAGATGTTACAATACACAATCCTATGGGCCAACTGCCCTCCTTTTATCCCTCTCCAAGACCCCTTACCACAGGGGGTAAGCCCGCCCTGTGGTGTACAACCAATCAATGTTTACCCATGAGCTGTGCATGCTCTGGTCTCATGCACACCTAACATTGTCCCCAATGGACAGTGGGGAGTGGTCGGTCTCCTTTGTCTCTCCCATCTGGGAGAGCAGGCTACTCCCACGGTGCCGTTCAGTCTGGCTGGGGGGAGGTTTTCCCTCCTAAACTGACTTCCAGAAACCTGCCCGGGACCCCTTCTCACTGCCTGCAGCCTGGATTTGGGCTCCAGAGCTGGGCAGCCTGGCTCCCCGGTCCAGGTCTCTGGTCCACTACGGCTGATCTCCATGGAGCTCCAAGAAACCACTCAGCTTGTTTTATAGCTAAGCTGCTTCTCTTTCTCCCTGTCCCCATTGGAACTGTGAGGCTGGATGGGAAAGCATTCCGTTTTTAGGGAAAAGGTCTGGGAGAATCCATCAGCCTGCACAGCTATGGATTCCCCCCTCCTGGGACACACAATCAAGTAAGTGCATTTTATCTTTAAATACATTACATTTTAAAATCACACTGTACATTTCCCCTTTTAAATATACACTGAGCCTGTGCCCTGCACAGACTCTACATACTCAGGCACTGCAGTGCCTTACAACACACTGTATGTCCTTATTTTACACAATGTTTTATTTAACTGCTGTGCTTCCCTAGCCCTGCAGCCTGGCTGCTAGGGCTCTCCCTCTCAGTGCTGGAGGTATGGGGCTGGCTTCCCCCATCCTCCAGCCTGCTTTTCTGCCTCTGGGGTTCCAGGGAGCTGGCTCTCCCTGTCCCCCCAGGGTGGCACTAATCAGTGGCCTCGCCGCACGCAGCGGCGCACCCCCCTGTACCTAAGCCCGGCGGCCCGGGACACTTGTCCCGGCCGCCGTGACTCTGGCTTTGTTGTGGCGCTGGGGCGCCGGGAGCGTAGCTCCCGGACCCCAGTGCTCATCAGCCTGCTCGCCCGCCTAATGTGCCCACGCCGCTAGGGAGCCGGCTAGCCCGGTCCCCCCTGAGCGGCGCCTGTCTTGTGGCCTCGCTGCAGCGTCCGGCGGGGAGCCGGGCTGCAGCGCACCCCCCTCGCCGGCTAGCAGCCCGGGACGTCCGTCCCGGCTGCTGCGGCTGGCCACTCGTGCTGTGCTGAGGCGCTGGGAGCAGAGCTCCCGGCCCCCAGCGGCGGCTCTCACATAGAGCACTGCAGCGGGAGCCGAGCTCCCAGCCGCAGCGCTCACCCTTCTCCCCGGCGCGCACACTCCAGTGCGCCCGGGGCTACACTGACCGCTGCCGGGAGCGGAGCTCCCGGACTCCGGCGGTCAGCGGCTGCCTCCTCTCCCTCGGCGCGCACACTCTGCTGAGCGCGCCGGGGAGCTGTCCTCCCTGCCGTGGTCTCCGGAGGGGTCCGGGACCACGGCACAGTTTAAAAAATACATTTAAAACATTTAATACAACCCGGCGCCTAGCGCCCAATACATTTCAAATTTGGCGCCAAGCGCCCCTTTGTCCTTACAAATGGCGCCGGGCACTAGGGATTAACCCCTTCAGTGCCAGGGCGGCCATTTGCCTCGTGGCTGGGGCTCTCCGGCCACAGTTGCCATGGGCAACTTCTCCACTGGCTCACTTCTCCACTCTTATCACTGCTTAGTAAATGTTCCCCATAGCGCCCCATTCACTGGGGAACACATGGATTGATCGCGACGTATTGTAGAATGATATTATAGTGTTATTTACTAACGCTGCTCACAGCAAACAGCTTTATCTGTCTAGCATAATAATGAACCTCGATTCTTATTTGTAATGTCATGAATTAAACCCTGCGGAGTATTACGCTATGATACGACGTTACCGCACTCTCGGACAATCCACTGTGTTTTATAGGATGGAAATTCTGTTCTGGGAGGAGTTCAGCAAGTTATACAATAATGATGTTACTATTACGAGTCTGGTACACCTCCCAGTTCAGCGGCTGCCTCCATGTCTGGAAGAGCCCCTAGCATGTCCAGAGGTGGGACATTCCTCCAATCAGACAGCACGTTGTCAACGCCCCTCCTACTTTATCTTCCCATTCGTGTGAATGAGAGGGTGTCAGAGGAGGGAAAATGTAAAACTGAGAAGCGAGAAAGCAGATACAGGACCCTCACCCTAGGGAGCAGCCATGTCAAAGTGGCATGATCATTGGGGTCACTTTAAGGACCATAAAAAGTTTGCGAGGAATTTCCTAAACGTTCAAAATGTTCACCCCCAATTCTCACCAGGTCGCTATGTTCCAACTCATCATTAGGGGCCACAGTGCTGTAGCGTATAGAGACCCCATATTTGTACACAAACTATGGTGTCTGTAGCAGTAACATAAGCTCTCCACCGTCCCCGAGGACGGCGCACCCTACACCTGAAATGAGGGGCAGCTGCAATGCGGTGGGAGAACCTACCAAGGCAGGGCATTGCTATGGCGGCTAGGCCACCACAGCCCTGTTGGGTGATAGCGCTATCACGTGGAGGTGGACGTATCAAGCCTTGTCAAGAGGGCAAGTGGAGTTGTTGCTCGTAGCAACCGAGCAGAATCCAGCTACTACTTTATAGAATGCACTACACAGATGACAGCTGGAATCTGGTTGCTATGGGCGACATCCACCTTAGGAAAATTTGGTAAACAACCCTTCCCCCTGTGGCAAAAAAAAAAAGAAAGAAGCCTTTTAAAACCTTAAAATGTAAAGATTTTTTAAACTGAATGATAAAGGTGAAGAGGGATACAGGGGCTGTGCTTCTGGTAATGGCCGCCCTGGGGGGAGGTAAGGACCCAGGTAGGTTATATCCATTACTGTTCAAGGCAACGATCTGAAGCGTCAACTTTGTGTGGCGTTACAGCCACAGGACTATCGGTGCCGGTCATACTGGAACATGTGGGGCCACCGGGGGAATGCAGTGGTTGGGGCCCATGTTAAGGGGTGTGGTCAGTCTGTAGAGGGGGTGTGGCCTACCACCTCATTGGTTTGACTAGCCATTATAGAGTGCAACATCTTGGACCCTTCATAAATATATACAGTAAATTCAGCTGCTGCATGCATAATAATGTTCCAGATTAATAACAGCAATGCACTGTAGAAAATACACCATAGTCCAGTATAAGGTAACATATGTATATTGTATAATTCAAATGCACAGTCTGGAACCTGATCACTAGAGCAGGAGGTGGGCCCCCAGGCAGTGGGGCCCACCGGTGGTTTCCCCTGTACCCCTGTGGGCCAGTCCAAGCCTGGTACCGGTAACATGAGAACCCGCCAGACACCAGTGGTGAGACACACTCGGGTTAGGTCCTTCTTATATGCACAGTCCTGTTTATCCCTCTGACCCGCAAGGCTGTTATCACTGGGGTCTGCCGAATCTTCCCAAGGGAGCTGGTCATCTTCCATTCACCTGAAGAGGGAGCTTCCCAAACCTTCAGGATGGTGGCAATTTATAGGTCTCAGCCCTTTCCACAGACAGAGGATCCTGCATATTGGGGGTAATTGAGACCTGGTCGCAGCAGAAAATTTGATAGCAGTTGGGCAAAACCATGTGCACTGCATGTGGGGCAGATGTAACATGTGCAGAGAGAGTTAGATTTGGGTGGGTTATTTTGTTTCTGTGCAGGGTAAATACTGGCTGCTTTATTTTTACACTGCAATTTAGATTTCAGTTTTAACACACCCCACCCAAATCTAACTCTCTCTGCACATGTTACATCTGCCCCACCTGCACTGCACATGGTTTTGTCCAACTGCTAACATAGGGCCTAATTCAGATCTGATCGTTCACTCGCTATTTTTTGCAGCCCGTGCGATCAGATAGTCGCCGCCTATAGGGGAGTGTATTTTAGCTGTGCAAGTGTGCGATCGCATGTGTAGCCGAGCGGTACAAAAAAGTTTTGTGCAGTTTCTGAGTTGCCCAGAACTTACTCAGCCGCTGCGATCACTTCAGCCTGTCCGACACCGGAATTGACGTCAGACACCCGCCTTGCAAACGCTTGAACACGCCTGCGTTTTTCCAAACACTCCCAGAAAACGGTCAGTTGCCACCCACAAACGCCCTCTTCCTGTCAATCTCCTTGTGATCGGCTGTGCGAATGGATTCTTCGTTAAATCCATCGCCTAGCAACGATCCGCTTTGTACACGTATGACGCGCCTGCGCATTGCGGTGCTTACGCATGCGCAGTTCTGACCCTAAACGCAGCACAGCGAAACAATCTAGCGTGCGATCAGGTCTGAATGACCTCCATTGTCCGCATAAGAGAACAGTAAAAAGAACCAAACTGAAAATCAAGCACCGGCATAAACAGGGAGAGGGGAACAGATAAATAAAATGCTAAAACAGCACTTTGAGCCGAAGGTTTTGCAAGGCATCTGGGAGGGAAGAACCAAGGTCTTAGCGGCTGAATGAGATGAAGAAATGGCTGAAGGATAACAGAACAGCGGCGCTCTCCAAGGGGCGGACGCACAATGGAAATCATTAATGCAATCTCTGTGCATCTGGCAGGAAATATGTACTAAAGTTAAATGTGAATGCTGGGATGTAATTAGGATGCGACTGCAGCAGCGTGGGTGCACCTACTCCTGGGGGAACATGGGGGTACACAGTGCCAGCGTGTGCTCACCTACTCCTGCCTGCAGTACACAGCTAGATGGCATATCACAGTACTGCTGTATGGGGGCACACGGTGCCAGCCTGCCCTCACCTACTCCTGCCTGCAGTACACAGCTACATGGCATGTCACATACCTGCTGTATGGGGGAACATGGTGCCAGCCTGCCCTCACCTACTCCTGCCTGCAGTACACAGCTACATGGCATGTCACAGCCCTGCTGTATGGGGGAACATGGTGCCAGCGTGCCCTCGCCTACTCCTGCCTGCAGTACACAGCTACATGGCATGTCACACCCCTGCTGTATGGGGGCACACGGTGCCAGCGTACCCTCACCTACTCCTGCCTGCAGTACACAGCTACATGGCATGTCACACCCCTGCTGTATGGGGGTACACGGTGCCAGCCTGCCCTCACCTACTCCTGCCTGCAATACACAGCTACATGGCATGTCACAGTCCTGCTGTATGGGGGCACACGGTGCCAGCCTGCCCTCACCTACTCCTGCCTGCAGTACAAACCTACATGGCATGTCACAGCCCTGCTATAAGCGGGTACACGGTGCCAGCGTGCCCTCACCTACTCCTGCCTGCAGTACACAGCTACATGGCATGTCCCAGCCCTGCTGTATGGGGTACACGGTGCCAGCCTGCCCTCACCTACTCCTGCCCGCAGTACACAGCTACATGGCATGTCACAGCCATGCTGTATGGGGGTACACGGTGCCAGCCTGCCCTCACCTACTCCTGCCTGCAGTACACAGCTACATGGCATGTCACAGCCATGCTGTATGGGGGTACACGGTGCCAGCCTGCCCTCACCTACTCCTGCCTGCAGTACACAGCTACATGGCATGTCACAGCCCTGCTGTATGGGGGCACACGGTGCCAGCCTGCCCTCACCTACTCCTGCCTGCAGTACACAGCTACATGGCATGTCACAGCCATGCTGTATGGGGGTACACGGTGCCAGCCTGCCCTCACCTACTCCTGCCTGCAGTACACTGCTACATGGCATATCACAGTACTGCTGTATGGGGTACACGGTGCCAGCGTGCCCTCACCTACTCCTGCCCGCAGTACACAGCTACATGGCATGTCACAGCCATGCTGTATGGGGGTACACGGTGCCAGCCTGCCCTCACCTACTCCTGCCTGCAGTACACAGCTACATGGCATGTCACAGCCATGCTGTATGGGGGTACACGGTGCCAGCCTGAGCTCACCTACTCCTGCCTGCAGTACACAGCTACATGGCATATCACAGCCCTGCTGTATGGGGGTACACGGTGCCAGCCTGCCCTCACCTACTCCTGCCTGCAGTACACTGCTACATGGCATATCACAGTACTGCTGTATGGGGGTACACGGTGCCAGCGTGCCCTCAATGCCTCCTGCCTGTAGTACACTGAAACATGGCCAGTCACAGCCCTGCTGTATGGGGGTACACGGTGCCAGCCTGCCCTCACCTACTCCTGCCTGTTGTACACTGCTACATGGCATGTCACAGTCCTGCTGTATGGGGTACACGGTGCCAGCCTGCCCTCACCTACTCCTGCTTGCTGTACACAGCTACATGGCATGTCACAGCCCTGCTGTATGGGGCACACGGTGCCAGCGTACCCTCACCTACTCCTGCCTGCAGTACACACCTACATGGCATGTCACACCCCTACTGTATGGGGGTACACGGTGCCAGCGTGCCCTCACCTACTCCTGCCTGCAGTACACAGCTACATGGCATGTCACATCCCTGCTGTATGGGGGTATACGGTGCCAGCCTGCCCTCACCTACTCATGCCCGCAGTACACTGCTACATGGCATGTCACATTCCTGCTGTATGGGGGTACACGGTGCCAGCCTGCCCTCATCTACTCCTGCCCGCAGTACACAGCTACATGGCATATCACAGTACTGCTGTATGGGGGCACACGGTGCCAGCGTGCCCTCACCTACTCCTGCCTGCAGAACACAGCTACATGGCATGTCACACCCCTACTGTATGGGGGTACACGGTGCCAGCGTGCCCTCACCTACTCCTGCCTGCAGTACACAGCTACATGGCATGTCACAGCCCTGCTGTATGGGGGTACACGGTGCCAGCGAGCCCTCACCTACTCCTGCCTGCAGTACACAGCTACATGGCATGTCACAGCCCTGCTGTACGGGGGCACACGGTGCCAGCCTGCGCTCACCTACTCCTGCCTGCAGTACACAGCATGTCCCAGCCCTGCTGTATGGGGGCACACGGTGCCAGCCTGCCCTCACCTACTCCTGCCCGCAGTACACAGCTACATGGCATGTCACAGCCATGCTGTATGGTGGTACACGGTGCCAGCGTGCCCTCAATTCCTCCTGCCTGTAGTACACAGCTACATGGCATGTCACAGCCCTGCTGTGTGGGGTACACGGTGCCAGCGTGCTGTCAAAGTCGAAAAATATCATGATTCCCAATGCCTTGTACTAACCCCAATGCACGTGCCCGCTGCTCGTGCACCGACTCCCCCGTGCGTACGCATCCCCTCAGGTTGCGTAAGGGACGCTCCGACGTCGCCTGCGCACGGAGATGTGTATTTACGGCGGTGTTTGTGAGCGACTAGCGAGCGACTCGATCGCAACATATTTAACCTTTATAGTGTGTTTTGCAGATAATATTCCCCTTAATAATGTCTGCAAGTATGTTTAGTGTAAATGGTTCAGGGACTTGGGAATTCCTCTTTGCATGATACAAAGGGTCTGACAAAGGTTGAACAGTGGTGTCTAGTACCTAACTGAAGAGTATTTTATTAGAAACAATCCAGTGTTGGTTAGGAAGAGATTAATCGCTCCTGCGTATAGTTATGTCTATGAGTAGTTTATGGACATTTACTGTATTTGCAGTTCATTATCCATGCGGCGGGAATCCTGAGGATACCTCCCATCTGAGCAGTTTGAAATAATCACAGCCCACCTGTTCGAATCCACCTATGACCTTTTGTTATAATGCAGAGGGACATTCCTGTGTCCAATGAACAATGAGATTATAGGACCATTGTATTGTACAGTATACTGTGTATATAAAGACCCCCATAGCCAGACCAGCTCACTTCTCTCCACAAAGGTTTTCCCCGTGATGACTGAGAGCTGGTTTCCAGATAGCGCCTGCGAGTCATTCCCACGTGTGTAAGTTTCTCTGTGGCCATTTCGTTACTCTGTGTGTATGCGATTGTTCTCATTTTGTTATCCTATAAGTGTTTGCCATTTATTCTCTTTGTGTTTATTCTATTTGTGATCGTTCGCTAGTGTTTATATTTCTGTTTAGTTATTGTGTTTAGGTATTAATGTCAGGTCTGTAGTGTATAAGCTGTAAACTGTTTTTTTCTTTTCCCTTTTACTTACTAATATCGTCTATAAAGGTGTTGGAACCTTAGCAAGTAGTGTGTGTTTTACTAGTTATTATATAAAGGGTTTCTGAGCGTCTCAATCGCTCAAACAGCTTTCATATCATCCAGGTTAATCAGCGTTACATTGTGGTAATATTACAGTACTAAGGTTTACAGCATAAGCATACCCTTTCAGTGTGTTGTTAACAAGGTTTTCTGTGTGTAATTCAGTGAGCGTCAGCGCCGCTCGTATCCCACTCTCGCGGTACAGCGTCCGCTACGCCAATAGCGTAGCATTACGGTATTCGGGCCGCCTATAGCGTGCTCGATACTAAGCGTAAGCAGTGAGCGAACGTGCCGCTCGTGCGTCTCGACCACGGCCTAGCGTCTGCTACGCAAAGTGCGTACCATTACGGCACCTCGTGCGCCTATTGCGTACATTGTCTATAATAAGTATATAGCTTATGTTAAAAGGTAAATAATTAGCTTTATCAATTGGGGGCTAGTCCGGTCCACCTCATATCCGCAGTCAGGCGAAAAAACGCAGACTTTATCAATCAGCAAAGGGCGGATAGGTAGTATCCTGTAGTGCTGATCGGATGTGCGTCTGCGTCTGATTCTCTTGGTTTGTAGGGATGCTGGTGGAATCCGAGGAAGGTAAGAACATACAGCTATTGTTTTAAATCTGTTTTCTTTCTCTCTCTCTCTGTTTGGCGCCAATTGCGCACACAATACACGCACACACACCTGTATTTTTATTTTGTGTATTTTCGCATAGTCACTCTCTTGTTGCCATTAGAATTGATTGTTAGACACGTGCTGAGGAAATTTGGTGCTATTCAGTTAATATTATAAGGAATAATATTTTAAGGGAGTAATTATAAAAGCACGCACGCAGCATAGCAGATACTGTGTGGTGCTCGGTAAGCGATTACAGTTGAACATCGTTTACATTTATAGAAGAGTGTTATTTGCGTTACTGTGAGTGTATCTGGACTTTGTGCATACGTGTCTCGGGCAACATGCGAGATTACGTACGTGACGCAAAGGCGTACACACGTAGCGTATATTACGCAACCTGCGTACAGATAAGCCCACTAAACTCAAATCACCCGATAGCATTGTTTTAGTGTGGGCGGTATAGTAGCCACGTGATAATAGCACAAGTTTGTTCAGTTTCCAAAAGTTTTAGTTTAAAGAGAACCTTTTTCTATTGCAAAACCCGGGGATTGAACTACTGCCTGAATGAAAGTAATTTCTGTACAGAAAAATCAGTGTGCATATGAGTGAATAGGAGTGAGTGTGCAAATAAAGGTATTCTTTTGTGAACCCAGAAATTGGGATCCCGTCGGAGACCACATCAGGTGAGTGGACACTTGGTGCGTGGGACTGGCTTGCCCACGTTAACATTATATAAGGTAAAGGAGCAAGTAGTAAGGTTAGAAAGCGCAGCCCGGGGGGTTGGCGTATTACCCATATTCCGTTCAGTAATAAAGCTCCGGCTGAAGGTTTCGCAGCCTAAGCAACCGATTCCGTTGGTCGTACAGCGTATAAATAATAGTTATTTATACGAAGTGCGACTGTACCGCATGTAATTGTGTGCATTAGTTTGTTACCTTGATACCCATTAAAAATTTGCTGTGGGATCATAAACGCTATTTGTACATTCTAACGTGATTTGTGTAGGTTTTTGTTATTTTAAGGGAGTTTCGCTGTTCACTCAGGAAATCTCCAACAACCAATACTTACTGGGGAGGGTAGCATACTCCCACAAGCCCCAGTAAATAGCGGTTCACAGGGGCCCTGGGTTGAGTACAGCAGCGCTAAAGCAGTTTCTGCGTGTATTGGTCAACGTGGGCGTGAGTGAGTGAAGGCACTCGTTGAACTTTCACCGTCGCCTTATCTCGGGAAACTTGGTTTGTTTTGTAAGAATTCGTTGAGACAGCAATATCTGCAAACGATGCGGGCCAGTTGCTCAAGTAAGGGACGACCAACAAGGGTTCACGTTGGTGTTTGTTGGCCCAAAGGGTCAGCACGGTATATAATGTGTGAGAAATACGGATCACACACACAGGTATTATGCAAAGAATGGGAACGAATGACTGAGGATGATGGAGAACAGTTCCCCAGGGTGGGCAGTTTGAATTCTGAGGTATTGCAAAATCTAAGAAAAAGGATAAGTTTAATAAAATCTGCAAAACAGAGGATTAGACATTATGATTGTTTACATTTATGGCAACAGGAAAGTGAGATACAAAGGGAATTAACTTACACAGGTTGTTCTCACTCTAATAGGAAACATATGGCAACTGGAGAACAAATGGCTGCAGAGAATGACATACTGGGATATGATGATAATTGTGCACTTAGTAACTGTATTATTAATGATAAGAGTAAATGTGATAAATGTAATAATTGTAATAAAGGTAATAATGATAGAAGGAAAACTGATAAATATACAAATTCTAAACCGTGCAAGTCGCACCCCATGTTAAACTTCCCTCAGGATTACAAGCAAGAAAGTGAGCCCAGCACGATGTCGGCACCTCTTCCAGCAGCCATCATACGAGACACCCAGGTGGGCACGGCCCAATCGGTAAAGGCAGTAGTCAAGCCCCCTAACGGAGGGTCAGGTGAGGTCGTGTCCACAGGTAAGTATGGTATTGTATATCATGCACAGACAACTGCACCTCACATTGTAGAGTCAACACAAGATGGTGTAATTGAACTAAATCCTGTCAGGGTGATCACAGTCCCCAATAGTTGGACTGACGCTCAGGGAATCACTCCCGTCAGAGACATTGCTATGCATTGTCCCTGGTCCCGGATGGAATTGAGAACAATTATGTCTGAATTTCCTGATCCCAGGAGAGATCTAGCCGCATGTCAGAGGTTTATTAAAGAACTGGGTAACTCCTCAGAACCCACTAACAAGGATTGGCAGACCGTACTGCGGGCATGTTTGCCCTCCACTATTGACCCTTTGAAATTCATTTCTGATTGTAGGTTAGACAAAGAGAGACCTCTCACTGATGCATACAATCAGGAAAATATTAAACAGATCAACATTCAATTAGGAGTATATTTCCCAGCTGTTGTTAAGTGGAACAAAATCTTCTCCATAAGACAAAAAGAAGGTGAAACTGCTCCTAATTATTTCAATCGAGCACTGCAAGTAATGGCTAGATACACTGGGATCGCGGACATTGAGGAAAATGTACATCATAGAGAAGTAGTGGTTTATGTATTAATGGAAGGTTTAACAAAAGTGTTGAGAACAAGGGTACAGACCACTCAACCTAACTGGAGAAATATCTTGGTGGCTGCATTAAGAAAGTCCGCTGTTGGGCACGATCGAAATATCAGCAAGCACAGGGAGTCACAGGGGGGTAAGAAGCCCCAGACCCCTGTGGGTAAGTCGAATGTGTTAAGATGTTATAGTTGCCAGAGGGAAGGTCATTTTGCACGAAAATAAGAATTTACTTACCGATAATTCTATTTCTCGTAGTCCGTAGTGGATGCTGGGAACTCCGTAAGGACCATGGGGAACAGCGGCTCCGCAGGAGACTGGGCACAAAAGTAAAGCTTTAGGACTACCTGGTGTGCACTGGCTCCTCCCCCTATGACCCTCCTCCAAGCCTCAGTTAGGATACTGTGCCCGGACGAGCGTACACAATAAGGAAGGATTTTGAATCCCGGGTAAGACTCATACCAGCCACACCAATCACACCGTACAACCTGTGATCTGAACCCGGTTAACAGCATGATAACAGAGGAGCCTCTGAAAAGATGGCTCACAACAATAATAACCCGATTTTTGTAACAATAACTATGTACAAGTATTGCAGACAATCCGCACTTGGGATGGGCGCCCAGCATCCACTACGGACTACGAGAAATAGAATTACCGGTAAGTAAATTCTTATTTTCTCTGACGTCCTAGTGGATGCTGGGAACTCCGTAAGGACCATGGGGATTATACCAAAGCTCCCAAACGGGCGGGAGAGTGCGGATGACTCTGCAGCACCGAATGAGAGAACTCCAGGTCCTCCTCAGCCAGGGTATCAAATTTGTAGAATTTAGCAAACGTGTTTGCCCCTGACCAAGTAGCTGCTCGGCAAAGTTGTAAAGCCGAGACCCCTCGGGCAGCCGCCCAAGATGAGCCCACCTTCCTTGTGGAATGGGCTTTTACAGATTTTGGCTGTGGCAGGCCTGCCACAGAATGTGCAAGCTGAATTGTACTACAAATCCAACGAGCAATAGTCTGCTTAGAAGCAGGAGCACCCAGCTTGTTGGGTGCATACAGGATAAATAGCGAGTCAGATTTTCTGACTCCAGCCGTCCTGGAAACATATATTTTCAGGGCCCTGACTACGTCCAGCAACTTCCTCCAAGTCCCTAGTAGCCGCAGGTACCACAATAGGCTGGTTCAAGTGAAACGCTGAAACCACCTTAGGGAGAAATTGAGGACGAGTCCTCAATTCTGCCCTGTCCGTATGAAAAATTAGGTAAGGGCTTTTATAGGATAAAGCTGCCAATTCTGAGACACGCCTGGCTGAAGCCAGTGCCAACAGCATTACCACTTTCCATGTGAGATATTTTAAGTCCACAGTGGTGAGTGGTTCAAACCAATGTGATTTTAGGAACCCCAAAACTACATTGAGATCCCAAGGTGCCACTGGAGGCACAAAAGGAGGCTGTATATGCAGTACCCCCTTGACAAACGTCTGAACTTCAGGAACTGAAGCCAGTTCTTTCTGGAAGAAAATCGACAGGGCCGAAATTTGAACCTTAATGGACCCTAATTTTAGGCCCATAGACAGTCCTGTTTGCAGGAAATGCAGGAAACGACCCAGTTGAAATTCCTCTGTAGGGGCCTTCCTGGCCTCGCACCACGCAACATATTTACGCCAAATACGGTGATAATGCTGTACGGTTACATCCTTCCTGGCTTTGATCAGGGTAGGGATGACTTCATCCGGAATGCCTTTTTCCTTCAGGATCCGGCGTTCAACCGCCATGCCGTCAAACGCAGCCGCGGTAAGTCTTGGAACAGACAGGGTCCCTGCTGGAGCAGGTCCCTTCTTAGAGGTAGAGGCCACGGGTCCTCTGTGAGCATCTCTTGAAGTTCCGGGTACCAAGTCCTTCTTGGCCAATCCGGAGCCACGAGTATAGTCCTTACTCCTCTCCTTCTTATGATTCTCAGTACCTTGGGTATGAGAGGCAGAGGAGGGAACACATACACTGACTGGTACACCCACGGTGTTACCAGAGCGTCCACAGCTATTGCCTGAGGGTCCCTTGACCTGGCGCAATACCTGTCTAGTTTTTTGTTGAGGCGGGACGCCATCATGTCCACCTTTGGTTTTTCCCAACGGTTCACAAGCATGTGGAAGACTTCTGGGTGAAGTCCCCACTCTCCCGGGTGGAGGTCGTGTCTGCTGAGGAAGTCTGCTTCCCAGTTGTCCACTCCCGGAATGAACACTGCTGACAGTGCTATCACATGATTTTCCGCCCAGCGAAGAATCCTTGCAGCTTCTGCCATTGCCCTCCTGCTTCTTGTGCCGCCCTGTCTGTTTACGTGGGTGACTGCCGTAATGTTGTCCGACTGGAACAACACCGGCTGACCTTGAAGCAGAGGTCTTGCTAAGCTTAGAGCATTGTAAATGGCCCTTAGCTCCAGGATATTTATGTGAAGTGATGTCTCCAGGCTTGACCACAAGCCCTGGAAATTTCTTCCCTGTGTGACTGCTCCCCAGCCTCGCAGGCTGGCATCCGTGGTCACCAGGACCCAGTCCTGAATGCCGAATCTGCGGCTCTCTAGAAGATGAGCACTCTGCAACCACCACAGGAGAGACACCCTTGTCCTTGGTGACAAGATTATCCGCTGATGCATCTGAAGATGCGACCCGGACCATTTGTCTAGCAGATCCCACTGGAAAGTTCTTGCGTGGAATCTGCCGAATGGGATTGCTTCGTAAGAAGCCACCATCTTTCCCAGGACCCTTGTGCATTGATGCACTGAGACTTGGCCTGGTTTTAGGAGATTTCTGACTGGTTCGGATAACTCCCTGGCTTTCTCCTCCGGGAGAAACACCTTTTTCTGGACTGTGTCCAGGATCATCCCTAGGAATAGAAGGCGTGTCGTCGGGATCAGCTGCGATTTTGGAATATTGAGAATCCAACCGTGCTGGCGCAGCACTATCTGAGATAGTGCTACCCCGACTTCCAACTGTTCCCTGGATCTTGCCCTTATCAGGAGATCGTCCAAGTAAGGGATAACTAAAACTCCCTTCCTTCGAAGGAGTATCATAATTTCGGCCATTACCTTGGTAAAGACCCGGGGTGCCGTGGACAATCCAAACGGCAGCGTCTGAAACTGATAGTGACAGTTCTGTACCACAAACCTGAGGTACCCTTGGTGAGAAGGGTAAATTGGGACATGTAGGTAAGCATCTTTGATGTCCAGAGACACCATATAGTCCCCTTCTTCCAGGTTTGCAATCACTGCTCTGAGTGACTCCATCTTGAATTTGAACCTTTGTATGTAAGTGTTCAAGGATTTTAGATTTAAAATTGGTCTCACCGAGCCGTCCGGCTTCGGTACCACAAATAGTGTGGAATAGTACCCCTTTCCCTGTTGTAGGAGGGGTACCTTGATTATCACCTGCTGGGAATACAGCTTGTGAATGGCTTCCAATACTGCCTCCCTGTCTGAGGGAGACGTCGGTAAAGCAGACTTTAGAAAACGGCGAGGGGGAGACGTCTCGAATTCCAATTTGTAACCCTGAGATACCACCTGAAGGATCCAGGGGTCCACTTGCGAGTGGGCCCACTGCGCACTGAACATCTTGAGACGGGCCCCCACCGTGCCTGAGTCCGCTTGTAAAGCCCCAGCGTCATGCTGAGGACTTTGCGGAGGCGGGAGAGGGCTTTTGTTCCTGGGAACTGGCTGTTTGCTGCAGCCTTTTTCCTCTCCCTCTGCCACGGGGCTGAAATGAGGCGCCTTTTGCCCGCTTGCCCTTATGGGGCCGAAAGGACTGCGCCTGATAATACGGCGTCTTCTTAGGTTGAGAAGCTACCTGGGGTAAAAATGTGGATTTTCCAGCAGTTGCCGTGGCTACCAGGTCTGATAGACCTACCCCAAATAACTCCTCCCCCTTATAAGGCAATACTTCCATGTGCCTTTTAGAATCCGCATCACCTGACCACTGCCGCGTCCATAAACCTCTTCTTGCAGAAATGGACAGTGCGCTAACTCTTGATGCCAGTCGGCAAATATCCCTCTGTGCATCACGCATATATAGAAATGCATCCTTCAAATGCTCTATAGTCAGTAATATACTGTCCCTATCTAGGGTATCAATATTTTCAGTCAGGGAATCCGACCACGCCACGCCCGCACTGCACATCCAGGCTGAGGCGATTGCTGGTCGCAGTATAACACCCGTGTGAGTGTATATACATTTTAGGATATTCTCCAGCTTTCTATCGGCAGGTTCCTTTAGGGCGGCCGTATCAGGAGAGGGTAGTGCTACCTGTTTAGACAAGCGTGTGAGCGCTTTATCCACCCTAGGGGGTGTTTCCCAACGTGCCCTATCCTCTGGCGGGAAAGGGTATGATGCCAATAACCTTTTAGGAATTATCAGTTTTTTATCGGGGGAAACCCACGCCTCATCACACACTTCATTTAATTCCTCGGATACAGGAAAAACTACAGGCAATTTTTTCTCACCAAACATAATACCCTTTTTAGTGGTACTTGTATTATCAGAGATATGCAATACATTTTTCATTGCTTCAATCATGTAACGTGTGGCCCTAGTGGAAGTCACGTTTGTCTCCTCATCATCGACACTGGAGTCAGTATCCGTGTCTGTGTCTGCCATTTGAGGTAACGGGCGTTTTAAAGCCCCTGATGGCGTTTGAGACCCCTGGACAGGCACAAGCTGAGTAGCCGGCTGTCTCATGTCGTCAACTGTCTTTCGTAAAGAGCTGACACTGTCACGCAATTCCTTCCATAAGCTCATCCACTCAGGTGTCGACTCCCTAGGGGGTGACAACTCTATAATAGGCAATTGCTCCGCCTCCATCTAATTTTCCTCCTCAAACATGTCGACACAATCGTACCGACACACCGCACACACACAGGGAATGCTCTGATAGAGGACAGGACCCCACTAGCCCTTTGGGGAGACAGAGGGAGAGTATGCCAGCACACACCAGAGCGCTATATATAGACAGGAATACCACTATAAAATGTGCTTTTCCCTTTATAGCTGCTGTTATTATTAAAACTGCGCCAAATTAGTGCCCCCCTCTCTTTTTTACCCTTTTCTGTAGTGCAGGACTGCAGGGGAGAGTCAGGGAGACGTCCTTCCAGCGGAGCTGTGATGGAAAATGGCGCCCGTGTGCTGAGGAGATAGGCTCCGCCCCCTTCTCGGCGGCCTTTTCTCCCGCTTTTTGGTGAGTTCTGGCAGGGGTTAAAATACATCCATATAGCCCTGGGGGTTATATGTGGTGTATTTTTGCCAGCCAAGGTGTTTACATTGCTGCTCAGGGCGCCCCCCCCTAGCGCCCTGCACCCTTAGTGACCGAAGTGTGAAGTGTGCCTGAGTAACAATGGCGCACAGCTGCAGTGCTGTGCGCTACCTTGTTGAAGACTGATGTCTTCTGCCGCCGATTTTTCCGGACCTCTTCTTGCTTCTGGCTCTGTGAGGGGGCCGGCGGCGCGGCTCTGGGACCGAGCTCCGAGGCTGGGCCTGTGTTCGGTCCCTCTGGAGCTAATGGTGTCCAGTAGCCTAAGAAGCCCAAGCTGGCTGCAAGCAGGCAGGTTCGCTTCTTCTCCCCTTAGTCCCTCGATGCAGTGAGCCTGTTGCCAGCAGGTCTCACTGAAAATAAAAAAACGAAAACTAAACTTTCACTAAGAAGCTCAGGAGAGCCCCTAGTGTGCACCCTTCTCGGCCGGGCACAAAAATCTAACTGAGGCTTGGAGGAGGGTCATAGGGGGAGGAGCCAGTGCACACCAGGTAGTCCTAAAGCTTTACTTTTGTGCCCAGTCTCCTGCGGAGCCGCTGTTCCCCATGGTCCTTACGGAGTTCCCAGCATCCACTAGGACGTCAGAGAAATTGTAGGTTTTGAAGACACGCACAAGGTAGATAAACCCCCTAGACAAGAACACGAGCAGAGTTATGACACTCGAAAGTGTAATCAGGGATCACATATGAAGAATTTTGGGCCGCACCTGTAATTTGCAGCCAGTAAAGTTGATCATTAGCCTTGATAATAAGCCTGCCTGAGGTTACAGTCAATGTAATTGGGAGGTCAGTTCCTCGTAGACACAGGGACAACCGGGTAAACTTTGTAATTTATCTTTAAATGTTTTCTTCTCATCTGTAACTTTCACCAGCAGACCTCAAACGTCACATGACTACTTGGTCTTTTCAGAGGTCTACCTAACCCCAGTATGTCTTATCAGCATCATTGTGTTTGGCCAGACGCAAAGGGTGGAGAGGGGAAATACTGGTGGGGGGGAGACTATGCGGAGATACTGGTGGACATGTTGATGCGACAGCCTGCTGATGAAAATCTGATAATGTTTTTTTCTCTTTTCAAATTGTTCTCTCTCTTTTTGTTCTTTCATGTTTTACGGATGGTATGTCACACATCAGTTAGACAAATGGTAATGCAAGATTTTATGCTCCTTACAGAAGGATCGCTGATTTGGAAAGAATATTGTATCACCGGAGTGTTCGTTTTGGGAAGACTGAGAGACAGCACCTTTGAGATGACATCTGAGCAAGAAGAACAACAAGACTAGAGGACAAATCATCCTAACAAGTTTTTTCCACCTTCAATTATTATCTGTACCCCCATTACAACTTTCTCTTTCTCCTCCTGTAAGATGGACTCACCCCAAGAGACTGCAGTCCGTGTTTTCCTGTTGACCCTGTTGTTGACCAGAGCAGTCTGTTTCGGTGAGAGTACCAGTGAGGTCGAGAAAGGATCTGGAATGGGTTCTGATGATCAGGATGGAGGCATAGAATTCCAAGAGCAACACAATCACCGAGCAAAGGCGAGTATCAGAAAACGATCTGGTAGCCATGACATTAATAGACATTGTGAAGGATTGTTAGCTGAAGAGAACTGCATCTGTAGGAATTGTGAAAATATAGTTGAGGACGATTGCATCAAGAAATGTCAGTCCAGTTTTAATATCAACATGGACCGGCATCCATTGAGTGACTATCACTCATTGGTGGGTAAAGTGTTAAATCAGACAGACTGTTGGGTATGCTCACAAGTACCTCAAGGCCATAGAAAGTCAGGACTAGTGCCATATCCTTTAACGGTAGATGAGGTACTAGAGCTAAGGGGTGGGAGACCGGTGGACAAGAGATTTAATATTTCTAGTCCTCCTAGTTTGAAGCTCCACCAATACCATGTAGATAGGTCCCTAATATGTTTTAACATTTCCAATCCCCGAAAGCCGGGAAATTGGGAAGTGTCATGGAACAACCAAACCATGACATTCTCACACAGAGCCGATAGAATGCCCATAGACTCAGAACTTATACGCCAAATAGCCGACAGTGGAAAATATTTCCGGTATAGGTACACTCTAGGAAGTAGGACCATGCGAGTTGGAGAAGTATCACCAGGATACTGTGCACATGTCATACAGCCTGATACGTGTACTAGACAAATGAGAGAGTTAGGGATAGGACTTTTTACATGGAAGGTTTGTAAATGGTTATGTCATATTCTGTCCCATATGTTCTCCCCGAGGACGCATATTTCATATGTGGGAGAAAGGCGTATTGGTTCCTTGCCCCAAACTCAGAGAGATTGTGTTACGTTGGAAAAGTGTTGCCTGAAGTGAATTTATTACCCAACGATTGAGACAATGTTGTGATAAAATGTGATTCCACGGTCCGTTTCTTTCACCCGTTTCTCCTTTGATTTTCTCTGAGGTACCAAGAGTTCCACCTGGAAGAAGAGTTTGATGACCTTTTACACAGACCACTGATGAACTGTGTCACAGACACCTAATGCGCTTTTAGAGACTGTAATTCTTTTTATGGAACTTGAAGAAGCTTTGTTTGCCAATTACCGCAAAGCTACAGTAAAGACACGACAATCCGGACAAGACATCAGACAAGACATCAAGAAGACCCCAATCGGCGAACACATACATAATCACATGACTGCATTTATAACGCATGTTTCTTATCTTCATCTCTACAACCTCCAGGTAGTACCCCACATAGTCAACAGGTGATTTTCACATATTAGCACTCACATATTCTCCCCTTTCATGTATCATCAACTAATGTGCACCCCCATTTGTTGTAACCAAAAGCCGAAAAGAGCTCGGTAGAGTTTGACAGCCCATCCACAGACCCTTAATACGGGATAAGAAGAATTCAAAATGTATACTTCGCAATACCTCGAAGTTTGATTTAGAACACGTACGGCACGATTATACATGACCCCTCAGACATGGATTTCATACACACATGCTTTCACTATCTCACTAGGTCATATCTTTCCCACCTTCTCCTCTTCTCCCTCTACCCAATCATAAAAAGGTATTTCCATGATGACATATATTTTTCTGTTTGAATTGTTTAAGAAGTGGCAGTTATTGGTGACTGCCAAAGGGTGGACTGTCAAAGTCGAAAAATATCATGATTCCCAATGCCTTGTACTAACCCCAATGCACGTGCCCGCTGCTCGTGCACCGACTCCCCCGTGCGTACGCATCCCCTCAGGTTGCGTAAGGGACGCTCCGACGTCGCCTGCGCACGGAGATGTGTATTTACGGCGGTGTTTGTGAGTGACTAGCGAGCGACTCGATCGCAACATATTTAACCTTTATAGTGTGTTTTGTAGATAATATTCCCCTTAATAATGTCTGCAAGTATGTTTAGTGTAAATGGTTCAGGGACTTGGGAATTCCTCTTTGCATGATACGAAGGGTCTGACAAGGGTTGAACAGTGGTGTCTAGTACCTAACTGAAGAGTATTTTATTAGAAACAATCCGGTGTTGGTTAGGAAGAGATTAATCGCTCCTGCTTATAGTTAGGTCTATGAGTAGTTTATGGACATTTACTGTATTTGCAGTTCATTATCCATGCGGCGGGAATCCTGAGGATACCTCCCATCTGAGCAGTTTGAAATAATCACAGCCCACCTGTTCGAATCCACCTATGACCTTTTGTTATAATGCAGAGGGACATTCCTGTGTCCAATGAACAAAGAGATTATAGGACCATTGTATTGTACAGTATACCGTGTATATAAAGACCCCCATAGACAGACCAGCTCACTTCTCTCCACAAAGGTTTTCCCCGTGATGACTGAGAGCTGGTTTCCAGATAGCACCTGCGAGTCATTCCCACGTGTGTAAGTTTCTCTGTGGCCATTTCGTTACTCTGTGTGTATGCGATTGTTCTCATTTTGTTATCCTATAAGTGTTTGCCATTTATTGTCTTTGTGTTTATTCTATTTGTGATCGTTCGCTAGTGTTTATATTTCTGTTTAGTTATTGTGTTTAGGTATTAATGTCAGGTCTGTAGTGTATAAGCTGTAAACTGTTTTTTTCTTTTCCCTTTTACTTACTAATATCGTCTATAAAGGTGTTGGAACCTTAGCAAGTAGTGTGTGTTTTACTAGTTATTATATAAAGGGTTTCTGAGCGTCTCAATCGCTCAAACAGCTTTCATATCATCCATGTTAATCAGCGTTACATTGTGGTAATATTACAGTACTAAGGTTTACAGCATAAGCATACCCTTTCAGTGTGTTGTTAACAAGGTTTTCTGTGTGTAATTCAGTGAGCGTCAGCGCCGCTCGTATCCCACTCTCGCGGTACAGCGTCCGCTACGCCAATAGCGTAGCATTACGGTACTCGGGCCGCCTATAGCGTGCTCGATACTAAGCGTAAGCCGTGAGCGAACGTGCCGCTCGTGCGTCTCGACCACGACCTAGCGTCTGCTACGCAAAGTGCGTACCATTACGGCACTTTGTGCGCCTATTGCGTACATTGTCTATAATAAGTATATAGCTTATGTTAAAAGGTAAATAATTAGCTTTATCAGTGCCCTCACCTACTCCTGCCTGTTGTACACTGCTACATGGCATGTCACAGCCCTGCTGTATGGGGTACACGGTGCCAGCCTGCCCTCACCTACTCCTGCTTGCTGTACACAGCTACATGGCATGTCACAGCCCTGCTGTATGGGGTACACGGTGCCAGCCTGCCCTCACCTACTCCTGCTTGCTGTACACAGCTACATGGCATGTCACACCCCTGCTGTATGGGGGTACACGGTGCTAGCCTGCCCTCACCTACTCCTGCCTGCAGTACACAGCTACATGGCATGTCACAGTCCTGCTGTATGGGGGTACACGGTGCTAGCCTGCCCTCACCTACTCCTGCCTGCAGTACACAGCTACATGGCATGTCACAGTCCTGCTGTATGGGGGTACACGGTGCCAGCGTGCCCTCACCTACTCCTGCCTGCAGTATACAGCTACATGGCATGTCACAGCCCTGCTGTATGGGGGTACACGGTGCGAGCGTACATCACCTACTCCTGCCTGCAGTATACAGCTACATGGCATGTCACAGTACTGCTGTATGGGGGCACACGGTGCCAGCGTGCCCTCACCTACTCCTGCCTGCAGTACACAGCTACATGGCATGTCACAGCCCTGCTATATGCGGGTACACGGTGCCAGCCTGCCCTCACCTACTCTTGTCTGCAGTACACAGATACATGGCATGTCACATCCCTGCTGTATGGGGGCACACGGTGCCAGCCTGCCCTCACCTACTCCTGCCTGCAGTACACAGCTACATGGCATGTCACAGCCCTGCTGTATGGGGGTACACGGTGCCAGCGTGCCCTCACCTACTCCTGCCTGCTGTACACAGCTACATGGCATGTCACAGCCCTGCTGTATGGGGGTACACGGTGCCAGCGTGCACTCACCTACTCCTGCCTGCAGTACACAGCTACATGGCATGTCACATCCCTGCTGTATGGGGGTACACGGTGCCAGCCTGCGCTCACCTACTCCTGCCTGCAGTGCACAGCTACATGGCATGTCACAGCCCTGCTGTATGGGGGCACACGGTGCCAGCCTGCCCTCACCTACTCCTGCCTGCAGTACACAGCTACATGGCATGTCACACCCCTGCTGTATGGGGGTACACGGTGCCAGCCTGCGCTCACCTACTCCTGCCCGCAGTACACAGCTACATGGCATGTCACAACCCTGAAGTATGGGGGCACACGGTGCCAGCCTGCCCTCACCTACTCCTGCCCGCAGTACACAGCTACATGGCATGTCACAACCCTGATGTATGGGGGCACACGGTGCCAGCCTGCCCTCACCTACTCCTGTTCACAGTACACAGCTACATGGCATGTCACAGCATTGCTGTATGGGGTACACGGTGCCAGCGTGCCCTCACCTACTCCTGTTCACAGTACACAGCTACATGACATGTCACAGCCCTGCTGTATGGGGGTACACGGTGCCAGCCTGCGCTCACCTACTCCTGCCTGCAGTACACAGCTACATGGCATGTCACAGCCCTGCTGTATGGGGTACACGGTGCCAGCGTGCCCTCACCTACTCCTGCCTGCAGTACACAGCTACATGGAATGTCCCAGCCCTGCTGTATGGGGGCACACGGTGCCAGCCTGCGCTCACCTACTCCTGCCTGCAGTACACTGCTACATGCCATGTCACAGCCCTGCTGTATGGGGGTACACGGTGCCAGCCTGCCCTCACCTACTCCTGCCTGCAGTACACAGCTACATGGCATGTTACACCCCTGCTGTATGGGGGTACACAGTGCCAGCGTACCCTCACCTACTCCTGCCTGCAGTACACAGCTACATGGCATGTCACAGCCCTGCTGTATGGGGGTACACGGTGCCAGCCTGCCCTCACCTACTCCTGCCTGCAGTACACAGCTACATGGCATGTCATACCCCTGCTGTATGGGGGTACACGGTGCCAGCCTGCCCTCACCTACTCCTGCCTGCAGTACACAGCTACATGGCATGTCACAGCCCTGCTGTATGGGGGCACACGGTGCCAGCCTGCCCTCACCTACTCCTGCCTGCAGTACACAGCTACATGGCATGTCACAGCCCTGCTGTATGGGGGTACACGGTGCCAGCGAGCCCTCACCTACTCCTGCCTGCAGTACACAGCTACATGGCATGTCACAGCCCTGCTGTACGTGGGCACACGGTGCCAGCGTACCCTCACCTACTCCTGCCTGCAGTACACAGCTACATGACATGTCACAGTCCTGCTGTATGGGGGTACACGGTGCCAGCCTGCCCTCACCTACTCCTGCCTGCAGTACACAGCTACATGGCATGTCACACCCCTACTGTATGGGGGTACACGGTGCCAGCGTACCCTCACCTACTCCTGCCTGCAGTACACAGCTACATGGCATGTCACACCCCTGCTGTATGGGGGTACACGGTGCCAGCCTGCCCTCACCTACTCCTGCCTGCAGTACACAGCTACATGGCATGTCCCAGCCCTGCTGTATGGGGGTACACGGTGCCAGCCTGCCCTCACCTACTCCTGCCTGCAGTACACAGCTACATGGCATGTCACAGCCCTGCTGTATGGGGGCACACGGTGCCAGCGTACCCTCACCTACTCCTGCCTGCAGTACACAGCTACATGGCATGTCACAGACCTGCTGTATGGGGGTACACTGTGCCAGCCTGCCCTCACCTACTCCTGCCCGCAGTACAAAGCTACATGGCATGTCACAGCCCTGCTGTATGGGGGTACACTGTGCCAGCCTGCCCTCACCTACTCCTGCCTGCAGTACACAGCTACATGGCATGTCACAGTCCTGCTGTATGGGGGCACACGGTGCCAGCCTGCCCTCACCTACTCCTGCCTGCAGTACACAGCTACATGGCATGTCACACCCCTACTGTATGGGGGCACACTGTGCCAGCGTGCCCTCACCTACTCCTGCCTGCAGTACACAGCTACATGGCATATCACAGTCCTGCTGTATGGGGGTACACGGTGCCAGCCTGCCCTCACCTACTCCTGCCTGCAGTACACAGCTACATGGCATGTCACAGACCTGCTGTATGGGGTACACGTGCCAGCCTGCCCTCACCTACTCCTGCCTGCAGTACACAGCTACATGGCATGTTACAGTCCTGCTGTATGGGGGTACACGGTGCCAGCCTGCCCTCACCTACTCCTGCCTGCAGTACACAGCTACATGGCATGTCACACCCCTGCTGTATGGGGGCACACTGTGCCAGCGTGCCCTCACCTACTCCTACCTGCAGTACACAGCTACATGGCATGTCACAACCCTGAAGTATGGGGGCACACGGTGCCAGCCTGCCCTCACCTACTCCTGCCCGCAGTACACAGCTACATGGCATGTCACAACCCTGAAGTATGGGGGCACACGGTGCCAGCCTGCCCTCACCTACTCCTGCCCGCAGTACACAGCTACATGGCATGTCACAACCCTGATGTATGGGGGCACACGGTGCCAGCCTGCCCTCACCTACTCCTGTTCACAGTACACAGCTACATGGCATGTCACAGCATTGCTGTATGGGGTACACGGTGCCAGCGTGCCCTCACCTACTCCTGTTCACAGTACACAGCTACATGACATGTCACAGCCCTGCTGTATGGGGGTACACGGTGCCAGCCTGCACTCACCTACTCCTGCCCGCAGTACACTGCTACATGGCATGTCACAGTCCTGCTGTATGGGGTACACGGTGCCAGCCTGCCCTCACCTACTCCTGCCTGCAGTACACAGCTACATGGCATGTCACACCCCTGCTGTATGGGGGTACACGGTGCCAGCGTGCCCTCACCTACTCCTGCCTGCAGTACACAGCTACATGGCATGTCACATCCCTGCTGTATGGGGGTACACGGTGCCAGCCTGCCCTCACCTACTCCTGCCTGCAGTATACTGCTACATGGCATGTCACAGCCCTGCTGTATGGGGGTACACGGTGCCAGCCTGCCCTCACCTACTCCTGCCTGCAGTATACTGCTACATGGCATGTCACAGCCCTGCTGTATGGGGGTACACGGTGCCAGCGTGCCCTAACCTACTCCTGCCTGCAGTACACAGCTACATGGAATGTCCCAGCCCTGCTGTATGGGGGTACACGGTGCAAGCCTGCCCTCACCTAGTCCTGCCTGCAGTACACAGCTATATGGCTTGTCATACCCCTGCTGTATGGGGGTACACGGTGCCAGCGTGCCCTCACCTACTCCTGCCTGCAGTACACAGCTACATGGCATGTCACAGCCCTGCTGTATGGGGGTACACGGTGCCAGCCTGCCCTCACCTACTCCTGCCTGCAGTACACAGCTACATGGCATGTCACAGCCCTGCTGTATGGGGGTACACGGTGCCAGCGTGCCCTCACCTACTCCTGCCTGCAGTACACAGCTACATGGCATGTCACACCCCTACTGTATGGGGGTACACGGTGCCAGCGTACCCTCACCTACTCCTGCCTGCAGTACACAGCTACATGGCATATCACAGTCCTGCTGTATGGGGGTACACGGTGCCAGCCTGCCCTCACCTACTCCTGCCTGCAGTACACAGCTACATGGCATGTCCCAGCCCTGCTGTATGGGGGTACACGGTGCCAGCCTGCCCTCACCTACTCCTACCTGCAGTACACAGCTACATGGCATGTCACAGCCCTGCTGTATGGGGGCACACGGTGCCAGCGTACCCTCACCTACTCCTGCCTGCAGTACACAGCTACATGGCATGTCACAGACCTGCTGTATGGGGGTACACTGTGCCAGCCTGCCCTCACCTACTCCTGCCCGCAGTACAAAGCTACATGGCATGTCACAGCCCTGCTGTATGGGGGTACACTGTGCCAGCCTGCCCTCACCTACTCCTGCCTGCAGTACACAGCTACATGGCATGTCACAGTCCTGCTGTATGGGGGTACACAGTGCCAGCGTGCCCTCACCTACTCCTGCCTGCAGTACACAGCTACATGGCATGTCACAGTCCTGCTGTATGGGGGTACACGGTCCCAGCGTGCCCTCACCTACTCCTGCCTGCTGTACACAGCTACATGGCATGTCACACCCCTACTGTATGGGGGCACACTGTGCCAGCGTGCCCTCACCTACTCCTGCCTGCAGTACACAGCTACATGGCATATCACAGTCCTGGTGTATGGGGGTACACGGTGCCAGCGAGCCCTCACCTACTCCTGCCTGCAGTACACAGCTACATGGCATGTCACACCCCTTCTGTATGGGGGTACACGGTGCCAGCGTACCCTCACCTACTCCTGCCTGCAGTACACAGCTACATGGCATGTCACACCCCTACTGTATGGGGGCACACTGTGCCAGCGTGCCCTCACCTACTCCTGCCTGCAGTACACAGCTACATGGCATGTCACACCCCTACTGTATGGGGGCACACTGTGCCAGCGTGCCCTCACCTACTCCTGCCTGCAGTACACAGCTACATGGCATATCACAGTCCTGGTGTATGGGGGTACACGGTGCCAGCCTGCCCTCACCTACTCCTGCCTGCAGTACACAGCTACATGGCATGTCACACCCCTACTGTATGGGGGCACACTGTGCCAGCGTGCCCTCACCTACTCCTGCCTGCAGTACACAGCTACATGGCATGTCACACCCCTACTGTATGGGGGCACACTGTGCCAGCGTGCCCTCACCTACTCCTGCCTGCAGTACACAGCTACATGGCATGTCACAGCCCTGCTGTATGGGGTACACGGTGCCAACGTGTGCTCACCTACTCCTGCCTGCAGTACACAGCTACATGGCATGTCACAGCCCTGCTGTATGGGGTACACGGTGCCAACGTGTGCTCACCTACTCCTGCCTGCAGTACACAGCTACATGGCATATCACAGCCCTGCTGTATGGGGGTACACGGTGCCAGCCTGCCCTCACCTACTCCTGCCTGCAGTACACAGCTACATGGCATGTCACAGCCCTGCTGTATGGGGTACACGGTGCCAACGTGTGCTCACCTACTCCTGCCTGCAGTACACAGCTACATGGCATATCACAGCCCTGCTGTATGGGGGTACACGGTGCCAGCCTGCCCTCACCTACTCCTGCCCGCAGTACACAGCTACATGGCATGTTACAGTACTGCTTTATGGGGGTACACGGTGCCAGCGTGCCCTCACCTACTCCTGTTCACAGTACACAGCTACATGGCATGTCACACCCCTGATGTACGGGGGCACACGGTGCCAGCCTGCCCTTACCTACTCCTGCCTGCAGTACACAGCTACATGGCATGTCCCAGCCCTGCTGTATGGGGGTACACGGTGCCAGCCTGCCCTCACCTACTCCTGCCTGCAGTACACAGCTACATGGCATGTCACAGCCCTGCTGTATGGGGGCAAACGGTGCCAGCGTACCCTCACCTACTCCTGCCTGCAGTACACAGCTACATGGCATGTCACAGCCCTGCTGTATGGGGGTACACGGTGCCAGCGTGCCCTCACCTACTCCTGCCTGCAGTACACAGCTACATGGCATGTCACACCCCTACTGTATGGGGGTACACGGTGCCAGCGTGCCCTCACCTACTCCTGCCTGCAGTACACAGCTACATGGCATGTCACACCCCTGCTGTATGGGGGTACACGGTGCCAGCCTGCCCTCACCTACTCCTGCCTGCAGTACACAGCTACATGGCATGTCACAGCCCTGCTGTATAGGGGCACACGGTGCCAGCGTGCCCTCACCTACTCCTGCCCGCAGTACACAGCTACATGGCATGTCACAGCCCTGCTGTATGGGGGTACACGGTGCCAGCGTGCCCTCACCTACTCCTGCCTGCAGTACACAGCTACATGGCATGTCACAGACCTGCTGTATGGGGGCACACGGTGCCAGCCTGCCCTCACCTACTCCTGCCTGCAGTACACAGCTAAATGGCATGTCACACCCCTACTGTATGGGGGCACACTGTGCCAGCGTGCCCTCACCTACTCCTGCCTGCAGTACACAGCTACATGGCATGTCACACCCCTGCTGTATGGGGGCACACGGTGCCAGCGTACCCTCACCTACTCCTGCCTGCAGTACACAGCTACATGGCATGTCACACCCCTGATGTACGGGGGCACACTGTGCCAGCCTGCCCTTACCTACTCCTGCCTGCAGTACACAGCTACATGGCATGTCACACCCCTGATGTACGGGGGCACACGGTGCCAGCCTGCCCTTACCTACTCCTGCCTGCAGTACACAGCTACATGGCATGTCACAGCCCTGCTGTATGGGGGCACACGGTGCCAGCGTACCCTCACCTACTCCTGCCTGCAGTACACAGCTACATGGCATGTCACAGACCTGCTGTATGGGGGTACACTGTGCCAGCCTGCCCTCACCTACTCCTGCCCGCAGTACAAAGCTACATGGCATGTCACAGCCCTGCTGTATGGGGGTACACTGTGCCAGCCTGCCCTCACCTACTCCTGCCTGCAGTACACAGCTACATGGCATGTCACAGCCCTGCTGTATGGGGGTACACGGTGCCAGCGTGCCCTCACCTACTCCTGCCTGCAGTACACAGCTACATGGCATGTCACAGTCCTGCTGTATGGGGGTACACGGTCCCAGCGTGCCCTCACCTACTCCTGCCTGCTGTACACAGCTACATGGCATGTCACACCCCTACTGTATGGGGGCACACTGTGCCAGCGTGCCCTCACCTACTCCTGCCTGCAGTACACAGCTACATGGCATATCACAGTCCTGGTGTATGGGGGTACACGGTGCCAGCGAGCCCTCACCTACTCCTGCCTGCAGTACACAGCTACATGGCATGTCACAGCCCTGCTGTATGGGGTACACGGTGCCAGCCTGCCCTCACCTACTCCTGCCTGCAGTACACAGCTACATGGCATGTCACACCCCTACTGTATGGGGGCACACTGTGCCAGCGTGCCCTCACCTACTCCTGCCTGCAGTACACAGCTACATGGCATGTCACAGCCCTGCTGTATGGGGTACACGGTGCCAGCGTGTGCTCACCTACTCCTGCCTGCAGTACACAGCTACATGGCATGTCACAGTACTGCTGTATGGGGGTACACGGTGCCAGCATACCCTCACCTACTCCTGCCTGCAGTACACAGCTACATGGCATGTTACAGTACTGCTTTATGGGGGTACACGGTGCCAGCGTGCCCTCACCTACTCCTGTTCACAGTACACAGCTACATGGCATGTCACAGCCCTGCTGTACGGGGGCACACGGTGCCAGCCTGCCCTCACCTACTCCTGCCTGCAGTATACTGCTACATGGCATGTCACAGCCCTGCTGTATGGGGTACACGGTGCCAGCGTGCCCTCACCTACTCCTGCCTGCAGTACACAGCTACATGGCATGTCACACCCCTGCTGTATGGGGTACACGGTGCCAGCCTGCCCTCACCTACTCCTGCCTGCAGTACACAGCTACATGGCATGTCCCAGCCCTGCTGTATGGGGGTACACGGTGCCAGCCTGCCCTCACCTACTCCTGCCTGCAGTACACTGCTACATGGCATGTCACAGCCCTGCTGTATGGGGGCACACGGTGCCAGCGTACCCTCACCTACTCCTGCCTGCAGTACACAGCTACATGGCATGTCACAACCCTGCTGTATGGGGGTACACTGTGCCAGCGTGCGCTCACCTACTCCTGCCCGCAGTACACAGCTACATGGCATGTCACAGCCCTGCTGTATGGGGGTACACGGTGCCAGCCTGCCCTCACCTACTCCTGCCTGCAGTACACAGCTACATGGCATGTCACAGCCCTGCTGTACGGGGGCACACGGTGCCAGCCTGCCCTCACCTACTCCTGCCTGCAGTACACAGCTACATGGCATGTCACAGCCCTGCTGTACGGGGGCACACGGTGCCAGCCTGCCCTCACCTACTCCTGCCTGCAGTATACTGCTACATGGCATGTCACAGCCCTGCTGTATGGGGGCACACGGTGCCAGCGTACCCTCACCTACTCCTGCCTGCAGTACACAGCTACATGGCATATCACAGTACTGCTGTAAGGGGGTACACGGTGCCAGCCTGCCCTCACCTACTCCTGCCTGCAGTACACAGCTACATGGCATATCACAGTCCTGGTGTATGGGGGTACACGGTGCCAGCGTGCCCTCACCTACTCCTGCCTGCAGTACACAGCTACATGGCATGTCACAGTACTGCTGTATGGGGGTACACGGTGCCAGCCTGCCCTCACCTACTCCTGCCTGCAGTACACAGCTACATGGCATATCACAGTACTGCTGTATGGGGGTACACGGTGCCAGCGTGCCCTCACCTACTCCTGCCTGCAGTACACAGCTACATGGCATGTTACAGTACTGCTGTATGGGGGTACACGGTGCCAGCGTGCCCTCACCTACTCCTGCCTGCAGTACACAGCTACATGGCATGTCACAGCCCTGCTGTATGGGGGTATATGGTGCCAGCTTGCCCTCACCTACTCCTACCTGCAGTATACAGCTACATGGCATGTCACACCCCTGCTGTGAGGGGGTACACGGTGCCAGCCTGCCCTCACCTACTCCTGCCTGCAGTATACAGCTACATGGCATGTCACACCCCTGCTGTATGGGGGTACATGGTGCCAGCGTGCCCTCACCTACTCCTGCCTGCAGTACACAGCTACATGGCATGTCACACCCCTGCTGTGAGGGGGTACACGGTGCCAGCGTGCCCTCACCTACTCCTGCCTGCAGTATACAGCTACATGGCATGTCACAGCCCTGCTGTATGGGGGCACACGGTGCCAGCCTGCCCTCACCTACTCCTGCCTGCAGTATACTGCTACATGGCATGTCACAGCCCTGCTGTATGGGGGTACACGGTGCCAGCGTACCCTCACCTACTCCTGCCTGCAGTACACAGCTACATGGCATGTCACAGCCCTGCTGTATGGGGGTATATGGTGCCAGCCTGCCCTCACCTACTCCTGCCTGCAGTACACAGCTACATGGCATGTCACACTCCTGCTGTATGGGGGTACACGGTGCCAGCGTGCCCTCACCTACTCCTGCCTGCAGTACACAGCTACATGGCATGTCACAGCCCTGCTGTATGGGGGTACACTGTGCCAGCCTGCCCTCACCTACTCCTGCCCGCAGTACAAAGCTACATGGCATGTCACAGCCCTGCTGTATGGGGGTACACTGTGCCAGCCTGCCCTCACCTACTCCTGCCTGCAGTACACAGCTACATGGCATGTCACAGTCCTGCTGTATGGGGGCACACGGTGCCAGCCTGCCCTCACCTACTCCTGCCTGCAGTACACAGCTACATGGCATGTCACACCCCTACTGTATGGGGGCACACTGTGCCAGCGTGCCCTCACCTACTCCTGCCTGCAGTACACAGCTACATGGCATATCACAGTCCTGCTGTATGGGGGTACACGGTGCCAGCCTGCCCTCACCTACTCCTGCCTGCAGTACACAGCTACATGGCATGTCACAGACCTGCTGTATGGGGTACACGTGCCAGCCTGCCCTCACCTACTCCTGCCTGCAGTACACAGCTACATGGCATGTCACAGTCCTGCTGTATGGGGGTACACGGTGCCAGCCTGCCCTCACCTACTCCTGCCTGCAGTACACAGCTACATGGCATGTCACACCCCTGCTGTATGGGGGCACACTGTGCCAGCGTGCCCTCACCTACTCCTACCTGCAGTACACAGCTACATGGCATGTCACAACCCTGAAGTATGGGGGCACACGGTGCCAGCCTGCCCTCACCTACTCCTGCCCGCAGTACACAGCTACATGGCATGTCACAACCCTGAAGTATGGGGGCACACGGTGCCAGCCTGCCCTCACCTACTCCTGCCCGCAGTACACAGCTACATGGCATGTCACAACCCTGATGTATGGGGGCACACGGTGCCAGCCTGCCCTCACCTACTCCTGTTCACAGTACACAGCTACATGGCATGTCACAGCATTGCTGTATGGGGTACACGGTGCCAGCGTGCCCTCACCTACTCCTGTTCACAGTACACAGCTACATGACATGTCACAGCCCTGCTGTATGGGGGTACACGGTGCCAGCCTGCACTCACCTACTCCTGCCCGCAGTACACTGCTACATGGCATGTCACAGTCCTGCTGTATGGGGTACACGGTGCCAGCCTGCCCTCACCTACTCCTGCCTGCAGTACACAGCTACATGGCATGTCACACCCCTGCTGTATGGGGGTACACGGTGCCAGCGTGCCCTCACCTACTCCTGCCTGCAGTACACAGCTACATGGCATGTCACATCCCTGCTGTATGGGGGTACACGGTGCCAGCCTGCCCTCACCTACTCCTGCCTGCAGTATACTGCTACATGGCATGTCACAGCCCTGCTGTATGGGGGTACACGGTGCCAGCCTGCCCTCACCTACTCCTGCCTGCAGTATACTGCTACATGGCATGTCACAGCCCTGCTGTATGGGGGTACACGGTGCCAGCGTGCCCTAACCTACTCCTGCCTGCAGTACACAGCTACATGGAATGTCCCAGCCCTGCTGTATGGGGGTACACGGTGCAAGCCTGCCCTCACCTAGTCCTGCCTGCAGTACACAGCTATATGGCTTGTCATACCCCTGCTGTATGGGGGTACACGGTGCCAGCGTGCCCTCACCTACTCCTGCCTGCAGTACACAGCTACATGGCATGTCACAGCCCTGCTGTATGGGGGTACACGGTGCCAGCCTGCCCTCACCTACTCCTGCCTGCAGTACACAGCTACATGGCATGTCACAGCCCTGCTGTATGGGGGTACACGGTGCCAGCGTGCCCTCACCTACTCCTGCCTGCAGTACACAGCTACATGGCATGTCACACCCCTACTGTATGGGGGTACACGGTGCCAGCGTACCCTCACCTACTCCTGCCTGCAGTACACAGCTACATGGCATATCACAGTCCTGCTGTATGGGGGTACACGGTGCCAGCCTGCCCTCACCTACTCCTGCCTGCAGTACACAGCTACATGGCATGTCCCAGCCCTGCTGTATGGGGGTACACGGTGCCAGCCTGCCCTCACCTACTCCTACCTGCAGTACACAGCTACATGGCATGTCACAGCCCTGCTGTATGGGGGCACACGGTGCCAGCGTACCCTCACCTACTCCTGCCTGCAGTACACAGCTACATGGCATGTCACAGACCTGCTGTATGGGGGTACACTGTGCCAGCCTGCCCTCACCTACTCCTGCCCGCAGTACAAAGCTACATGGCATGTCACAGCCCTGCTGTATGGGGGTACACTGTGCCAGCCTGCCCTCACCTACTCCTGCCTGCAGTACACAGCTACATGGCATGTCACAGTCCTGCTGTATGGGGGTACACGGTGCCAGCGTGCCCTCACCTACTCCTGCCTGCAGTACACAGCTACATGGCATGTCACAGTCCTGCTGTATGGGGGTACACGGTCCCAGCGTGCCCTCACCTACTCCTGCCTGCTGTACACAGCTACATGGCATGTCACACCCCTACTGTATGGGGGCACACTGTGCCAGCGTGCCCTCACCTACTCCTGCCTGCAGTACACAGCTACATGGCATATCACAGTCCTGGTGTATGGGGGTACACGGTGCCAGCGAGCCCTCACCTACTCCTGCCTGCAGTACACAGCTACATGGCATGTCACACCCCTTCTGTATGGGGGTACACGGTGCCAGCGTACCCTCACCTACTCCTGCCTGCAGTACACAGCTACATGGCATGTCACACCCCTACTGTATGGGGGCACACTGTGCCAGCGTGCCCTCACCTACTCCTGCCTGCAGTACACAGCTACATGGCATGTCACACCCCTACTGTATGGGGGCACACTGTGCCAGCGTGCCCTCACCTACTCCTGCCTGCAGTACACAGCTACATGGCATATCACAGTCCTGGTGTATGGGGGTACACGGTGCCAGCCTGCCCTCACCTACTCCTGCCTGCAGTACACAGCTACATGGCATGTCACACCCCTACTGTATGGGGGCACACTGTGCCAGCGTGCCCTCACCTACTCCTGCCTGCAGTACACAGCTACATGGCATGTCACACCCCTACTGTATGGGGGCACACTGTGCCAGCGTGCCCTCACCTACTCCTGCCTGCAGTACACAGCTACATGGCATGTCACAGCCCTGCTGTATGGGGTACACGGTGCCAACGTGTGCTCACCTACTCCTGCCTGCAGTACACAGCTACATGGCATGTCACAGCCCTGCTGTATGGGGTACACGGTGCCAACGTGTGCTCACCTACTCCTGCCTGCAGTACACAGCTACATGGCATATCACAGCCCTGCTGTATGGGGGTACACGGTGCCAGCCTGCCCTCACCTACTCCTGCCTGCAGTACACAGCTACATGGCATGTCACAGCCCTGCTGTATGGGGTACACGGTGCCAACGTGTGCTCACCTACTCCTGCCTGCAGTACACAGCTACATGGCATATCACAGCCCTGCTGTATGGGGGTACACGGTGCCAGCCTGCCCTCACCTACTCCTGCCCGCAGTACACAGCTACATGGCATGTTACAGTACTGCTTTATGGGGGTACACGGTGCCAGCGTGCCCTCACCTACTCCTGTTCACAGTACACAGCTACATGGCATGTCACACCCCTGATGTACGGGGGCACACGGTGCCAGCCTGCCCTTACCTACTCCTGCCTGCAGTACACAGCTACATGGCATGTCCCAGCCCTGCTGTATGGGGGTACACGGTGCCAGCCTGCCCTCACCTACTCCTGCCTGCAGTACACAGCTACATGGCATGTCACAGCCCTGCTGTATGGGGGCACACGGTGCCAGCGTACCCTCACCTACTCCTGCCTGCAGTACACAGCTACATGGCATGTCACAGCCCTGCTGTATGGGGGTACACGGTGCCAGCGTGCCCTCACCTACTCCTGCCTGCAGTACACAGCTACATGGCATGTCACACCCCTACTGTATGGGGGTACACGGTGCCAGCGTGCCCTCACCTACTCCTGCCTGCAGTACACAGCTACATGGCATGTCACACCCCTGCTGTATGGGGGTACACGGTGCCAGCCTGCCCTCACCTACTCCTGCCTGCAGTACACAGCTACATGGCATGTCACAGCCCTGCTGTATAGGGGCACACGGTGCCAGCGTGCCCTCACCTACTCCTGCCCGCAGTACACAGCTACATGGCATGTCACAGCCCTGCTGTATGGGGGTACACGGTGCCAGCGTGCCCTCACCTACTCCTGCCTGCAGTACACAGCTACATGGCATGTCACAGCCCTGCTGTATGGGGGTACACGGTGCCAGCGTGCCCTCACCTAGTCCTGCCTGCAGTACACAGCTACATGGCTTGTCATACCCCTGCTGTATGGGGGTACACGGTGCCAGCGTACCCTCACCTACTCCTGCCTGCAGTACACAGCTACATGGCATATCACAGCCCTGCTGTATGGGGGCACACGGTGCCAGCCTGCCCTCACCTACTCCTGCCTGCAGTACACAGCTAAATGGCATGTCACACCCCTACTGTATGGGGGCACACTGTGCCAGCGTGCCCTCACCTACTCCTGCCTGCAGTACACAGCTACATGGCATGTCACACCCCTGCTGTATGGGGGCACACGGTGCCAGCGTACCCTCACCTACTCCTGCCTGCAGTACACAGCTACATGGCATGTCACACCCCTGATGTACGGGGGCACACTGTGCCAGCCTGCCCTTACCTACTCCTGCCTGCAGTACACAGCTACATGGCATGTCACACCCCTGATGTACGGGGGCACACGGTGCCAGCCTGCCCTTACCTACTCCTGCCTGCAGTACACAGCTACATGGCATGTCACAGCCCTGCTGTATGGGGGCACACGGTGCCAGCGTACCCTCACCTACTCCTGCCTGCAGTACACAGCTACATGGCATGTCACAGACCTGCTGTATGGGGGTACACTGTGCCAGCCTGCCCTCACCTACTCCTGCCCGCAGTACAAAGCTACATGGCATGTCACAGCCCTGCTGTATGGGGGTACACTGTGCCAGCCTGCCCTCACCTACTCCTGCCTGCAGTACACAGCTACATGGCATGTCACAGCCCTGCTGTATGGGGGTACACGGTGCCAGCGTGCCCTCACCTACTCCTGCCTGCAGTACACAGCTACATGGCATGTCACAGTCCTGCTGTATGGGGGTACACGGTCCCAGCGTGCCCTCACCTACTCCTGCCTGCTGTACACAGCTACATGGCATGTCACACCCCTACTGTATGGGGGCACACTGTGCCAGCGTGCCCTCACCTACTCCTGCCTGCAGTACACAGCTACATGGCATATCACAGTCCTGGTGTATGGGGGTACACGGTGCCAGCGAGCCCTCACCTACTCCTGCCTGCAGTACACAGCTACATGGCATGTCACAGCCCTGCTGTATGGGGTACACGGTGCCAGCCTGCCCTCACCTACTCCTGCCTGCAGTACACAGCTACATGGCATGTCACACCCCTACTGTATGGGGGCACACTGTGCCAGCGTGCCCTCACCTACTCCTGCCTGCAGTACACAGCTACATGGCATGTCACAGCCCTGCTGTATGGGGTACACGGTGCCAGCGTGTGCTCACCTACTCCTGCCTGCAGTACACAGCTACATGGCATGTCACAGTACTGCTGTATGGGGGTACACGGTGCCAGCATACCCTCACCTACTCCTGCCTGCAGTACACAGCTACATGGCATGTTACAGTACTGCTTTATGGGGGTACACGGTGCCAGCGTGCCCTCACCTACTCCTGTTCACAGTACACAGCTACATGGCATGTCACAGCCCTGCTGTACGGGGGCACACGGTGCCAGCCTGCCCTCACCTACTCCTGCCTGCAGTATACTGCTACATGGCATGTCACAGCCCTGCTGTATGGGGTACACGGTGCCAGCGTGCCCTCACCTACTCCTGCCTGCAGTACACAGCTACATGGCATGTCACACCCCTGCTGTATGGGGTACACGGTGCCAGCCTGCCCTCACCTACTCCTGCCTGCAGTACACAGCTACATGGCATGTCCCAGCCCTGCTGTATGGGGGTACACGGTGCCAGCCTGCCCTCACCTACTCCTGCCTGCAGTACACTGCTACATGGCATGTCACAGCCCTGCTGTATGGGGGCACACGGTGCCAGCGTACCCTCACCTACTCCTGCCTGCAGTACACAGCTACATGGCATGTCACAACCCTGCTGTATGGGGGTACACTGTGCCAGCGTGCGCTCACCTACTCCTGCCCGCAGTACACAGCTACATGGCATGTCACAGCCCTGCTGTATGGGGGTACACGGTGCCAGCCTGCCCTCACCTACTCCTGCCTGCAGTACACAGCTACATGGCATGTCACAGCCCTGCTGTACGGGGGCACACGGTGCCAGCCTGCCCTCACCTACTCCTGCCTGCAGTACACAGCTACATGGCATGTCACAGCCCTGCTGTACGGGGGCACACGGTGCCAGCCTGCCCTCACCTACTCCTGCCTGCAGTATACTGCTACATGGCATGTCACAGCCCTGCTGTATGGGGGCACACGGTGCCAGCGTACCCTCACCTACTCCTGCCTGCAGTACACAGCTACATGGCATATCACAGTACTGCTGTAAGGGGGTACACGGTGCCAGCCTGCCCTCACCTACTCCTGCCTGCAGTACACAGCTACATGGCATATCACAGTCCTGGTGTATGGGGGTACACGGTGCCAGCGTGCCCTCACCTACTCCTGCCTGCAGTACACAGCTACATGGCATGTCACAGTACTGCTGTATGGGGGTACACGGTGCCAGCCTGCCCTCACCTACTCCTGCCTGCAGTACACAGCTACATGGCATATCACAGTACTGCTGTATGGGGGTACACGGTGCCAGCGTGCCCTCACCTACTCCTGCCTGCAGTACACAGCTACATGGCATGTTACAGTACTGCTGTATGGGGGTACACGGTGCCAGCGTGCCCTCACCTACTCCTGCCTGCAGTACACAGCTACATGGCATGTCACAGCCCTGCTGTATGGGGGTATATGGTGCCAGCTTGCCCTCACCTACTCCTACCTGCAGTATACAGCTACATGGCATGTCACACCCCTGCTGTGAGGGGGTACACGGTGCCAGCCTGCCCTCACCTACTCCTGCCTGCAGTATACAGCTACATGGCATGTCACACCCCTGCTGTATGGGGGTACATGGTGCCAGCGTGCCCTCACCTACTCCTGCCTGCAGTACACAGCTACATGGCATGTCACACCCCTGCTGTGAGGGGGTACACGGTGCCAGCGTGCCCTCACCTACTCCTGCCTGCAGTATACAGCTACATGGCATGTCACAGCCCTGCTGTATGGGGGCACACGGTGCCAGCCTGCCCTCACCTACTCCTGCCTGCAGTATACTGCTACATGGCATGTCACAGCCCTGCTGTATGGGGGTACACGGTGCCAGCGTACCCTCACCTACTCCTGCCTGCAGTACACAGCTACATGGCATGTCACAGCCCTGCTGTATGGGGGTATATGGTGCCAGCCTGCCCTCACCTACTCCTGCCTGCAGTACACAGCTACATGGCATGTCACACTCCTGCTGTATGGGGGTACACGGTGCCAGCGTGCCCTCACCTACTCCTGCCTGCAGTACACAGCTACATGGCATGTCACAGCCCTGCTGTATGGGGGTATATGGTGCCAGCCTGCCCTCACCTACTCCTGCCTGCAGTACACAGCTACATGGCATGTCACAGCCCTGCTGTATGGGGGCACACGGTGCCAGCGTGCCCTCACCTACTCCTGCCTTCAGTACACAGCTACATGGCATGTCACACCCCTGATGTACGGGGGCACACGGTGCCAGCCTGCCCTTACCTACTCCTGCCTGCAGTACACAGCTACATGGCATGTCACAGCCCTGCTGTATGGGGGTACACAGTGCCAGCGTGTGCTCACCTACTCCTGCCTGCTGTACACTGAAACATGGCATGTCACAGCCCTGCTGTATGGGGGTACACGGTGCCAGCGTGCCCTCACCTACTCCTGCCCGCAGTACACTGATACATGGCATGTCACACCCCTTCAATTTCCATCTGCAAATATTATACCTACCTTGTATTTCTATGTTCTATGTATGCCAGCTATCCTCACAGCCCGCCAGAGCCGTAGCTAGGTGTGTGCGGAGTGTGCTCTGCACATAGCGCTGCAGGGTAGGGGGTGTTGTTGGTGGCACTTGTCAATTATCTGTTTTAATTACTTTCACTTGCAGCTTCCCCCCTTTATGAAGCCCAGCATCTCCTGACCTCGCCTGTCTCCTACCCTGACCCCTTCTGTCACTAATACCTATACAACATTCATGAGCTCAACTTGAGATTTCTTTGTTATTCAGTCACACAGTCCTTTATTACAGTTGAAGATGCTGACATCCCCGGGATTCTAACCCATTGCCTGTGGCATTGCAGTCAGACAATCTACTCATTGAGCTATCTGCCCTTGCATAGACAGCTAGAGTATTCTAAGCTAGAGAATTCTAACTATTTGAAGCTTACCTTGTACTTTATGAAAAAATTATCAGCATTGCGGCTGAGCAGATCTATGTAGTGTGCGGCTGCAGGAGATTGTATGTATGGCTGCACACTACATAGATCTGCTCAATTGCAATGCTGATTATTATTTTTTTTACAAAGTACCAGTAGCTACATACAGGGGGTCATTCTGAGTTGATCGCTCGCTGCCGACTTTCGCAGTGCAGCGATCAAGTGAAAAAATAAGAATTTACTCACCGGTAATTCTATTTCTCGTAGTCCGTAGTGGATGCTGGGGACTCCGTAAGGACCATGGGGAATAGACGGGCTCCGCAGGAGACTGTGCACTTCTAAAAGAAAGATTAGGTACTATATCTGGTGTGCACTGGCTCCTCCCTCTATGCCCCTCCTCCAGACCTCAGTTAGGGAAACTGTGCCCGGAAGAGCTGACACTACAAGGAAAGGATTTGGAATCCAGGGTAAGACTCATACCAGCCACACCAATCACACCGTATAACTTGTGATAACTATACCCAGTTAACAGTATGAACAACAACTGAGCCTCAATCAACGGATGGCTCATAACAATAACCCTTTAGTAAGCAATAACTATATACACGTATTGCAGAAGAAGTCCGCACTTGGGACGGGCGCCCAGCATCCACTACGGACTACGAGAAATAGAATTACCGGTGAGTAAATTCTTATTTTCTCTGACGTCCTAGTGGATGCTGGGGACTCCGTAAGGACCATGGGGATTATACCAAAGCTCCCAAACGGGCGGGAGAGTGCGGACGACTCTGCAGCACCGAATGAGCAAACTCAAGGTCCTCCTCAGCCAGGGTATCAAACTTGTAGAACTTAGCAAATGTGTTTGAACCCGACCAAGTAGCAGCTCGGCAAAGCTGTAAAGCCGAGACCCCTCGGGCAGCCGCCCAAGAAGAGCCCACCTTCCTTGTGGAATGGGCTTTTACTGATTTTGGATGCGGCAATCCAGCCGCAGAGTGAGCCAGCTGAATCGTGCTACAGATCCAGCGAGCAATAGTCTGCTTCGAAGCAGGAGCGCCAACCTTGTTGGCTGCATACAGAATAAACAGCGAGTCAGACTTTCTGACTCCCGCCGTTCTGGAAACATAAATTTTCAAAGCCCGGACTACGTCCAGCAACTTGGAATCCTCCAAGTCCCTAGTAGCCGCAGGCACCACAATAGGTTGGTTCAAATGAAACGATACCACCTTAGGGAGAAATTGGGGACGAGTCCTCAATTCTGCCCTGTCCATATGGAAGATCAGATAGGGGCTTTTACATGACAAAGCCGCCAATTCTGACACATGCCTAGCCGAAGCTAAGGCCAATAGCATGACCACTTTCCACGTGAGATATTTTAGCTCCACGGTCTTAAGTGGCTCAAACCAGTGGGATTTCAGGAAATCCAACACAACGTTAAGATCCCAAGGTGCCACTGGTGGCACAAAAGGAGGCTGAATATGCAGCCCTTTACAAACGTCTGAACCTCAGGCAGTGAAGCCAGTTCTTTTTGAAAGAAAATGGATAGGGCCGAGATCTGAACCTTTATGGACCCTAATTTGAGGCCCATAGTCACACCTGACTGTAGGAAATGCAGAAAACGACCCAACTGGAAGTCCTCTGTAGGGGCCTTCCTGGCCTCACACCAAGCAACATATTTCCGCCATATGCGGTGATAATGCTTTGCTGTCACATCCTTCCTAGCTCTTATCAGCGTAGGAATTACATCCTCCGGTATACCCTTTTCCGCTAGGATCTGGCGTTCAACCGCCATGCCGTCAAACGCAGCTGCGGTAAGTCTTGGAACAGACAGGGCCCCTGCTGCAACAGGTCCTGTCTGAGAGGCAGAGGCCATGGGTCCTCTGTGACCATCTCTTGAAGTTCTGGGTACCAAGTCCTTCTTGGCCAATCCGGAACAATGAGTATCGTTCTCACTCCTCTTTTTCTTACTATTCTCAGTACCTTGTGTATGAGAGGAAGAGGAGGAAACACATATACCGACTGGAACACCCACGGAGTTACCAGTGCGTCCACAGCTATCGCCTGAGGGTCCCTTGACCTGGCGCAATATTTTTTTAGCTTTTTGTTTAGGCGGGACGCCATCATGTCCACCTGTGGCCGTTCCCACCGATTTGCAATCTGCTCGAAGACTTCTTGATGAAGTCCCCACTCTCCCGGGTGGAGGTCGTGCCTGCTGAGGAAGTCTGCTTCCCAGTTGTCCACTCCCGGAATGAACACTGCTCACAGTGCTTGTACGTGATTCTCCGCCCAACGAAGTATCCTTGTGGCTTCCGCCATCGCCACCCTGCTTCTTGTACCGCCCTGTCGGTTTACATGGGCGACTGCCGTGATGTTGTCTGACTGAATCAGCACTGGTTGGTCTCGAAGCAGGGGCTCCGCTTGACTCAGGGCGTTGTATATGGCCCTTAATTCCAGTATGTTTATGTGCAGACGAGTCTCCTGACTTGACCACAGCCCCTGGAAGTTTCTTCCCTGAGTGACTGCCCCCCATCCGCGGAGGCTTGCATCCGTGGTCACCAGGACCCAGTCCTGTATGCCGAACCAGCGGCCCTCGAGAAGATGAGCACTCTGCAGCCACCACAGAAGAGACACCCTGGCCCTCGGGGACAGGGCGATCAGCCGATGCATCTGAAGATGCAATCCGGACCACTTGTCCAACAGATCCCACTGAAAGATCATGGCATGGAACCTGCCGAAAGGAATGGCTTCGTATGACGCTACCATCTTTCCCAGGACTCGCGTGCAGTGATGCACCGACACCTGCTTTGGTTTCAGGAGATCCCTGACCATGGTCACTAACTCCTGAGCCTTCTCCTCCGGGAGAAATACCTTCTTCTGTTCTGTGTCCAGAATCATGCCCAGGAAGGGCAGACGCGTCGTAGGAATCAGCTGCGACTTTGGAATATTCAGAATCCAGCCATGCCGTAGCAACACTTCCTGAGAGTGCGCTACGCTGACCAACAACTGCTCTCTGGACCTCGCCTTTATGAGGAGATCGTCCAAGTAACTTCTTGCTTCCGGAGAAGTACCATCATCTCCGCCATTACCTTGGTAAAGACTCTCGGTGCCGTGGATAGACCAAACGGCAACGTCTGGAATTGGTAATGACAGTCCTGTACCACAAACCTGAGGTACTCCTGGTGAGGCGGATAAATGGGGACATGCAAGTACGCATCCTTGATGTCCAGAGATACCATAAAATCCCCCTCTTCCAGGCTGGCAATGACCGCTCTGAGCGATTCCATTTTGAACTTGAACTTTTTCATGTAAATGTTCAAGGATTTTAAATTTAGAATGGGTCTTACCGAACCGTCCGGTTTCGGTACCACAAACAGGGTGGAATAGTAACCCCTTCCCTGCTGAAGGGGGGGTACCATTATTATCACTTGCTGGAGGTACAGCTTGTGAATAGCCGTCAGGACTATCTCCCTCCCCGTGGGAGAAGCTGGCAAGGCGGATTTTAGGTAACGGTGAGGGGGCGTCACTTCGAATTCCAGCTTGTATCCCTGAGATACAATTTGTATAGCCCAAGGATCCACTTGTGAGCGAACCCACTGGTTGCAGAAATTTCGGAGACGCGCCCCCACCACTCCTGGCTCCGCCTGTGGAGCCCCAGCGTCATGCGGTGGACTTAGTGGAAGCAGGGCAGGACTTTTGTTCCTGAGAACTGGCTGCATGGTGCAGCTTCTTTCCTCTACCCCTGCCTCTGGCAAGAAAGGATGCACCTCTGACTCTCTTGCTTTTTTGAGAACGAAAGGACTGCATTTGGTAATACGGTGCTTTCTTAGGCTGTGAGGAAACCTGTGGCAAGAAAGTCGACTTTCCAGCTGTCGTTGTGGATACGAGGTCCGATAGACCGTCCCCAAACAATTCCTCACCCTTATAAGGCAAAACCTCCATGTGTTTTTTAGAGTCGGCATCTCCTGTCCATTGCCGAGTCCATAAGACCCTCCTGGCAGAAATGGACATTGCATTTATTCGAGAGCCCAGCAGGCAAATGTCCCTCTGGGCATCCCGCATATATAAGACGACGTCTTTAATATGGCTAAGTGTTAGCAATACGGTATCCCTGTCCGGTGTATCCAACCCCACTGACAGAGTATCTGTCCATGCTGCAACAGCACTGCACATCCAAGCTGAAGCAATAGCCGGTCTCAGTAGAGTACCAGAGTGTGTATACACAGACTTCAAGATACCTTCCTGCAGGTTCCTTTAGGGCGGCCGTATCCTGAGACGGCAGGGCCACTCTTTTAGATAAGCGCGTCAGGGCCTTGTCAACCCTAGGGGAAGATTCCCAGCGTAACCTATCCGTTGGCGGGAAAGGGTACGCCATTAGTATTCTCTTGGGAATCACCACTTTCTTATCAGGGGAAGACCACGCTTCTTCACATAACTCATTTAATTCATGTGAAGGGGGAAAAGTCACTGGCTGCTTTTTCTCCCCAAACATATTTACCCTCTTGTCAGGGACAGGGTCAGCCTCTGAAATGTGTAATACATTTTTCATTGCAATAATCATGTATCGGATGGCCTTAGTCATTTTGGGCTGTAATAGTGCCTCATCCTCGTCGACGCTGGAGTCGGACTCCGTGTCGACATCTGTGTCAACCAACTGAGATAGTGGGCGTTTTTGAGACGCTGACGGCCTCTGAGGCGCCTGGGCAGGCCCGGGTTGAGAGCCCGGCTGTCCCCCGGCAGCAACATAATCAAATCTCTTATGTAATGAGTTTACATTGTCATTTAAGACCTTCCACATATCCATCCAATCAGGTGTCGGCTCCGACGGGGGCGACACCACATTTATCGGCACTTGCTCCGCCTCCACGTAACCCTCCTCATCAAACATGTCGACACAGCCGTACCGACACACAGCACACACACAGGGAATGCTCTGACTGAGGACAGGACCCCACAAGGTCTATGGGGAGACAGAGAAAGAGTATGCCAGCACACACCACAGCGCTATATACACAGGGATACACACTACCAGAAGTGAATTTTTCCCAATAGCTGCTGTATCAATACACCTTTTGCCTAAATTTATGTGCCCCCCCTCTCTTTTTACCCTCTTAGTGCCAGGAGACTGCAGGGGAGAGCCTGGGGAGCGTCCTTCCAGCGGAGCTGTGAAGAGAAATGGCGCTGGTGTGCTGAGGAAGAAGGCCCCGCCCCCTCAGCGGTGGGCTTCTGTCCCGCTATTTCTGACTAAAAAATGGCGCGGGTTTTACACATATACAGTCACAGACTGTATTATGTGTCTTTTTTATGCCAAAGGTATTCTTATTGCTTCCCAGGGCGCCCCCCCCCCCCAGCGCCCTGCACCCTACAGTGACCGGAGTGTGTGGTGTGCAGTGGGAGCAATGGCGCACAGCTGCGGTGCTGTGCGCTACCTTAATGAAGACAGGAGTCTTCAGCCGCCGATTTCATCACCAACTTCTGATCTTCTGGCTCTGCGAGGGTGACTGCGGCGCGGCTCCGGGAACGGACGACCGAGGACCTTTGCCTGTGTACGAACCCTCTGGAGCTAATGGTATCCAGTAGCCTAAGAAGCGCAACCTAGCTGTGAACAGGTAGGTTTGCTTCTCTCCCCTCGGTCCCACGTAGCAGTGAGTCTGTTGCCAGCAGATCTCACTGAAAATAAAAAACCTAACATTATTTTCTTTACTAGCAGGCTCAGGAGAGCCCACTAGGTGCATCCAGCTCTGGCCGGGCACAGATTCTAACTGAGGTCTGGAGGAGGGGCATAGAGGGAGGAGCCAGTGCACACCAGATAGTACCTAATCTTTCTTTTAGAAGTGCCCAGTCTCCTGCGGAGCCCGTCTATTCCCCATGGTCCTTACGGAGTCCCCAGCATCCACTAGGACGTCAGAGAAAATGGCATTTCTGCGCATGCATGTGCCCCGCAATGCGCACGCGCGACGTACGGGTACACAGCTCTTTGTGGTTGTGCTCAGTTTCTAGCGAAGTTTTCCTTTGCACTGGCGGCCGCAAGAAGATTGACAGGAAGGGGGCATTTCTGGGTGTCAACTGATCGTTTTCAGGAGTGTCTGAAAATACGCAGGCGTGTCTGAAAAAATGCAGGCGTGGCTGGGCGTTCGCTGGGCAGGTGTGTGACGTCAAATCCGGACACGAATAGGCTGAAGTGATCGCAAGCGCCAAGTAGGTTCGGAGCTACTCTGAAACTGCACAAACTGTTTTTGCAGAGCTCGGCTGCACATGCGTTCTCACTTCTGCTAAGCTAAAATACACTCCCCAGTGGGCGGCGGCATAGCGTTTACACGGCTGCTAAAACTAGCTAGCGAGCGATCAACTCGGAATGACCCCCATAGTGTTCATAGTTTTTATGCAGGATCAAATAGCTCAATGAGTAGGGTGTTTGACTGAAATGCAACAAGTTATGGGTGTGAATCCTGTGTATGGCAGTATACTGAAATGTGTTATTTAATAAAGGGCAGTGGCGTCGGAACGGGGGGGGCAAGGGGGCAGTATGCCCCCCCCCCCCAAACATGAGAGAGGCCCAGGCGATGGGGAGTGCTTACCTCCGGACCCCCGCTGAGACTCCTACTTTAAAAGTCTGCCGCCGGCGCCACAGCGTGCTGCCCCCTGACCTGTCTCAGCCGGTTCTTCACCACTGATGCATTACTGGGAGGAGGCGGGGATGTCCTTGCAGGCCCAGCATGGCCACGCCTCCTCCCAGTAATGCATCCCTGAAGAGTGACGAGCCGAACAGGACAGGACATGTGGTAGCAGGATGCGGCTCCGACGGCAGCCATTTTGTAGTAGGAGTCTCCTTGGGGAGCCAGAGGTGAGCGCTCCCGGCACAGAGAGGAGGGAGGCTAGGGGTGAATCAGGGGGGAGCGCCAAAAAGGATATTTTACTATGCCCCCCCAACCACAAAACATTCCTGCACCCCTGATAAAGGGTATTGTAACGGAATAACAATGAGATCTTAAATTCTCATTTCACAATCTGTGCAAAACCGTAGATAGGGAAATTAATATTCAATATTAATCCTAATCATTGTTTCCAACAGCATCTATTACAGCCTACTAATTACAGGCCATACAAGGCAGCACGTTAAGATAGACCGACAGGAAGGCCGCCATTACGCAGGCTTGTGATGGTTTAGTGTTAATGGAAGCTGGATGCCATATTAGATTAAATAAGGTTTATGTTAGAAGTATAATAATGTATGAATAAGGTGCACTTCTATAACACAGCTGTATATTCATAGAGAAAGGCGCGTTATAATTGATGCAGGGGAAAACCGCATAACGGCGCTGACAATTGCTGCGTTATAAGCCCGGAGACCTTGCAGATCACCTGGAGCGCGGTATTTGCGTTGCAAAAACCTCCACGGCCCATAAATGCCGGGAGATTGAAGGAAGAGGAATATCCCCCTGTGGGCACGCTAGACTAAAACAGCAGCAAACGCAGGGATTGTTGTTCCGGCTGAGCGGCATAAGATAAGGGGCTACGCTTTCCCAGCTTGCGGCCTGTCACGTTATCGGAGTGCATAATAAGTGCAAACATTTCACAAAGAGAAAAACTAACCTCATTCCTGTCAAATTACACATTTTCCCAAATACCTGTTCTTTCACAGCTAGAAAGGTGCCATTTTGTAACATCAGCCGTTCACAGTGGCCGCGCCTTCATGTAAACAATTACACTTTCCAGTGACAGATCGGATGCAAATAACTGTACGTCTCAGGTACTTTGCTAGTCAAAGCATATGTGAAGAAAATATCAAGTTATGTGTGGAATATGTTAAATTCAGGATATTTTAGGCTCTGATAAAGCAGCACCACTGCAAAGGATTATGGGAAACTACCAAGTTACCATGTGGTTCCGCCCGGTCAGTTCTAAAATGCAGATAAACTCCGAAGGGAACAAGTCCTGAACAGTGCTGTTACTTAGGGGGACATTTACTAAGCAGTGATAAGAGCGGAGAAGTGAGCCAGTGGAGAAGTTGCCCACGGCAACCAATCAGCACTGAAGTAACATCTATAATTTGCATACTATAAAATGATACAAAGCTGCTGATTGGTTGATGGGGCAACTTCTCCACTGGCTCACTTCTCCGCTCTTATCACTGCTTAGTAAATGTCCCCCTTAGTGGACTATTTATCAAATTGCAGCCAGGAGGACGATTTTTTTTTTATCGTGATAACTATTTATCTATACAGTGGTTTCCAAACTCGTCCTCTAGTTCCCCTACGGGGTATATTTACTAAAGATACCGGTTGCACAATCAAACTGACTGAGGTACTAATTAATTAACCTGTACCTGAGCATGAATATCCTTAAAACCTGGACTGTTAGGGGTATATTTACTAAAGTGTGGGTTTTTAGAAAGTGGAGATATTGGGGGTCATTCCGAGTTGATCGCTAGCTGCCGTTGTTCGCTGCGTAGCGATCAGTGAAAAAATAAGATTTTACTCACCGGTAAATCTATTTCTCGTAGTCCGTAGTGGATGCTGGGAACTCCGTAAGGACCATGGGGAATAGACGGGCTCCGCAGGAGACTGGGCACTCTAAAAGAAAGATTAGGTACTATCTGGTGTGCACTGGCTCCTCCCTCTATGCCCCTCCTCCAGACCTCAGTTAAGATACTGTGCCCGGAAGAGCTGACACAATAAGGAAGGATTTTGAATCCCGGGTAAGACTCATACCAGCCACACCAATCACACCGTATAACTCGTGATACTATACCCAGTTAACAGTATGAAATATAACTGAGCCTCTCAACAGATGGCTCAACAATAACCCTTTAGTTAGGTAATAACTATATACAAGTATTGCAGACAATCCGCACTTGGGATGGGCGCCCAGCATCCACTACGGACTACGAGAAATAGATTTACCGGTGAGTAAAATCTTATTTTCTCTGACGTCCTAGTGGATGCTGGGAACTCCGTAAGGACCATGGGGATTATACCAAAGCTCCCAAACGGGCGGGAGAGTGCGGATGACTCTGCAGCACCGAATGAGAGAACTCAAGGTCCTCCTCAGCCAGGGTATCAAATTTGTAGAATTTAGCAAACGTGTTTGCCCCTGACCAAGTTGCAGCTCGGCAAAGTTGTAAAGCCGAGACCCCTCGGGCAGCCGCCCAAGATGAGCCCACTTTCCTCGTGGAATGGGCTGTTACTGATTTAGGATGCGGCAATCCAGCCACAGAATGCTCCAGCTGAATTGTGCTACAAATTCAGCGAGCAATAGTCTGCTTAGAAGCAGGAGCACCTATTTTGTTGGGTGCCTACAGGATAAAAAAAACGAGTCAGTTTTCCTGACTCCAGCCGTCCTGAAAATATAAATTTTTAAGGCCCTGACTACGTCCAGTAACTTGGAATCTTCCAAGTCCCTAGTAGCCGCAGGCACTACAATAGGTTGGTTCAAGTGAAAAGCTGATACCACCTTAGGGAGAAACTGGGGACGAGTCCTCAATTCTGCCCTATCCATATGGAAAATCAGATAAGGGCTTTTACATGACAAAGCCGCCAATTCTGACACACGCCTGGCCGAAGCCAAGGCCAATAACATGACCACTTTCCACGTGAGATATTTCAAATCCACAGTTTTAAGTGGCTCAAACCAATGTGATTTTAAGAAACTCAACACCACGTTGAGATCCCAAGGTGCCACAGAAGGCACAAAAAAGGGGCTGAATATGTAGCACTCCCTTTACAAATGTCTGAACTCCAGGCAGTGAAGCCAGTTCTTTCTGGACGAAAATCGACAGAGCCGAAATCTGAACCTTAATGGAACCCAATTTTAGGCCCATAGTCACTCCTGACTGTAGGATGTGCAGAAAACGACCCAGCTGAAATTCCTCTGTTGGGGCCTTCCTGGCCTCACACCACGCAACATATTTTCGCCAAATACGGCGATAATGGTTTGCGGTTACTTCTTTCCTGGCTTTTATCAGCGTAGGAATGACTTCCTCCGGAATGCCCTTTTGCTTTAGGATCCGGAATTCAACCGCCATGCCGTCCAACGCAGCCGCGGTAAGTCTTGGAACAGACAGGGCCCCTGCTGTAGCAGATCCTGTCTGAGCGGTAGAGGCCATGGGTCCTCTGATATTATGTCTTGAAGTTCTGGGTACCAAGCTCTTCTTGGCCCATCCGGAACCCCGAGTATCGTTCTTACTCCTCGTTTTCTTATTATTCTCAGTACCTTTGGTATGAGAGGCAGAGGAGGGAATACATAAACCGACTGGTACACCCACGGTGTCACTAGACCGTCCACAGCTATTGCCTGAGGGTCCCTTGACCTGGCGCAATATCTAGTTTTTTGTTTAGGCGGGACGCCATCATGTCCACCTGTGGCCTTTCCCAACGGTTTACCAACAGTTGGAAGACTTCTGGATGAAGTCCCCACTCTCCCGGGTGTCGGTCGTGTCTGCTGAGGAAGTCTGCTTCCCAGTTGTCCACTCCCGGAATGAACACTGCTGACAGTGCTAAGACGTGATTTTCCGCCCATCGGAGAATCCTTGTGGCTTCTGCCATCGCCATCCTGCTTCTTGTGCCGCCCTGTCGGTTTACATGGGCGACTGCCGTGATGTTGTCTGATTGGATCAGTACCGGCTGGTTTTGAAGCAGAGGCCTTGCCAGACTTAGGGCATTGGAAATGGCCCTCAGTTCCAGAATATTTATGTGTAGGGACGACTCCTGACTTGACCAAAGTCCTTGGAAATTTCTTCCCTGTGTGACTGCCCCCCAGCCTCGAAGGCTGGCATCCGTGGTTACCAGGACCCAGTCCTGTATGCCGAATCTGCGGCCCTCTTGAAGATGAGCACTCTGCAGCCACCACAGTAGAGATACCCTGGTCCTTGGAGACAGGGTTATCAGCCGATGCATCTGAAGATGCGATTCCGACCACTTGTCCAAGAGGTCCCACTGAAAGGTTCTTGCATGGAACCTGCCGAATGGAATTTTGCTTCGTAAGAAGCTACCATTTTTCCCAGGACTCGTGTGCAGTGATGCACCGATACCTGTTTTGGTTTCAGGAGGTCTCTGACTAGAGATGACAGCTCCTTGGCTTTCTCCTGCGGGAGAAACACCTTTTTCTGTTCTGTGTCCAGAACCATCCCCAGGAACAGCAGGCGTGTGGTAGGAACCAGCTGTGACTTTGGAATGTATAGAATCCATCCGTGCTGATGTAGCACTTCCCGAGATAGTGCTACTCCGACCAACAACTGCTCCATGGACCTCGCCTTTATAAGGAGATCGTCCAAGTACGGGATAATTAAAAACTCCCTTTTTTCGAAGGAGTATCATCATTTCTGCCATTACCTTGGTAAAGACCCTCGGTGCCCTGGACAGTCCAAACGGCAGTGTTTGGAATTGGTAATGGCAATCCTGTACCACAAATCTGAGGTACTCCTGGTGAGGATGGTAAATGGGGACATGTAGGTAAGCATCCTTGATGTCCAGGGATACCATGTAATCCCCCTCCTCCAGGCTTGCAATAACCGCCCTGAGCGATTCCATCTTGAACTTGAATTTTTTTATGTATGTGTTCAAAGACTTCAAATTTAAAATGGGTCTCACCGAACCGTCCGGTTTCGGTACCACAAACAGTGTGGAATAGTAACCCCGTCCTTGTTGAAGTAGGGGCACCTTGACTATCACCTGCTGGGAATACAGCTTGTGAATTGCCTCTAGCACAGCCTCCCTGCCTGAGGGAGTTGTCGGCAAGGCAGATTTGAGGAAATGACGGGGGGGGAGACTCCTCGAATTCCAGCCTGCACCCCTGAGATACTACTTGAAGGATCCAGGGATCCACCTGTGAGCGAGCCCACTGATCGCTGAAATTTTTGAGGCGGCCCTCCACCGTACCTGGCTACGCCTGTGGAGCCCCCGCGTCATGCGGTGGACTCAGAGGAAGCGGGGGAAGAATTTTGATTCTGGGAACTGGCTGACTGGTGCAGCTTTTTCCCTCTTCCCTCGTCTCTGTGCAGAAAGGAAGCGCCTTTGACCCGCTTGCTTTTCTGAAGCCGAAAGGACTGTACCTGATAATACAGTGCTTTCTTAGGCTGTGAGGAAACCTGAGGTAAAAATTTTTCTTCCCAGCTGTTGCTGTGGATACGAGGTCCCAGAGACCATCCCCAAACAATTCCTCACCCTTATAAGGCTCTATGTGCCTTTTAAAGTCAGCATCACCTGTCCAGTGTCGGGTCTCTAATACCCTCCTGACAGAATAGACATTGCATTCATTCTGGATGCCAGCCGGCAAAATATCCCTCTGTGCATCCCTCATATATAAGACGACGTCTTATGTTCGCAAAATAGTATCCCTGTTTGACAGGGTTACAGACCACGCTGCAGCAGCACTATCTGCAGGTCTCAGTCTAGTACCTGAGTGTGTAAATACAGACTTCAGGATAGCCTCCTGCTTTTTATCAGCAGGTACCTTCAAAGTGGCCGTATCCTAAGACGGCAGTGCCACCTTTTTTGACAAACGTGTGAGCGCCTTATCCACCCTAGGGGATATCTCCCAGCGTAACTTATCCTCTGGCGGGAAAAGGTACGCCATCAGTAACTTTTTAGAAATTATCAGTTTCTTATCGGGGGAACCCACGCTTTTTTACACTTCATTCACTCATTGGATGGGGGAACAAAACACTGCCTGCTTTTTCTCCCCAAACATAAAACCCTTTTTTAGTGGTACTTGGGTTAATGTCAGAAATGTGTAACACATTTTTTATTGCCGGGATCATGTAACGGATGTTCCTAGTGGATTGTGTATATGTCTCAACCTCGTCGACACTGGAGTCAGACTCCGTGTCGACATCTGTGTCTGCCATCTGAGGGAGCGGGCGTTTTTGAGCCCCTGATGGCCTTTGAGACGCCTGGGCAGGCGCGGGCTGAGAAGCCGGCTGTCCCATAGCTGTTACGTCATCCAGCCTTTTATGTAAGGAGTTGACACTGTCGGTTAATACCTTCCACCTATCCATCCACTCTCGTGTCGGCCCACAGGGGGCGACATCCCATTTATCGGCATCTGCTCCGCCTCCACATAAACCTCCTCATCAAACATGTCGACACAGCCGTACCGACACACCGCACACACACAGGGAATGCTCTGACTGAGGACAGGACCCCACACAGCCCTTTGGGGAGACAGAGAGAGAGTATGCCAGCACACACCAGAGCGCTATATAATGTAGGGATAAACACTATCACTGAGTGAATTTTCCCCAATAGCTGCTTGTATAAACAATATTGCGCCTAAATTTAGTGCCCCCCCTCTCTTTTTAACCCTTTGAGCCTGAAAACTACAGGGGAGAGCCTGGGGAGCTGTCTTCCAGCTACACTGTGAAGAGAAAATGGCGCCAATGTGCCGAGGGAGATAGCTCCGCCCCTTTTTCACTGACTTTTCTCCCGCTTTTTTATGGATTCTGGCAGGGGTAATTATCACATATATAGCCTCTGGGGCTATATATTGTGATTATTTTGCCAGCCAAGGTGTTTTTATTGCTGCTCAGGGCGCCCCCCCCCAGCGCCCTGCACCCTCAGTGACCGGAGTGTGAAGTGTGTATGAGGAGCAATGGCGCACAGCTGCAGTGCTGTGCGCTACCTTGGTGAAGACTGAAGTTTTCTGCCGCCGATTTTCCGGACCTCTTCTTGCTTCTGGCTCTGTAAGGGGGACGGCGGCGCGGCTCCGGGAACGAACACCAAGGACGGGTCCTGCGGTCGATCCCTCTGGAGCTAATGGTGTCCAGTAGCCTAAGAAGCCAAGCTAGCTGCAAGCAGGTAGGTTCGCTTCTTCTCCCCTTAGTCCCTCGTTGCAGTGAGCCTGTTGCCAGCAGGTCTCACTGTAAAATTAAAAACCTAACATATACTTTCTTTCTAGGAGCTCAGGAGAGCCCCTAGTGTGCATCCAGCTCGGCCGGGCACAGAAATCTAACTGAGGTCTGGAGGAGGGGCATAGAGGGAGGAGCCAGTGCACACCAGATAGTAACTAATCTTTCTTTTAGAGTGCCCAGTCTCCTGCGGAGCCCGTCTATTCCCCATGGTCCTTACGGAGTTCCCAGCATCCACTAGGACGTCAGAGAAAAAGGCTAATCTGCGCATGCGTATGCACCGCAATGCGCATGCGCGTCGTACGGGTACGAAGTCCATTGTGGTTTTGCACTGGTTCTAGCGACGATTCCAATCGCACAGCCGAACGCAAGGAGATTGACAGGAAGAGGGCGTTCATGGGTGTCAACTGAACGTTTTCTGGGAGTGTTTGTAAAAACGCAGGCGTGGCCGGGCGTTTGCTGGGCGGGTATCGGACGTCATTACCGTGTCACTCGTCGCAGCAATCATCGCACAGGATAAGTAACTACAGGGCTGGTCTTGTTTTGCACAAAATGTATTTGCAGGCGCTCTGCTGAACAAGCGTTCACACTCCTGCAAAGCGAAAATACACTCCCCCGTGGGCGGCGACCATGCGTTTGCACGGCTGCTAAAAACTGCTAGCGAGCGATCAACTCGGAATGACCCCAATTGCCCACAGCAACCGATCAGATCCTACTTCTCATTTATCTAGCACTTTCTAGAAGAAAATACTGTAGCTAGGATCTAATCAGTTGCTACGGGAAACATCTCCACTCTCTCTGAAAACCCACACTTTAGTAAATATACCCCTAACAGTCCAGGTTTTAAGGATATTCATGCTCAAGCACAGGTTAATTAATTAGTAACTCAGTCAGTTTGATTATACCATCTGTGCACATGGAAATCCTTAAAACCTGGACTGTTCGGGTGTCTTGGAGACCACATTTGGGAACCACTGCAACAATAATCCATGAAAATGGGTGTTTAATTACTGCAATTACGTCAGAGATTTCACTGACATATCCGGCGTCAACTAAGCTCTGCCGTCCTCAGAGAACGAGGGGACTGCAAAAATGGCTATTTACCAAGGGGGTAATTACAAGTTGATCGCAGCAGGATTTTTGATAGCAACTGGGCAAAACCATGTGCACTGCAGGGAAAGCAGATATAACATGTGCAGAGAGAGTTAGATTTGGGTGTGGTGTGTTCAATCTGCAATCTAATTTGCAGTGTAAAAATAAAGCAGCCAGTATTTACCCTGCACAGAAACAAATAACCCACCCAAATCTAACTCTTTCTGCACATGTTATATCTGCCTCCCCTGCAGTGCACATGGTATTGCCCAGTTGCTATCAAAAATCCTGCTGCGATCAACTTGGAATTACCCCCCAAGCTCTGTAAAGCATTGTCAGACACGGGATTGAAGACCTCTTTGATCCTCCTAACCTTTCAAATGTTCATTTGCATTTTTAACGTAACATAGACAACATAAAAACACATGAGGCACCTGGTGCCTCGTGCCAGTAAGACAGAGTGGTATTATCACATTCTCCATAGATACAGCGCAGCAGTTATGTTTCCCAACACTCCGAGATGTAAGGCGTCAGAGACAGGGAAGAGGGTTCACAGGACAGTCTAGTGGGCAGATGACTCATACAGAGATTTAATGATGTTTTAGTGCCTCTAGGAACAAATTGTTCATTTGTAGAATAAATATAACGGTCATCTGGACACAATCAGCATGTAAGGAGGCAGGGTATGAGCTCAGCGTTACGCTATCACTGTCATCAGATTCCTGCTGGAGAACCGATTCTAAATCATCTATAAACGTTTCTACGTCTCCCCCGACTGTTTAACCAGACTCTCACCTAACGCCTGAAATCTTAAAGAGCAATACTGTTCCCTACAGGGCCTATTTCTCCGCCGAACAAGATCTTATCTGTCCGACATCCCTCTGGGGCGGTGCAGAAGAATAAATGACAGACTTGCAGTCTCATAGGTAACACACTTTTAGTGCAGTTGTTTGGACTGAAACAGAAAGGTGTAAGATTCGCTGTAGATTTAACAATTCTCTGTAAATCGGGATGACTTTTCTGGAATTGGGAGAAAGGCTTAACAGTACGGTGGTAAAATGATAATATAACTGTATTACAGCATAGGATATGCGCATATTTAATGGATGCAAGGTTATATGGCAGGATATACCTTTCTGATACTGCCTGACCCGATCGCAGACGCGCAATCAGCCAATCAGAAGCAACTGCCCATCATCACCATCCATTTGGATTCTGGCCAAGGTGGAGCATCTGCAAACCACGCGCCTGGTTTAGGCGTGGCCGCAATGCCGAAGCGGCAGCGATCATTTTCAGTGACGGAACTGCGAGGCACGGCAAGTGTAGCAGCCGCTTACATGTGAGCAGAGACGCCCACTGAAGCCATTGCAACATGCTCGGCAACTGCGTACTCTGTTGCAACCGCGACGCAGCTGCGAGGGACATCGACTCCACGACCGCACAGGAGCTGCGACGCTGGCGCCATGTTTTATGCTTACGCGATCACAGTCGCATGCCGAGACATGGCTGCGTGCTTGCAGACACTCCGTTACCTCCCCCAAACAGCCTCTACTTGCCAATCACTCCGCGACCGGTTCCTCGTCACGAGCAGCATCACAAAGGAACCTTGGCGTGTGCAAACTGCGGCCGCAATACATGCGCAGTCTACCGGTGATTGCTCAGTTGCGACATCGTCGAAGTTGATAAGCCATCATACGCACGGATGGACGTGTAAGATTGTGTGAGCAAGCACTTACGTCCGGCTCCGCAACAGCCCGAGTGTTCATGGTTTTTACCAAATGCCTCGCTTATCCGTCCCACACAATGCCTCAGCCAGCGAGGTAAATGCCGCTCTTAGCTCTCTGCTTATATTTTATTTCTTCCCCTTCCACAAACTTCTCTTTTGTTTTCAGTGGAAATCACACTTATCAGTGATTAAAACCTCAGAAGAACATAAAGCGGAAGGAAAGCCTTGAAACGAAACACCCGCTACCATGTCACAATGGAACACAAACATATGAGGACTCTCAGAAACGTAAACACCTGACATCACCGTATTTCGGGCGTGTTTGAAAAAAATAAATAAAGGAAATTTGCAGGAAATTGTAACTTTCATGTAATAGTAAATCTCATGGATTAGTTTCAGCGGCTTCTCCCGCACTCCCTCTAGATATCAGACCTACAGACGACGACGACGCAACGCAACAGAACAATGGGGGTAATTCCAAGTTGATCGCAGCAGGAATTTTTTTAGCAGTTGGGCAAAACCATGTGCACTGCAGGGGAGGCAGATGTAACATGTGCAGAGAGAGTTAGATTTGGGTGGGTTATATTGTTTCTGTGCAGGGTAAATACTGGTTGCTTTATTTTTACACTGCAAATTAGATTGCAGATTGAACACACCCCACCCAAATCTAACTCTCTCTGCACATGTTATATCTGCCTCCCCTGCAGTGCACATGGTTTTGCCCAACTGCTAAAAAAATTCCTGCTGCGATCAACTTGGAATCACCCCCAATATAACCAGTCTTTCCTGGGAAGATATCAGGGTCTGCGGATGTAAAATATGATGATTTTGGCCAATTAAAGCATCTATCCAATAACGACTATAATAACGCAACCCATCCCAGTCGCTGTTACTATTTGCCGTCATTTTTTTGTTTTTACTTCGTTTTTTTTACCATTTTGTTAAAGCTATTTCGGATGATAACTCTGATAAAGTAAATTTGAATTAAGTCAATCAACATTTTTACATAAATACATATTTTTCTTAGAATTAAACATATCAAATTACATACACCTCTAACAGAATATATGTATGCATGTATGTATGTATGTATGTATGCATGCATGCATGTATGTATGTATGTATGTATGTATGTATGTGCTAGACGCCTATACAGCCATCATACCTTCCTGTTTCATCCCACAGAAAAGCACCGTATCCACCTGTATAACGCCCAGCAGTGTCTGTACGTTGTATTGCAATGAACCTGTTGCCCAAACCACGATGCACAGAATAGAACGCATCAGATAAACAGTCAGGAAAAGTTTGTGCGGAGCTCTGGGGACCATTCACCAATAGACAGGTAGAAGTTTAATACCATAAAGAAGGCTCTTTGGACAGACGACGCACAGAAAACGCATGCCAGACGGCTATTATCTGGGTCATGCGTCTGCTGCAGATGTGTCTTAAGGGAGAACCCTGGTGCCGCCGGCTTAAACAGAAATCAATGCTGCAACGGATGGAAAAAAGAAAATGGTTGTGCAAACTCACCAGCTCCACCGAGCCGTAGTGTTTCCTGCTGAATTCTCCCCGTCTGCAGCCCAGGTCTTCGGAGACGGAGCTGGAACAGAAACGCTTCATCAGTATACATAGCTAGAGGTCCAGAGAGCATCTATGCAGCAGACACACAACATCTGCTCACTGCAGGGGGGGGGGACGTCTCGCAATGTGCAGCCACTGCAGGTCGTCGCATCCTGCAAATGAGCCCTGGCTAGGAGGGGACGCATAATGAGGGGCTGGAGAATTACTTTACCCACCCATGGCAAGATGCTAAATTCAATCATCTGGACTATCAGCCGTGTTCCCCGCTATACAGAAATACAGCATTCGGGGGGTCCTGAGAACAGATGCAATTTTTAAGTAAATACATCTTTGTGCCCCTGGCTATGTAGATTACCTTTAACAGCTAATATAAATCTTAGACATAATTGATATTACATACAGTTTTATATTATCTCCATATTTAGTGGCATATTCACCAGATATTGCTACATATTTATAAACACACTATGCAACATGATAGTACATAGCATTCCAGGCAGTAACACTTATGTTATCGGAATCCACATACACAGAACATTATCTATCTATCTATCTATCTATCTATCTATCTATCTATCTATCTATCTATCTATCTATCGTAACTATCTATCGTATCTATCGTATCTCAGACTTGCTACATATTTATAAACATACATAGTAAGAAATATTAAGACCATTGATTTGCTTCATAGGTTAGCAATTATTAAGCATCTGACAATTTAATTCAATGTCTCACTCCCCATCTATCAAAAAATAAAAAAAGATAACAAAGTACTGTACACAGAACAGGAGAAGTGGTACTATGCAGTGTCACATATCTCAGTATACAGAACAGGAGAAGTTGTACTATGCAGTGTAACATATCCCAGTATACAGAACAGGAGAAGTGGTACTATGCAGTCTCACATATCTCAATATAGAGAACAGGAGAAGTGGTACTATGCAGTGTAATATATCTTAGTATACAGAACAGGAGAAGTGGTATTATGAAGGTGTCCTATATCCCAGTATAGAGAACATGAAAAGTGGTACTATGCAGTGTAACATATCTCAATATACAGAACAGGAGAAGGGGTACTGTGCAGGTGTAACTTATCCCAGTATACAGAACAGGATAAGTGGTACTAAGCAGTGTCACACATCCCAGTATATAGAACAGGAGAAATGGTACTATGTAGTGTCACATATCCCAGTATACAGAGCAGGAGAAGTGGTACTATGCAGGTGTCATATATCCCAGTTTACAGAACAGGAGAAGTGGTACTATGCAGGTGTCACATATCCCAGTATACAGAACAGGAGAAGTGGTACTATGCAGTTGTCACATATCCCAGTATACAGAGCAGTAGAAGTGGTACTATGCAGGTGTTACATATCCCAGTTTACAGAACAGGAGAAGTGGTACTATGCAGGTGTTACATATCCCAGTATACAGAACAGGAGAAGTGGTACTATGCAGTGTCACATATCCCAGTTTACAGAACAGGAGAAGGGGTACTATGCAGTATCACATATGCCAACATACAGAACAGAAGAAGTGGTACTATGCAGGTGTCACACATCCCAGTATACAGAACAGGAGAGGTGGTACTATGCAGGTGCCACACATCCCAGTATACAGAACAGGAGAAGTGGTACTATGCAGTGTCACACATCCCAGTATACAGAACAGGAGAAGTGGTACTATGCAGTGTCACATATCCCAGTATACAGAACAGGAGAAGTGGTACTATGCAGGTGCCACACATCCCAGTATACAGAACAGGAGAAGTGGTACTATGCAGGTGCCACACATCCCAGTATACAGAACAGGAGAAGTGGTACTATGCAGTGTCACACATCCCAGTATACAGAACAGGAGAAGTGGTACTATGCAGATGACATTCATCTAATGCAGCCATACAAAATAAATTATGCACCTAAAAGTCAACAGTGTTTATTAACACTTTGGGGGTAATTCCAAGTTGATTGCAGCAGGATTTTTGTTAGCAATTGGGCAAAACCATGTGAACTGCAGGGGAGGCAGATATAACATGTGCAGAGAGAGTTAGATTTGGGTGTTCAATCTGCAATCTAATTTGCAGTGTAAAAATAAAGCATCCAGTATTACCCTGCACAGAAACAAAATAACCCACCCAAATCTTACTCTCTCTGCACATGTTATATCTGCCTCCCCTGCAGTGCACATGGGCCCTCATTCCGAGTTGTTCGCTCGCAAGGCGATTTTAGCAGAGTTACACACGCTAAGCCGCCGCCTACTGGGAGTGAATCTTAGCTTCTTAAAATTGCGACCGATGTATTCGCAATATTGCGATTACAAACTACTTAGCAGTTTCTGAGTAGCTTCAACCTTACTCGGCATCTGCGATCAGTTCAGTGCTTGTCGTTCCTGGTTTGACGTCACAAACACACCCAGCGTTCGCCCAGACACTCCTCCGTTTCTCCAGCCACTCCCGCGTTTTTTCCGGAAACGGTAGCGTTTTTATCCACACGCCCATAAAACGCCGTGTTTCCGCCCAGTAACACCCATTTCCTATCAATCACACTACGATCGCCGGAGCGAAGAAAAAGCCGTGAGTAAAAATACTATCTTCATAGCAAAATTACTTGGCGCAGTCGCAGTGCGAACATTGCGCATGCGTACTAAGCAGAAAAACGCTGCGATGCGAAGAAAAATACCGAGCGAACGACTCGGAATGAGGGCCATGGTTTTGCCCAATTGCTATCAAAAATCCTGCTGCGATCAACTTGGAATTACCCTCTTTATTATTTCACCTGTGCAGTAGTCTAGAAAACAGAGAGCAGTAAACGTAAAGACCAGCCACTGACTTCAATAGAACAGCTCCCCTAGAGGCCAAACACACTCGGAACATGCGAGGACGCTAAACTTTGTTATCAATAACGTGCCAAGAAATAAAACAGCATGGATCAATATAATGTGTATAAAAGTAAATAAATGTGTATTGCTCTGTAAATCCTCTCACTCAGGCACACTGTACAATGGTGGCTCAGCGACTACTAAAGGGACTTAGAAGCAGTAAACCTGTCGCTTGTCCATACAAAAGATGGACCCTGGTGCCACGACGCACCTTCCATAACGCGTTCATAGCCCCCGAATATGAGCCAGAACATAAGAGGTCTGGCGGACTCAGCTGCAAAGATACAGTTAGGAGTTTGCAGGTTTAGTTTTACACTATAACAAATATAACTGTCCCCTCTGGTTAAATAACAATCTCCATAACATAGTCTCTCCATGTACCCCCATGCACCGACAGAGATGAGAGCTGCCATGTAGGCTGCTCTGGCTAGTGACCAGGACCCCCGTTTGGAATATAGTTAGCCCAGGTTTGGGGGATAAACACTTGGTGCCAACTTGTTGTGTGAAAGTGTATTGGGTGATCAGTATCCGGCGCTGTGGGTACAGTGTAATTCTTCAGGGGGTTAGGACGCCCCCTGTTATGGAGTGTTGGGAGCGTCACTGTAAATATCAAGTAGCCCCAATGAATAAATAGCCTCCGCATTTCACGGAGAATGGTAGAGAGTTCGGTATCTGGATGATAGGTCGCCTGTCTAGGTTGACAGTCATTAGGTCGACCGTTGCAAAAGGTCACCAGATGAAAGGTCAACGGGTACAAAAGGTCACAGGGTCGACATGACAAAGGGTTTACATGTTTTCCCAACTTGTGCTTCATTTATTATCCACGTGGACAACGATTGGGAACAGTAACCAGTGGCGAGCACGGCGGTAGCGGAGCGAGTGTGGCAAGAGAGGCGCGCCTGTGAGGGTACACGCTTCCACGGACTGTAGTCACATATGATGAAACATACAAAATGATGACCAAAAGACAACCAAAAAATTGTCTCGACCATTTCTGTGTTGACCTTTTCACCCTGGCGACTTTCGTAGCTGTCGACCTTACCCACTGTTGACCATTTATCGGTCGACCTTCTGACCTGTTGGCCTAATGCATGTGGACGATATGGGGTCGACCTAATGACTGTCTACCCAGACACTGCAGGTGTTATATACCACACCCAGAGAGTCACAGCAAGAGACATATATAATATACAGGATGAATCGCTTTCAAGGTTTACAGGCCTGAAGGCGAAATGCGTGTGGTAATATACTGACAGAACACGACCTTATTGTCTCCGGCACGGTAAATAATAGATGTATTAAAAGGAGATGAGTAAAGGCGGCTTCTGACAGATAAGGTGCTGGAACCTCGCTCAGCTCAGGTCAGTTTCTGCTCTTTTGAAAAAAGAAAGAAAAAAGCGGCAAAAAAACATGGCTACTTTTCATTTTTCCTTTTAGCGCCATATATTTTTTTATCTTTTGTTGGGTGCCGGAACATACCTGACAGTAAAAGTCTGTCCCGGTGAGGAGATAAGGTAGACCGGCAGCCATTTCTCCATCACTGAGGCCAGGAAATATCCGCCAGAATGCAGAGACCCTGGAATTGCCACTCCCCCCAAAAGAAAGGCGACACAGGTCTGTTTTGTGAAACGGAGACCGTCGCCGCCCCCTCCCCAACCCCAAACGGCTGCAGACTGTTCACTCACCTGACGTCCGCAGCCTCTCAGCGTGCGAGGACCCGTGCTGCACATGTGCAATACAATGTTTTCCGATAATCGGGAAAACTGCGTACAGCTCGCTACACCAGCCGCACCTGAAGCAGGCCCATCCTGCAGCGTGTAATAATATTACTCCGGTCTCCTCCCACTGTGTAACCGTGTATCTGCCGTGGTGTTCCGATAACAGGGGTTGTCTCATCGTGACACAGCTCCGCATTACTGGAGAAGGGGTCTATTCATGAAGCAGTGAAAAGTGTTGAGAAGTGAGTCAGTGGAGAAGTTGCCCATGGCAACCAATCAATGCTGAGGTAACATTTATAATTTGCATACTATAAAATGATACAGAGCAGCTGATTGGTTGCCATGGGCAACTTTTCCACTGGCTCACTTCTCCACACTTTTCACTGCTTCACGAATAGACCCCACAATCATTACATATCGCTGAGGATGAAGGGGAACAGGAATTATATATCAGTGATATAACGCTGGGAGTAGTGGTGCAGGGCTGTGGTCCAGGAAACTCCAGGACTGTTTCCAGCCGTAGTCGATGACTCTCATTAAGTACAAGGTCATCCAGTGCAGGCCGCTCCGCATCGCTGTTCCAGGTTGCCCGGCAACCTCAATGTTAATGAGAGACGGCCATCAAAAGAATTTATCAAAATCTGATCTTCATTAATATTCCTGCAATGAAACAATCAAACGTTTCACCTCCCCTCCCGTTCTGGAGAATCTAATATATATGATAATTAGCAGCGGAATATATATACGGCTCTGGCTTTACATAAGACCTAATAATACCATCCTGTCACTACAGAGCGGAGAGGGTCTGCGGCGCAGAGCAATATCTCACACAGGACAGAGACCACCGGAGTCGCGGGGTCACAGCAAGTATGGGGTGTGCGATATAAAGCCTTTACATAACGGTGAGGTACAGCGACAGCAGATACACTTACCAATCAGCCGCTCGATGAGTCGGTCTCGCATCACAGCCGAACTATGATGTCATCACACGCAGCAATTGTACGGGCTGCAGGTTGGTCTAGTCTTGTGACTGCACTAATGCCTTGATTGCATACCTCTCAACATTTGACTGAGGGAAAGAGGGACATCTTCACGCGCGCGTAGCGTGCGTGTCCGAAAAGGGGGCATGGCCTACTGAAAAGAGGGTGTGGCTTCTCGAGAGGGTGTGGCTTCTCGAGAGGACCCGCAATCGCGAGCCACGCCCCATTTTCGTGACTGAGGGGGCTGGGAGCTGCTGGCATGCCCCCTCTCCCTCTGTCTCCACTGAATAGACGCTGTGCGCATGCGCACAGCATCTATCCACCACTGCTGTGCTAAGCAAAGCAGCGAGTGACAGTCTCCCAACTGCCCCCCCACACACACACACCCACCGCGGGACACAGCGGCCCACAGGTGGGACAACGGGACAGTCCCAAAAAAACGGGACTGTCCCGCGAAAATCGGGACGGTTGGGAGGTATGTGATTGGCTGCAGGTTGGTCTAGTCCTGTGAATGAACTAATGCCCTGATTGGCTGCAGGTTGGTCTAATCCTGTGACGGCTCTAATACCCTGATTGGCTGCAGGTTGGTCTAGTCCTGTGACTGTTCTAATGCTCTAAATGGCTGCAGGTTGGTCTAGACCTGTGCCTGCTAAAGTGCTTAATGTTACGAAAGAAGTGGATAAAACTATAAAACCTACACCACAGTTAAACTAGAAAATAAATCTACACGGATGAACGCCGTATGCTGACTTTTTCTGGGGTATCCGCAAAATATACTGTGGTTACACAGTTTCCTCTGCCATTTCTGCAAACGCGATTTTATGTCAGACATGTTCTCACACACTTTTCGGAAGGGGACTGGAAAAATTCACTGGACAGTCTCATTACACTATACATTCTTATTACACTATACATTCTTATTACACTATACATTCTTAAAAACTACATTGGATCATGCTACTATAACAGGCGGCATGTCCAAATGGTTGACTCATTTCCCTAGGCTGACTATACCCATGATGGAAAAGGCCTTGCTGTATTCCCAAAAGGTTCTGCCGGCGAGTATGTACACCAAGGCCCTCATTCCGAGTTGATCGGTCGCAAGGCGAATTTAGCAGAGTTACACACGCTAAGCCGCCGCCTACTGGGAGTGAATCTTAGCTTCTTAAAATTGCGACCGATGTATTCGCAATATTGCGATTACTAACTACTTAGCAGTTTCAGAGTAGCTTCAGACTTACTCTGCCTGTGCGATCATTTCAGTGCTTGTCGTTCCTGGTTGACGTCACAAACACACCCAGCGTTCGCCCAGGCACTCCCACCGTTTCCCCGGCCACTCCTGCGTTTTTTCCGGAAACGGTAGCGTTTTCAGCCACACGCCCCTGAAACGCCGTGTTTCCGCCCAGTAATACCCATTTCCTGTCAATCACATTACGATCGCCGGAGCGAAGAAAAAGCCGTGAGTAAAATTACTTTCTTCATAGTAAAGTTACTTGGCGCAGTCGCAGTGCGAACATTGCGCATGCGTACTAAGCGGATTTTCACTGCGATGCGATGAAAAATACCGAGCGAACAACTCGGAATGAGGGCCCAAATTATTTCTAAATGTATACCATAACACTTATTTATCCCCATTGCGACGTTTTCATATGGGAACGTCAGAGACTCACTCATGCGCAAAATGCCATCAGAGTGAGGCGGATACTTATCATTGTTTATGGGCACGTCCTATTGTACAGTACTTCTAGCATCTCATTATAAGATATTCAGAAGCTAAATTGATCAATTTTGTGCCATTTACTCCTGAATGGGCGATACTGGGTATTATTGATCCTGATCTCCGGATGCCATCAGAATGTAAAAAACTATTGTTGGCCCTCAGTGCTGCGAGGAAAAAGACGATACTTCAGGGTTGGATAGATAGCACGCCTCCACAGATACCACTGTTTCTGGCTAAATTACACCACCTATTCCGGATGGAGTGGGTGTAGGGAGGCCAATCCCGGGATCGGCGGGATCCCGGGATTTGGGCCCAAAAATGCCGGGATTTGAATCCCGGGTTTGGAGCATCCAATCCCGGGATTCACGGGATTGCACTGCGCATGTGCGGGAGGGAGTGTGTGTAAGTAATACTACTTACACTTAGGCGGGCGGCAGCCATAGACGAACGCTGAACGCGGCGACACTACAAATGTGGCGTCGGCCGCCAGCCAATCAGAGCTGGCGGACCGGCAGCCAGTCAGGGAAGCTGCCGCAGCAGCCAATCAGGAGCGACTGCTGCGGCCGCTTCCCTGATTGGCTGCTGGTCCGCCTGCTCTGGTTGGCTGGCGGCCGGCGCTTCATTTGAAATGCCGCCGCGTTCAGTGTGTCCATGGCTGGCGCCCACCTAATAGTAAGTGTTATTACTTACACCCAGCCTCCCTCCCGCGCCGCTACCAACCCTCCCCGCTACCTACTGTACACCCTCCCGCCCAGCTACCTACACCCTCCCGCCCAGCTACCTACTACCTCCACACCGCTAACTACACCCTCCCGCCCAGCTACCTACACCCTCCCGCCCAGCTACCTACAACCTCCACACCGCTAAATACACCCTCCCACCCAGCTACCTACACCCTCCCGCCCAGCTACCTATAACCTCCACACCGCTAACTACACCCTCCCACCCAGCTACCTACACCCTCCGCACCGCTACCTACACCCTCCCGCCCAGCTACCTACACCCTCCCGCCCAGCTACCTATAACCTCCACACCGCTAACTACACCCTCCCACCCAGCTACCTACACCCTCCGCACCGCTACCTACACCCTCCCGCCCAGCTACCTACACCCTCCTGCACTGCTACCTACACCCTCCCTCCCTTCCCCGCCGCTACCTACACCCTCCCGCATCGCTACCTACCCTCCAGCGCTGCTCTCTACACCCTTCTTTACTGATCCCTACTGCAATCCCGGGAATCCCGGGATTGATCGTTTTTCAATCCCGAATCCCGGGATTGAAAAAACGGCCCGGGATTGGCCTCCCTAAGTGGGTGGAAGCCATTGTAGATAAGGGTAATCAAGTAGGTTGTTTTTTCACTCTATGGGATTCCTATATTTCCAGTCTGCCCCTCACTACGCGACTACAAATCTACAATAGTTTAAAAAACACCACGTGGTACCAAACCAGATTGGCAGCACAGGACCAACCTATATCTCTAGTTTGAGGATTGGCGGTTATGGTGGTTTCCCCCAAGGCTTTTTGTAATGTTCATAACCACACGTGTGACTCCAATGTATGAATGCATACTGTGTGTTATCTCATCTTGGGCGGGATGTATTAACATACATCGCCGCCCCTCGCCGGTTACCGCAGCGATGTTGATCGCATATGTACTAACATATGCGATCAACATCGCGATGCGGTGACGGAGGCCCCCCGCGATACCTGTTAGGTGGTCTGCGGGGGGTCTCCGTCACCTCCCCGGGGTCCCCACACTGGCTAGATGCCGGGAAGCAGCAGCAGGCTGCCCCCGACACATCCTCCTCCCCCCTGCAGCCGGAAGGACGTCCGGCTGCGTTGCTAGGGGGAGGAGGACACTACCTTCCGGTTCCAGGGCAGCCTGGAGGAAGGTAAGCCAGGGGGAAGGGGGGTCGGCGTCTGCGGCGGGGGTCGACGGTGTCGGCGGGTTGCGGCGGTCGGCGAAAAGAAGCCCATGGGCTTCTATAGGGTTTCGCCATCCAGAGATGGCGAAACCCTGGACGCCGAAAACGCTGCGGTAGGGTCTTAGTAAATATGAAAATGCGGTAAAACCCCCGTTTTCGGGGGTTTTACCGCATTTTTGCTTTAGTACATCCCGCCGCTTATTTTTATTTTTATGCCTTCATTTGATAATATGAGAATCTATTGTACAACTTCACTGTATATATTTTTCGACTGTACATGTCATTGTACTTCTCTGAACAATCCATGATGTCTCAATAAAAAATTGTTGGGAAAAAATAAATAAATAAATAAAATCTAATAAGAGAGATGCTGGTATTAACAATACAGGTGGATATAACTAATTACACGAAAAAGAACATCACAGACATTTTGTCAGAAAACCAAGGTATTCAGCACTCCCCAGCCGCACTCTCTCTTACCTGTGCCGCACTCTGAGGCACTATTCCGTCATCCGCTGGTCCGTCTGGCGCCCTGCGCTGTCTGCCGATGCACTGTGTCTCTCATACCGGCGCTCCCAGGCCTGGCAGCCATTGTCAGTCTCCACTGCCCAACCAACGCCGGCAGTTCCCTCCAAAATCAGCCATGGATGGTGCCATACCAGTTCTGACCAGCTGACCGCCCAGAGTCCAATCAAAACCATTTCACAGTCATGTGATCATCACCACCAATCAGCATCAAGCCAGGGGTATAAATCCTGAATCCCAGCACAGGCAAACTGCCAACTGCTTTGTTGTCTATCAACCTGTAGTGAGCTCCAGACTCTACTGTTGAATTCAATACAAGTGCAGTTCACATCTCCAGCACTCCATGACTTCCTGAGCTATCCAGTTCAGCTGCTCAGCATCGCAGCATATCTGGATTCAGCGGTAGAGCCAATCCCAGTGATCCTGAAGGGCTGCTCACTTCATTATTGCAGCATATCCAGATTCACCGGTACAGTCAATCCCAGTGATCCTGAAGGGCTGCCCAGTTCATCATCACAGCATATCCAGATTCACCGGTACAACCAATCCCAGTGATCCTGAAGGGCTGTTCAGTTCATCATTGGAGCATTTCCAATTTGCTGGTACAGCCTACCCTAGCGTTCCTGAAGAGCTGCTCCTGCAACTCCACTGCAGCTTTTCCAGTTTGCTGGTACAGCCTATCCCAGCGTTCCTGAAGAGCTGCTCCTGCAACTCCACTGCAGCATTTCCAATTTGTTGGTACAGCCTACCCCAGGGTTCCTGAAGAGCTGCTCCTGCAACTCCACTGCAGCATTTCCAGTTCGCTGGTACAGCCTATCCCAGTGTTCCTGAAGAGCTGCTCCTGCAACTCCATTGCAGCATTTCCAATTTGCTAGTACAGCCTATCCCAGCATTCCTGTGAAGCTGCTCCTGCTAATCCGTTGCCGCATTTCCATATTCACTGGTTAATCTCATCCCAGTGACAGTGGACCCTCAGTGTTATGAACTTCCCATGTTCCAGTTTCCCATACAGCTGGTATCACATCACCAACTCAATTCACCTGATACAGCATCTAGTCAGGTGTTTGCCAAACTGACACTTCTATAAATGAGTAGATCATATACTGTATATTAAGCCAGCCCAATTCCGTCCTACGATCTCAAGCCAAAACCCAGCAGCTCAATCTAGTCCTGATCTACAAACAACCCTAACCGTGACACATTTTTGTTAATATAATACTTTCGTTTTATTCCAGAACATTTGTGTATCTAAAAAGATCCGCCGCATGAATATGTCATTCTACCTATGACCTGCAGGTGTCACTGTTGCTACTGCTGTCCACATAATGAGGGCTAGTCAGTGACTAGATGCTGTACAACATAGTAATACAAATGCTGCTTTTGTTTCCACACGTGAGGGTCTCATTTCACACGTGAGCTTTTCATTCTGTTATTATCATTTAACTACTCAGAGAACTGCTTTCAATCGCTGTATTTGCCATTTTATTATGCTTTCTCCCTTTTCTGTTTGGTCCCCCACTGTTCTGTGTGCACGTAGAAGACAATGCACTGTGCAAATGAATGGGACACTCGCAAGCAAATGTGCTTGGTGATTTGAATAAAGCTGGGATGTCAGGCCGCTCACTTCACTCTTATGTAAAGCGTCCGTTGCAGGGAAGGTCGGGGGGATGAGGGAGACCTGTTCCCCGGCTGGGTCCTGCTTTCCGAGACGCGGCCTGCAGGGCTACCATGGGTAATGCAGATAAGAGGACGGAACCAGTGCATGGTGGGGACGTATACAGCAAGTCTAACACAGGACAAACACTACCATACCTAAAAAGGACATAGGCGGCTGTTTATGACTAGGCCTCAACTGTAGCAATAAGGCCCATTTCTGATCACGGTGATAAAATCCCTAAACGCTGCAATTTATCAAACTTTTTTATTTTATCTTGAAGCCTGAGGTGCGTGGCTTCATCACCCACTGGTCTGTCCAAAAACCGTGCTGGGGCGTAGGAACTTGGACCCTCTCCAAAAGGAGAAGGGCCCCGTTACTCTCCAAACCCTCAGAGCCAAAAGGACTACTGAGGGAAAAAGGGCCTTCAGGTACCCCCTTGACAAAGTGCAGAAGAACCCCTCAAATCCCCGACCCCCGGAGCCAAGAGGCCCCTTAGGGGGCAAGGTTCTTCGGACTTCCCTCTGCCTCACGGCTCGGGGTCGTCCCTTTCGCCCCAGGGTTGGCCGAAGCTTCCCCCCGCGGAACAAAAACCTTCAGCCTTCTCCCCAAAAGGCAATTTATCAAACTACTACGATACTCAGCCGCCCAGTGGGGTAGATGGTAACTAGCTATCATAGTGCTTTTTACCCAATCGGGCCCCTTATTCATTCAGTTTTGGAGGATACTGTCTAGGTCTGATTACTTCACCGGGATACCAGAATCCCCCTCAAAAAGTGTCACCACTTCATTTAGGGGTCTATTCATGAAGCAGTGAAAAGACTGGAGAAGTGAGCCAATGGAGAAGTTGCCCATGGCAACCATTCAGCTGCTCTGTATAATTGTATAGTATGCAAATTATAAATGTTACGTCAATGCTGATTGGTTGCCATGGGCAACTTCTCCACTGGCTCACTTCTCCACACTTTTCACTGCTTCATGAGTAGACCCCTAAAGTTTGCATTCCCACTGTCTTGCAAATTAATTATTAATAATCTATAAATTATTAGTCGTCTATTATTATAGTCTACTGTTATATTTTAGCAATAATAGTTTCTTTATGGGAAACTGCACAGTAGTAAAAAGGAAGAACACAATTAACTATTGTAAGTTGCAGAACGAAGCCACAGACACAACTAAGGTCAAAAGTATAAAGCCCTGGTGTACTACAACCCCCATCACGGCATGGCCACATTGACTTCTTAACAGCTATTTATATAGCACAGACATAGGCTGCAGCACTGTACAGAGACTATGCCATTCACATCAGTGGAGCTTACAATCTATTTCCCCTTCAACATGGACACACTAGGGTTAATCTTTTGACAGATACAAGTCAACCTAACAATATATTTTTGGAGCATGGGTTGAAACTGGAGCACCCAAAGGAAACCCACATAAACGCAGAGAGACCATACAAACTCCACACAGATCAGCCATGACTGGGAACTCATGCCCTCATATTAAATATGAACTTCTAACAGTGGAAACCTCCATCCAATATAAGGAAAAGGAGGATATGTAATGTATAGCTGATGAGTAATGAAGAGGGCATAACCCACAGACATGTATTTAAAACCTGGAACTCTGCACATTAACATTGTCCCAGCTGTTGATGCCATTATTTACAGAGGAACGAGTCACCATTTACATATCGTCCGTGTCACATGATCAGCAACAATGGCCAATCAGCAACAGAGGAGAAGCGCACCAGTCCTTGAATAACCTTCATGTTTCCTGTGACTAGACGCAGCCCATTTTGCTGTTTATAAGGATATTGTGGGCTATTTATTTGCTACAAGTCCTGTCAATGGACGGAATGCACTAAAAGAAAAATGCGGTAAAAACCCAAGTTTTAGGGGAAATTAACCGCATTTCCATATGCACTAAGCCCTTATGCCGGGCTTCGGTGGGAAAGTAACGCCAGCTTTTGCTGGTGTTACCCTATAGCAGCCTATGGGCTTCACTCCGCACTGTGCAGTGAGAGGGATCCGATCGAACCCTCCCAGCATGCACCGCGGCTGCTGCTTCACTCTGCACATGCGCAGACGGACTCCCGTGGCCGATAACCGAGAGTTCAGTGATGGGAGCCCCATCGTAAAGGACAGCTCTCTGACTGGAACTGTTCTTTAAAATGGGGGAGTGTCGTCCACGTTTTGTAGGCGTGACGTGTCCAGGGTCTGCGTTGTCAGACGCAGACTTCCTGTACCTGGGGGTCCGGATCCTAAGACCAGCCTGAGCAAGCTTCAGCAATCAATAAATCAGTCATTCATTCGCTTCTCGGCCTTTTGGCTAAGATCAGGTGTAGTACCTGCTCGAGGGAAACACTTGGTGGAGTACCTGTTCTTACACTAGGAGCGTGAGAGGTTCCGAGATGTGGAATGGAGAAACACCTTGTGGAGTACCATGCCGGGGTGTGGCAATGCCTCTGGTCGAGAGTGGAGAAAAACTGGGCTTAGTATCCGCTACCTTCTTAGGGGTTGAAATAGGGCCCCTTACGTGGAGCGGGAACGGCCTGGTCTAGTATCTACTCTCGTACTGGGGGTTGACCCTGGCACAGAGTGGGCATGAAGCTTGCTTGGTCTGGCTGAGAGGTCGGGCGCAGCCTGAAGCCTGAGCGGATATGTGCCCCTGGTGCAGGAAGAGCCAGGGGTGCCCGAATATGCACTGGTGATGTCTGCCCACATTTGCACTACTACGGCACTTGGCACTTTCACCTCCCCAACTTCTGCTGCACTTTTTTTCCTTTGCCCTGGCCTTTTGGCTAGGGCAGGGATAATATTTTTTATACCCCCCGCCCCCCGGTCTTCTGGCTGGGGATTACTTATTTATGTATAACACGTCTTTTGCACTATTGCACCACACAGCACTTATTTATGTTTTTCTGTAAGTCACTGTCACGGTTTTTTTGTTCGGGCGGGGTTTAGGTGAGACCCTTATGGGCCACCCTCTCCCCTATTGCTGAGGCCCTCTCCTTTTGGGGAGGGCCAGAGGCTGTTTTCGATCCCCAGGGGGTAGCTTCGGCCAACCTTGGGGATACACAAGGGTCCCTCTGCACTTCGGCAAGGTGGTACCCACAGTCCCTTTTTCCCCTTAGTAGGCCTTTTGACTCTGAGGGGTAGGGGAGTAACGGGGCCTTTCTCCTTTTGGAGAGGGTCCAAGAACCTACGCCCCCAGCACGTTTGGCACAGACACTGGGTGATGAAGCCTCGCACCTTGGGCTTCAAGTGAAATAAAAAATAAATAAATCAGTCATTCATTCTTCATACTAGCACATATTTACCTACACAGTAGAGGATGGGGAGATGTGTCTAGACCCGCCCGCAGGACATTACTTATCGCAAGATCAGAACAGCATAAGATGCTGCAGTTAACGCTTCTTGTCAGCAGATGGCACTTCAGAGCCAGAGCAATGGCCTCCCTGACATGAGGGTGACACCAGGGCGGTATGTACGAACGCTTACAGCACCAGAGGCAGGTGGCGCTTAGCTGCAGGTATAAGATTAAATAAACAGCTGGTGATACCAATCCGGAATATTTATTTCCTGTACATGAGGACCGTCTCCCCCTAATGTTCTATCGGGATACGGTCCATAGGTCAATAATGCTTAGGTCGACAGTCATTGGGTCGACCACTATTGGTCGACATGCATTAGGTCGACAGGGTTTCTAGGTCGACATGACAAAAGGTCGATATGAGTTTTTCACAAATTTTTTTCTTTAATTTTTTCAACTTTTTCATACTGCCGAGGGCATCGGTAGCGGAGCGAGCACCTTGCCCATGCGAGGGGACGCGGTGCACTCATTGGGGTTCCCGGTCACTCTACGAAGAAAACGACACCCCCAAAAAAATTAAAAATCTCATGTCAGCCTTTTGGAATGTCGGCCTGGAAACCCTGTCGACCTAATGCATGTTGACAAATAACGGTAGACCTTATGACTGTCAACCATAACATGGTCGACCATCCAAACGGATACCCAATTGGTTCCGGTATGAATGGTCGACCATGTTATGGTCGACAGTCATTAGGTCGACCACTATTGGTCGACATTGGCATGGTCGACATGGACAAATGATCAACACATGAAAATAGTCGACACATGAAAGGTCGACACATGAAAAGGTTGAAATTAGTTTTTTTACTTTTTTTGGTGTCGTTTTCTGCGTAAAGTGACGGGGAACCCCAATTAGTGCACCGCGTCCCCTCGCATGGCTCGCCATGCTTCGGGCAAGGTGCCTCGCTCCACTACCGCTGCGCTCGGCACAGATTACCGTTCCCAATCGTCGTCCACGTGGATTATAAAGTATGGAAAAGTTCCCCAAAATAACTAAAAAAAAAAAAAAAAAACTTATGTCAACCTTTCCGGGAGTCGACCATTTTCATGTGTCGACCATGTGTCCATGTCGACCATGTCAACGAATACCCAATTGCTTATTTATATATATATATATATATATATATATACATACACACACACACACATAAATATACAGTATATATATAGAGAGAGAGAGAGAGCTCTTGGCTGCATACAGAACGCAATACTTCCTGACACTTTTCCTGCGAGCTGGGACCTTCTCCAGTTGTCCCCACGTCACCCTGTGTCCGGACCTCCACACACGTTCTGGATTATGTGCGGAGTGCTTGCACTTTGGCAGGAGCCTTGCGGAAGGCTCTGTTGGCTCCTGTGCTACCTCCTGAAATACGAACTGGCTTCTTGGAGAGGTGGAGGAAGCAGCTGAGCGGGAGCAGCAGCAGCAGGGGCACATGGCAGCTACCCACTGAATACTTTGGCCAAACAAGGCCATTCTCTCTCCCTGCCCTGCTCCGGCTGCCAGGAGAGCAGATACTGGGCGCACGGTGCTTTCCAGTAACACAGACGAGAATGAGCCGGGACGGATGTGATCAGAACTGTGGAACGTCGCTTGTAAGAAATACATTCTGAGGGAACGCTCGTACAGTAGGTGTCTATATGGCCAAGTCATTTCCCCCTATAGACAGGGGTAGATTTACTAAAGCTTTAAAACCAGACAAGTGGCGCTGCATGTAGCAACCAATCAGATTCTAGCTATCATTTCTCTATTTCATTCTAGAAAATGATAGCAGGAATTGGATTGGTTGCTATGGGCAATACTAACACTTGTCTGTTTTAGAAGATTTAGTAAATCTACTCCTTGTGGGTAGGTTTGGGCAGTACGGATGGAGTAATGGTTAGCATTACTGCCTCACAGCACTGAGGTCATGGGTTCAACTCCCACCATGGCACCATTGGTGTGGAGTTTGTATGTTCTCCCCAAACTTGCGTGGATTTCCTCTGGGTACTCCGGTTTCCTCCCACATTCCAAAAATATACTGGTAGGTGAATTGGCTCCAAAAGAAAAAATAACCCTAGCGTCTACGTGTGCGTGCACATGGGGAGAGGACATGGACCAAGAGGTTCTTATCTGCCATCACAGCCTATCTATCTATCTGTGAAGACAGTACAAAAGGTTGACACACTTTTTTAAAAAGTTTTTTTGTGTGTCATTTTCTATAGTCCATCATCTGTGACCATAATTAGTACAAATGTATACCCTTGTGAGCGTGTATCTCGCCACGCTTCGGGCAACGTTACTATTCCCAATCGCAGTCCACGTGGATGATAAATCAAACAAAGGTCGAAAAACTGGGGGAGGCTGCAATACTGAGGACACCTCATTGGTCCCTCCCCTTCAAAATGTCGCACATGGAGCTGTGAAATTAACCATGGGGCCTGGAAAAATTGGAGGAGTCCCTTTGCACTAAGGGGGTCATTCCGAGTTGATCGCTAGCTGCATTCGTTCGCTGTGCAGCGATGAGGCAAAAAAACGGCAATTCTGCGCATGCGTATGCGGCGCAATGCGCACGCGCAAAGTAATATTATAACGAACTATGTAGTTTCACACAGGATCTAGAACAGCTTTTCAGTCGCACTGCTGGCCGCAGAGTGATTGACATGAAGTGGGCGTTTCTGGGTGTCAACTGACCATTTTCAGGGAGTGTTTGAAAAAACCCAAACGTGCCAGAAAAAACGCAGGCGTGCCAGGAAAAACGCAGGCGTGGCTGGGAGAACGCAGGGCGTGTTTGTGACGTCAAAACAGGAACTGAACAGTCTGAAGTCATCGCAACCGCTGAGTGGGTTTTCAGCTACTCTAAAACTGCACAAAAAAAAACTTTGCCGCCGCTCTGTGATCCTTTCGTTCGCACTTCTGCTAAGCTAAAATACACTCCCAGTGGGCGGCGGCATAGCGTTTGCACGGCTGAAAAAAACGGCAGCGAGCGAACAACTCGGAATGACCACCAAAGCTCGACTCCATCCATAGGTATTCATTATTCTTGCTGGGTTCATGTAAAGAAATGAGAACAAAACACTGACTGGAAACAATTTTCCTTTGCACTCGCAACTCTTTCTAGGACTCGTTCTGTGATTACCCCAAGCCGCTCCTGTGCCTGCCCTGGTGGTTATTAAAGTGCTTTGTAGGGTTCCCAAAGACACTGTAATATGTTAAATACAACAATTTCCCTAAGAGAAAGCACCACAAGTCCCACCTGCGCAGGATACTGTAGTATCTTTAATCCTGCTCTTAACTCAGATTATCTTTCTGAAGCAGAGTTGCAGAACAGGATGTAGCCATTACTGGAAGGCGGCAGGATTCACATAGAGAATAGTACAGAGCGTAAACTCTATTCCTGTTACACAGCAGAGGGGTAACGTACGCCCCAAATTACCCTAACACCATTGTCAGGGCATCCAAGCACTCAGCCAATGACATCACCCAACATGCACCGAGAACCGAGATGTCAGGAAAGGATATTTCTTACTTACACAACGTATGGGCCAAACATGTCGCTTAGTAATATAGGTAACGGTGTAATTAGTGTGACGCGGTGTTAGTTGGGATTGGGATGGAGACGCTGAGGATAGGAGGAATGTGTATATAGCTCAGGCGCCTGCGTCAGATGGGTAACGGTGTAATTAGTGTGATGCAGTGTTAGGTGGGATTGGGATGGAGACACTGAGGATAGGAGGAATGTGTATATAGCTCAGGCCCCTGCGTCAGATGGGTAACGGTGTAATTAGTGTGATGCAGTGTTAGGTGGGATTGGGATGGAGACACTGAGGATAGGAGGAAGGTGTATATAGCTCAGGCCCCTGCGTCAGATGGGTAACGGTGTAATTAGTGTGACGCGGTGTTAGGTGGGATTGGTATGGAGACACTGAGGATAGGAGGAATGTGTATATAGCTCAGGCCCCTGCGTCAGATGGGTAACGGTGTAATTAGTGTGATGCAGTGTTAGGTGGGATTGGGATGGAGACACTGAGGATAGGAGGAAGGTGTATATAGCTCAGGCCCCTGCGTCAGATGGGTAACGGTGTAATTAGTGTGACACGGTGTTAGGTGGGATTGGGATGGAGACGCTGAGGATAGGAGGAATGTGTATATAGCTCAGGCCCCTGCGTCAGATGGGTAACGGTGTAATTAGAGTGACGCGGTGTTAGGTGGGATTGGGATGGAGACGCTGAGGATAGGAGGAATGTGTATATAGCTCAGGCCCCTGCGTCAGATGGGTAACGGTGTAATTAGTGTGACGCGGTGTTAGGTGGGATTGGGATGGAGACGCTGAGGATAGGAGGAATGTGTATATAGCTCAGGCGCCTGCGTCAGATGGGTAACGGTGTAATTAGTGTGACGCAGTGTTAGGTGGAATTGGGATGGAGACACTGAGGATAGGAGGAATGTGTATATAGCTCAGGCCCCTGCGTCAGATGGGTAACAGTGTAATTAGTGTGATGCGGTGTTAGGTGGGATTGGGATGGAGACGCTGAGGATAGGAGGAATGTGTATATAGCTCAGGCCCCTGCGTCAGATGGGTAACGGTGTAATTAGTGTGACGCGGTGTTAGGTGGGATTGGGATGGAGACACTGAGTATAGGAGGAATGTGTATATAGCTCAGGCCCCTGCGTCAGATGGGTAACGGTGTAATTAGTGTGACGCGGTGTTAGGTGGGATTGGGATGGAGACGCTGAGGATAGGAGGAATGTGTATATAGCTCAGGCGCCTGCGTCAGATGGGTAACGGTGTAATTAGTGTGACGCGGTGTTAGGTAGGATTGGGATGGAGACACTGAGGATAGGAGGAATGTGTATATAGCTCAGGCCCCTGCGTCAGATGGGTAACGGTGTAATTAGTGTGACGCGGTGTTAGGTGGGATTGGGATGGAGACACTGAGGATAGGAGGAATGTGTATATAGCTCAGGCCCCTGCGTCAGATGGGTAACGGTGTAATTAGTGTGATGCGGTGTTAGGTGGGATTGGGATGGAGACACTGAGGATAGGAGGAATGTGTATATAGCTCAGGCCCCTGCGTCAGATGGGTAACGGTGTAATTAGTGTGACGCGGTGTTAGGTGGGATTGGGATGGAGACGCTGAGGATAGGAGGAATGTGTATATAGGCCCTCATTCCGAGTTGTTCGCTCGGTATTTTTCATCGCATCGCAGTGAAAATCCGCTTAGTACGCATGCGCAATGTTCGCACTGCGACTGCGCCAAGTAACTTTACTATGAAGAAAGTATTTTTACTCACGGCTTTTTCATCGCTCCGGCGATCGTAATGTGATTGACAGGAAATGGGTGTTACCGGGCGGAAACACGGCGTTTCAGGGGCGTGTGGCTGAAAACGCTACCGTTTCCGGAAAAAACGCAGGAGTGGCCGGAGAAACGGTGGGAGTGCCTGGGCGAACGCTGGGTGTGTTTGTGACGTCAACCAGGAACGACAAGCACTGAACTGATCGCACAGGCAGAGTAAGTCTGGAGCTACTCAAAAACTGCTAAGTAGTTAGTAATCGCAATATTGCGAATACATCGGTCGCAATTTTAAGAAGCTAAGATTCACTCCCAGTAGGCGGCGGCTTAGCGTGTGTAACTCTGCTAAATTCGCCTTGCGACCGATCAACTCGGAATGAGGGCCATAGCTCAGGCGCCTGCGTCAGATGGGTAACGGTGTAATTAGTGTGACGCGGTGTTAGGTGGGATTGGGATGGAGACGCTGAGGATAGGAGGAATGTGTATATAGCTCAGGCGCCTGCGTCAGATGGGTAACGGTGTAATTAGTGTGACGCGGTGTTAGGTGGGATTGGGATGGAGACACTGAGGATAGGAGGAATGTGTATATAGCTCAGGCCCCTGCGTCAGATGGGTAACGGTGTAATTAGTGTGACGCAGCGTTAGGTGGGATTGGGATGGAGACACTGAGGATAGGAGGAATGTGTATATAGCTCAGGCGCCTGCGTCAGATGGGTAACGGTGTAATTAGTGTAACGCAGTGTTAGGTGGGATTGGGATGGAGACACTGAGGATAGGAGGAATGTGTATATAGCTCAGGCGCCTGCGTCAGATGGGTAACGGTGTAATTAGTGTGACGCGGTGTTAGGTGGGATTGGGATGGAGACACGGAGGATAGGAGGAATGTGTATATAGCTCAGGCGCCTGCGTCAGATGGGTAACGGTGTAATTAGTGTGACGCGGTGTTAGGTGGGATTGGGATGGAGACACTGAGGATAGGAGGAATGTGTATATAGCTCAGGCCTCTGCGTCAGATGGGTAACGGTGTAATTAGTGTGACGCGGTGTTAGGTGGGATTGGGATGGAGACGCTGAGGATAGGAGGAATGTGTATATAGCTCAGGCCCCTGCGTCAGATGGGTAACGGTGTAATTAGTGTGACGCGGTGTTAGGTGGGATTGGGATGGAGACGCTGAGGATAGGAGGAATGTGTATATAGCTCAGGCGCCTGCGTCAGATGGGTAACGGTGTAATTAGTGTGATGCGGTGTTAGGTGGGATTGGGATGGAGACACCGAGGATAGGAGGAATGTGTATATAGTAGAGATGAGCGCCTGAAATTTTTCGGGTTTTGTGTTTTGGTTTTGGGTTCGGTTCCGCGGCCGTGTTTTGGGTTCGAACGCGTTTTGGCAAAACCTCACCGAATTATTTTTGTCGGATTCGGGTGTGTTTTGGATTCGGGTGTTTTTTTCCAAAAACACTAAAAAACAGCTTAAATCATAGAATTTGGGGGTCATTTTGATCCCAAAGTATTATTAACCTCAAAAACCATAATTTACACTCATTTTCAGTCTATTCTGAATACCTCACACCTCACAATATTATTTTTAGTCCTAAAATTTGCACCGAGGTCGCTGTGTGAGTAAGATAAGCGACCCTAGTGGCCGACACAAACACCGGGCCCATCTAGGAGTGGCACTGCAGTGTCACGCAGGATGTCCCTTCCAAAAAACCCTCCCCAAACAGCACATGACGCAAAGAAAAAAAGAGGCGCAATGAGGTAGCTGTGTGAGTAAGATTAGCGACCCTAGTGGCCGACACAAACACCGGGCCCATCTAGGAGTGGCACTGCAGTGTCACGCAGGATGGCCCTTCCAAAAAACCCTCCCCAAACAGCACATGACGCAAAGAAAAAAAGAGGCGCAATGAGGTAGCTGTGTGAGTAAGATTAGCGACCCTAGTGGCCGACACAAACACCGGGCCCATCTAGGAGTGGCACTGCAGTGTCACGCAGGATGGCCCTTCCAAAAAACCCTCCCCAAACAGCACATGACGCAAAGAAAAAAAGAGGCGCAATGAGGTAGCTGACTGTGTGAGTAAGATTAGCGACCCTAGTGGCCGACACAAACACCGGGCCCATCTAGGAGTGGCACTGCAGTGTCACGCAGGATGTCCCTTCCAAAAAACCCTCCCCAAACAGCACATGACGCAAAGAAAAAAAGAGGCGCAATGAGGTAGCTGTGTGAGTAAGATTAGCGACCCTAGTGGCCGACACAAACACCGGGCCCATCTAGGAGTGGCACTGCAGTGTCACGCAGGATGTCCCTTCCAAAAAACCCTCCCCAATCAGCACATGATGCAAAGAAAAAGAAAAGAAAAAAGAGGTGCAAGATGGAATTATCCTTGGGCCCTCCCACCCACCCTTATGTTGTATAAACAAAACAGGACATGCACACTTTAACCAACCCATCATTTCAGTGACAGGGTCTGCCACACGACTGTGACTGATATGACGGGTTGGTTTGGACCCCCCCCAAAAAAGAAGCAATTAATCTCTCCTTGCACAAACTGGCTCTACAGAGGCAAGATGTCCACCTCATCTTCACCCTCCGATATATCACCGTGTACATCCCCCTCCTCACAGATTATCAATTCGTCCCCACTGGAATCCACCATCTCAGCTCCCTGTGTACTTTGTGGAGGCAATTGCTGCTGGTCAATGTCTCCGCGGAGGAATTGATTATAATTCATTTTAATGAACATCATCTTCTCCACATTTTCTGGATGTAACCTCGTACGCCGATTGCTGACAAGGTGAGCGGCGGCACTAAACACTCTTTCGGAGTACACACTTGTGGGAGGGCAACTTAGGTAGAATAAAGCCAGTTTGTGCAAGGGCCTCCAAATTGCCTCTTTTTCCTGCCAGTATAAGTACGGACTGTGTGACGTGCCTACTTGGATGCGGTCACTCATATAATCCTCCACCATTCTATCAATGTTGAGAGAATCATATGCAGTGACAGTAGACGACATGTCCGTAATCGTTGTCAGGTCCTTCAGTCCGGACCAGATGTCAGCATCAGCAGTCGCTCCAGACTGCCCTGCATCACCGCCAGCGGGTGGGCTCGGAATTCTGAGCCTTTTCCTCGCACCCCCAGTTGCGGGAGAATGTGAAGGAGGAGATGTTGACAGGTCGCGTTCCGCTTGACTTGACAATTTTGTCACCAGCAGGTCTTTTAACCCCAGCAGACCTGTGTCTGCCGGAAAGAGAGATCCAAGGTAGGCTTTAAATCTAGGATCGAGCACGGTGGCCAAAATGTAGTGCTCTGATTTCAACAGATTGACCACCCGTGAATCCTTGTTAAGCGAATTAAGGGCTGCATCCACAAGTCCCACATGCCTAGCGGAATCGCTCCGTGTTAGCTCCTTCTTCAATGCCTCCAGCTTCTTCTGCAAAAGCCTGATGAGGGGAATGACCTGACTCAGGCTGGCAGTGTCTGAACTGACTTCACGTGTGGCAAGTTCAAAGGGCATCAGAACCTTGCACAACGTTGAAATCATTCTCCACTGCACTTGAGACAGGTGCATTCCATCTCCTATATCGTGCTCAATTGTATAGGCTTGAATGGCCTTTTGCTGCTCCTCCAACCTCTGAAGCATATAGAGGGTTGAATTCCACCTCGTTACCACTTCTTGCTTCAGATGATGGCAGGGCAGGTTCAGTAGTTTTTGGTGGTGCTCCAGTCTTCTGTACGTGGTGCCTGTACGCCGAAAGTGTCCCGCAATTTTTCTGGCCACCGACAGCATCTCTTGCACGCCCCTGTCGTTTTTTAAAAAATTCTGCACCACCAAATTCAAGGTATGTGCAAAACATGGGACGTGCTGGAATTTGCCCATATTTAATGCACACACAATATTGCTGGCGTTGTCCGATGCCACAAATCCACAGGAGAGTCCAATTGGGGTAAGCCATTCCGCGATGATCTTCCTCAGTTGCCGTAAGAGGTTTTCAGCTGTGTGCGTATTCTGGAAAGCGGTGATACAAAGCGTAGCCTGCCTAGGAAAGAGTTGGCGTTTGCGAGATGCTGCTACTGGTGCCGCCGCTGCTGTTCTTGCGGCGGGAGTCCATACATCTACCCAGTGGGCTGTCACAGTCATATAGTCCTGACCCTGCCCTGCTCCACTTGTCCACATGTCCGTGGTTAAGTGGACATTGGGTACAGCTGCATTTTTTAGGACACTGGTGACTCTTTTTCTGAGGTCTGTGTACATTTTCGGTATCGCCTGCCTAGAGAAATGGAACCTAGATGGTATTTGGTACCGGGGACACAGTACCTCCAACAAGTCTCTAGTTGGCTCTGCAGTAATGATGGATACCGGAACCACGTTTCTCACCACCCAGGATGCCAAGGCCTCAGTTATCCGCTTTGCAGTAGGATGACTGCTGTGATATTTCATCTTCCTCGCAAAGGACTGTTGAACAGTCAATTGCTTACTGGAAGTAGTACAAGTGGGCTTACGACTTCCCCTCTGGGATGACCATCGACTCCCAGCGGCAACAACAGCAGCGCCAGCAGCAGTAGGCGTTACACGCAAGGATGCATCGGAGGAATCCCAGGCAGGAGAGGACTCGTCAGACTTGCCAGTGACATGGCCTGCAGGACTATTGGCATTCCTGGGGAAGGAGGAAATTGACACTGAGGGAGTTGGTGGGGTGGTTTGCGTGAGCTTGGTTACAAGAGGAAGGGATTTACTGGTCAGTGGACTGCTTCCGCTGTCACCCAAAGTTTTTGAACTTGTCACTGACTTATTATGAATGCGCTGCAGGTGACGTATAAGGGAGGATGTTCCGAGGTGGTTAACGTCCTTACCCCTACTTATTACAGCTTGACAAAGGGAACACACGGCTTGACACCTGTTGTCCGCATTTCTGGTGAAATACCTCCACACCGAAGAGCTGATTTTTTTGGTATTTTCACCTGGCATGTCAACGGCCATATTCCTCCCACGGACAACAGGTGTCTCCCCGGGTGCCTGACTTAAACAAACCACCTCACCATCAGAATCCTTCTGGTCAATTTCCTCCCCAGCGCCAGCAACACCCATATCCTCCTCATCCTGGTGTACTTCAACACTGACATCTTCAATCTGACTATCAGGAACTGGACTGCGGGTGCTCCTTCCAGCACTTGCAGGGGGCATGCAAATAGTGGAAGGCGCATGCTCTTCACGTCCAGTGTTGGGAAGGTCAGGCATCGCAACCGACACAATTGGACTCTCCTTGTGGATTTGGGATTTCAAAGAACGCACAGTTCTTTGCGGTGCTTTTGCCAGCTTGAGTCTTTTCAGTTTTCTAGCGAGAGGCTGAGTGCTTCCATCCTCATGTGAAGCTGAACCACTAGCCATGAACATAGGCCAGGGCCTCAGCCGTTCCTTGCCACTCCGTGTGGTAAATGGCATATTGGCAAGTTTACGCTTCTCCTCCGACAATTTTATTTTAGGTTTTGGAGTCCTTTTTTTTCTGATATTTGGTGTTTTGGATTTGACATGCTCTGTACTATGACATTGGGCATCGGCCTTGGCAGACGACGTTGCTGGCATTTCATCGTCTCGGCCATGACTAGTGGCAGCAGCTTCAGCACGAGGTGGAAGTGGATCTTGATCTTTCCCTAATTTTGGAACCTCAACTTTTTTGTTCTCCATATTTTATAGGCAGAACTAAAAGGCACCTCAGGTAAACAATGGAGATGGATGGATTGGATACTAGTATACAATTATGGACGGACTGCCACGGTTAGGTGGTATAAAAAAACCACGGTTAGGTGGTATATATTGTAATACAATTATGGATGGACGGACTGCCTGCCGAGTGCCGACACAGAGGTAGCCACAGCCGTGAACTACCGCACTGTACACTGGTTGATAAAGAGATAGTAGTATACTCGTAACAACTAGTATGACTGACTATGACGGTATAAAGAATGAAAAAAAAAACACGGTTAGGTGGTATATATTGTAATACAATTATGGATGGACGGACTGCCTGCCGAGTTCCGACACAGAGGTAGCCACAGCCGTGAACTACCGCACTGTACACTGGTTGATAAAGAGATAGTAGTATACTCGTAACAACTAGTATGACTGACTATGACGGTATAAAGAATGAAAAAAAAACCACGGTTAGGTGGTATATATTATAATACAATTATGGATGGACGGACTGCCTGCCGACTGCCGACACAGAGGTAGCCACAGCCGTGAACTACCGCACTGTACACTGGTTGATAAAGAGATAGTAGTATACTCGTAACAACTAGTATGACACTATGACGGTATAAAGAATGAAAAAAAAACCACGGTTAGGTGGTATATATTATAATAATACAATTATGGATGGACGGACTGCCTGCCGAGTTCCGACACAGAGGTAGCCACAGCCGTGAACTACCGCACTGTACACTGGTTGATAAAGAGATAGTAGTATACTCGTAACAACTAGTATGACTGACTATGACGGTATAAAGAATGAAAAAAAAACCACGGTTAGGTGGTATATATTGTAATACAATTATGGATGGACGGACTGCCTGCCGAGTTCCGACACAGAGGTAGCCACAGCCGTGAACTACCGCACTGTACACTGGTTGATAAAGAGATAGTAGTATACTCGTAACAACTAGTATGACTGACTATGACGGTATAAAGAATGAAAAAAAAACCACGGTTAGGTGGTATATATTGTAATACAATTATGGATGGACGGACTGCCTGCCGAGTTCCGACACAGAGGTAGCCACAGCCGTGAACTACCGCACTGTACACTGGTTGATAAAGAGATAGTAGTATACTCGTAACAACTAGTATGACTGACTATGACGGTATAAAGAATGAAAAAAAAACCACGGTTAGGTGGTATATATTATAATACAATTATGGATGGACGGACTGCCTGCCGACTGCCGACACAGAGGTAGCCACAGCCGTGAACTACCGCACTGTACACTGGTTGATAAAGAGATAGTAGTATACTCGTAACAACTAGTATGACACTATGACGGTATAAAGAATGAAGAAAAAACCACGGTTAGGTGGTATATATTATAATACAATTATGGATGGACGGACTGCCTGCCGAGTGCCGACACAGAGGTAGCCACAGCCGTGAACTACCGCACTGTACACTGGTTGATAAAGAGATAGTAGTATACTCGTAACAACTAGTATGACTGACTATGACGGTATAAAGAATGAAAAAAAAACCACGGTTAGGTGGTATATATTATAATACAATTATGGATGGACGGACTGCCTGCCGACTGCCGACACAGAGGTAGCCACAGCCGTGAACTACCGCACTGTACACTGGTTGATAAAGAGATAGTAGTATACTCGTAACAACTAGTATGACACTATGACGGTATAAAGAATGAAAAAAAAAACCACGGTTAGGTGGTATATATTATAATACAATTATGGATGGACGGACTGCCTGCCGACTGCCGACACAGAGGTAGCCACAGCCGTGAACTACCGCACTGTACACTGGTTGATAAAGAGATAGTAGTATACTCGTAACAACTAGTATGACACTATGACGGTATAAAGAATGAAAAAAAAACCACGGTTAGGTGGTATATATTATAATAATACAATTATGGATGGACGGACTGCCTGCCGACTGCCGACACAGAGGTAGCCACAGCCGTGAACTACCGCACTGTACACTGGTTGATAAAGAGATAGTAGTATACTCGTAACAACTAGTATGACTATGACGACGGTATAAAGAAAGAAAAAAAAATACCACGGTTAGGTGGTATATAATTATACAATTATGGATGGACGGACTGCCTGCCGAGTGCCGACTGCCGACACAGAGGTAGCCACAGCCGTGAACTACCGCACTGTACTGTGTCTGCTGCTAATATAGACTGGTTGATAAAGAGATAGTATACAACAATATACTACTATACTGGTGGTCAGGCACTGGTCACCACTAGTCACACTGGCAGTGGCACTCCTGCAGCAAAAGTGTGCACTGTTTAATTTTAAATTAATATAATATTATGTACTCCTGGCTCCTGCTATAACAACCTGCAGTGCTCCCCAGTCTCCCCCACAATTATTATAAGCTTTTATACATTGATGTGCAGCACACTGGGCTGAGCTGAGTGCACACAGACTGAGTCACACTGTGTGACTGCTGTGTATCGTTTTTTTCAGGCAGAGAACGGATATAGCAGAGAACGGATATATTAAATAAAAGTTAACTTAACAACAACTGCACTGGTCACTGTGGTAAACTCTGTCTGCACAATCTCTCTCTCTCTCTCTCTCTTCTAATCTATTCTAATGGAGAGGACGCCAGCCACGTCCTCTCCCTATCAATCTCAATGCACGTGTGAAAATGGCGGCGACGCGCGGCTCCTTATATAGAATCCGAGTCTCGCGAGAATCCGACAGCGTCATGATGACGTTCGGGCGCGCTCGGGTTAACCGAGCAAGGCGGGAAGATCCGAGTCGCTCGGACCCGTGAAAAAAAAAGTGAAGTTCGTGCGGGTTCGGATTCAAAGAAACCGAACCCGCTCATCTCTAGTATATAGCTCAGGCCCCTGCGTCAGATGGGTAACGGTGTAATTAGTGTGATGCGGTGTTAGGTGGGATTGGGATGGAGACACTGAGGATAGGAGGAATGTGTATATAGATCAGGCCCCTGCGTCAGATGGGCAACGGTGTAATTAGTGTGACGCGGTGTTAGGTGGGATTGGGATGGAGACGCTGAGGATAGGAGGAATGTGTATATACCTCAGGCCCCTGCGTCAGATGGGTAACGGTGTAATTAGTGTGACGCGGTGTTAAGTGGGATTGGGATGGAGACACTGAGGATAGGAGGAATGTGTATATAGCTCAGGCCCCTGCGTCAGATGGGTAACGGTGTAATTAGTGTGACGCGGTGTTAAGTGGGATTGGGATGGAGACACTGAGGATAGGAGGAATGTGTATATAGCTCAGACCCCTGCGTCAGATGGGTAACGGTGTAATTAGTGTGACGCGGTGTTAGGTGGGATTGGGATGGAGACACTGAGGATAGGAGGAATGTGTATATAGCTCAGGCCCCTGTGCCAGATGGGTAACGGTGTAATTAGTGTGACGCGGTGTTAGGTGGGATTGGGATGGAGACACTGAGGATAGGAGGAATGTGTATATAGCTCAGACCCCTGCGTCAGATGGGTAACGGTGTAATTAGTGTGACGCAGTGTTAGGTGGGATTGGGATGGAGACGCTGAGGAAAGGAGGAATGTGTATATAGCTCAGGCCCCTGCGTCAGATGGGTAACGGTGTAATTAGTGTGACGCGGTGTTAGGTGGGATTGGGATGGAGACACTGAGGATAGGAGGAATGTGTATATAGATCAGGCCCCTGCGTCAGATGGGTAACGGTGTAATTAGTGTGACGCGACGTTAGGTGGGATTGGGATGGAAACACTGAGGATAGGAGGAATGTGTATATAGCTCAGGCCCCTGCGTCAGATGGGTAACGGTGTAATTAGTGTGACGCGGTGTTAGGTGGGATTGGGATGGAAACACTGAGGATAGGAGGAATGTGTATATAGATCAGGCCCCTGCGTCAGATGGGTAACGGTGTAATTAGTGTGACGCGGTGTTAGGTGGGATTGGGATGGAAACACTGAGGATAGGAGGAATGTGTATATAGCTCAGGCCCCTGCGTCAGATGGGTAACGGTGTAATTAGTGTGATGCGGCGTTAGGTGGGATTGGGATTGAGACACTTAGGATAGGAGGAATGTGTATATAGCTCAGGCCCCTGCGTCAGATGGGTAACGGTGTAATTAGTGTGACGCGGTGTTAGGTGGGTAACGGTGTAATTAGTGTGACGCGGTGTTAGGTGGGATTGGGATGGAGACGCTGAGGATAGGAGGAATGTGTATATGGCTCAGGCGCCTGCGTCAGATGGGTAACGGTGTAATTAGTGTGACGCGGTGTTAGGTGGGATTGGGATGGAGACACTGAGGATAGGAGGAATGTGTATATAGATCAGGCCCCCGCGTCAGATGGGTAACGGTGTAATTAGTGTGACGCGGTGTTAGGTGGAATTGGGATGGAGACACTGAGGATAGGAGGAATGTGTATATAGCTCAGGCCCCTGCGTCAGATGGGTAACGGTGTAATTAGTGTGACGCGGTGTTAGGTGGGTAACGGTGTAATTAGTGTGACGCGGTGTTAGGTGGGATTGGGATGGAGACGCTGAGGATAGGAGGAATGTGTATATAGTTCAGGCCCCTGCGTCAGATGGGTAACGGTGTAATTAGTGTGACGCGGTGTTAGGTGGGATTGGGATGGAGACACTGAGGATAGGAGGAATGTGTATATAGATCAGGCCCCTGCGTCAGATGGGTAACGGTGTAATTAGTGTGACGCGGTGTTAGGTGGGATTGGGATGGAGACGCTGAGGATAGGAGGAATGTGTATATAGATCAGGCACCTGCGTCAGATGGGTAACGGTGTAATTAGTGTGACGCGGTGTTAGGTGGAATTGGGATGGAGACACTGAGGATAGGAGGAATGTGTATATAGATCAGGCCCCTGCGTCAGATGGGTAACGGTGTAATTAGTGTGACGCGGTGTTAGGTGGAATTGGGATGGAGACACTGAGGATAGGAGGAATGTGTATATAGCTCAGGCCCCTGCGTCAGATGGGTAACGGTGTAATTAGTGTGACGCGGCGTTAGGTGGGATTGGGATGGAGACACTGAGGATAGGAGGAATGTGTATATAGATCAGGCCCCTGCGTCAGATGGGTAACGGTGTAATTAGTGTGACGCGGTGTTAGGTGGAATTGGGATGGAGACACTGAGGATAGGAGGAATGTGTATATAGCTCAGGCCCCTGCGTCAGATGGGTAACGGTGTAATTAGTGTGACGCGTTGTTAGGTGGGATTGGGATGGAGACGCTGAGGATAGGAGGAATGTGTGTATAGCTCAGACCCCTGCGTCAGATGGGTAACGGTGTAATTAGTGTGATGCGGTGTTAGGTGGGATTGGGATGGAGACGCTGAGGATAGGAGGAATGTGTATATAGCTCAGGCCCCTGCGTCAGATGGGTAACGGTGTAATTAGTGTGATGCGGTGTTAGGTGGGATTGGGATGGAGACGCTGAGGATAGGAAGAATGTGTATATAGCTCAGGCCCCTGCGTCAGATGGGTAACGGTGTAATTAGTGTGACGCGGTGTTAGGTGGGATTGGGATGGAGACGCTGAGGATAGGAGGAATGTGTATATTGCTCAGGCCCCTGCGTCAGATGGGTAACGGTGTAATTAGTGTGACGCGGTGTTAGGTGGGATTGGGATGGAGACACTGAGGATAGGAGGAATGTTTATATAGCTCAGGCCCCTGCGTCAGATGGGTAACGGTGTAATTAGTGTGACGCGGTGTTAGGTGGGATTGGGATGGAGACACTGAGGATAGGAGGAAAGTATATATAGCTCAGGCGCCTGCGTCAGATGGGTAACGGTGTAATTAGTGTGACGTGGTGTTAGGTGGGATTGGGATGGAGACACTGAGGATAGGAGGAATGTGTATATAGATCAGGCACGTGCGTCAGATGGGTAACGGTGTAATTAGTGTGACGCGGTGTTAGGTGGGATGGAGACGCTGAGGATAGGAGGAATGTGTATATAGCTCAGGTCCCTGCGTCAGATGGGTAACGGTGTAATTAGTGTGACGCGGTGTTAGGTGGGATTGGGATGGAGACGCTGAGGATAGGAGGAATGTGTATATAGCTCAGGCCCCTGCGTCAGATGGGTAACGGTGTAATTAGTGTGACGCGGTGTTAGGTGGGATTGGGATGGAGACGCTGAGGATAGGAGGAATGTGTATATAGCTCAGGCCCCTGCGACAGATGGGTAACGGTGTAATTAGTGTGACGCGGTGTTAGGTGGGATTGGGATGGAGACGCTGAGGATAGGAGGAATGTGTATATAGATCAGGCCCCTGCGTCAGATGGGTAACAGTGTAATTAGTGTGATGCGGCGTTAGGTGGGATTGGGATGGAGACGCTGAGAATAGCAGGAATGTGTATATAGCTCAGGCCCTTGCGTCAGATGGGTAACGGTGTAATTAGTGTGACGCGGTGTGTTAGGTGGGATTGGAATGGAGACGCTGAGGATAGGAGGAATGTGTATATAGTTTAGGCCCCTGCGTCAGATGGGTAATGGTGTAATTTGTATGACGCGGTGTTAGGTAGGATTGGGATGGAGACACTGAGGATAGGAGGAATGTGTATATAGCTCAGGTCCCTGCGTCAGATGGGTAACGGTGTAATTAGTGTGACGCGGTGTTAGGTAGGATTGGGATGGAGACGCTGAGGATAGGAGGAATGTGTATATAGATCAGGCCCCTGCGTCAGATGGGTAACGGTGTAATTAGTGTGACGCGGTGTTAGGTGGGATTGGGATGGAGACGCTGAGGATAGGAGGAATGTGTATATAGCTCAGGCCCCTGCGTCAGATGGGTAACGGTGTAATTAGTGTGACGCGGTGTTAGGTAGGATTGGGATGGAGACACTGAGGATAGGAGGAATGTGTATATAGCTCAGGCCCCTGCGTCAGATGGGTAACGGTGTAATTAGTGTGACGCGGTGTTAGGTAGGATTGGGATGGAGACACTGAGGATAGGAGGAATGTGTATATAGCTCAGGCCCCTGCGTCAGATGGGTAACGGTGTAATTAGTGTGACGCGGTGTTAGGTGGGATTGGGATGGAGACGCTGAGGATAGGAGGAATGTGTATATAGCTCAGGCCCCTGCGTCAGATGGGTAACGGTGTAATTAGTGTGACGCGGTGTTAGGTAGGATTGGGATGGAGACACTGAGGATAGGAGGAATGTGTATATAGCTCAGGCCCCTGCGTCAGATGGGTAACGGTGTAATTAGTGTGACGCGACGTTAGGTGGGATTGGGATGGAAACACTGAGGATAGGAGGAATGTGTATATAGCTCAGGCCCCTGCGTCAGATGGGTAACGGTGTAATTAGTGTGACGTGGTGTTAGGTGGGATTGGGATGGAGACACTGAGGATAGGAGGAATGTGTATATAGATCAGGCCCCTGCGTCAGATGGGTAACGGTGTAATTAGTGTGACGCGACGTTAGGTGGGATTGGGATGGAAACACTGAGGATAGGAGGAATGTGTATATAGCTCAGGCCCCTGCGTCAGATGGGTAACGGTGTAATTAGTGTGACGTGGTGTTAGGTGGGATTGGGATGGAGACACTGAGGATAGGAGGAATGTGTATATAGATCAGGCCCCTGCGTCAGATGGGTAACGGTGTAATTAGTGTGACGCGACGTTAGGTGGGATTGGGATGGAAACACTGAGGATAGGAGGAATGTGTATATAGCTCAGGCCCCTGCGTCAGATGGGTAACGGTGTAATTAGTGTGACGTGGTGTTAGGTGGGATTGGGATGGAGACACTGAGGATAGGAGGAATGTGTATATAGATCAGGCCCCTGCGTCAGATGGGTAACGGTGTAATTAGTGTGACGCGACGTTAGGTGGGATTGGGATGGAAACACTGAGGATAGGAGGAATGTGTATATAGCTCAGGCCCCTGCGTCAGATGGGTAACGGTGTAATTAGTGTGACGCGGTGTTAGGTGGGATTGGGATGGAAACACTGAGGATAGGAGGAATGTGTATATAGATCAGGCCCCTGCGTCAGATGGGTAACGGTGTAATTAGTGTGACGCGGTGTTAGGTGGGATTGGGATGGAAACACTGAGGATAGGAGGAATGTGTATATAGCTCAGGCCCCTGCGTCAGATGGGTAACGGTGTAATTAGTGTGACGCGGTGTTAGGTGGGTAACGGTGTAATTAGTGTGACGCGGTGTTAGGTGGGATTGGGATGGAGACGCTGAGGATAGGAGGAATGTGTATATATAGTTCAGGCCCCTGCGTCAGATGGGTAACGGTGTAATTAGTGTGATGCGGCGTTAGGTGGGATTGGGATGGAGACGCTGAAGATAGCAGGAATGTGTATATAGCTCAGGCCCCTGCGTCAGATGGGTAACGGTGTAATTAGTGTGACGCGGTGTGTTAGGTGGGATTGGGATGGAGATGCTGAGGATAGCAGGAATGTGTATATAGCTCAGGCCCCTGCGTCAGATGGGTAACGGTGTAATTAGTGTGACGTGGTGTTAGGTGGGATTGGGATGGAGATGCTGAGGATAGGAGGAATGTGTATATAGCTCAGGCCCCTGCGTCAGATGGGTAACGGTGTAATTAGTGTGACGCGATGTTAGGTGGGATTGGGATGGAGACACTGAGGATAGGAGGAATGTGTATATAGCTCAGGCCCCTGTGTCAGATGGGTAACGGTGTAATTAGTGTGATGCGGTGTTAGGTGGGATTGGGATGGAGACGCTGAGGATAGGAGGAATGTGTATATAGCTCAGGCCCCTGCGTCAGATGGGTAACGGTGTAATTAGTGTGACGCGGTGTTAGGTGGGATTGGGATGGAGACGCTGAGGATAGGAGGAATGTGTATATAGCTCAGGCCCCTGCGTCAGATGGGTAACGGTGTAATTAGTGTGACGCGGTGTTAGGTAGGATTGGGATGGAGACACTGAGGATAGGAGGAATGTGTATATAGCTCAGGCCCCTGCGTCAGATGGGTAACGGTGTAATTAGTGTGACGCGACGTTAGGTGGGATTGGGATGGAAACACTGAGGATAGGAGGAATGTGTATATAGCTCAGGCCCCTGCGTCAGATGGGTAACGGTGTAATTAGTGTCATGTGGTGTTAGGTGGGATTGGGATGGAGACACTGAGGATAGGAGGAATGTGTATATAGATCAGGCCCCTGCGTCAGATGGGTAACGGTGTAATTAGTGTGACGCGACGTTAGGTGGGATTGGGATGGAAACACTGAGGATAGGAGGAATGTGTATATAGCTCAGGCCCCTGCGTCAGATGGGTAACGGTGTAATTAGTGTGACGTGGTGTTAGGTGGGATTGGGATGGAGACACTGAGGATAGGAGGAATGTGTATATAGATCAGGCCCCTGCGTCAGATGGGTAACGGTGTAATTAGTGTGACGCGACGTTAGGTGGGATTGGGATGGAAACACTGAGGATAGGAGGAATGTGTATATAGCTCAGGCCCCTGCGTCAGATGGGTAACGGTGTAATTAGTGTGACGCGGTGTTAGGTGGGATTGGGATGGAAACACTGAGGATAGGAGGAATGTGTATATAGATCAGGCCCCTGCGTCAGATGGGTAACGGTGTAATTAGTGTGACGCGACGTTAGGTGGGATTGGGATGGAAACACTGAGGATAGGAGGAATGTGTATATAGCTCAGGCCCCTGCGTCAGATGGGTAACGGTGTAATTAGTGTGACGTGGTGTTAGGTGGGATTGGGATGGAGACACTGAGGATAGGAGGAATGTGTATATAGATCAGGCCCCTGCGTCAGATGGGTAACGGTGTAATTAGTGTGACGCGACGTTAGGTGGGATTGGGATGGAAACACTGAGGATAGGAGGAATGTGTATATAGCTCAGGCCCCTGCGTCAGATGGGTAACGGTGTAATTAGTGTGACGTGGTGTTAGGTGGGATTGGGATGGAGACACTGAGGATAGGAGGAATGTGTATATAGATCAGGCCCCTGCGTCAGATGGGTAACGGTGTAATTAGTGTGACGCGACGTTAGGTGGGATTGGGATGGAAACACTGAGGATAGGAGGAATGTGTATATAGCTCAGGCCCCTGCGTCAGATGGGTAACGGTGTAATTAGTGTGACGCGGTGTTAGGTGGGATTGGGATGGAAACACTGAGGATAGGAGGAATGTGTATATAGATCAGGCCCCTGCGTCAGATGGGTAACGGTGTAATTAGTGTGACGCGGTGTTAGGTGGGATTGGGATGGAAACACTGAGGATAGGAGGAATGTGTATATAGCTCAGGCCCCTGCGTCAGATGGGTAACGGTGTAATTAGTGTGACGCGGTGTTAGGTGGGTAACGGTGTAATTAGTGTGACGCGGTGTTAGGTGGGATTGGGATGGAGACGCTGAGGATAGGAGGAATGTGTATATATAGTTCAGGCCCCTGCGTCAGATGGGTAACGGTGTAATTAGTGTGATGCGGCGTTAGGTGGGATTGGGATGGAGACGCTGAAGATAGCAGGAATGTGTATATAGCTCAGGCCCCTGCGTCAGATGGGTAACGGTGTAATTAGTGTGACGCGGTGTGTTAGGTGGGATTGGGATGGAGACGCTGAGGATAGCAGGAATGTGTATATAGCTCAGGCCCCTGCGTCAGATGGGTAACGGTGTAATTAGTGTGACGTGGTGTTAGGTGGGATTGGGATGGAGACGCTGAGGATAGGAGGAATGTGTATATAGCTCAGGCCCCTGCGTCAGATGGGTAACGGTGTAATTAGTGTGACGCGATGTTAGGTGGGATTGGGATGGAGACACTGAGGATAGGAGGAATGTGTATATAGCTCAGGCCCCTGTGTCAGATGGGTAACGGTGTAATTAGTGTGATGCGGTGTTAGGTGGGATTGGGATGGAGACGCTGAGGATAGGAGGAATGTGTATATAGCTCAGGCCCCTGCGTCAGATGAGTAACGGTGTAATTAGTGTGACGCGGTGTTAGGTGGGATTGGGATGGAGACGCTGAGGATAGGAGGAATGTGTATATAGCTCAGGCCCCTGCGTCAGATAGGTAACGGTGTAATTAGTGTGACGCGGTGTTAGGTGGGATTGGGATGGAGACACTGAGGATAGGAGGAATGTGTATATAGCTCAGGCCCCTGTGTCAGATGGGTAACGGTGTAATTAGTGTGACGCGGTGTTAGGTGGGATTGGGATGGAGACACTGAGGATAGGAGGAATGTGTATATAGCTCAGACCCCTGCGTCAGATGGGTAACGGTGTAATTAGTGTGACGCAGTGTTAGGTGGGATTGGGATGGAGACGCTGAGGATAGGAGGAATGTGTATATAGCTCAGGCCCCTGCGTCAGATGGGTAACGGTGTAATTAGTGTGACGCGGTGTTAGGTGGGATTGGAATGGAGACACTGAGGATAGGAGGAATGTGTATATGGGCCCTCATTCCGAGTTGTTCGCTCGTTCTTTTTCATCGCATCGCAGTGAAAATCCGCTTAGTACGCATGCGCAAAGTTCGCACTGCGACTGCGCCAAGTAACTTTACTATGAAGAAAGTATTTTTACTCACGGCTTTTTCTTCGCTCCGGCGATCGTAATGTGATTGACAGGAAATGGGTGTTACTGGGCGGAAACACGGCGTTTCAGGGGCGTGTGGCTGAAAACGCTACCGTTTCCGGAAAAAACGCAGGAGTGGCCGGAGAAACGGTGGGAGTGCCTGGGCGAACGCTGGGTGTGTTTGTGACGTCAACCAGGAACGACAAGCACTGAACTGATCGCACAGGCAGAGTAAGTCTGGAGCTACTCTGAAACTGCTAAGTAGTTAGTAATCGCAATATTGCGAATACATCGGTCGCAATTTTAAGAAGCTAAGATTCACTCCCAGTAGGCGGCGGCTTAGCGTGTGTAACTCTGCTAAATTCGCCTTGCGACCGATCAACTCGGAATGAGGGCCATAGCTCAGGCCCCTGCGTCAGATGGGTAACGGTGTAATTAGTGTGACACGGCGTTAGGTGGGATTGGGATGGAGACACTGAGGATAGGAGGAATGTGTATATAGATCAGGCACCTGCGTCAGATGGGTAACGGTGTAATTAGTGTGACGCGACGTTAGGTGGGATTGGGATGGAAACACTGAGGATAGGAGGAACGTGTATATAGCTCAGGCCCCTGCGTCAGATGGGTAACGGTGTAATTAGTGTGACGCGGTGTTAGGTGGGATTGGGATGGAAACACTGAGGATAGGAGGAATGTGTATATAGATCAGGCCCCTGTGTCAGATGGGTAACGGTGTAATTAGTGTGACGCGGTGTTAGGTGGGATTGGGATGGAAACACTGAGGATAGGAGGAATGTGTATATAGCTCAGGCCCCTGCGTCAGATGGGTAACGGTGTAATTAGTGTGATGCGGCGTTAGGTGGGATTGGGATTGAGACACTTAGGATAGGAGGAATGTGTATATAGCTCAGGCCCCTGCGTCAGATGGGTAACGGTGTAATTAGTGTGACGCGGTGTTAGGTGGGTAACGGTGTAATTAGTGTGACGCGGTGTTAGGTGGGATTGGGATGGAGACGCTGAGGATAGGAGGAATGTGTATATAGCTCAGGCGCCTGCGTCAGATGGGTAACGGTGTAATTAGTGTGACGCGGTGTTAGGTGGGATTGGGATGGATACACTGAGGATAGGAGGAATGTGTATATAGATCAGGCCCCTGCGTCAGATGGGTAACGGTGTCATTAGTGTGACGCGGTGTTAGGTGGAATTGGGATGGAGACACTGAGGATAGGAGGAATGTGTATATAGCTCAGGCCCCTGCGTCAGATGGGTAACGGTGTAATTAGTGTGACGCGGTGTTAGGTGGGTAACGGTGTAATTAGTGTGACGCGGTGTTAGGTGGGATTGGGATGGAGACGCTGAGGATAGGAGGAATGTGTATATAGCTCAGGCCCCTGCGTCAGATGGGTAACGGTGTAATTAGTGTGACGCGGTGTTAGGTGGGATTGGGATGGAAACACTGAGGATAGGAGGAATGTGTATATAGCTCAGGCCCCTGCGTCAGATGGGTAACGGTGTAATTAGTGTGACGCAGCGTTAGGTGGGTAACGGTGTAATTAGTGTGACGCGGTGTTAGGTGGGATTGGGATTGAGACACTTAGGATAGGAGGAATGTGTATATAGCTCAGGCCCCTGCGTCAGATGGGTAACGGTGTAATTAGTGTGACGCAGTGTTAGGTGGGTAACGGTGTAATTAGTGTGACGCGGTGTTAGGTGGAATTGGGATGGAGACGCTGAGGATAGGAGGAATGTGTATATAGCTCAGGCCCCTGCGTCAGATGGGTAACGGTGTAATTAGTGTGACGCGGTGTTAGGTGGGATTGGGATGGAGACGCTGAGGATAGGAGGAATGTGTATATAGCTCAGGCCCCTGCGTCAGATGGGTAACGGTGTAATTAGTGTGATGCGGTGTTAGGTGGGATTGGGATGGAGACGCTGAGGATAGGAGGAATGTGTATATAGCTCAGGTCCCTGCGTCAGATGGGTAACGGTGTAATTAGTGTGACGCGGTGTTAGGTGGGATTGGGATGGAGACACTGAGGATAGGAGGAATGTGTATATAGCTCAGGCCCCTGCGTCAGATGGGTAACGGTGTAATTAGTGTGACGCGGTGTTAGGTGGGATTGGGATGGAGACACTGAGGATAGGAGGAATGTGTATATAGCTCAGGCCCCTGCGTCAGATGGGTAACGGTGTAATTAGTGTGACGCGGTGTTAGGTGGGATTGGGATGGAGACACTGAGGATAGGAGGAATGTGTATATAGCTCAGGCCCCTGCGTCAGATGGGTAACGGTGTAATTAGTGTGACGCAGTGTTAGGTGGGATTGGGATGGAGACGCTGAGGATAGGAGGAATGTGTATATAGCTCAGGCGCCTGCGTCAGATGGGTAACGGTGTAATTAGTGTGACGCGGCGTTAGGTGGGATTGGGATGGAGACGCTGAGGATAGGAGGAATGTGTATATAGTTCAGGCCCCTGCGTCAGATGGGTAACGGTGTAATTAGTGTGACGCGGTGTTAGGTGGGATTGGGATGGAGACACTGAGGATAGGATGAATGTGTATATAGATCAGGCCCCTGCGTCAGATGGGTAACGGTGTAATTAGTGTGACGCGGTGTTAGGTGGGATTGGGATGGAGACACTGAGGATAGGAGGAATGTGTATATAGTTCAGGCCCCTGCGTCAGATGGGTAACGGTGTAATTAGTGTGACGCAGCGTTAGGTGGGATTGGGATGGAGACGCTGAGGATAGGAGGAATGTGTATACAGATCAGGACCCTGCGTCAGATGGGTAACGGTGTAATTAGTGTGACGCGGCGTTAGGTGGGATTGGGATGGAGACACTGAGGATAGGAGGAATGTGTATATAGCTCAGGCCCCTGCGTCAGATGGGTAACGGTGTAATTTGTATGACGCGGTGTTAGGTAGGATTGGGATGGAGACACTGAGGATAGGAGGAATGTGTATATAGCTCAGGCCAATGCGTCAGATGGGTAACGGTGTAATTAGTGTGACGCGGTGTTAGGTGGGATTGGGATGGAGACGCTGAGGATAGGAGGAATGTGTATATAGCTCAGGCCCCTGCGTCAGATAGGTAACGGTGTAATTAGTGTGACGCGGTGTTAGGTGGGATTGGGATGGAGACGCTGAGGATAGGAGGAATGTGTATATAGATCAGGCCCCTGCGTCAGATGGGTAACGGTGTAATTAGTGTGACGCAGCGTTAGGTGGGATTGGGATGGAGACACTGAGGATAGGAGGAATGTGTATATAGCTCAGGCCCCTGCGTCAGATAGGTAACGGTGTAATCAGTGTGACGCAGTGTTAGGTGGGATTGGGATGGAGACGCTGAGGATAGGAGGAATGTGTATATAGCTCAGGACCCTGCGTCAGATGGGTAACGGTGTAATTAGTGTGATGCAGCGTTAGGTGGGATTGGGATGGAGACGCTGAGGATAGGAGGAATGTGTATATAGCTCAGGCCCCTGCGTCAGATGGGTAACGGTGTAATTAGTAGAGATGAGCGGGTTCGGTTTCTCTGAATCCGAACCCGCCAGAACTTCATGTTTTTTTTCACGAGTCCGAGCGACTCGGATCTTCCCGCCTTGCTCGGTTAACCCGAGCGCGCCCGAACGTCATCATGACGCTGTCGGATTCTCGCGAGGCTCGGATTCTATCGCGAGACTCGGATTCTATATAAGGAGCCGCGCGTCGCCGCCATTTTCACACGTGCATTGAGATTGATAGGGAGAGGACGTGGCTGGCGTCCTCTCCGTTTAGACACTTGATTTACTAATTTTGGGGAGCATTAGGAGTACTCAGTAGTGTACAGTGCAGAGTTTTGCTGATAGTGACCAGTGACCACCACTTTTATTTATAATCCGTTCTCTGCCTGAAAAAAGCGATACACAGCACACAGTGACTCAGTCACATACATACCATATCTGTGTGCACTGCTCAGGCTCAGGCCAGTGTGCTGCATCATCTATATATATTATATATCTGTCTGACTGCTCAGCTCACACAGCTTATAATTGTGGGGGAGACTGGGGAGCACTACTGCAGTGCCAGTTATAGGTTATAGCAGGAGCCAGGAGTACATAATATTATATTAAAATTAAACAGTGCACACTTTTGCTGCAGGAGTGCCACTGCCAGTGTGACTAGTGACCAGTGACCTGACCACCAGTATATAATATTAGTAGTATACTATCTCTTTATCAACCAGTCTATATTAGCAGCAGACACAGTACAGTGCGGTAGTTCACGGCTGTGGCTACCTCTGTGTCGGCACTCGGCAGCCCGTCCATAATTGTATATACCAGTGACCTAACCGTGGTTTTTTTTTCTTTCTTTATACATACATACTAGTTACGAGTATACTATCTCTTTATCAACCAGTCTATATATTAGCAGCAGACAGTACAGTGCGGTAGTTCACGGCTGTGGCTACCTCTGTGTCGGCACTCGGCAGCCCGTCCATAATTGTATATACCAGTGACCTAACCGTGGTTTTTTTTTCTTTCTTTATACATACATACTAGTTACGAGTATACTATCTCTTTATCAACCAGTCTATATATTAGCAGCAGACACAGTACAGTGCGGTAGTTCACGGCTGTGGCTACCTCTGTGTCGGCACTCGGCAGCCCGTCCATAATTGTATATACCAGTGACCTAACCGTGGTTTTTTTTTCTTTCTTTATACATACATACTAGTTACGAGTATACTATCTCTTTATCAACCAGTCTATATATTAGCAGCAGACACAGTACAGTGCGGTAGTTCACGGCTGTGGCTACCTCTGTGTCGGCACTCGGCAGCCCGTCCATAATTGTATATACCACCTAACCGTGGTTTTTTTTTCTTTCTTTATACATACATACTGGTTACGAGTATACTATCTCTTTATCAACCAGTCTATATATTAGCAGCAGACACAGTACAGTGCGGTAGTTCACGGCTGTGGCTACCTCTGTGTCGGCACTCGGCAGCCCGTCCATAATTGTATATACCAGTGACCTAACCGTGGTTTTTTTTTCTTTCTTTATACATACATACTAGTTACGAGTATACTATCTCTTTATCAACCAGTCTATATAATAGCAGCAGACACAGTACAGTGCGGTAGTTCACGGCTGTGGCTACCTCTGTGTCGGCACTCGGCAGCCCGTCCATAATTGTATATACCAGTGACCTAACCGTGGTTTTTTTTTCTTTCTTTATACATACATACTAGTTACGAGTATACTATCTCTTTATCAACCAGTCTATATATTAGCAGCAGACACAGTACAGTGCGGTAGTTCACGGCTGTGGCTACCTCTGTGTCGGCACTCGGCAGCCCGTCCATAATTGTATATACCAGTGACCTAACCGTGGTTTTTTTTTCTTTCTTTATACATACATACTAGTTACGAGTATACTATCTCTTTATCAACCAGTCTATATATTAGCAGCAGACACAGTACAGTGCGGTAGTTCACGGCTGTGGCTACCTCTGTGTCGGCACTCGGCAGCCCGTCCATAATTGTATATACCAGTGACCTAACCGTGGTTTTTTTTTCTTTCTTTATACATACATACTAGTTACGAGTATACTATCTCTTTATCAACCAGTCTATATATTAGCAGCAGACACAGTACAGTGCGGTAGTTCACGGCTGTGGCTACCTCTGTGTCGGCACTCGGCAGCCCGTCCATAATTGTATATACCAGTGACCTAACCGTGTTTTTTTTTTCTTTCTTTCTACATACATACTAGTTACGAGTATACTATCTCTTTATCAACCAGTCTATATATTAGCAGCAGACACAGTACAGTGCGGTAGTTCACGGCTGTGGCTACCTCTGTGTCGGCACTCGGCAGCCCGTCCATAATTGTATATACCAGTGACCTAACCGTGGTTTTTTTTTCTTTCTTTATACATACATACTAGTTACGAGTATACTATCTCTTTATCAACCAGTCTATATATTAGCAGCAGACACAGTACAGTGCGGTAGTTCACGGCTGTGGCTACCTCTGTGTCGGCACTCGGCAGCCCGTCCATAATTGTATATACCAGTGACCTAACCGTGGTTTTTTTTTCTTTCTTTATACATACATACTAGTTACGAGTATACTATCTCTTTATCAACCAGTCTATATATTAGCAGCAGACACAGTACAGTGCGGTAGTTCACGGCTGTGGCTACCTCTGTGTCGGCACTCGGCAGCCCGTCCATAATTGTATATACCAGTGACCTAACCGTGGTTTTTTTTTCTTTCTTTATACATACATACTAGTTACGAGTATACTATCTCTTTATCAACCAGTCTATATATTAGCAGCAGACACAGTACAGTGCGGTAGTTCACGGCTGTGGCTACCTCTGTGTCGGCACTCGGCAGCCCGTCCATAATTGTATATACCACCTAACCGTGGTTTTTTTTTCTTTCTTTATACATACATACTAGTTACGAGTATACTATCTCTTTATCAACCAGTCTATATATTAGCAGCAGACACAGTACAGTGCGGTAGTTCACGGCTGTGGCTACCTCTGTGTCGGCACTCGGCAGCCCGTCCATAATTGTATACTAGTATCCAATCCATCCATCTCCATTGTTTACCTGAGGTGCCTTTTAGTTGTGCCTATTAAAATATGGAGAACAAAAATGTTGAGGTTCCAAAATTAGGGAAAGATCAAGATCCACTTCCACCTCGTGCTGAAGCTGCTGCCACTAGTCATGGCCGAGACGATGAAATGCCAGCAACGTCGTCTGCCAAGGCCGATGCCCAATGGCATAGTACAGAGCATGTCAAAACCAAAACACCAAATATCAGTAAAAAAAGGACTCCAAAACCTAAAATAAAATTGTCGGAGGAGAAGCGTAAACTTGCCAATATGCCATTTACCACACGGAGTGGCAAGGAACGGCTGAGGCCCTGGCCTATGTTCATGGCTAGTGGTTCAGCTTCACATGAGGATGGAAGCACTCAGCCTCTCGCTAGAAAACTGAAAAGACTCAAGCTGGCAAAAGCACCGCAAAGAACTGTGCGTTCTTTGAAATCCCAAATCCACAAGGAGAGTCCAATTGTGTCGGTTGCGATGCCTGACCTTCCCAACACTGGACGTGAAGAGCATGCGCCTTCCACCATTTGCACGCCCCCTGCAAGTGCTGGAAGGAGCACCCGCAGTCCAGTTCCTGATAGTCAGATTGAAGATGTCAGTGTTGAAGTACACCAGGATGAGGATATGGGTGTTGCTGGCGCTGGGGAGGAAATTGACCAGGAGGATTCTGATGGTGAGGTGGTTTGTTTAAGTCAGGCACCCGGGGAGACACCTGTTGTCCGTGGGAGGAATATGGCCGTTGACATGCCAGGTGAAAATACCAAAAAAATCAGCTCTTCGGTGTGGAGGTATTTCACCAGAAATGCGGACAACAGGTGTCAAGCCGTGTGTTCCCTTTGTCAAGCTGTAATAAGTAGGGGTAAGGACGTTAACCACCTCGGAACATCCTCCCTTATACGTCACCTGCAGCGCATTCATAATAAGTCAGTGACAAGTTCAAAAACTTTGGGTGACAGCGGAAGCAGTCCACTGACCAGTAAATCCCTTCCTCTTGTAACCAAGCTCACGCAAACCACCCCACCAACTCCCTCAGTGTCAATTTCCTCCTTCCCCAGGAATGCCAATAGTCCTGCAGGCCATGTCACTGGCAAGTCTGACGAGTCCTCTCCTGCCTGGGATTCCTCCGATGCATCCTTGCGTGTAACGCCTACTGCTGCTGGCGCTGCTGTTGTTGCCGCTGGGAGTCGATGGTCATCCCATAGGGGAAGTCGTAAGCCCACTTGTACTACTTCCAGTAAGCAATTGACTGTTCAACAGTCCTTTGCGAGGAAGATGAAATATCACAGCAGTCATCCTACTGCAAAGCGGATAACTGAGTCCTTGACAACTATGTTGGTGTTAGACGTGCGTCCGGTATCCGCCGTTAGTTCACAGGGAACTAGACAATTTATTGAGGCAGTGTGCCCCCGTTACCAAATACCATCTAGGTTCCACTTCTCTAGGCAGGCGATACCGAGAATGTACACGGACGTCAGAAAAAGACTCACCAGTCTCCTAAAAAATGCAGTTGTACCCAATGTCCACTTAACCACGGACATGTGGACAAGTGGAGCAGGGCAGGGTCAGGACTATATGACTGTGACAGCCCACTGGGTAGATGTATGGACTCCCGCCGCAAGAACAGCAGCGGCGGCACCAGTAGCAGCATCTCGCAAACGCCAACTCTTTCCTAGGCAGGCTACGCTTTGTATCACCGCTTTCCAGAATACGCACACAGCTGAAAACCTCTTACGGCAACTGAGGAAGATCATCGCGGAATGGCTTACCCCAATTGGACTCTCCTGTGGATTTGTGGCATCGGACAACGCCAGCAATATTGTGTGTGCATTAAATATGGGCAAATTCCAGCACGTCCCATGTTTTGCACATACCTTGAATTTGGTGGTGCAGAATTTTTTAAAAAACGACAGGGGCGTGCAAGAGATGCTGTCGGTGGCCAGAAAAATTGCGGGACACTTTCGGCGTACAGGCACCACGTACAGAAGACTGGAGCACCACCAAAAACTACTGAACCTGCCCTGCCATCATCTGAAGCAAGAAGTGGTAACGAGGTGGAATTCAACCCTCTATATGCTTCAGAGGTTGGAGGAGCAGCAAAAGGCCATTCAAGCCTATACAATTGAGCACGATATAGGAGATGGAATGCACCTGTCTCAAGTGCAGTGGAGAATGATTTCAACGTTGTGCAAGGTTCTGATGCCCTTTGAACTTGCCACACGTGAAGTCAGTTCAGACACTGCCAGCCTGAGTCAGGTCATTCCCCTCATCAGGCTTTTGCAGAAGAAGCTGGAGGCATTGAAGAAGGAGCTAAAAGGGAGCGATTCCGCTAGGCATGTGGGACTTGTGGATGCAGCCCTTAATTCGCTTAACAAGGATTCACGGGTGGTCAATCTGTTGAAATCAGAGCACTACATTTTGGCCACCGTGCTCGATCCTAGATTTAAAGCCTACCTTGGATCTCTCTTTCCGGCAGACACAGGTCTGCTGGGGTTGAAAGACCTGCTGGTGACAAAATTGTCAAGTCAAGCGGAACGCGACCTGTCAACATCTCCTCCTTCACATTCTCCCGCAACTGGGGGTGCGAGGAAAAGGCTCAGAATTCCGAGCCCACCCGCTGGCGGTGATGCAGGGCAGTCTGGAGCGACTGCTGATGCTGACATCTGGTCCGGACTGAAGGACCTGACAACGATTACGGACATGTCGTCTACTGTCACTGCATATGATTCTCTCAACATTGATAGAATGGTGGAGGATTATATGAGTGACCGCATCCAAGTAGGCACGTCACACAGTCCGTACTTATACTGGCAGGAAAAAGAGGCAATTTGGAGGCCCTTGCACAAACTGGCTTTATTCTACCTAAGTTGCCCTCCCACAAGTGTGTACTCCGAAAGAGTGTTTAGTGCCGCCGCTCACCTTGTCAGCAATCGGCGTACGAGGTTACATCCAGAAAATGTGGAGAAGATGATGTTCATTAAAATGAATTATAATCAATTCCTCCGCGGAGACATTGACCAGCAGCAATTGCCTCCACAAAGTACACAGGGAGCTGAGATGGTGGATTCCAGTGGGGACGAATTGATAATCTGTGAGGAGGGGGATGTACACGGTGATATATCGGAGGGTGAAGATGAGGTGGACATCTTGCCTCTGTAGAGCCAGTTTGTGCAAGGAGAGATTAATTGCTTCTTTTTTGGGGGGGGTCCAAACCAACCCGTCATATCAGTCACAGTCGTGTGGCAGACCCTGTCACTGAAATGATGGGTTGGTTAAAGTGTGCATGTCCTGTTTTGTTTATACAACATAAGGGTGGGTGGGAGGGCCCAAGGATAATTCCATCTTGCACCTCTTTTTTCTTTTCTTTTTCTTTGCATCATGTGCTGATTGGGGAGGGTTTTTTGGAAGGGACATCCTGCGTGACACTGCAGTGCCACTCCTAGATGGGCCCGGTGTTTGTGTCGGCCACTAGGGTCGCTAATCTTACTCACACAGCTACCTCATTGCGCCTCTTTTTTTCTTTGCGTCATGTGCTGTTTGGGGAGGGTTTTTTGGAAGGGACATCCTGCGTGACACTGCAGTGCCACTCCTAGATGTGCCCGGTGTTTGTGTCGGCCACTAGGGTCGCTAATCTTACTCACACAGCTACCTCATTGCGCCTCTTTTTTTCTTTGCGTCATGTGCTGTTTGGGGAGGGTTTTTTGGAAGGGACATCCTGCGTGACACTGCAGTGCCACTCCTAGATGGGCCCGGTGTTTGTGTCGGCCACTAGGGTCGCTAATCTTACTCACACAGTCAGCTACCTCATTGCGCCTCTTTTTTTCTTTGCGTCATGTGCTGTTTGGGGAGGGTTTTTTGGAAGGGCCATCCTGCGTGACACTGCAGTGCCACTCCTAGATGGGCCCGGTGTTTGTGTCGGCCACTAGGGTCGCTAATCTTACTCACACAGCTACCTCATTGCGCCTCTTTTTTTCTTTGCGTCATGTGCTGTTTGGGGAGGGTTTTTTGGAAGGGACATCCTGCGTGACACTGCAGTGCCACTCCTAGATGGGCCCGGTGTTTGTGTCGGCCACTAGGGTCGCTTATCTTACTCACACAGCGACCTCGGTGCAAATTTTAGGACTAAAAATAATATTGTGAGGTGTGAGGTATTCAGAATAGACTGAAAATGAGTGTAAATTATGGTTTTTGAGGTTAATAATACTTTGGGATCAAAATGACCCCCAAATTCTATGATTTAAGCTGTTTTTTAGTGTTTTTGGAAAAAAACACCCGAATCCAAAACACACCCGAATCCGACAAAAATAATTCGGTGAGGTTTTGCCAAAACGCGTTCGAACCCAAAACACGGCCGCGGAACCGAACCAAAAACCAAAACACAAAACCCGAAAAATTTCAGGCGCTCATCTCTAGTAATTAGTGTGATGCGGTGTTAGGTGGGATTGGGATGGAGACGCTGAGGATAGGAGGAATGTGTATATAGCTCAGGCCCCTGCGTCAGATTGGTAACGGTGTAATTAGTGTGACGCGGTGTTAGGTGGGATTGGGATGGAGAGGCTGAGGATAGGAGGAATGTGTATATAGCTCAGGCCCCTGCGTCAGATGGGTAACGGTGTAAATAGTGTGACGCGGTGTTAGGTGGGATTGGGATGGAGACGCTGAGGATAGGAGGAATGTGTATATAGCTCAGGCGCCTGCATCAGATGGGTAACGGTGTAATTAGTGTGACGTGGTGTTAGGTGGGATTGGGATGGAGACACTGAGGATAGGAGGAATGTGTATATAGCTCAGGCCCCTGCGTCAGATGGGTAACGGTGTAATTAGTGTGACGCAGTGTTAGGTGGGATTGGGATGGAGACGCTGAGGATAGGAGGAATGTGTATACAGATCAGGACCCTGCGTCAGATGGGTAACGGTGTAATTAGTGTGACGCGGCGTTAGGTGGGATTGGGATGGAGACACTGAGGATAGGAGGAATGTGTATATAGCTCAGGCCCCTGCGTCAGATGGGTAACGGTGTAATTAGTGTGACGCGGTGTTAGGTGGGATTGGGATGGAGACACTGAGGATAGGAGGAATGTGTATATAGCTCAGGCCAATGCGTCAGATGGGTAACGGTGTAATTAGTGTGACGCGGTGTTAGGTGGGATTGGGATGGAGACACTGAGGATAGGAGGAATGTGTATATAGCTCAGGCCCCTGCGTCAGATGGGTAACGGTGTAATTAGTGTGACGTGGTGTTAGGTGGGATTGGGATAGAGACACTGAGGATAGGAGGAATGTGTATATAGCTCAGGCCCCTGCGTCAGATGGGTAACGGTGTAATTAGTGTGATGCAGCGTTAGGTGGGATTGGGATGGAGACGCTGAGGATAGGAGGAATGTGTATATAGATCAGGCCCCTGCGTCAGATGGGTAACGGTGTAATTAGTGTGATGCAGCGTTAGGTGGGATTGGGATGGAGACGCTGAGGATAGGAGGAATGTGTATATAGCTCAGGCCCCTGCGTCAGATGGGTAACGGTGTAATTAGTGTGATGCGGTGTTAGGTGGGATTGGGATGGAGACGCTGAGGATAGGAGGAATGTGTACATAGCTCAGGCCCCTGCGTCAGATGGGTAACGGTGTAATTAGTGTGACGCGGTGTTAGGTGGGATTGGGATGGAGAGGTTGAGGATAGGAGGAATGTGTATATAGCTCAGGCCCCTGCGTCAGATGGGTAACGGTGTAATTAGTGTGACGCGGTGTTAGGTGGGATTGGGATGGAGACGCTGAGGATAGGAGGAATGTGTATATAGCTCTGGCGCCTGCATCAGATGGGTAACGGTGTAATTAGTGTGACGTGGTGTTAGGTGGGATTGGGATGGAGACACTGAGGATAGGAGGAATGTGTATATAGCTCAGGCCCCTGCATCAGATGGGTAACGGTGTAATTAGTGTGACGCAGTGTTAGGTGGGATTGGGATGGAGACGCTGAGGATAGGAGGAATGTGTATATAGCTCAGGCGCCTGCGTCAGATGGGTAACGGTGTAATTAGTGTGACGCGGTGTTAGGTGGGATTGGGATGGAGACACTGAGGATAGGAGGAATGTGTATATAGCTCAGGCCCCTGCGTCAGATGGGTATCGGTGTAATTAGTGTGATGCGGTGTTAGGTGGGATTGGGATGGAGACACTGAGGATAGGAGGAATGTGTATATAGCTCAGACCCCTGCGTCAGATGGGTAACGGTGTAATTAGTGTGACGCGGTGTTAGGTGGGATTGGAATGGAGACGCTGAGGATAGGAGGAATGTGTATATAGCTCAGGCCCCTGCATCAAATGGGTAACGGTGTAATTAGTGTGACGCGGTGTTAGGTGGGATTGGGATGGAGACACTGAGGATAGGAGGAATGTGTGTATAGCTCAGACCCCTGCGTCAGATGGGTAACGGTGTAATTAGTGTGACGCGGTGTTAGGTAGGATTGGGATGGAGACGCTGAGGATAGGAGGAATGTGTATATAGCTCAGGCGCCTGCGTCAGATGGGTAACGGTGTAATTAGTGTGACGCGGTGTTAGGTGGGATTGGGATGGAGACACTGAGGATAGGAGGAAGGTGTATATAGCTCAGGCCCCTGCGTCAGATGGGTAATGGTGTAATTAGTGTGACGCAGTGTTAGGTGGGATTGGGATGGAGACGCTGAGGATAGGAGGAATGTGTATATAGCTCAGGCGCCTGCGTCAGATGGGTAACGGTGTAATTAGTGTGACGCAGTGTTATGTGGGATTGGGATGGAGACGCTGAGGATAGGAGGAATGTGTATATAGTTCAGGCCCCTGCGTCAGATAGGTAACGGTGTAATTAGCGTGACGCGGTGTTAGGTGGGATTGGGATGGAGACACTGAGGATAGGAGGAATGTGTATATAGATCAGGCCCCTGCGTCAGATGGGTAACGGTGTAATTAGTGTGACGCGGTGTTAGGTGGGATTGGGATGGAGACACTGAGGATAGGAGGAATGTGTATATAGCTCAGGACCCTGCGTCAGATGGGTAACGGTGTAATTAGTGTGACGCGGTGTTAGGTGGGATTGGGATGGAGACGCTGAGGATAGGAGGAAGGTGTATATAGCTCAGGCCCCTGCGTCAGATGGGTAACGGTGTAATTAGTGTGACGCGGTGTTAGGTGGGATTGGGATGGAGACACTGAGGATAGGAGGAATGTGTATATAGATCAGGCCCCTGCTTCAGATGGGTAACGGTGTAATTAGTGTGACGCGGTGTTAGGTGGGATTGGGATGGAGACACTGAGGATAGGATGAATGTGTATATAGCTCAGGTCCCTGCGTCAGATGGGTAACGGTGTAATTAGTGTGACGCGGTGTTAGGTAGGATTGGGATGGAGACGCTGAGGATAGGAGGAATGTGTATATAGCTCAGGCCCCTGCGTCAGATGGGTAACGGTGTAATTAGTGTGACGCGGTGTTAGGTAGGATTGGGATGGAGACGCTGAGGATAGGAGGAATGTGTATATAGCTCAGGCCCCTGCGTCAGATGGGTAACGGTGTAATTAGTGTGACGCGGTGTTAGGTAGGATTGGGATGGAGACGCTGAGGATAGGAGGAATGTGTATATAGCTCAGGCCCCTGCGTCAGATGGGTAACGGTGTAATTAGTGTGACGCGGTGTTAGGTGGGATTGGGATGGAGACACTGAGGATAGGAGGAATGTGTATATAGCTCAGGCCCCTGCGTCAGATGGGTAATGGTGTAATTAGTGTGACGCGGTGTTAGGTGGGATTGGGATGGAGACGCTGAGGATAGGAGGAATGTGTATATAGCTCAGACCCCTGCGTCAGATGGGTAACGGTGTAATTAGTGTGATGCGGTGTTAGGTGGGATTGGGATGGAGACACTGAGGATAGGAGGAATGTGTATATAGCTCAGGCCCCTGCGTCAGATGGGTAACGGTGTAATTAGTGTGACGCAGTGTTAGGTGGGATTGGGATGGAGACGCTGAGGATAGGAGGAATGTGTATATAGCTCAGGCCCCTGCGTCAGATGGGTAACGGTGTAATTAGTGTGACGCAGTGTTAGGTGGGATTGGGATGGAGACGCTGAGGATAGGAGGAATGTGTATATAGCTCAGGCGCTTGCGTCAGATGGGTAACGGTGTAATTAGTGTGACGCGGTGTTAGGTGGGATTGGGATGGAGACGCTGAGGATAGGAGGAATGTGTATATAGCTCAGGCCCCTGCGTCAGATGGGTAACGGTGTAATTAGTGTGACGCGGTGTTAGGTGGGATTGGGATGGAGACACTGAGGATAGGAGGAATGTGTATATAGCTCAGACCCCTGCGTCAGATGGGTAACGGTGTAATTAGTGTGACGCGGTGTTAGGTGGGATTGGAATGGAGACGCTGAGGATAGGAGGAATGTGTATATAGCTCAGGCCCCTGCATCAAATGGGTAACGGTGTAATTAGTGTGACGCGGTGTTAGGTGGGATTGGGATGGAGACACTGAGGATAGGAGGAATGTGTATATAGCTCAGGCCCCTGTGTCAGATGGGTAACGGTGTAATTAGTGTGACGCGGTGTTAGGTGGGATTGGGATGGAGACGCTGAGGATAGGAGGAATGTGTATATAGCTCAGGCGCCTGCGTCAGATGGGTAACGGTGTAATTAGTGTGACGCAGTGTTAGGTGGGATTGGGATGGAGACACTGAGGATAGGAGGAATGTGTATATAGTTCAGGCCCCTGCGTCAGATAGGTAACGGTGTAACTAGTGTGACGCGGCGTTAGGTGGGATTGGGATGGAGACGCTGAGGATAGGAGGAAGGTGTATATAGCTCAGGCCCCTGCGTCAGATGGGTAACGGTGTAATTAGTGTGACGCGGTGTTAGGTGGGATTGGGATGGAGACACTGAGGATAGGATGAATGTGTATATAGCTCAGGCCCCTGCGTCAGATGGGTAACGGTGTAATTAGTGTGACGCGGTGTTAGGTGGGATTGGGATGGAGACACTGAGGATAGGAGGAATGTGTATATAGCTCAGGTCCCTGCGTCAGATGGGTAACGGTGTAATTAGTGTGACGCGGTGTTAGGTGGGATTGGGATGGAGACGCTGAGGATAGGAGGAATGTGTATATAGCTCAGGCCCCTGCGTCAGATGGGTAACGGTGTAATTAGTGTGACACGGTGTTAGGTGGGATTGGGATGGAGACGCTGAGGATAGGAGGAATGTGTATATAGCTCAGGCCCCTGCGTCAGATGGGTAACGGTGTAATTAGTGTGATGCGGTGTTAGGTGGGATTGGGATGGAGACGCTGAGGATAGGAGGAATGTGTATATAGCTCAGGCCCCTGCGTCAGATGGGTAACGGTGTAATTAGTGTGACGCGGTGTTAGATGGGATTGGGATGGAGACACTGAGGATAGGAGGAATGTGTATATAGCTCAGGCCCCTGCATCAGATGGGTAACGGTGTAATTAGTGTGACGCGGTGTTAGGTGGGATTGGGATGGAGACGCTGAGGATAGGAGGAATGTGTATATAGCTCAGGCCCCTGAGTCAGATAGGTAACGGTGTACTTAGTGTGACGCGGTGTTAGGTGGGATTGGGATGGAGACACTGAGGATAGGAGGAATGTGTATATAGCTCAGGCCCCTGCGTCAGATGGGTAACGGTGTAATTAGTGTGACGCGGTGTTAGGTGGGATTGGGATGGAGACGCTGAGGATAGGAGGAATGTGTATATAGCTCAGGCCCCTGCGTCAGATGGGTAACGGTGTAATTAGTGTGACGCGGTGTTAGGTGGGATTGGGATGGAGACACTGAGGATAGGAGGAATGTGTATATAGCTCAGGCCCCTGCGTCAGATGTGTAACGGTGTAATTAGTGTGACGCAGTGTTAGGTGGGATTGGGATGGAGACGCTGAGGATAGGAGGAATGTGTATATAGCTCAGGCCCCTGCGTCAGATGTGAAACGGTGTAATTAGTGTGACGTAGTGTTAGGTGGGATTGGGATGGAGACGCTGAGGATAGGAGGAATGTGTATATAGATCAGGCACCTGCGTCAGATAGGTAACGGTGTAATTAGTGTGACGCGGTGTTAGGTGGGATTGGGATGGAGACACTGAGGATAGGAGGAATGTGTATATAGCTCAGGCGCCTGCGTCAGATGGGTAACGGTGTAATTAGTGTGACGCAGTGTTAGGTGGGATTGGGATGGAGACGATGAGGATAGGAGGAATGTGTATATAGCTCAGGCCCCTGCGTCAGATGGGTAACGGTGTAATTAGTGTGACGAGGCGTTAGGTGGGAATGGGATGGAGACACTGAGGATAGGAGGAATGTGTATATAGATCAGGCCCCTGCTTCAGATGGGTAACGGTGTAATTAGTGTGACGCGGTGTTAGGTGGGATTGGGATGGAGACACTGAGGATAGGATGAATGTGTATATAGCTCAGGTCCCTGCGTCAGATGGGTAACGGTGTAATTAGTGTGACGCGGTGTTAGGTAGGATTGGGATGGAGACGCTGAGGATAGGAGGAATGTGTATATAGCTCAGGCCCCTGCGTCAGATGGGTAACGGTGTAATTAGTGTGACGCGGTGTTAGGTAGGATTGGGATGGAGACGCTGAGGATAGGAGGAATGTGTATATAGCTCAGGCCCCTGCGTCAGATGGGTAACGGTGTAATTAGTGTGACGCGGTGTTAGGTAGGATTGGGATGGAGACGCTGAGGATAGGAGGAATGTGTATATAGCTCAGGCCCCTGCGTCAGATGGGTAACGGTGTAATTAGTGTGACGCGGTGTTAGGTGGGATTGGGATGGAGACACTGAGGATAGGAGGAATGTGTATATAGCTCAGGCCCCTGCGTCAGATGGGTAACGGTGTAATTAGTGTGACGCGGTGTTAGGTGGGATTGGGATGGAGACACTGAGGATAGGAGGAATGTGTATATAGATCAGGCCCCTGCGTCAGATGGGTAACGGTGTAATTAGTGTGACGCGACGTTAGGTGGGATTGGGATGGAAACACTGAGGATAGGAGGAATGTGTATATAGCTCAGGCCCCTGCGTCAGATGGGTAACGGTGTAATTAGTGTGACGCGGTGTTAGGTGGGATTGGGATGGAAACACTGAGGATAGGAGGAATGTGTATATAGATCAGGCCCCTGCGTCAGATGGGTAACGGTGTAATTAGTGTGACGCGGTGTTAGGTGGGATTGGGATGGAAACACTGAGGATAGGAGGAATGTGTATATAGCTCAGGCCCCTGCGTCAGATGGGTAACGGTGTAATTAGTGTGATGCGGCGTTAGGTGGGATTGGGATTGAGACACTTAGGATAGGAGGAATGTGTATATAGCTCAGGCCCCTGCGTCAGATGGGTAACGGTGTAATTAGTGTGACGCGGTGTTAGGTGGGTAACGGTGTAATTAGTGTGACGCGGTGTTAGGTGGGATTGGGATGGAGACGCTGAGGATAGGAGGAATGTGTATATAGCTCAGGCGCCTGCGTCAGATGGGTAACGGTGTAATTAGTGTGACGCGGTGTTAGGTGGGATTGGGATGGAGACACTGAGGATAGGAGGAATGTGTATATAGATCAGGCCCCTGCGTCAGATGGGTAACGGTGTAATTAGTGTGACGCGGTGTTAGGTGGAATTGGGATGGAGACACTGAGGATAGGAGGAATGTGTATATAGCTCAGGCCCCTGCGTCAGATGGGTAACGGTGTAATTAGTGTGACGCGGTGTTAGGTGGGTAACGGTGTAATTAGTGTGACGCGGTGTTAGGTGGGATTGGGATGGAGACGCTGAGGATAGGAGGAATGTGTATATAGTTCAGGCCCCTGCGTCAGATGGGTAACGGTGTAATTAGTGTGACGCGGTGTTAGGTGGGATTGGGATGGAGACACTGAGGATAGGAGGAATGTGTATATAGCTCAGGCCCCTGCGTCAGATGGGTAACGGTGTAATTAGTGTGACGCGTTGTTAGGTGGGATTGGGATGGAGACGCTGAGGATAGGAGGAATGTGTGTATAGCTCAGACCCCTGCGTCAGATGGGTAACGGTGTAATTAGTGTGATGCGGTGTTAGGTGGGATTGGGATGGAGACGCTGAGGATAGGAGGAATGTGTATATAGCTCAGGCCCCTGCGTCAGATGGGTAACGGTGTAATTAGTGTGATGCGGTGTTAGGTGGGATTGGGATGGAGACGCTGAGGATAGGAGGAATGTGTATATAGCTCAGGCCCCTGCGTCAGATGGGTAACGGTGTAATTAGTGTGACGCGGTGTTAGGTGGGATTGGGATGGAGACGCTGAGGATAGGAGGAATGTGTATATTGCTCAGGCCCCTGCGTCAGATGGGTAACGGTGTAATTAGTGTGACGCGGTGTTAGGTGGGATTGGGATGGAGACACTGAGGATAGGAGGAATGTTTATATAGCTCAGGCCCCTGCGTCAGATGGGTAACGGTGTAATTAGTGTGACGCGGTGTTAGGTGGGATTGGGATGGAGACACTGAGGATAGGAGGAAAGTATATATAGCTCAGGCGCCTGCGTCAGATGGGTAACGGTGTAATTAGTGTGACGTGGTGTTAGGTGGGATTGGGATGGAGACACTGAGGATAGGAGGAATGTGTATATAGATCAGGCACGTGCGTCAGATGGGTAACGGTGTAATTAGTGTGACGCGGTGTTAGGTGGGATGGAGACGCTGAGGATAGGAGGAATGTGTGTATAGCTCAGACCCCTGCGTCAGATGGGTAACGGTGTAATTAGTGTGATGCGGTGTTAGGTGGGATTGGGATGGAGACGCTGAAGATAGGAGGAATGTGTATATAGCTCAGGCCCCTGCGTCAGATGGGTAACGGTGTAATTAGTGTGACGCGGTGTTAGGTGGGATTGGGATGGAGACGCTGAGGATAGGAGGAATGTGTATATAGCTCAGGCCCCTGCGTCAGATGGGTAACGGTGTAATTAGTGTGACGCGGTGTTAGGTGGGATTGGGATGGAGACGCTGAGGATAGGAGGAATGTGTATATAGATCAGGCCCCTGCGTCAGATGGGTAACAGTGTAATTAGTGTGATGCGGCGTTAGGTGGGATTGGGATGGAGACGCTGAGAATAGCAGGAATGTGTATATAGCTCAGGCCCCTGCGTCAGATGGGTAACGGTGTAATTAGTGTGACGCGGTGTGTTAGGTGGGATTGGAATGGAGACGCTGAGGATAGGAGGAATGTGTATATAGTTTAGGCCCCTGCGTCAGATGGGTAATGGTGTAATTTGTATGACGCGGTGTTAGGTAGGATTGGGATGGAGACACTGAGGATAGGAGGAATGTGTATATAGCTCAGGTCCCTGCGTCAGATGGGTAACGGTATAATTAGTGTGACGCGGTGTTAGGTAGGATTGGGATGGAGACGCTGAGGATAGGAGGAATGTGTATATAGATCAGGCCCCTGCGTCAGATGGGTAACGGTGTAATTAGTGTGACGCGGTGTTAGGTGGGATTGGGATGGAGACGCTGAGGATAGGAGGAATGTGTATATAGCTCAGGCCCCTGCGTCAGATGGGTAACGGTGTAATTAGTGTGACGCGGTGTTAGGTAGGATTGGGATGGAGACACTGAGGATAGGAGGAATGTGTATATAGCTCAGGCCCCTGCGTCAGATGGGTAACGGTGTAATTAGTGTGACGCGGTGTTAGGTAGGATTGGGATGGAGACACTGAGGATAGGAGGAATGTGTATATAGCTCAGGCCCCTGCGTCAGATGGGTAACGGTGTAATTAGTGTGACGCGGTGTTAGGTGGGATTGGGATGGAGACGCTGAGGATAGGAGGAATGTGTATATAGCTCAGGCCCCTGCGTCAGATGGGTAACGGTGTAATTAGTGTGACGCGGTGTTAGGTAGGATTGGGATGGAGACACTGAGGATAGGAGGAATGTGTATATAGCTCAGGCCCCTGCGTCAGATGGGTAACGGTGTAATTAGTGTGACGCGACGTTAGGTGGGATTGGGATGGAAACACTGAGGATAGGAGGAATGTGTATATAGCTCAGGCCCCTGCGTCAGATGGGTAACGGTGTAATTAGTGTGACGTGGTGTTAGGTGGGATTGGGATGGAGACACTGAGGATAGGAGGAATGTGTATATAGATCAGGCCCCTGCGTCAGATGGGTAACGGTGTAATTAGTGTGACGCGACGTTAGGTGGGATTGGGATGGAAACACTGAGGATAGGAGGAATGTGTATATAGCTCAGGCCCCTGCGTCAGATGGGTAACGGTGTAATTAGTGTGACGTGGTGTTAGGTGGGATTGGGATGGAGACACTGAGGATAGGAGGAATGTGTATATAGATCAGGCCCCTGCGTCAGATGGGTAACGGTGTAATTAGTGTGACGCGACGTTAGGTGGGATTGGGATGGAAACACTGAGGATAGGAGGAATGTGTATATAGCTCAGGCCCCTGCGTCAGATGGGTAACGGTGTAATTAGTGTGACGCGGTGTTAGGTGGGATTGGGATGGAAACACTGAGGATAGCAGGAATGTGTATATAGCTCAGGCCCCTGCGTCAGATGGGTAACGGTGTAATTAGTGTGACGCGGTGTGTTAGGTGGGATTGGGATGGAGACGCTGAGGATAGCAGGAATGTGTATATAGCTCAGGCCCCTGCGTCAGATGGGTAACGGTGTAATTAGTGTGACGTGGTGTTAGGTGGGATTGGGATGGAGACGCTGAGGATAGGAGGAATGTGTATATAGCTCAGGCCCCTGCGTCAGATGGGTAACGGTGTAATTAGTGTGACGCGATGTTAGGTGGGATTGGGATGGAGACACTGAGGATAGGAGGAATGTGTATATAGCTCAGGCCCCTGTGTCAGATGGGTAACGGTGTAATTAGTGTGATGCGGTGTTAGGTGGGATTGGGATGGAGACGCTGAGGATAGGAGGAATGTGTATATAGCTCAGGCCCCTGCGTCAGATGGGTAACGGTGTAATTAGTGTGACGCGGTGTTAGGTGGGATTGGGATGGAGACGCTGAGGATAAGAGGAATGTGTATATAGCTCAGGCCCCTGCGTCAGATGGGTAACGGTGTAATTAGTGTGACGCGGTGTTAGGTAGGATTGGGATGGAGACACTGAGGATAGGAGGAATGTGTATATAGCTCAGGCCCCTGCGTCAGATGGGTAACGGTGTAATTAGTGTGACGCGACGTTAGGTGGGATTGGGATGGAAACACTGAGGATAGGAGGAATGTGTATATAGCTCAGGCCCCTGCGTCAGATGGGTAACGGTGTAATTAGTGTGATGTGGTGTTAGGTGGGATTGGGATGGAGACACTGAGGATAGGAGGAATGTGTATATAGATCAGGCCCCTGCGTCAGATGGGTAACGGTGTAATTAGTGTGACGCGACGTTAGGTGGGATTGGGATGGAAACACTGAGGATAGGAGGAATGTGTATATAGCTCAGGCCCCTGCGTCAGATGGGTAACGGTGTAATTAGTGTGACGTGGTGTTAGGTGGGATTGGGATGGAGACACTGAGGATAGGAGGAATGTGTATATAGATCAGGCCCCTGCGTCAGATGGGTAACGGTGTAATTAGTGTGACGCGACGTTAGGTGGGATTGGGATGGAAACACTGAGGATAGGAGGAATGTGTATATAGCTCAGGCCCCTGCGTCAGATGGGTAACGGTGTAATTAGTGTGACGCGGTGTTAGGTGGGATTGGGATGGAAACACTGAGGATAGGAGGAATGTGTATATAGATCAGGCCCCTGCGTCAGATGGGTAACGGTGTAATTAGTGTGACGCGGTGTTAGGTGGGATTGGGATGGAAACACTGAGGATAGGAGGAATGTGTATATAGCTCAGGCCCCTGCGTCAGATGGGTAACGGTGTAATTAGTGTGACGCGGTGTTAGGTGGGTAACGGTGTAATTAGTGTGACGCGGTGTTAGGTGGGATTGGGATGGAGACGCTGAGGATAGGAGGAATGTGTATATATAGTTCAGGCCCCTGCGTCAGATGGGTAACGGTGTAATTAGTGTGATGCGGCGTTAGGTGGGATTGGGATGGAGACGCTGAAGATAGCAGGAATGTGTATATAGCTCAGGCCCCTGCGTCAGATGGGTAACGGTGTAATTAGTGTGACGCGGTGTGTTAGGTGGGATTGGGATGGAGACGCTGAGGATAGCAGGAATGTGTATATAGCTCAGGCCCCTGCGTCAGATGGGTAACGGTGTAATTAGTGTGACGTGGTGTTAGGTGGGATTGGGATGGAGACGCTGAGGATAGGAGGAATGTGTATATAGCTCAGGCCCCTGCGTCAGATGGGTAACGGTGTAATTAGTGTGACGCGATGTTAGGTGGGATTGGGATGGAGACACTGAGGATAGGAGGAATGTGTATATAGCTCAGGCCCCTGCGTCAGATGGGTAACGGTGTAATTAGTGTGATGCGGTGTTAGGTGGGATTGGGATGGAGACGCTGAGGATAGGAGGAATGTGTATATAGCTCAGGTCCCTGTGTCAGATGGGTAACGGTGTAATTAGTGTGATGCGGTGTTAGGTGGGATTGGGATGGAGACGCTGAGGATAGGAGGAATGTGTATATAGCTCAGGTCCCTGTGTCAGATGGGTAACGGTGTAATTAGTGTGATGCGGTGTTAGGTGGGATTGGGATGGAGACACTGAGGATAGGAGGAATGTGTATATAGCTCAGGTCCCTGTGTCAGATGGGTAACGGTGTAATTAGTGTGATGCGGTGTTAGGTGGGATTGGGATGGAGACGCTGAGGATAGGAGGAATGTGTATATAGCTCAGGTCCCTGTGTCAGATGGGTAACGGTGTAATTAGTGTGATGCGGTGTTAGGTGGGATTGGGATGGAGACACTGAGGATAGGAGGAATGTGTATATAGCTCAGGTCCCTGTGTCAGATGGGTAACGGTGTAATTAGTGTGATGCGGTGTTAGGTGGGATTGGGATGGAGACGCTGAGGATAGGAGGAATGTGTATATAGCTCAGGCCCCTGCGTCAGATGAGTAACGGTGTAATTAGTGTGACGCGGTGTTAGGTGGGATTGGGATGGAGACGCTGAGGATAGGAGGAATGTGTATATAGCTCAGGCCCCTGCGTCAGATAGGTAACGGTGTAATTAGTGTGACGCGGTGTTAGGTGGGATTGGGATGGAGACACTGAGGATAGGAGGAATGTGTATATAGCTCAGGCCCCTGCGTCAGATGGGTAACGGTGTAATTAGTGTGATGCGGTGTTAGGTGGGATTGGGATGGAGACACTGAGGATAGGAGGAATGTGTATATAGCTCAGGCCCCTGTGTCAGATGGGTAACGGTGTAATTAGTGTGACGCGGTGTTAGGTGGGATTGGGATGGAGACACTGAGGATAGGAGGAATGTGTATATAGCTCAGACCCCTGCGTCAGATGGGTAACGGTGTAATTAGTGTGACGCAGTGTTAGGTGGGATTGGGATGGAGACGCTGAGGATAGGAGGAATGTGTATATAGCTCAGGCCCCTGCGTCAGATGGGTAACGGTGTAATTAGTGTGACGCGGTGTTAGGTGGGATTGGAATGGAGACACTGAGGATAGGAGGAATGTGTATATAGCTCAGGCCCCTGCGTCAGATGGGTAACGGTGTAATTAGTGTGACACGGCGTTAGGTGGGATTGGGATGGAGACACTGAGGATAGGAGGAATGTGTATATAGATCAGGCACCTGCGTCAGATGGGTAACGGTGTAATTAGTGTGACGCGACGTTAGGTGGGATTGGGATGGAAACACTGAGGATAGGAGGAATGTGTATATAGCTCAGGCCCCTGCGTCAGATGGGTAACGGTGTAATTAGTGTGACGCGGTGTTAGGTGGGATTGGGATGGAAACACTGAGGATAGGAGGAATGTGTATATAGATCAGGCCCCTGCGTCAGATGGGTAACGGTGTAATTAGTGTGACGCGGTGTTAGGTGGGATTGGGATGGAAACACTGAGGATAGGAGGAATGTGTATATAGCTCAGGCCCCTGCGTCAGATGGGTAACGGTGTAATTAGTGTGATGCGGCGTTAGGTGGGATTGGGATTGAGACACTTAGGATAGGAGGAATGTGTATATAGCTCAGGCCCCTGCGTCAGATGGGTAACGGTGTAATTAGTGTGACGCGGTGTTAGGTGGGTAACGGTGTAATTAGTGTGACGCGGTGTTAGGTGGGATTGGGATGGAGACGCTGAGGATAGGAGGAATGTGTATATAGCTCAGGCGCCTGCGTCAGATGGGTAACGGTGTAATTAGTGTGACGCGGTGTTAGGTGGGATTGGGATGGAGACACTGAGGATAGGAGGAATGTGTATATAGATCAGGCCCCTGCGTCAGATGGGTAACGGTGTCATTAGTGTGACGCGGTGTTAGGTGGAATTGGGATGGAGACACTGAGGATAGGAGGAATGTGTATATAGCTCAGGCCCCTGCGTCAGATGGGTAACGGTGTAATTAGTGTGACGCGGTGTTAGGTGGGTAACGGTGTAATTAGTGTGATGCGGTGTTAGGTGGGATTGGGATGGAGACGCTGAGGATAGGAGGAATGTGTATATAGCTCAGGCCCCTGCGTCAGATCGGTAACGGTGTAATTAGTGTGACGCGGTGTTAGGTGGGATTGGGATGGAAACACTGAGGATAGGAGGAATGTGTATATAGCTCAGGCCCCTGCGTCAGATGGGTAACGGTGTAATTAGTGTGACGCAGCGTTAGGTGGGTAACGGTGTAATTAGTGTGACGCGGTGTTAGGTGGGATTGGGATTGAGACACTTAGGATAGGAGGAATGTGTATATAGCTCAGGCCCCTGCGTCAGATGGGTAACGGTGTAATTAGTGTGACGCAGTGTTAGGTGGGTAACGGTGTAATTAGTGTGACGCGGTGTTAGGTGGGATTGGGATGGAGACGCTGAGGATAGGAGGAATGTGTATATAGCTCAGGCCCCTGCGTCAGATGGGTAACGGTGTAATTAGTGTGACGCGGTGTTAGGTGGGATTGGGATGGAGACGCTGAGGATAGGAGGAATGTGTATATAGCTCAGGCCCCTGCGTCAGATGGGTAACGGTGTAATTAGTGTGATGCGGTGTTAGGTGGGATTGGGATGGAGACGCTGAGGATAGGAGGAATGTGTATATAGCTCAGGTCCCTGCGTCAGATGGGTAACGGTGTAATTAGTGTGACGCGGTGTTAGGTGGGATTGGGATGGAGACACTGAGGATAGGAGGAATGTGTATATAGCTCAGGCCCCTGCGTCAGATGGGTAACGGTGTAATTAGTGTGACGCGGTGTTAGGTGGGATTGGGATGGAGACACTGAGGATAGGAGGAATGTGTATATAGCTCAGGCCCCTGCGTCAGATGGGTAACGGTGTAATTAGTGTGACGCGGTGTTAGGTGGGATTGGGATGGAGACACTGAGGATAGGAGGAATGTGTATATAGCTCAGGCCCCTGCGTCAGATGGGTAACGGTGTAATTAGTGTGACGCAGTGTTAGGTGGGATTGGGATGGAGACGCTGAGGATAGGAGGAATGTGTATATAGCTCAGGCGCCTGCGTCAGATGGGTAACGGTGTAATTAGTGTGACGCGGTGTTAGGTGGGATTGGGATGGAGACGCTGAGGATAGGAGGAATGTGTATATAGATCAGGCGCCTGCGTCAGATGAGTAACGGTGTAATTAGTGTGACGCGGTGTTAGGTGGGATTGGGATGGAGACGCTGAGGATAGGAGGAATGTGTATATAGCTCAGGCGCCTGCGTCAGATGAGTAACGGTGTAATTAGTGTGACGCAGCGTTAGGTGGGATTGGGATGGAGACGCTGAGGATAGGAGGAATGTGTATATAGCTCAGGCGCCTGCGTCAGATGAGTAACGGTGTAATTAGTGTGACGCGGTGTTAGGTGGGATTGGGATGGAGACGCTGAGGATAGGAGGAATGTGTATATAGATCAGGCCCCTGCGTCAGATGGGTAACGGTGTAATTAGTGTGACGCGGTGTTAGGTGGGATTGGGATGGAGACACTGAGGATAGGAGGAATGTGTATATAGTTCAGGCCCCTGCGTCAGATGGGTAACGGTGTAATTAGTGTGACGCAGCGTTAGGTGGGATTGGGATGGAGACGCTGAGGATAGGAGGAATGTGTATACAGATCAGGACCCTGCGTCAGATGGGTAACGGTGTAATTAGTGTGACGCGGCGTTAGGTGGGATTGGGATGGAGACACTGAGGATAGGAGGAATGTGTATATAGCTCAGGCCCCTGCGTCAGATGGGTAACGGTGTAATTAGTGTGATGCGGCGTTAGGTAGGATTGGGATGGAGACACTGAGGATAGGAGGAATGTGTATATAGCTCAGGCCAATGCGTCAGATGGGTAACGGTGTAATTAGTGTGACGCGGTGTTAGGTGGGATTGGGATGGAGACGCTGAGGATAGGAGGAATGTGTATATAGCTCAGGCCCCTGCGTCAGATAGGTAACGGTGTAATTAGTGTGACGCGGTGTTAGGTGGGATTGGGATGGAGACGCTGAGGATAGGAGGAATGTGTATATAGATCAGGCCCCTGCGTCAGATGGGTAACGGTGTAATTAGTGTGACGCAGCGTTAGGTGGGATTGGGATGGAGACACTGAGGATAGGAGGAATGTGTATATAGCTCAGGCCCCTGCGTCAGATAGGTAACGGTGTAATCAGTGTGACGCAGTGTTAGGTGGGATTGGGATGGAGACGCTGAGGATAGGAGGAATGTGTATATAGCTCAGGACCCTGCGTCAGAAGGGTAACGGTGTAATTAGTGTGATGCAGCGTTAGGTGGGATTGGGATGGAGACGCTGAGGATAGGAGGAATGTGTATATAGCTCAGGCCCCTGCGTCAGATGGGTAACGGTGTAATTAGTGTGATGCGGTGTTAGGTGGGATTGGGATGGAGACGCTGAGGATAGGAGGAATGTGTATATAGCTCAGGCCCCTGCGTCAGATGGGTAACGGTGTAATTAGTGTGACGCGGTGTTAGGTGGGATTGGGATGGAGAGGCTGAGGATAGGAGGAATGTGTATATAGCTCAGGCCCCTGCGTCAGATGGGTAACGGTGTAATTAGTGTGACGCGGTGTTAGGTGGGATTGGGATGGAGACGCTGAGGATAGGAGGAATGTGTATATAGCTCAGGCGCCTGCATCAGATGGGTAACGGTGTAATTAGTGTGACGTGGTGTTAGGTGGGATTGGGATGGAGACACTGAGGATAGGAGGAATGTGTATATAGCTCAGGCCCCTGCGTCAGATGGGTAACGGTGTAATTAGTGTGACGCAGTGTTAGGTGGGATTGGGATGGAGACGCTGAGGATAGGAGGAATGTGTATACAGATCAGGACCCTGCGTCAGATGGGTAACGGTGTAATTAGTGTGACGCGGCGTTAGGTGGGATTGGGATGGAGACACTGAGGATAGGAGGAATGTGTATATAGCTCAGGCCCCTGCGTCAGATGGGTAACGGTGTAATTAGTGTGACGCGGTGTTAGGTGGGATTGGGATGGAGACACTGAGGATAGGAGGAATGTGTATATAGCTCAGGCCAATGCGTCAGATGGGTAACGGTGTAATTAGTGTGACGCGGTGTTAGGTGGAATTGGGATGGAGACGCTGAGGATAGGAGGAATGTGTATATAGCTCAGGCCCCTGCGTCAGATGGGTAACGGTGTAATTAGTGTGACGTGGTGTTAGGTGGGATTGGGATGGAGACACTGAGGATAGGAGGAATGTGTATATAGATCAGGCCCCTGCGTCAGATGGGTAACGGTGTAATTAGTGTGATGCAGCGTTAGGTGGGATTGGGATGGAGACGCTGAGGATAGGAGGAATGTGTATATAGCTCAGGCCCCTGCGTCAGATGGGTAACGGTGTAATTAGTGTGATGCGGTGTTAGGTGGGATTGGGATGGAGACGCTGAGGATAGGAGGAATGTGTACATAGCTCAGGCCCCTGCGTCAGATGGGTAACGGTGTAATTAGTGTGACGCGGTGTTAGGTGGGATTGGGATGGAGACGCTGAGGATAGGAGGAATGTGTATATAGCTCTGGCGCCTGCATCAGATGGGTAACGGTGTAATTAGTGTGACGTGGTGTTAGGTGGGATTGGGATGGAGACACTGAGGATAGGAGGAATGTGTATATAGCTCAGGCCCCTGCGTCAGATGGGTAACGGTGTAATTAGTGTGACGCGGTGTTAGGTGGGATTGGGATGGAGACACTGAGGATAGGAGGAATGTGTATATAGCTCAGGCCAATGCGTCAGATGGGTAACGGTGTAATTAGTGTGACGCGGTGTTAGGTGGAATTGGGATGGAGACGCTGAGGATAGGAGGAATGTGTATATAGCTCAGGCCCCTGCGTCAGATGGGTAACGGTGTAATTAGTGTGACGTGGTGTTAGGTGGGATTGGGATGGAGACACTGAGGATAGGAGGAATGTGTATATAGATCAGGCCCCTGCGTCAGATGGGTAACGGTGTAATTAGTGTGATGCAGCGTTAGGTGGGATTGGGATGGAGACGCTGAGGATAGGAGGAATGTGTATATAGCTCAGGCCCCTGCGTCAGATGGGTAACGGTGTAATTAGTGTGATGCGGTGTTAGGTGGGATTGGGATGGAGACGCTGAGGATAGGAGGAATGTGTACATAGCTCAGGCCCCTGCGTCAGATGGGTAACGGTGTAATTAGTGTGACGCGGTGTTAGGTGGGATTGGGATGGAGACGCTGAGGATAGGAGGAATGTGTATATAGCTCTGGCGCCTGCATCAGATGGGTAACGGTGTAATTAGTGTGACGTGGTGTTAGGTGGGATTGGGATGGAGACACTGAGGATAGGAGGAATGTGTATATAGCTCAGGCCCCTGCGTCAGATGGGTAACGGTGTAATTAGTGTGACGCGGTGTTAGGTGGGATAGGGATGGAGACACTGAGGATAGGAGGAATGTGTATATAGCTCAGGCCCCTGCGTCAGATGGGTAACGGTGTAATTAGTGTGACGCGGTGTTAGGTGGGATTGGGATGGAGACACTGAGGATAGGAGGAATGTGTATATAGCTCAGACCCCTGCGTCAGATGGGTAACGGTGTAATTAGTGTGACGCGGTGTTAGGTAGGATTGGGATGGAGACGCTGAGGATAGGAGGAATGTGTATATAGCTCAGGCGCCTGCGTCAGATGGGTAACGGTGTAATTAGTGTGACGCGGTGTTAGGTGGGATTGGGATGGAGACACTGAGGATAGGAGGAAGGTGTATATAGCTCAGGCCCCTGCGTCAGATGGGTAATGGTGTAATTAGTGTGACGCAGTGTTAGGTGGGATTGGGATGGAGACGCTGAGGATAGGAGGAATGTGTATATAGCTCAGGCGCCTGCGTCAGATGGGTAACGGTGTAATTAGTGTGACGCAGTGTTAGGTGGGATTGGGATGGAGACGCTGAGGATAGGAGGAATGTGTATATAGTTCAGGCCCCTGCGTCAGATAGGTAACGGTGTAATTAGCGTGACGCGGTGTTAGGTGGGATTGGGATGGAGACACTGAGGATAGGAGGAATGTGTATATAGATCAGGCCCCTGCGTCAGATGGGTAACGGTGTAATTAGTGTGACGCGGTGTTAGGTGGGATTGGGATGGAGACACTGAGGATAGGAGGAATGTGTATATAGCTCAGGACCCTGCGTCAGATGGGTAACGGTGTAATTAGTGTGACGCGGTGTTAGGTGGGATTGGGATGGAGACGCTGAGGATAGGAGGAAGGTGTATATAGCTCAGGCCCCTGCGTCAGATGGGTAACGGTGTAATTAGTGTGACGCGGTGTTAGGTGGGATTGGGATGGAGACACTGAGGATAGGAGGAATGTGTATATAGATCAGGCCCCTGCTTCAGATGGGTAACGGTGTAATTAGTGTGACGCGGTGTTAGGTGGGATTGGGATGGAGACACTGAGGATAGGATGAATGTGTATATAGCTCAGGTCCCTGCGTCAGATGGGTAACGGTGTAATTAGTGTGACGCGGTGTTAGGTAGGATTGGGATGGAGACGCTGAGGATAGGAGGAATGTGTATATAGCTCTGGCCCCTGCGTCAGATGGGTAACGGTGTAATTAGTGTGACGCGGTGTTAGGTAGGATTGGGATGGAGACGCTGAGGATAGGAGGAATGTGTATATAGCTCAGGCCCCTGCGTCAGATGGGTAACGGTGTAATTAGTGTGACGCGGTGTTAGGTAGGATTGGGATGGAGACGCTGAGGATAGGAGGAATGTGTATATAGCTCAGGCCCCTGCGTCAGATGGGTAACGGTGTAATTAGTGTGACGCGGTGTTAGGTAGGATTGGGATGGAGACGCTGAGGATAGGAGGAATGTGTATATAGCTCAGGCCCCTGCGTCAGATGGGTAACGGTGTAATTAGTGTGACACGTTGTTAGGTGGGATTGGGATGGAGACGCTGAGGATAGGAGGAATGTGTATATAGCTCAGGCCCCTGCGTCAGATGGGTAACGGTGTAATTAGTGTGACGCGGTGTTAGGTGGGATTGGGATGGAGACACTGAGGATAGGAGGAATGTGTATATAGCTCAGGCCCCTGCGTCAGATGGGTAACGGTGTAATTAGTGTGACGCGGTGTTAGGTGGGATTGGGATGGAGACGCTGAGGATAGGAGGAATGTGTATATAGCTCAGACCCCTGCGTCAGATGGGTAACGGTGTAATTAGTGTGATGCGGTGTTAGGTGGGATTGGGATGGAGACACTGAGGATAGGAGGAATGTGTATATAGCTCAGGCCCCTGCGTCAGATGGGTAACGGTGTAATTAGTGTGACGCAGTGTTAGGTGGGATTGGGATGGAGACGCTGAGGATAGGAGGAATGTGTATATAGCTCAGGCCCCTGCGTCAGATGGGTAACGGTGTAATTAGTGTGACGCGGTGTTAGGTGGGATTGGAATGGAGACGCTGAGGATAGGAGGAATGTGTATATAGCTCAGGCCCCTGCATCAAATGGGTAACGGTGTAATTAGTGTGACGCGGTGTTAGGTGGGATTGGGATGGAGACACTGAGGATAGGAGGAATGTGTATATAGCTCAGACCCCTGCGTCAGATGGGTAACGGTGTAATTAGTGTGACGCGGTGTTAGGTGGGATTGGGATGGAGACGCTGAGGATAGGAGGAATGTGTATATAGCTCAGGCGCCTGCGTCAGATGGGTAACGGTGTAATTAGTGTGACGCAGTGTTAGGTGGGATTGGGATGGAGACACTGAGGATAGGAGGAATGTGTATATAGTTCAGGCCCCTGCGTCAGATAGGTAACGGTGTAATTAGTGTGACGCGGCGTTAGGTGGGATTGGGATGGAGACGCTGAGGATAGGAGGAAGGTGTATATAGCTCAGGCCCCTGCGTCAGATGGGTTACGGTGTAATTAGTGTGACGCGGTGTTAGGTGGGATTGGGATGGAGACACTGAGGATAGGATGAATGTGTATATAGCTCAGGCCCCTGCGTCAGATGGGTAACGGTGTAATTAGTGTGACGCGGTGTTAGGTGGGATTGGGATGGAGACACTGAGGATAGGAGGAATGTGTATATAGCTCAGGTCCCTGCGTCAGATGGGTAACGGTGTAATTAGTGTGACGCGGTGTTAGGTGGGATTGGGATGGAGACGCTGAGGATAGGAGGAATGTGTATATAGCTCAGGCCCCTGCGTCAGATGAGTAACGGTGTAATTAGTGTGACACGGTGTTAGGTGGGATTGGGATGGAGACGCTGAGGATAGGAGGAATGTGTATATAGCTCAGGCCCCTGCGTCAGATGGGTAACGGTGTAATTAGTGTGATGCGGTGTTAGGTGGGATTGGGATGGAGACGCTGAGGATAGGAGGAATGTGTATATAGCTCAGGCCCCTGCGTCAGATGGGTAACGGTGTAATTAGTGTGACGCGGTGTTAGGTGGGATTGGGATGGAGACACTGAGGATAGGAGGAATGTGTATATAGCTCAGGCCCCTGCGTCAGATGGGTAACGGTGTAATTAGTGTGACGCGGTGTTAGGTGGGATTGGGATGGAGACGCTGAGGATAGGAGGAATGTGTATATAGCTCAGGCCCCTGCGTCAGATGGGTAACGGTGTAATTAGTGTGACGCGGTGTTAGGTGGGATTGGGATGGAGACACTGAGGATAGGAGGAATGTGTATATAGCTCAGGCCCCTGCGTCAGATGTGTAACGGTGTAATTAGTGTGACGCAGTGTTAGGTGGGATTGGGATGGAGACGCTGAGGATAGGAGGAATGTGTATATAGCTCAGGCCCCTGCGTCAGATGTGTAACGGTGTAATTAGTGTGACGTAGTGTTAGGTGGGATTGGGATGGAGACGCTGAGGATAGGAGGAATGTGTATATAGATCAGGCACCTGCGTCAGATGTGTAACGGTGTAATTAGTGTGACGCAGTGTTAGGTGGGATTGGGATGGAGACGCTGAGGATAGGAGGAATGTGTATATAGCTCAGGCCCCTGCGTCAGATGGGTAACGGTGTAATTAGTGTGACGCGGTGTTAGGTGGGATTGGGACGGAGACGCTGAGGATAGGAGGAATGTGTATATAGCTCAGGACCCTGCGTCAGATGGGTAACAGTGTAATTAGTGTGACGCGGTGTTAGGTAGGATTGGGATGGAGACGCTGAGGATAGGAGGAATGTGTATATAGCTCAGGACTCTGCGTCAGATAGGTAACGGTGTAATTAGTGTGACGCGGTGTTAGGTGGGATTGGGATGGAGACACTGAGGATAGGAGGAATGTGTATATAGCTCAGGCGCCTGCGTCAGATGGGTAACGGTGTAATTAGTGTGACGCAGTGTTAGGTGGGATTGGGATGGAGACGCTGAGGATAGGAGGAATGTGTATATAGCTCAGGCCCCTGCGTCAGATGGGTAACGGTGTAATTAGTGTGACGAGGCGTTAGGTGGGAATGGGATGGAGACGCTGAGGATTGGAGGAATGTGTATATAGCTCAGGCCCCTGCGTCAGATGGGTAACGGTGTAATTAGTGTGACGCGGTGTGTTCGGTGGGATTGGGATGGAGACACTGAGGATAGGAGGAATGTGTATATAGCTCAGGCCCCTGCGTCACATGGGTAACGGTGTAATTAGTGTGACGAGGCGTTAGGTGGGAATGGGATGGAGACGCTGAGGATAGGAGGAATGTGTATATAGCTCAGGCACCTGCGTCAGATGGGTAACGGTGTAATTAGTGTGACACGGTGTTAGGTGGGATTGGGATGGAGACACTGAGGATAGGAGGAATGTGTATATAGCTCAGGCACCTGCGTCAGATGGGTAACGGTGTAATTAGTGTGACACGGTGTTAGGTGGGATTGGGATGGAGACACTGAGGATAGGAGGAATGTGTATATAGCTCAGACCCCTGCGTCAGATGGGTAACGGTGTAATTAGTGTGACGCGGTGTTAGGTGGGATTGGGATGGAGACACTGAGGATAGGAGGAATGTGTATATAGCTCAGGCACCTGCGTGAGATGGGTAACGGTGTAATTAGTGTGACGCGGTGTTAGGTGGGATTGGGATGGAGACGCTGAGGATAGGAGGAATGTGTATATAGCTCAGGCCCCTGCGTCAGATGGGTAACGGTGTAATTAGTGTGACGCGGTGTTAGGTGGGATTGGGATGGAGACGCTGAGGATAGGAGGAATGTGTATATAGCTCAGGCGCCTGCGTCAGATGGGTAACGGTGTAATTAGTGTGACGCAGTGTTAGGTGGGATTGGGATGGAGACATTGAGGATAGGAGGAATGTGTATATAGCTCAGGCACCTGTGTCAGATGGGTAACGGTGTAATTAGTGTGATGCGGTGTTAGGTGGGATTGGGATGGAGACGCTGAGGATAGGAGGAATGTGTATATAGCTCAGGCCCCTGCGTCAGATGGGTAACGGTGTAATTAGTGTGACGCGGTGTTAGGTGGGATTGGGATGGAGACGCTGAGGATAGGAGGAATGTGTATATAGCTCAGGCCCCTGCGTCAGATGTGTAACGGAGTAATTAGTGTGACGTAGTGTTAGGTGGGATTGGGATGGAGACGCTGAGGATAGGAGGAATGTGTATATAGATCAGGCACCTGCGTCAGATGTGTAACGGTGTAATTAGTGTGACGCAGTGTTAGGTGGGATTGGGATGGAGACGCTGAGGATAGGAGGAATGTGTATATAGCTCAGGCCCCTGCGTCAGATGGGTAACGGTGTAATTAGTGTGACGCGGTGTTAGGTGGGATTGGGATGGAGACGCTGAGGATAGGAGGAATGTGTATATAGCTCAGGACCCTGCGTCAGATGGGTAACAGTGTAATTAGTGTGACGCGGTGTTAGGTGGGATTGGGATGGAGACACTGAGGATAGGAGGAATGTGTATATAGCTCAGGCCCCTGCGTCAGATGGGTAACGGTGTAATTAGTGTGACGAGGCGTTAGGTGGGAATGGGATGGAGACGCTGAGGATAGGAGGAATGTGTATATAGCTCAGGCCCCTGCGTCAGATGGGTAACGGTGTAATTAGTGTGACGCGGTGTTAGGTGGGATTGGGATGGAGACGCTGAGGATAGGAGGAATGTGTATATAGCTCAGGACCCTGCGTCAGATGGGTAACAGTGTAATTAGTGTGACGCGGTGTTAGGTGGGATTGGGATGGAGACACTGAGGCTAGGAGGAATGTGTATATAGCTCAGGCGCCTGCGTCAGATGGGTAACGGTGTAATTAGTGTGACGCAGTGTTAGGTGGGATTGGGATGGAGACGCTGAGGATAGGAGGAATGTGTATATAGCTCAGGCCCCTGCGTCAGATGGGTAACGGTGTAATTAGTGTGACGAGGCGTTAGGTGGGAATGGGATGGAGACGCTGAGGATAGGAGGAATGTGTATATAGCTCAGGCCCCTGCGTCAGATGGGTAACGGTGTAATTAGTGTGACGCGGTGTTAGGTAGGATTGGGATGGAGACGCTGAGGATAGGAGGAATGTGTATATAGATCAGGCCCCTGCGTCAGATGGGTAACGGTGTAATTAGTGTGACGCGGTGTTAGGTGGGATTGGGATGGAGACACTGAGGATAGGAGGAATGTGTATATAGCTCAGGCACCTGCGTCAGATGGGTAACGGTGTAATTAGTGTGACACGGTGTTAGGTGGGATTGGGATGGAGACACTGAGGATAGGAGGAATGTGTATATAGCTCAGACCCCTGCGTCAGATGGGTAACGGTGTAATTAGTGTGACGCGGTGTTAGGTGGGATTGGGATGGAGACACTGAGGATAGGAGGAATGTGTATATAGCTCTGGCACCTGCGTGAGATGGGTAACGGTGTAATTAGTGTGACGCGGTGTTAGGTGGGATTGGGATGGAGACGCTGAGGATAGGAGGAATGTGTATATAGCTCAGGCCCCTGCGTCAGATGGGTAACGGTGTAATTAGTGTGACGCGGTGTTAGGTGGGATTGGGATGGAGATACACAACATGTCACTGTAAAATCAGTTCTTGGTAACCGTGTTTTTTACCTAGTAATGCCGTTCCTAATTACACTCAGTCTGATAGTTTGAGAAATGATTCATTGTGCAGTGTTGACGTCATCAAAATCCTATGAGTCAGTGACTTGCAGCAATGATGGTACAGAATATTGGCAGCCATGTTGGATTTCTGCATGCACCTCCCTGCAACACCTCACACTATGACAATTACATTTACTTAACCAAGGACTCCTATAGGGACAAATGCTGGAATTTGGGGTCAGGTGTACATGTAAAGGTACCATTATCACAATGGCAGTCAAGGACCAGAGGGAGGTTTCCCATTTTGTCTGGATACTGTGTCCACTAGGGGCAGTGTAGAGTCTATGGAGCGAATTGCAGGTAGATTTGGCTATTGTGTGCAGGACAACCCTAAGGTTCCCAGTTTCCTGCTGCTAGTGGTTGGCTTTATGTTATTTATGTAAGCTTCTCGGTGGGGTTAATCTTCTGCAGGAGGCAGAGCACATTGCCGAATTGCATCACTGCTTCCTCTTGCGGCAACACTATTAGTGCAACACATGGGAAGGTCAGAGAGAGCGGAGCCTCTAGAGGATGCCATCTACTCCTAAGACCGGTGCACTCAACGTTCTCCAGTCCACTGTACATGAAATAACACGGTCATTCCATTAATAACCTCCTGCCGCCAGCTACTCAGCCCTGCAACACAGTCACACAAGCTGAACCTGCAAGGTGCAAGATATACACCAGAGATAAGAATAACGCACAAAGGGGCAGATTTAACAACCACTGATATTCTTTTTATCATTCAATACGAACGTTAAATGGTGATCCGGCAAATCAGCTCCTAACTATCATGTGTTTGAAACAATTAGCGTGGATCACTCTACACGCCAGTCCCACAGTTAGACTGAACCGTAAAAGTCTTTGGAAAAAAACACAAAATCGGGGGAACGCGGACAGGACAAAAAAAACATCGATACCACAGTTTTCACGGAATCAGTGGGTTTCCGCGACTGAATCCCAATTTATCGGCGCTGGAAAAAGCCTATTTAATCAAATGGCCTTTCCCCACGCTGCAGGGATTTTACGACGCCAATTAATCGTGGTTACATTATTCTTGTTACCACTCGTTACGAATGTTAAATGGCGCTCCAGCCAATCAGCCCCTGTCATCTGCCCCTAAATATCGCAACTTATAATTCTGTCCAGACACCACACGGGGAGGAAAGAGCTGCAGCGAAGGAAATATTAAAGATCTGTCGCTGACGCGGATCGCCAACGCAGCCGCTCTCGCCCAAGCCATACCTGCCCACTGGGATGCGCAAATCCTCATGCGGCGTACTGCCTTCCGCAAATTACATATGCAATTAAAATTCCATGAGGGCACTGGATGCTGCAGACTGCCAGCTGCAAGAATGGGACTTCTAGGCAAACACAGGTGGCCGGTCAGTGCTTATATAGCCCTTGTGGCTCCTGCAGGTAGGAGTACCTGGGCGCTGTATGCCCACCCCTGCACCGTGCTGCCATGTTACCTCAGTGACACTGTCCTAAAATACCACCGCTCTCCTCACACTCCCTCACGGTAGAATATTGGTGGCTGCAGCCTGTAACCTTCCTCCCCGACAGAATGAGAACATACATTATCATTTGCAATGATTGGAAGAGACAGACCCCCCCCTTTTCGCCCACCCTCCGGGGCATTCCCCAGGGTGCCGGCGAGCGGCATGCAATTCTAATAGTAAAAATGAATCAATGGACATTTTACCGTTGGGTGAAGCTGTGTAGTTTGTAGGAGGCTGCGTCTGCGCTGTCCATTTCCATAATCCATGCGTCTTTCTATCCCCCCCTCTCCAGATTAAAAAAATAAAGAAAACAACGGGGGGGAAAAAAGAAAAAAGAAAAGAAAAGGAAGAAATGCTTTACAGGGGCACTGGGAGTGCGGACATGTTCTGTGGGCTGTGTGTCCCCCCTCGCCCGGGCAGCCCCGCTATACACCCTTCTCACAGATCCCTGCCATTGGCTCCTCAGAATGCACCTGTGAGATGGAGAGAGGGAGAAGAGGGGGGGGGGAGGGGGCTTCTCTGTATGTGAACGTGACTTGAAGTCTATATATGCAGACTGCTGCTGGCAGCCTAATACTTTCCTCCGGCTTCAGAACCTTCATATCACATTCTCCCCTGACAAGGTCCCGCCTGCTTCCCAGGATGGGCCTGCCTTTCCCTGACACCCTGCAGCCCCCTCCTCTCTCTCAGCTGAAGGCAGCTGCAAGATCGCAGTCATGTCACAGATAATTGTATGCAACCAGCAAGTCACCACTTCCTCCAGGACTGGGTCCTCTTCTCTCCTGTCGGTGGCAGACCGCCGAGGCACGCCTGGCACCGTGCTGGGGTCTCAGGGGGGCTCGCCCGCTGTGCCAGAGCAGAAACCGAGGCTCTTTATAGCCTTCATTCTGTGGGTTTTGGAGCGTTTTAGCAAAGGTGTCATGGCTCTTTACTTCTGAGGTAAAAATGAGCCTAAAATGAGACACTGACAGGCCTGGCGTCTACGTCCTAGGTAATCCTTCAGGAATATGGAGCTGATGGCGAGCTGAATGTATGCCCGTCTGCAAACCGTAGTTTTCCTAATTTTGCACCGCTCGCGCACAGAAATTAGGCGCATGCGCATTTCAACCGAAACTAAGTCAATTGTCCGCGTGCTCATTTGAGCCAAGGGCCTAATTCAGACCTAGGGCCTAATTCTGGTCTGTTCGCTCGCTAGCGTTTTTCGCTACGCAGTGATCAGGTAACTACTGCGCATGCGTATGCACCGCAATGCACAGGCACGTCATACGGGTACAAAGCGGATCGTTGCTGTGCAATGGTTCTTACGAACAATTCATTCGCACAGCCGATCGTAAGGAGATTGACAGGAAGAAGGCGTTTGTGGGTGGCAACTGACCGTTTTCTGGGAATGGTTGGAAAAACGCTGGCGTGTCCAGGTGTTTGCAGGGCGGGTGTCTGTTGTCAATTCCGGGCTCGAATAGGCTGAAGTGATCGCAGCGGCTGAGTAAGGTCAGAGCTACTCAGAAACTGCACAAAATGTTTTTGTACAAGGCGGAAGCACACGCGTTCGCACACTTGCAAAGCTAAAATACACTCCCCTATAGGCGGCGTCTATCGGTTTGCAGCGCTGCAAAAAATAGCTAGCGAGCGAACAGATCTGAATTAGGCCCCTGATCACTAGGGTGCATTTTTTGCATCCCTGCGATCAGGTAGTCGCCGCATACAGGGGGGAGGGGGAAATCGCTGTTCAGGTGTGCGATCACATGTGCAGGAGAGCTGCACAAACTAATTTTGTGCAGTCTCTGCGCAGTCCGAATACGCACAGCAACGATCCGGTCAGAATTACCCCCAATGTACGGCTGATTTACTTCCAATCCTGCGCAAGTGAACGGGCAGAACATCAGTCAGTGACTCCGGGAGCGTTGCAACACTGCTGTTGAGCATTAACATTGGCGCTGAACTACAGCAATCAGCAACTTTCATCTGTCTAGCGCAAGACTGAGCATGAAAGCCGCCCTTTGCTGCGCACATAAACGCAAGCTTAGTAAAGGATACCTACTGACTATATACTAAAACATCTGAAATATAAGGAAATACGGTTTTAGAACATACAGTAGTAGTCCTGGGGTGAGGCTTAAGGGCAGAACCACTTAGTTTCACGCCGAAGCGCATTACCAGAAAAATATTGTTTCTCCGTCAGGGAAATTAAGCTGAAAATCAGTTAAAAGGTTTAAAAAATTGTTTCTTATTTCCATTTCTAAGCGGTAATCTAAGAATTTAGCTTCCCGAGGTTGTGTCATCTGTTATCTGTTACACGGAGTATGATAAGCCTATGGGGGGAATTCAATTGTTTGAAAAGTCGGTTGGGTGTCTGTTTTTTTTCTGTCTATTAGATCGGGGAAAAAACAGACACCCAACTGACTTTTCAAACAATTGAATACCCCCCCTTGTATTAGTATTGCATTTACTATAATAGCAGCAGCATACTCACACCACGCCCCAAACGCCTACACCCCACCCATTACCACAGCACACCATGCCCCCTTTTCATCACCTAAATACGGAATTATTCTGGGAAAATCGTGAGTGTTGCCAGGCATGTAACAGACTGAAACAACGCAACGTCTGCCAAGACGCCATCAGCCAACAAGGAGAAGTCAGCAGCTCGTATTTAGAATTGGCACCGATGCCTGAGACGATAAGAAGCGGAGCGTACTTGAACCAACTGCCTGGTTGTGTCCAGTTAAAGGGCCATTATACCACCAACCACACAACGCATTTCTGCACAGCAAGTCTGCAAAGCTGTCAGTCACTCTGTGTCTGCTCTGATGGACAATTATCTGTTGTATTGTTTATGCTATTGGTTGTGATTTTCGTGATTGTGTCTGATAGGAGGATGGGAGTAAATGCTCATCATTAATATTGCACACACAATCACAAACTCCAATCAGCCACCCGAATACCGCCAATTAGCCCAAAACGACTGCTAAAGGGAACAATACAATGAATCGTGAACCACCAACCCTAATACTGCCCCCTTCTGCCCATTTTCTGGAACTTAAATGACCTTATATATTCATTTTACAGCAATGTGGGGAATTCAGATCTGATTGTAGATGTGCTAAATTTAGCACATCTACGATCATAATGATAACTAGAACCAGGATAATGTATAGTCAAACAAGATAGATACACAAAAGTTTCTTATCAAGATCTTTTCATCAATGTTGGGGGACCTGCAAATATCTAACTCTGCCTCTGACTTACAAATTATCTCCACCCCCCTCAACACATCATGTCACATTAAATTGTCCTTACACAATAACACAAGTAGGGAGACCGATCACTGCCTTCCGTATTAAAAAATACACATCTAATATACTCTGTGCTGCTGAGATTATGCTTCTCCCACTATATAACTCTCAGTCTGTGGCTTCCTGCTGCCTCCATTCCCCTCCTCACATCATGTCACTGCCCCTGTCACATGCAGCCCTGTCCTCACTGACACATCACTCATCTCCTGATATACTCTGTGCTGCTGGGCAGGGCCGGCTCCAGGCCTACTAGCACCCTGTGCGAGAAAATGTAAAAGCGCCCCCTAACCCCTATGCGCGCGCCGAAGGCGCGCGCGCTTCGTGAAAAGTGGGCGTGGCCTCCTGGGAAAGTGGGTGTGGCCTCGTAACTTCATATTATTAAACTATAAATAAATATATTTTTTCACACCCCCTCTATGCACACAATTAGCAGCCTTATGCAGAACAGCCACAGTAGTGTTCCTTACACACAATGTCTCCAGTGTAGTGCCAGCTACACATGACATGCCCCGCAGCAGTGCCAGCTACACATGACATGCCCCTCAACAGTGCCAGCTACACACAATAGACCCCCAGCAGTGCCAGCTACACATGATAGTGTTCACGTTTTAGGGCAGGGTGCTGATCACAAGGAGGGCACATTTTTAAGTAAGGAGGGCAAAATGATGTACATACTGTAATACTTGGTGCTCCTCCACCCACATGCTGAAGCAGGGACAGTGCGCGCCGAAGGCGCGCAGCAAAAATTTAGGGCCGTTGCTTCGTGGGGAAGGTGCATGACCACAGAGTAGTGGCAATTCGCATTACACCACATAGTAGTGCAGCTAATACACATTGCACCAGGTAGAACCTCCTACACACTTTGCGCCAGGCAGAGCACGTTAGACACTTTGCGCCAGGCAGAGCACGATAGACACTTTGCGCCAGGCAGAGCACGATAGACACTTTGCGCCAGGCAGCGCACGATAGACACTTTGCGCCAGGCAGCGCACGATAGACACATTGCCTAGCCACAGATGCCTAGTAGATACACTACATGATATGCCCCCCAGCAGTGCCAGCTACACGTGACATGCCCCCCAGCAATGCCAGCTACACGTGACATACCCCCCAGCAGTGCCAGCTACACGTGACATGCCCCCCAGCAGTGCCAGATACATAAATGGCCACACAGTGCAGATATGCCCCCAGTGCCAGATACATAAATGCCCCCACAATGCCAGATACATAAATGACCACACAATGCCAGATACATAAGTGCCCCCACAGTGCCAGATGCATCAATGACCCCACAGTGCCAGATACATAACTGCCAGATACATAAATGCCCCCAGTGCCACAAAACATAAATGCCCCCACAGTGCCAGATAAATAAATGCCCGCCGTGCCACAAAACATAAAAGCCCCCACAGTGCAGATATGCCCCCACAGTGCCAGATACATAAATGCCCCCAGTGCCAGAAACATAAATGCCCCCACAGTGCAGATATGCCCCCACAGTGCCAGAAAATTAATGCCCCCACAGTGCAGATATGCCCCCACAGTGCCAGAAAAATAATGCCCCCACAGTGCAGATATGCCCCCACAGTGCCAGAAAAATAATGCCCCCACAGTGCAGATATGCCCCCACAGTGCCAGAAAAATAATGCCCCCACAGTGCAGATATGCCCCCACAGTGCCAGAAAAATAATGCCCACAGTGCAGATATGCCCCCACAGTGCCAGAAAAATAATGCCCCCACAGTGCCAGAAAAATAATGCCCCCACAGTGCAGATATGCCCCCACAGTGCCAGAAAAATAATGCCCCCACAGTGCCAGAAACATAATGCCCCCACAGTGCAGATATGCCCCCACAGTGCCAGAAAAATAATGCCCCCACAGTGCAGATATGCCCCCGTGCCAGAAAAATAATGCCCCCACAGTGCAGATATGCCCCCACAGTGCCAGAAAAACAATGCCCCCACAGTGCCAGAAAAATAATGCCCCCACAGTGCAGATATGCCCCCACAGTGCCAGAAAAACAATGCCCCCACAGTGCCAGAAAAATAATGCCCCCACAGTGCAGATATGCCCCCACAGTGCCAGAAAAATAATGCCCCCACAGTGCCAGAAAAATAATGCCCCCACAGTGCCAGAAAAATAAACGGCCCCACACAGTGCCAGACAGATTTTAACTTACCTGTCTGTCACTGACACTGCGGTGCTGCTGGGAGCCGGGAATACTGCTGTGGGCGGGCCGCGGACGGAGGAACAAAACTGTGTGCGCGCTATGCACGCTGCGCGGCGCCGGCGTCCAACGTCAGACGCCGGCGCCGCACAGCGCGCTGCATAGCGCGCACACAAGCGGCCGGGAGTCGGAGTCGGACACACAGAGGCTGGCTCCAGGCAGGAAAATGGCGGCCGCAGCGTGCGGCGCCCTGTAAGAGTGGCGCCCCGCGCGGCCGCTCTAGTCGAACATGCCTGGAGCCGGCCCTGCTGCTGGGGACCCTGCTTCTCCCACTATATAACTCTCAGTCTGTGGCTTCCTGCTGCCTCCATTCCCCTCCTCTCATCAAGTCACTGCCCCTGTCACATGCAGCCCTGTCCTCACTGACACATCACTCATCTCCTGATATACTCTGTGCTGCTGGAGACCCTACTCCTCCTACTATATAACTCTCAGTCTGTGTCTTCCTGCTGCCTCCATTCTCCTCCTCACATCATGTCACTGCCCCTGTCACATACAGCCCTGTCCTCACTGACACATCACTCATCTCCTGATATACTCTGTGCTGCTGGGGACCCTGCTCTTCCCACTATATAACTCTCAGTCTGCGGATTCTGCTGCTTCCATTCCCCTCCTCACATCATGTCACTTCCCCTGTCACATGCAGCCCTGTCCTCACTGACACATCACTCATCTCCTGATATACTATGTGCTGCTGGGGACCCTGCTCTTCCCACTATATAACTCTCAGTCTGTGGCTTCCTGCTGCCTCCATTCCCCTCCTCACATCATGTCACTTCCCCTGTCACACGCAGCCCTGTCCTCACTGACACATCCCTCATCTCCTGATATACTCTGTGCTGCTGGGGACCCTGCTCCTCCCACTATATAACTCTCAGTCTGTGGCTTCCTGCTGCCTCCATTCCTCTCCTCACCTCATGTCACTGCCCCTGTCACATGCAGCACTGTCCTCACTGACACATCACTCATCTCCTGATATACTCTGTGCTGCTAGGGACTCTGCTCCTCCCACTGTATAACTCTCAGTCTGTGGCTTCCTGCTGCCTCCATTCCCTTCCTCACATCATGTCACTGCCCCAGTCACATGCAGCCCTGTCCTCACTGACACATCACTCATCTCCTGATATACTCTGTGCTGCTGGGGACCCTGCTCCTCCCACTATATAACTCTCAGCCTGTGGCCTCCTGCTGCCTCCATTCCCCTCCTCACATCATGTCACTGCCCCTGTCACATGCAGCCCTGTCCTCACCGACAAACCCCTCATCTCCTGATATACTCTGTGCTGCTGTGGCTCCTGCCCCTCCCACTATATAACTCTCTGGCTTCTTGCACACATTCAGGGGTTCTGCACGTTAGAATTAATTTAGCGCAGAGCTTGAGATTCTCCACTTACCTAATAGAATCTGCGTTATATTAAACCACACCTCACACTGATGAGATCCCTATAATAACACTTCCCGCCATGGGAGCCGCCATTTCTCACTTTCATGAAGGAGGAGGAACGTACACTGAGGGCAGGAGGGAAAATTTGCCCCCATGCAGCTCCCTGGCAGGTTATGTGCCCTGCATTAATTCAGCTCTCCTGCACTTAGGAATGAGAGGAGGCTCCTATATCCCTATATACCCACAGACTATCAGCAACACTGTATATAGGGGTAATTCCGAGTTGATCGCAGCATCAAATTTGTTAGTAGTTGGGCAAAACCATGTGCACTGCAGGTGGGGCAGATATAAAATTTGCAGAGAGAGTTAGATTTGGGTGGGGTGTGTTCCACCTGAAATCTAAATTGCAGTGTAAAAATAAAGCATCCAGTATTTATCCTGCACAGAAACAAAATAACCCATCCAAATCTAACTCTCTCTGCACATGTTACATCTGCCACACCTGCAGTGCACATGGTTTTACCCAACTGCTAACAAATTTGATGCTGCGATCAACTCGGAATTACCCCCATAGAGTCACTTATTTTCCATATGTGCCGCTGATCTACATGAGGAGACATGATATAATATAATTGGTGGTATTGTTGGCTTGTATTTCTTTAAGTGCATCTGACCACGGCCGTAGCGCTGTACTGTGTTCATCTTCTGCTCACCCAGTATTTTGCCAGTTTTCAGTGGGCAGGAAAACTTGCAGCCAATCAGATCACTGGGATGATCACAGCAGCGCAGAATATTTCAGGAGATGTGTCCCGATCCTTCAGGCTCCGTCATGCAAATGTGGGAAGTTTTAGGGGGTCACCTCTGTATGTTACCTATCACATAACCGGTACGCAGTCAATTTGCCGGCGGTCAGGATACGAAAACTCTACTACGTAGTCCAACATCAGCGGACAGCCGCACATGTGCAGAAGGACACCTCCGCCGGGTCATAAACCTGGACGCCCTCACACAGGAATGGACAGTTCTTATCAGAAGAGCCGTTCTTTGGTATTTTAAATGCGAATCTTCGCGCATATGGCGTTTACAGGCGCCGCTATGCATGCGGTAAGTGGCGGGATGTATGGCATTAAAAATGTGATGTTTGATAGAATCCTACCATGGTCTATCTGCCAGACACAGAATCTCAGTGTGCCATGTAAAAGCAGAGGGGGAGGGGCCTAGGAGGATGTCACATCAAAGACAGAGCTCAGAGAGGCATTCTAGAGCCTCTCTGCTCATGGCATCATTTGCCGTGTGACTGTGGTTGCCATGGTAGAATCCTGTGGGAATCCTGAAGAATTATCACTTATTACTAGCGGTCTGAAGAAAAAAAACAAATCAAGGAGAAAAGGGTAAATGCCATGTTTCTTAAACCCTACCACAGTAAAACGACACTACATTGGGGGTCATTCCGAGTTGTTCGCTTGCAAGCTGCTTTTAGCAGCATTGCACACGCTAAGCCGCCGCCTACAGGGAGTGAATCTTAGCATAGTAAAATTGTGAACGAAAGATTAGCAGAATTGCGAATAGACACTTCTTAGCAGTTTCTGAGTAGCTCCAGACTTACTCGGTATCTGCGATCAGTTCAGTCAGTTTCGTTCCTGGTTTGACGTCACAAACACACCCAGCGTTCGCCCAGACACTCCCCCATTTCTTCAGCCACTCCCGCGTTTTTACCAGAAACAGCAGCGTTTTTTCACACACACCCATAAAACGTCCAGTTTCCGCCCAGAAACACCCACTTCCTGTCAATCACATTACGATCACCAGAACGAAGAAAAAACCTCGTAATGCCGTGAGTAAAATACCAAACTGCATAGCAAATTTACTTGGTGCAGTCGCAGTGCGAACATTGCGCATGCACAATTAGCGGAAAATCGCTGCGATGCGAAGAAAATTACCGAGCGAACAACTCGGAATGAGGGCCATTGTTCCATGTGACTGCGACTTTCACTCATCAGATCTCCCGCAGACGGTAAGCTACACAGGATCAGCTAATTAGTGATAATACAACCGCCAATTATTATTTTTTACAGCACTGAGGTAGAAAGAAACAGGTTTAACGACATCAGCCTTAATACAGGTATACGCTCATAGACATCTACAATAATAAGTGCCAGAACTGGCTGCTCGTAGCACTGTGGCCGAACCAATGCGCGACAGCAGCCCTACATTGCCAGGCGCTGTATTGAGACACATCCTGTAATCACAATACCACATTGGGTAACGTAGAGCTACAATGTTACACTAATGAAACCAACGTTGTGTAATGCGGCTTTTGTTTAGCAGCATGCAGAACTGTGGGCCTAATTCAGACGTGACCGCTCCTCTGCGTTTTTGCAGCGGTCTACGATCAGATAGCCGCCGCCCATAGAGAGTTAAAATCAGCCCAGTGCAAGTGTGCAAATGCATGCGTACGCCGTGCCAAAACTTCGCCAGACAGCGGACATCCGCAAATCCGTCACCATGGAATGGTTTTCCCAGTGTGTGCGGTGTGTGCGCAGCCCAGGACTTACTCCTACAGTACAATACACACAGGATGATCGGGACCGGAGCGGACGTCACACACCCGCCCTGTAAACGATTGGGAACACCTGCATTTTTCCCAACACTCCCAGTCAATGGCCACTTATCACCCACAAACGGCCGCTTCCTGTCAATCACCTTGCAATCAAAATTTTTGCACCATTCTGTCGCTGTTTGGGCTCGCGTCTGCGCATTGCGGTGCATACGCCGTCATTCGATAATCAGCCGCTGTGCGATTTCACACAACAACGATCAGGTCTGAATTAGGCCCAAAGTTTGATCCTTATTTCTGTGTAAGGATATCCTTATGTCTATCCCATGCATGTTACATTGCTCTACTGTCTTCACCTCTACCACCTCTGATGGGAGGCTATTCCACTTGTCCACTACCCTTTCTGTGAAGTTATTTTTCCTCATATTTCCCCTGAACCTCCCCCCGTCCAGTCTCAGTGCATGTCCTCGTGTCCTATTGCTTCTCTTCATTTGGAGAATGTTTCCCTTGGTAAAACCCTTGGTATATGTGAAAGTTTCTATCATGTCCCCCCTTTCCCTTCTCTTCTCCAAACTATACATAATGAGACTTCAGTGAGACATGCCGCCGCTCAGTCCGGCAGCGTGTCTCAGCTGTCAGGACAGGGAGGAGAGAGCGGCTATGTCGGACAGCGGCGGCGTGTAGGACTTCAAACCAGCCGCCGGTTTGAGAGCCAATCAGAGCTCGCGGACCGGCAGCCAATCAGGAGCTGCCGCTGCCGGTCTGCGAGCTCTGATTGGCTCTCGAACCAGCGGTTGGTTTGAAGTCCTACACGCTGCCGCCGCCCGACATAGCCACGCTCTCCTCCCTGTCCTGACACCCAAGTAACGCCGCCGGATGGAGCAGCAGCAGCACAGTGTGGTGGTGGGGTGGGGGGTTCGGGGCACTGTGGGGGCATTTTTGGATCTGGCACTGTGGGGGCATTTGTGGATTTGGCACTGTGGGGGCATTTGTATACCTGGCACTGTGGGGGCATTTGTATACCTGGCACTGTGGGGGCATCTGTATACCTGGCACTGTGGGGGCATTTGTATACCTGGCACTGTGGGGGCATTTGTGGATTTGGCACTGTGGGGGCATTTGTATACCTGGCACTGTGGGGGCATTTGTGGATTTGGCACTGTGGGGTCATTTGTACACCTGGCACTGTGGGGGCATTTGTATACCTGGCACTGTGGGGGCATTTGTGGATCTGGCACTGTGGGGGCATTTGTGGATCTGGCACTGTGGGGTATTTGTATACCTGGCACTGTGGGGGCATTTGTGGATCTGGCACTGTGGGGGCATTTGTATACCTGGCACTGTGGGGACATTTGTGGATTTGGCACTGTGGGGGCATTTGTATACCTGGCACTGTGGGGGGTATTTGTATACCTGGCACTCTGGGGGACATTTGTATACCTAACACTGTGGGGGCATTTGTATACCTGGCACTGTGGGGGCATTTGTATACCTGGCACTGTGGGGGCATTTGTGGATTTGGCACTGTGGGGGCATTTGTAAACCTGGCACTGTGGGGGCATTTGTAAACCTGGCACTGTGGGGGTATTTTTATACCTGGCACTGTGGGGGCATTTGTATACCTGGCACTGTGGGGGCATTTGTGGATCTGGCACTGTGGGGGCATTTGTATACCTGACATTGTGGGGGTGTTTGTGGATTTGGCACTGTGGGGGGCATTTGTATACCTGGCACTGTGGGGGCATTTGTATACCTGGCACTGTGGGGGCATTTGTATACCTGGCACTGTGAGGACATCTGTATACCTGGCACTGTGGGGACAATTGTGGATCTGGCACTGCACTATTGGGGGCATATGTGCATCACGTCCCATTTTAATTGGCCACACCCATTTTTTTTTTTGGTGCGTGCGCACACACAGTACCTCTAAGGGGCAGACCTACTGGGGGGCAGGGTTGTATGGCCCCCGAAGGATTTTATAAATATCCAAATGGCCCTCGGTAGAAAAAAGGTTCCCCACCCCTGGTCTATACAGTGGCATTATTACTTCTTTCTGCTACTGATTCCTCTCCCTATGCAGCCAAGCATCCAACTTGTGCCATTAATACTACCATTCCTCTAGTCTACGTAGATCCTCAATCATTTGTTTTACCCCTCCTGTGTGTGTCTACCCTGTTGCATAACTTTGTGTCATCTGCAAGAAGGCATACTTTCCCTTTAATGTCATTTGCAATGTCACCAATAAAGATATTAAAAAGCACTGGTCCAAGTACAGATTCCCGGGGTACTCCACTGGTAACATTTCCCTCCTCTGACTGCACTCCATTTACTACAACTGTCTGTTTCCTATCCTGCCACCAAGATCTTATCCATTCAACAGTATCTGTGTGCCTTCCATGACACATATCCGAATCTCCCCTTTATGTTTATTCCTCTACAGGTATTACTGGGATAGCCGCAGCCCCGGACTGGGCAACCTGCGGCCGGCTCACCCCGCAATCAATTAGCAGCGGATGATGTCTGTCAGGGCTGGAACAGAAGCCTCACACAGCAGGTGTCACCTCTCAGTGTTTTATGCCGGAGGAAAGAAAAGGTGCTCGGTGTTTACTCAGTGTGACATTGAGTGATTGTGCGGGAATAAAGGCAGAGAGAGAGAAAGGAAAGGATGAATGGCAGCCATCCAACCGCGGCACACACATGCAAATTCCACATCCCATACATTATAGTACAGGTGTGCGGCTATAGTCAGCGCCCGGCAGCAGTATAATACCTCATCAGATCTCTATCTCACCTCCGAGAGGGCTTTGTTCTGTGGAAAGACGGAGGCGCTGGGGGGGGGGGGGGGGCACTGTATATTCATTTACAATGTTTTATTGCATTTTCGTAACCCGGCATTTACTGGAGTGTGTGTCACACTTACTGCACCAGTAAGGAGCTGGTTCTGTACTGCTAACATCTTCTTAAATGAAAAAAGAACAGCTTTATCTGCTCATGATTCAGAAGTTGCTCACTGCCACTTGCCATGTTTCAGTGGACGTCCACCCCACATCCTAACTCAATGACTTTATGTAATAGATAACTGCTCTGGTAGCAGCCATGTGTAATACAAGACATATAGGGGGTCATTCCGAGTTGATCGCTAGCTGCCGTTGATCGCTGCGTAGCGATCAGTGAAAAAAACGGCTAATCTGCGCATGCGTATGCTCCGCAATGCGCACGCGCGTCGTACGGGTACACAGTCCATTGTGGTTATGCACTGGTTGTAGCGACTATTCCAATCGCACGTCCAGCCGCAAGGAGATTGACAGAAAGAGGGCGTTTCTGGGTGTCAACTGACCGTTTTCAGGGAGTGCTTAGAAAAACGCAGGCGTGGCTGGGCGTTCGCTGGGTGGGGGTGTGACGTCAAAAGCCATCCCTCCGTCGTTAGAATCAACGCACACGAAAAGTAACTACAGGGCTACTCTTGTTTTGCACAAAACCATTTTGTAGGCGCTCGGCTGCACAAGCGTTCGCACTTCTGCAAAACTAAAATACACTCCCCAGTGGGCGGCGACAATGCGTTTGCACGGCTGCTAAAATCTGCTAGCGAGCGATCAACTCGGAATGACCCCCCATTGCCTGTGTATATAGTACTCTCTTTTCCTCTGGTTGCAGAAGGCATAGTGCAGAACCTGGGAAAGAGTCACCATCATGGCGGAACCCGTCCTAGGACTGCAGACTTTACTTATTACTGAATAGATTTCCCAATACTCTGAGCCACATAAAAGAACAGATGCTTCTCACATACAAAAAGAAACTGGTTCCCTTCCACCTCCCACTCAGAACATAAACAGGAGTCTGTACACCAGGCCTATAAAACATTATGGATGGGTGATCCATCGCCCCCTTGTGGCAGTAAATATTTATTATGATACAGAGACCAGTCTAGTTTGCTTATGGCGGTGACAGTAAAAATAATTTCACTTATTTCCGCCATGGAACAAGAAAAATAAATCTCCCCAATGGCATAACCAAGCTGCTTTTGCCTTTTAATTTACTGGCGATTGAAAAATACAGACTTGGATTTGCGCAAGTGCTTGCGTCTTTCAAGGCCACGTGATTGCAATGGAACAATGCCTCTAGTGGCCAAACTACCCACTACAACGGCAGGGCACTAAATATACTTTATATGTACTGTACTTACAGGCACACAATTCCCCCTCGCTGCTGACTTTAGACTCTGTTTGCTTTGATCTTAGAAAGTCGCCTTCAGGAAGCCTATAACCTATTGGGTTACATATTAGTTTCCTAAGATAATGAATTGTGGTGTCGCCTCTCGCGTTCCCAGCCGTATTCTAACCAGATAAAATCACAGAAATGAGATTTTCCCGAGAACTGTTGAGTCACGATTGGGTTAGGAAGATATAATGTAATTTGCGTCGGAGAGACGGGTGTCTGTTGCATGACATGTGGGAATGTGCTGCGATCTCTATCTGTCCTATATACTGATGGCCCGATGATCTTGGAGAAAGGAGACCCAGCCTTCTCAGATTTCTGTGTCCCACCTTCTGTTCAGAGGGCCTTAGGGAGAGCTGGAAATAAATTGGGCGTCCTTTGCTTAAAAGAGGCGCCCGTCTCTGCAGGTTTAGCAGATGCGCCTGCTCTGCTCCTAGTCACTACCATCGCGTGAATACATCTGGGGAGCTCCTGAATGGTCCTACCTGGGAATCCTCCTAGGCTGTTAAATCTGGCATACAATATGTACTGTCATATCTAGGCCAGACGTAATATCCCTGTAATCCGGGACACCAATGATTTCCACAGGTTCTGCGGACTGGCAGAGGGGAGCAGCAGGGGAATAAAGGCTACTGGTCTCGTCGCTGTGTTCTCAACACATGTTTAGAGTGAAAGTCTGGTTAGGACGAACACGATGGGGGGAATTCAATTGGGTGCGAGGTTTAGCGAGATAAAAATAACCTAGAGTACCTCAAGCCCAATTTTGGATTTCCAAAGGTGTGTAAAAAAAATGGTTGCGGGCTTTCCACTCCATCTTCCCACTAGGAAGGAGGGCTGCCGGGTAGGGGTCACACACACACACACACACACACACACACACACACACACACACACACACACACACACACACACACACACACACACACACACACACACACACACACACACACACACCACTATTGCAGAAGACTTGGGTTTCGACGCTGGTATGAAGAAGACACCAGTTTGGAAGGTGAGTAATTACTGACTAATTAAGCTAATTGGAATCTTCCAATTGCCTAATTAGTCCTGGGGGTGAGGGGTGCCATCAGGGTCCCAGAGCAAGTCCTAGTGATTTTCCATAATACTTTATTTGTAGGGAAAATCATCAGGTCTTGCTCTGGGACCACGGTGGCACCCCTCCCCTCCAGGACTAATTACCTGGGGGTGCGTGAAAAAAAGACGCAGTCTATATAAATCGCCGCGTCTCATTTCCAGTCCTGCAATGAAATAGCAAAACCCTGCGGCTGCAGGAAAAACCCAGAGCTACATTTCTCCCCCCCCCCCCTATTTCCCGCCGTCAATTGAATCCCCCCTTTAATTGCATGAATTAATGCTCTGTATAAGACGTACTTTCCGCCCGGGTTCCGTAGATCCATGTAACATGGTTTGGACGGAGGCAGATTTGATCTCAGGAAATAGGACAGTTTAAAATGAGGCCTAACGCGAGGCAGCGAGTCTGAGGAGCCTACGTAGCTATTATTCTAGTTTCCTCTCCAGGAGAAGCCCAGAGAGGAGGTGCAGGTGGGCGGCGATAGGGGCGGAGCTGGACTATGTGCATCATTAGGCTCAACCCCTTCATGACAAAATGCTGCGACTCATGCATATGTGAATAAGGGGCAGGGCCTAAGTGACTTGATCATTAAATCTAGTCACTAGACCCCACCCCCTCCTCACAGACCACGGATTCCCAATATTATTTTACCCATTCTGCCTGCTTCACTAGTAATTGGGAGGGGTGCCCACTCTTCCGGGAATGCGTGGGGACTAGCCGAAAAATCCGACAGGTTTCGGGAGAGTAGGCACATATGTCTGTATTGTCATATTATCAGAGAGATGTGAGGGAAGTTACTTCTGTTGGCTGGAAGATAGACTAGGAACACGCTATACAATGATTGGGCCGATTTGGCAATGATCAGGTGATGGGTCTGCTTTATTCTCTAGTGTGTAGGTATGAGCGTTTTGGCCAAACGCCGATAAAACGGTCCAAAAACTTTCAGAAATGCTTGGCTTATATTATGCGAGCGGTCAGTCTTGCCAGGAGGTAGCGGCCAGACGGTCCCCATATCGGACAGAGGGCCTAATTCAGCATGAGTCATAGTTTTGCGAAAAGTCACAAAACGACAGCTCCTTCCACTAGCATACGGGGGAGCAAGACTGTCCCGCGTGCCAGGTCCTTCCTCTCCCCGCTAAAATGTGAGTGCTTCGCTAAACAGCTAAGTGCTCGCCTCTTTAGGGTAACCCCCTGCCTCTAGGCAGGCGCAGGGCCGCCATGTTTTTGGGTCGCAGCGGCTGCGTGCGACGTCATGCAGCGCCGCAGCCCTCCCCGCAAACTGCCCGATCACGCCTACGATGTCCGGACCACACACCCCAACGTCGTCCACAAAACGCTGCAACGACGCCCCACCACCACCCCCTGACGGCACTAAGACTGCGATCGCAATCCAAGTCCTCGCTATCTATTCTATGCTTTAATTGCAGAGCTCTCCGAGACATTGAACGGCGTAAGTTTCAATATAAACCGGTAGTGCAGGACTGAGCCGTGAGATGTAACATACAATAGAGGACGGTGAATAAGAACGGGAGGTTGGAGGCTAAAGCCACAGTGAAACGCTCGCCTCTATTGGAGAAAATCCCCCCCTATTGCGTTATCCTGCGCTACACAATACAACCCGTCCTCTATCCAACACAGCCAACGTCTATTTCTGGACTTCGTGTTTTATTAAAGAGCTGGAGGGTTTTCCAGAGGCACAAACCCCAGAGAGCGCAATAAAATCTGTGTTTAAGAGAATAGTGTTTGAGAATGAGGTTACAGATTACAATAAGAAAATCACGCTATAGGCAGCCATTGCGGATACTGTACATAGTGGGCCTAATTCAGACCTGATCGCAGCAGCAAATTTGTTAGCAGGTGGACAAAACCATGTGCACTGCAGGTGGGGCAGATGTAACGTGCAGAGAGAGAGTTAGATTTGGGTGGGTTATATTTGTGCAGGGTAAATACTGGCTGCTTTTTGTTTTTGCACTGCAATTTACATTTCAGTTTGGACACACCCCACCCAAATCTAACTCTCTCTGCACATGTTACATCTGCCCCACCTGCAGTGCAGCATGGTTTTGCCCAACTGCTAACAAATTTGCTGCTGCGATCAGGTCTGAATTAGGCCCAGTGTGTATATCTCCATAGACAGAAATCGCCTCAATTCACCGTACACGTGTGCCGCAGATATCGCCCTCCTGCGCCCCAGCGTATGACAACGGAGGATGGGGCAGAGGAGCAGAACAGGCTGACGGCATGTGTGTCGGAGAGAAGAAATACATATTTTATGGGTGAATCTGCTGCGGCACAAGGCGGCAGCAGGTCTCCCGTGTCTGTGCCACGTGAGCAGTGGAGGGACGCCAGATAAGACAGCTGCCAGTCATTGGATAATCAGTTACGCGTTGCTTATCGCACGCTGCCGTCATGACGTATTTATACTGTATATTATTATAATACTTGTTATGCCGTTGCTGCTGTTACTTATATGGTATATTATTTTGTCAACAATCATGATGTCAACACTGATGAAATGTCAACAGGACACCGCTGGTGAGCTAGTGATGACATACCTGGTACGGTGGGTCCAGTGGCTCCAGCTGTGACATCGATAGGACTTCCAATGAATCCTACGTGACTTCTGGCGGAAAGTAATTATAATCCTAACCTCCAAACCCTCCGCCTAGTGCCTAACCCTCCCCTCTTGTAACCTAACCCTCCCCTCTTGTAACCTAACCCTCCCCTCCTGTAACCTAACCCACCACCTAGTGCCTAACCCTCCCCTCCTGTAACCTAACCTTCCCCTCCTGTAACCTAACCCTCCGCCTAGTGCCTAACCCTCCCCTCCTGTAACCTAACCTTCCCCTCCTGTAACCTAACCCTCCGCCTAGTGCCTAACCCTCCCCTCCTGTAACCTAACCTTCCCCTCCTGTAACCTAACCCTCCGCCTAGTGCCTAACCCTCCCCTCCTGTAACCTAACCTTCCCCTCCTGTAACCTAACCCTCCGCCTAGTGCCTAACCCTCCCCTCCTGTAACCTAACCTTCCCCTCCTGTAACCTAACCCTCCGCCTAGTGCCTAACCCTCCCCTCCTGTAACCTAACCTTCCCCTCCTGTAACCTAACCCTCCGCCTAGTGCCTAACCCTCCCCTCCTGTAACCTAACCTTCCCCTCCTGTAACCTAACCCTCCGCCTAGTGTCTAACCCTCCCCTCCTGTAACCTAACCTTCCCCTCCTGTAACCTAACCCTCCGCCTAGTGCCTAACCCTCCCCTCCTGTAACCTAACCCTCCGCCTAGTGCCTAACCCTCCCCTCCTGTAACCTAACCTTCCCCTCCTGTAACCTAACCCTCCGCCTAGTGCCTAACCCTCCCCTCCTGTAACCTAACCTTCCCCTCCTGTAACCTAACCCTCCGCCTAGTGCCTAACCCTCCCCTCCTGTAACATAACCTTCCCCTCCTAGTGCCTAACCCTCCCCTCCTGTAACCTAACCTTCCCCTCCTGTAACCTAACCCTCCCCTCCTGTAACCTAACCTTCCCCTCCTGTAACCTAACCCTCCGCCTAGTGTCTAACCCTCCCCTCCTGTAACCTAACCTTCCCCTCCTGTAACCTAACCCTCCGCCTAGTGCCTAACCCTCCCCTCCTGTAACCTAACCCTCCGCCTAGTGCCTAACCCTCCCCTCCTGTAACCTAACCTTCCCCTCCTGTAACCTAACCCTCCGCCTAGTGCCTAACCCTCCCCTCCTGTAACCTAACCCTCCCCTCCTGTAACCTAACCCACCGCCTAGTGCCTAACCCTCCCCTCCTGTAACCTAACCTTCCCCTCCTGTAACCTAACCCTCCGCCTAGTGCCTAACCCTCCCCTCCTGTAACCTAACCCACCGCCTAGTGCCTAACCCTCCCCTCCTGTAACCTAACCCACCGCCTAGTGCCTAACCCTCCCCTCCTGTAACCTAACCTTCCCCTCCTGTAACCTAACCCTGCGCCTAGTGCCTAACCCTCCCCTCTTGTAACCTAACCCTCCACTCCTGTAACCTAACCCACCGCCTAATGCCTAACCCTCCCCTCCTGTAACCTAACCTTCCCCTCCTGTAACCTAACCCTCCGCCTAGTGCCTAACCCTCCCCTCCTGTAACCTAACCTTCCCCTCCTGTAACCTAACCCTCCGCCTAGTGCCTAACCCTCCCCTCCTGTAACCTAACCTTCCCCTCCTGTAACCTAACCCTCCGCCTAGTGCCTAACCCTCCCCTCCTGTAACCTAACCTTCCCCTCCTGTAACCTAACCCTCCGCCTAGTGCCTAACCCTCCCCTCCTGTAACCTAACCTTCCCCTCCTGTAACCTAACCCTCCGCCTAGTGCCTAACCCTCCCCTCCTGTAACCTAACCTTCCCCTCCTGTAACCTAACCCTCCGCCTAGTGCCTAACCCTCCCCTCCTGTAACCTAACCTTCCCCTCCTGTAACCTAACCCTCCGCCTAGTGCCTAACCCTCCCCTCCTGTAACCTAACCCTCCCCTCCTGTAACCTAACCCACCGCCTAGTGCCTAACCCTCCCCTCCTGTAACCTAACCTTCCCCTCCTGTAACCTAACCCTCCGCCTAGTGCCTAACCCTCCCCTCCTGTAACCTAACCTTCCCCTCCTGTAACCTAACCCACCGCCTAGTGCCTAACCCTCCCCTCCTGTAACCTAACCCACCGCCTAGTGCCTAACCCTCCCCTCCTGTAACCTAACCTTCCCCTCCTGTAACCTAACCCTGCGCCTAGTGCCTAACCCTCCCCTCTTGTAACCTAACCCTCCCCTCCTGTAACCTAACCCACCGCCTAATGCCTAACCCTCCCCTCCTGTAACCTAACCTTCCCCTCCTGTAACCTAACCCTCCGCCTAGTGCCTAACCCTCCCCTCCTGTAACCTAACCTTCCCCTCCTGTAACCTAACCCTCCGCCTAGTGCCTAACCCTCCCCTCCTGTAACCTAACCCACCGCCTAGTGCCTAACCCTCCCCTCCTGTAACCTAACCTTCCCCTCCTGTAACCTAACCCTCCGCCTAGTGCCTAACCCTCCCCTCTTGTAACCTAACCCTCCACTCCTGTAACCTAACCCACCGCCTAGTGCCTAACCCTAACCTCCCCTCTTGTAACCTAACCCTAACCCCTCCCCCCTAGTGCCTAACCCTAACCCTCCCCCTAGTGCCTAACCCTAACCCTCCCCCTGGTGCCTAACCCTAACCCTCCCCCTAGTGCCTAACCCTGACCCTCCCCCTAGTGCCTGACCCTAACCCTCCCCCAAGTGCCTAACCCTCCTCCTAGTGCCTAACCCTCCAACCCCTTGCAGCCTAATCCTAATCTCCCCCTTATGCCTAACCCTAACCTTCCACCCCCCTTCAGCCTAACCCTAACCCATAGACCAGGCCTGGCCAACCTGCGGCTCTCCAGCTGTTGTAAAACTACAAGTCCCATCATGCTTTGCCACAGTTTTGCTATTAAGGGATGCTAAAACTGTGGCAGGGCATGCTGGGATGTATAGTTTCACAACATCTGGAGAGCCACAGGTTGGCCAGGCCTGCCATAGACTAACCTTATACCTTCCCTTAGTGCATAACCCTAACCCTCGCCCTAACTCTAACCTCCCATAGCCTAACCCTTCCCCTTCCGCTGCCTATCTGTCCCCCATTGCCTAATCCACAGGTTCTCGAACTCAGTCCTCAGGACCCCACACGGTTCATGGTTTGCAGGTCACCTGTAGATTTTTCAAATGTGACAGTTGGTGATACACAGTGCAGCTGCCGGGTGACATGGAAAACCTGAACCGTGTGGGGTCCTGACTCCTGAGGACCGTGTTTGAGAACCACTGGCCTACTCAATCAACTACTTCCATATGGCATAATTGCATCCACCACTGCACCATAATCCTATTCTGCAACATGGGGACAGCTGGGATGTGCGTATCCCTTGTGATTGCTCACGTCTGGTCAATTAATGGGCTATACTGCAATCAACATTATCTCAGCCCATACAAAATGTTCTAAGGTGGTACGGGACAACGGGCCGCAGCGGGACTGCGAAAATATGCTAATGATGCAGTCACTGTTGTGTGTACAATGACGCACCAATGGTTACACATCATTCCCACCATTGGTCGCACATCCGTCACACCAGCGAATTCCCGTCCCAGCTAATCCGCTGGAGCCATTACAACTGTGTACAAAGACGCAGACGCTGGCTGTGAAACGCCCACAAAATGCCCACAGGGGGTCAGGACATAAAACCTCAGGGAATATTACAGCGAAACGTTTCCAGGATTGATTTTTCCCAGTCACCGGCAGAGATCGGGTCCCGGCTGTAGGGTATTGTTGTTACAAAACAGAATTAACAAAATAATAACACACAATATCTTATATGTCTTCTCGAGGCTGGTGATCCACGTTTATTGTTTCGTCTGATTTATCGTATTGATTTGCTTGATAAATATTTAATGCATTACTTCCAGTTTCATGAGGTATTCAGTCTATAATGGAGGAAGGTTGGAGCACAACGGCGCTTGCCACCGAATGACCGCTGAGTGCTTATGTAACCAAAACATAAGCAGGAGACGCGGGACCCGGGACACCCCTGCATAATCTTCCATGATGCCTTCCTCTCTGGCCGGGCCTCACTTCAGGATTCAGGATGTTACTGAGGAGGACATTTACTAAGCAGTGATTAAGAACGGAGAAGTGAGCCAGTGGAAAAGTTGCCCATGGCAACCAATTAGCAGCTCTGTATCATTTTACAGTATGCAAATTATAGATGTTACTTCAGTGCTGATTGGTTGCCATGGGCAACTGCTCCACTAGCTCACTTCTCTGCTCTTATTAATGCTTAGTAAATGTCCTCCTAAGACTCCTAGTAATCCAGATTTCTCCTGTGTGGCGGACGCCTCACGTAACAGGGATATCATAGTATCTGCATATGCTCTGTCGCATTAATGCTGCCCAAATCCCCACAAACAAGATGGCGGAGTTCAGATATGTCTGGCTTATAATCAGAGGGTGATCACTATCAGTAAAATAGGTAAATTGGGTAAATATTTGACTTAGTCAAAATAAATAACAACTATTGTACGCTCCTACATTTACACACAAGTATAGATGACTCCGACAATACCTGAGAGTCTTATACTAATATGTATAAACTCGCCACCCAAATAACCGCCAAACAAAATATTTAAATACACCACTTCCGATATATATATATATGTTCTAACATTATATTTAACACCAAGGTACTGTATATTATAATCTGGTGTATAATAGGCTTATACACTACGATGCTATGATATTCATCACATCTGTACAACTAACAAATGAGTAGCTCTATATAAAACTTCTAAATACAATTATATTGTTGTAGCTCAATATAATAGGATTTAATAACACAAACACATAAACGTATAGATACATAGAGGTACACGAAAGTAATTGATACATTATCCCGTGTTTTATATTAATACTGCTGCTATACGATACAAGACACACATACGCTCTATATAATACAGTATAACTCTCTTAGGATGTTTCTAGCTTCCACATGATAATGTAAAACATGTCTACGTTCTCCATGACCACTGACAGGATTCCTCAGCCCTAACAATAGCAATAGAAGGATATACTGTAATGACAAGACTGTACCTGGCAGGGAGGGCTGTAGCTCTGGGACCAGGAATGCAGCGATAAGGAAGAGAATCACAGAAAGAAAACGTGTTACTTTTATCATCACATATAAACAGCAGTAGAGCAATCTCTGCACATACATTTGATCATTACAAAAACAGCATTTGCAATTCTCTCATTGGCAGAATAGTTACACTCACTTTTTAAACAATTTAGAAAAAGAAATTACCAGCACTCACAATTAGATGAACGTGAAAAGAGTTTTATTCTTCAAGAAAAATCCATGTGAAGCACAATCTGGCAGCTGTGGCCCAACAGCTGTTTCAACCAACAAGGTTTTCCTCAGCACCTGTTGGTTGAAACAGCTGTTGGGCTACAGCTGCCAGATGTGCTTCACATGGATTTTCAAATTAAGAATAAAACTCTTTTCACGTTCCTCTAACTGTGAGTGCTGGTAATTTCTTTTTCTAAATTGCTGAAAAAGGGAGTGTAAATATTATTATCTTTTACCCTGCACCACCACCTTGCCAATGATTTACAATAGCTTTGAGTGCCGTCTTTTTCCAGAACATTGGCAGAATATTCAGATCACCGCATAAACCTTCTCATAACAATGTGATATACAGGCGCAGGAATACTCTAAGTATAGGTTTAGATTTCTAGAAAGTAAAATACAGTACTATGGGGGAGATGTACTAAGCCCTGGAAAGAGATAAATCGGACAGAGATAAAGTACTATCCAGTCAGCTCCTAACTGCCATGTTACAGGCTGTGCTTTAAAAAAGACAGCTAGGAGCTGATTGGTTGGTATTTTATCTCTCTCCACGTCTTGATACATCTCCCCCTGTGACTCTAAAGGATAATGTAGACTGGACTGTACTACTGTATATAAGTCACCTCTGAGCTCTTGGGTCTGTAACATGGGAAGAGATTACTATTAATTACAGTACTTTAAAATGTTTTTTTGTCTTCTTTTTAATACATAGTGAAAAGTTCTGGTGTATCGGTAACAATTCTGATGTAGAAAACAATGCTATTATAATGTAAGCTATACGCTTCTTTCCCATCTGCCGGGGCGGTCAGCGCAGGCACCATGCCTATAGTAAGACAGAACACACACATAGGCGCTGACTCCACAGCAACTGCGGCACCAGTATCCATCCCCCTTTCTGGAAACATTCTGCAATTTGGCCATTTTACCCCCTGACCGAGAAGAGAGAGGAGGAAAATACCCAAATATCTATAACCAATTCTGATATTGGATAGGCTACTGGATAATCTGCAGATGTCACACAGGAACAGAGCAGGAGACAATATCTATAACTTCCTATAGCAATAATCAATCACATGGAAGTATTATCAATAGGATTTATTCCCATTCAGAGATCAGGCTCCTCCCACTAAACTTCCCCGGGGGTATTCCTTTATTATACCACGGGTCCGTGTTGGGGATAAGTAGACAATTTTGTTTTTAGTTGTTTTCCTGTTTGACCCCGGTTCCTGGTTACATTAATCTACATAAGGAAGATTAAAGGTTCTTTTTTTAAATTGTGATTTGTTGTATCCCACAAATAACCTGAATATACTAATATAATATCCTGCACTGCTGTTTTTATGCATTTTTTCTTTATTTTTTGCATTACTTTTTTTTTTTGCATATTTAAGAGCAGTCGTTTGACCTAAATTTTGCAACAGTTTTAATAGTAAGTTCAGAGAATTAAATAAAAAATTCTGTATTACATTAGGGAACAGTGCATGCGTTATAGCGCATCACCCAGTCTACCATTGCAGCAGGAGCGGTGCATACGTTACTTATAGCGCATCACCCAGTCTACCATTGCAGCAGGAGCGGTGCATACGTTACTTATAGCGCATCACCCAGTCTACCATTGCAGCAGGAGCGGTGCATGTGTTACTTATAGCGCATCACCCAGTCTACCATTGCAGCAGGAGCGGTGCATGTGTTACTTATAGCGCATCACCCAGTCTACCATTGCAGCAGGAGCGGTGCATACGTTACTTATAGCGCATCACCCAGTCTACCATTGCAGCAGGAGCGGTGCATGTGTTACTTATAGCGCATCACCCAGTCTACCATTGCAGCAGGAGCGGTGCATACGTTACTTATAGCGCATCACCCAGTCTACCATTGCAGCAGGAGCGATGCATGCGTTACTTATAGCGCATCACCCAGTCTACCATTGCAGCAGGAGCGGTGCATGTGTTACTTATAGCGCATTGCCCAGTCTACTATTGCAGCAGGAGCGGTGCATACGTTACTTATAGCGCATCACCCAGTCTACCATTGCAGCAGGAGCGGTGCATGTGTTATTTATAGCGCATCACCCAGTCTACCATTGCAGCAGGAGCGGTGCATACGTTACTTATAGCGCATCACCCAGTCTACCATTGCAGCAGGAGCGGTGCATGTGTTACTTATAGCGCATCACCCAGTCCACCATTGCAGCAGGAGCGGTGCATACGTTACTTATAGCGCATCACCCAGTCTACCATTGCAGCAGGAGCGGTGCATGTGTTACTTATAGCGCATCACCCAGTCTACCATTGCAGCAGGAGCGGTGCATACGTTACTTATAGCGCATCACCCAGTCTACCATTGCAGCAGGAGCGATGCATGCATTACTTATAGCACATCACCCAGTCTACCATTGCAGCAGGAGCGATGCATGCATTACTTATAGCACATCACCCAGTCTACCATTGCAGCAGGAGCGGTGCATGTGTTACTTATAGCGCATCACCCAGTCTACCATTGCAGCAGGAGCGGTGCATGTGTTACTTATAGCGCATTGCCCAGTCTACCATTGCAGCAGGAGTGATGCATACGTTACTTATAGCGCATCACCCAGTCTACCATTGCAGCAGGAGCGGTGCATACGTTACTTATAGCGCATCACCCAGTCTACTATTGCAGCAGGAGCGGTGCATACGTTACTTATAGCGCATCACCCAGTCTACCATTGCAGCAGGAGCGGTGCATACGTTACTTATAGCGCATCACCCAGTCCACCATTGCAGCAGGAGCGGTGCATACGTTACTTATAGCGCATCACCCAGTCTACCATTGCAGCAGGAGCGGTGCATACGTTACTTATAGCGCATCACCCAGTCTACCATTGCAGCAGGAGCGGTGCATGTGTTACTTATAGCGCATTGCCCAGTCTACTATTGCAGCAGGAGCGGTGCATACGTTACTTATAGCGCATCACCCAGTCTACCATTGCAGCAGGAGCGGTGCATACGTTACTTATAGCGCATCACCCAGTCTACCATTGCAGCAGGAGCGGTGCATGTGTTACTTATAGCGCATCACCCAGTCCACCATTGCAGCAGGAGCGGTGCATGTGTTACTTATAGCGCATCACCCAGTCTACCATTGCAGCAGGAGCGGTGCATACGTTACTTATAGCGCATCACCCAGTCTACCATTGCAGCAGGAGCGGTGCATGTGTTACTTATAGCGCATCACCCAGTCCACCATTGCAGCAGGAGCGGTGCATGTGTTACTTATAGCGCATCGCCCAGTCCACCATTGCAGCAGGAGCGGTGCATACGTTACTTATAGCGCATCACCCAGTCTACCATTGCAGCAGGAGCGGTGCATACGTTACTTATAGCGCATCACCCAGTCTACCATTGCAGCAGGAGCGGTGCATACGTTACTTATAGCGCATCGCCCAGTCCACCATTGCAGCAGGAGCGGTGCATACGTTACTTATAGCGCATCACCCAGTCTACCATTGCAGCAGGAGCGATGCATGCATTACTTATAGCACATCACCCAGTCTACCATTGCAGCAGGAGCGATGCATGCATTACTTATAGCACATCACCCAGTCTACCATTGCAGCAGGAGCGGTGCATGTGTTACTTATAGCGCATCACCCAGTCTACCATTGCAGCAGGTGCAGTGCATGTGTTACTTATAGCGCATCGCCCAGTCTACCATTGCAGCAGGAGCGGTCCATGCGTTACTTATAGCGCATTGCCCAGTCTACCATTGCAGCAGGAGCGGTGCATGTGTTACTTATAGCGCATCGCCCAGTCTACCATTGCAGCAGGAGCGGTGCATACGTTACTTATAGCGCATCGCCCAGTCCACCATTGCAGCAGGAGCGGTGCATACGTTACTTATAGCGCATCACCCAGTCTACCATTGCAGCAGGAGCGGTGCATACGTTACTTATAGCGCATCGCCCAGTCCACCATTGCAGCAGGAGCGGTGCATACGTTACTTATAGCGCATCGCCCAGTCTACCATTGCAGCAGGAGCGGTGCATATGTTACTTATAGCGCATCACCCAGTCTACCATTGCAGCAGGAGCGGTGCATGTGTTACTTATAGCGCATCACCCAGTCTACCATTGCAGCAGGAGCGATGCATGCATTACTTATAGCACATCACCCAGTCTACCATTGCAGCAGGAGCGGTGCATGTGTTACTTATAGCGCATCACCCAGTCTACCATTGCAGCAGGAGCGGTGCATGTGTTACTTATAGCGCATCACCCAGTCTACCATTGCAGCAGGAGCGGTGCATGCGTTACTTATAGCGCATCACCCAGTCTACCATTGCAGCAGGTGCAGTGCATGTGTTACTTATAGCGCATCGCCCAGTCTACCATTGCAGCAGGAGCGGTCCATGCGTTACTTATAGCGCATTGCCCAGTCTACCATTGCAGCAGGAGCGATGCATGCGTTACTTATAGCGCAACACCCAGTCTACCATTGCAGCAGGAGCGGTGCATACGTTACTAATAGCGCATCGCCCAGTCTACCATTGCAGCAGGAGCGATACATGCGTTACTTATAGAGCATCGCCCAGTCTACCATTGCAGAAGGAGCGGTGCATGTGTTACTTATAGCGCATCGCCCAGTCTACCATTGCAGCAGGAGCGGTGCATACGTTACTTATAGCGCATCACCCAGTCTACCATTGCAGCAGGAGCGATACATGCGTTACTTATAGCGCATCACCCAGTCTACCATTGCAGCAGGAGTGATGCATGTGTTACTTATAGCGCATCACCCAGTCTACCATTGCAGCAGGAGCGGTGCATGTGTTACTTATAGCGCATCACCCAGTCTACCATTGCAGCAGGAGCGGTGCATGTGTTACTTATAGCGCATTGCCCAGTCTACCATTGCAGCAGGAGCGGTCCATGCGTTACTTATAGCGCTTTGCCCAGTCTACCATTGCAGCAGGAGCGGTCCATGCGTTACTTATAGCGCATCACCCAGTCTACCATTGCAGCAGGAGCGGTGCATATGTTACTTATAGCGCATTGCCCAGTCTACCATTGCAGCAGGAGCGGTCCATGCGTTACTTATAGCGCATCACCCAATCTACCATTGCAGCAGGAGCGGTGCATACGTTACTTATAGCACATCGCCCAGTCCACCATTGCAGCAGGAGCGGTGCATGTGTTACTTATAGCGCATCACCCAGTCTACCATTGCAGCAGGAGCGGTGCATACGTTACTTATAGCGCATCGCCCAGTCCACCATTGCAGCAGGAGCGGTGCATGTGTTACTTATAGCGCATCACCCAGTCTACCATTGCAGCAGGAGCGGTGCATACGTTACTTATAGCGCATCGCCCAGTCCACCATTGCAGCAGGAGCGGTGCATGTGTTACTTATAGCGCATCGCCCAGTCTACCATTGCAGCAGGAGCAGTGCATGTGTTACTTATAGCGCATCACCCAGTCTACCATTGCAGCAGGAGCGGTGCATGTGTTACTTATAGCGCATCACCCAGTCTACCATTGCAGCAGGAGCGGTGCATATGTTACTTATAGCGCATCACCCAGTCTACCATTGCAGCAGGAGCGGTGCATATGTTACTTATAGCGCATCACCCAGTCTACCATTGCAGCAGGAGCGGTGCATGTGTTACTTATAGCGCATCACCCAGTCTACCATTGCAGCAGGAGCGGTGCATGTGTTACTTATAGCGCATTGCCCAGTCTACTATTGCAGCAGGAGCGGTGCATATGTTACTTATAGCGCATCACCCAGTCTACCATTGCAGCACGAGCGGTGCATGTGTTACTTATAGCGCATTGCCCAGTCTACTATTGCAGCAGGAGCGGTGCATGCGTTACTTATAGCGCATTGCCCAGTCTACCATTGCAGCAGGAGCGGTCCATGCGTTACTTATAGCGCATCGCCCAGTCTACCATTGCAGCAGGAGCGGTGCATGTGTTACTTATAGCGCATCACCCAGTCTACCATTGCAGCAGGAGCGGTGCATACGTTACTTATAGCGCATCACCCAGTCTACCATTGCAGCAGGTGCAGTGCATGTGTTACTTATAGCGCATCGCCCAGTCTACCATTGCAGCAGGAGCGGTCCATGCGTTACTTATAGCGCATTGCCCAGTCTACCATTGCAGCAGGAGCGATGCATGCGTTACTTATAGCGCATCACCCAGTCTACCATTGCAGCAGGTGCAGTGCATGTGTTACTTATAGCGCATCGCCCAGTCTACCATTGCAGCAGGAGCGGTGCATACGTTACTTATAGCGCATCGCCCAGTCTACCATTGCAGCAGGAGCGGTGCATACGTTACTTATAGCGCATTGCCCAGTCTACCATTGCAGCAGGAGCGGTCCATGCGTTACTTATAGCGCATCGCCCAGTCTACCATTGCAGCAGGAGCGGTGCATGCGTTACTTATAGCACATCGCCCAGTCCACCATTGCAGCAGGAGCGGTGCATGTGTTACTTATAGCGCATCACCCAGTCTACCATTGCAGCAGGAGCAGTGCATACGTTACTTATAGCGCATCACCCAGTCTACCATTGCAGCAGGAGCGGTGCATGTGTTACTTATAGCGCATCACCCAGTCTACCATTGCAGCAGGAGCGGTGCATGTGTTACTTATAGCGCATTGCCCAGTCTACTATTGCAGCAGGAGCGGTGCATATGTTACTTATAGCGCATCACCCAGTCTACCATTGCAGCAGGAGCGGTGCATACGTTACTTATAGCGCATTGCCCAGTCTACCATTGCAGCAGGAGCGGTCCATGCGTTACTTATAGCGCATCGCCCAGTCTACCATTGCAGCAGGAGCGGTGCATGCGTTACTTATAGCACATCGCCCAGTCCACCATTGCAGCAGGAGCGGTGCATGCGTTACTTATAGCGCATCACCCAGTCTACCATTGCAGCAGGAGCGGTGCATGTGTTACTTATAGCGCATCACCCAGTCTACCATTGCAGCAGGAGCAGTGCATACGTTACTTATAGCGCATCACCCAGTCTACCATTGCAGCAGGAGCGGTGCATGTGTTACTTATAGCGCATCACCCAGTCTACCATTGCAGCAGGAGCGGTGCATGTGTTACTTATAGCGCATTGCCCAGTCTACCATTGCAGCAGGAGCGGTCCATGCGTTACTTATAGCGCATCGCCCAGTCTACCATTGCAGCAGGAGCGATGCATGTGTTACTTATAGCGCATCACCCAATCTACCATTGCAGCAGGAGCGGTGCATACGTTACTTATAGCACATCGCCCAGTCCACCATTGCAGCAGGAGCGGTGCATGTGTTACTTATAGCGCATCACCCAATCTACCATTGCAGCAGGAGCGGTGCATACGTTACTTATAGCACATCGCCCAGTCCACCATTGCAGCAGGAGCGGTGCATGTGTTACTTATAGCGCATCACCCAATCTACCATTGCAGCAGGAGCGGTGCATACGTTACTTATAGCGCATCGCCCAGTCTACCATTGCAGCAGGAGCGATGCATGTGTTACTTATAGCGCATCACCCAATCTACCATTGCAGCAGGAGCGGTGCATACGTTACTTATAGCGCATCGCCCAGTCCACCATTGCAGCAGGAGCGGTGCATACGTTACTTATAGCGCATCGCCCAGTCCACCATTGCAGCAGGAGCGGTGCATACGTTACTTATAGCGCATCGCCCAGTCTACCCATGCAGCAGGAGCGGTGCATATGTTACTTATAGCGCATTGCCCAGTCTACTATTGCAGCAGGAGCGGTGCATGCGTTACTTATAGCGCATTGCCCAGTCTACGATTGCAGCAGGAGCGGTCCATGTGTTACTTATAGCGCATTGCCCAGTCTACTATTGCAGCAGGAGCGGTGCATGCGTTACTTATAGCGCATTGCCCAGTCTACCATTGCAGCAGGAGCGGTCCATGCGTTACTTATAGCGCATCGCCCAGTCTACCATTGCAGCAGGAGCGATGCATGCGTTACTTATAGCGCATCACCCAGTCTACCATTGCAGCAGGAGCGGTGCATGTGTTACTTATAGCGCATCACCCAGTCTACCATTGCAGCAGGAGCGGTGCATGTGTTACTTATAGCGCATCGCCCAGTCTACCATTGCAGCAGGAGCGGTGCATACGTTACTTATAGCGCATCACCCAGTCTACCATTGCAGCAGGAGCGGTGCATGTGTTACTTATAGCGCATCACCCAGTCTACCATTGCAGCAGGAGCGGTGCATGCGTTACTTATAGCGCATCACCCAGTCTACCATTGCAGCAGGAGCGGTGCATGTGTTACTTATAGCGCATCACCCAGTCTACTATTGCAGCAGGAGTGATGCATGCATTACTTATAGCGCATCGCCCAGTCTACCATTGCAGCAGGAGTGATGCATGCATTACTTATAGCGCATCACCCAGTCTACCATTGCAGCAGGAGCGGTGCATGTGTTACTTATAGCGCATCACCCAGTCTACCATTGCAGCAGGAGCGGTGCATGTGTTACTTATGTGCTATAAGTAATGCATGCATATATACAGGAGTGATGCATGCATTACTTATAGCGCATCGCCCAGTCTACCATTGCAGCAGGAGCGGTGCATGTGTTACTTATAGCGCATTGCCCAGTCTACCATTGCAGCAGGAGCGGTCCATGCGTTACTTATAGCGCATCGCCCAGTCTACCATTGCAGCAGGAGCGGTGCATACGTTACTTATAGCACATCGCCCAGTCTACCATTGCAGCAGGAGCGGTGCATGCATTACTTATAGCACATCGCCCAGTCCACCATTGCAGCAGGAGCGGTGCATACGTTACTTATAGCGCATCGCCCAGTCCACCATTGCAGCAGGAGCGGTGCATACGTTACTTATAGCGCATCGCCCAGTCTACCATTGCAGCAGGAGCGGTGCATGTGTTACTTATAGCGCATCACCCAGTCTACCATTGCAGCAGGAGCGGTGCATGTGTTACTTATAGCGCATCACCCAGTCTACCATTGCAGCAGGAGCGGTGCATGCGTTACTTATAGCGCATCACCCAGTCTACCATTGCAGCAGGTGCAGTGCATGTGTTACTTATAGCGCATCGCCCAGTCTACCATTGCAGCAGGAGCGGTGCATGTGTTACTTATAGCGCATTGCCCAGTCTACCATTGCAGCAGGAGCGGTCCATGCGTTACTTATAGCGCATTGCCCAGTCTACCATTGCAGCAGGAGCGATGCATGCGTTACTTATAGCGCATCACCCAGTCTACCATTGCAGCAGGAGCGGTGCATACGTTACTTATAGCGCATCACCCAGTCTACCATTGCAGCAGGAGCGGTGCATGCGTTACTTATAGCGCATCGCCCAGTCTACCATTGCAGCAGGAGCGGTGCATGTGTTACTTATAGCGCATCGCCCAGTCTACCATTGCAGCAGGAGCGGTGCATACGTTACTTATAGCACATCGCCCAGTCTACCATTGCAGCAGGAGTGATGCATGCGTTACTTATAGCGCATCGCCCAGTCTACCATTGCAGCAGGAGCGGTGCATACGTTACTTATAGCGCATCGCCCAGTCTACCATTGCAGCAGGAGCGGTGCATGTGTTATTTATAGCGCATCACCCAGTCTACCATTGCAGCAGGAGCGGTGCATGTGTTACTTATAGCGCATCGCCCAGTCCACCATTGCAGCAGGAGCGGTCCATGCGTTACTTATAGCGCATCACCCAGTCTACCATTGCAGCAGGAGCGGTGCATGTGTTACTTATAGCGCATCACCCAGTCTACCATTGCAGCAGGAGTGATGCATGCATTACTTATAGCGCATCGCCCAGTCTACCATTGCAGCAGGAGCGGTGCATGTGTTACTTATAGCGCATCACCCAGTCTACCAATGCAGCAGGAGCGGTGCATGTGTTACTTATAGCGCATCACCCAGTCTACCATTGCAGCAGGAGCGGTGCATGTGTTACTTATAGCGCATCGCCCAGTCTACCATTGCAGCAGGAGCGGTGCATACGTTACTTATAGCGCATCACCTAATCTACCATTGCAGCAGGAGCGGTGCATGTGTTATTTATAGCGCATCACCCAGTCTACCATTGCAGCAGGAGCGGTGCATGTGTTACTTATAGCGCATCACCCAGTCTACCATTGCAGCAGGAGCGGTGCATGTGTTATTTATAGAGCATCACCCAGTCTACCATTGCAGCAGGAGCGGTGCATGTGTTACTTATAGCGCATCACCCAGTCTACCATTGCAGCAGGAGCGGTGCATGTGTTACTTATAGCGCATCACCCAGTCTACCATTGCAGCAGGAGCGGTGCATGTGTTACTTATAGCGCATCACCCAGTCTACCATTGCAGCAGGAGCGGTGCATGTGTTATTTATAGCGCATCACCCAGTCTACCATTGCAGCAGGAGTGATGCATGCATTACTTATAGCGCATCGCCCAGTCTACCATTGCAGCAGGAGTGATGCATGCATTACTTATAGCGCATCACCCAGTCTACCATTGCAGCAGGAGCGGTGCATGTGTTACTTATAGCGCATCACCCAGTCTACCATTGCAGCAGGAGCGATGCATGCGTTACTTATAGCACATCGCCCAGTCTACCATTGCAGCAGGAGCGGTGCATGTGTTACTTATAGCGCATCACCCAGTCTACCATTGCAGCAGGAGCGGTCCATGCGTTACTTATTGCGCATCACCCAGTCTACCATTGCAGCAGGAGCGGTGCATGTGTTACTTATAGCGCATCACCCAGTCTACCATTGCAGCAGGAGCGGTGCATGTGTTACTTATAGCGCATTGCCCAGTCTACCATTGCAGCAGGAGCGGTCCATGCGTTACTTATAGCGCATCACCCAGTCTACCATTGCAGCAGGAGCGGTGCATGTGTTACTTATAGCGCATCACCCAGTCTACCATTGCAGCAGGAGCGGTCCATGCGTTACTTATAGCGCATCACCCAGTCTACCATTGCAGCAGGAGCGATGCATACGTTACTTATAGCGCATCACCCAGTCTACCATTGCAGCAGGAGCGGTGCATGCGTTACTTATAGCGCATTGCCCAGTCTACCATTGCAGCAGGAGCGGTGCATACGTTACTTATAGCGCATCACCCAGTCTACCATTGCAGCAGGAGCGGTGCATGTGTTACTTATAGCGCATCACCCAGTCTACCATTGCAGCAGGAGCGGTGCATGTGTTACTTATAGCGCATCACCCAGTCTACCATTGCAGCAGGAGCGGTGCATACGTTACTTATAGCGCATCACCCAGTCTACCATTGCAGCAGGAGCGGTGCATACGTTACTTATAGCGCATCACCCAGTCTACTATTGCAGCAGGAGCGGTGCATGTGTTACTTATAGCGCATCACCCAGTCTACCATTGCAGCAGGAGCGGTGCATGCGTTACTTATAGCGCATTGCCCAGTCTACCATTGCAGCAGGAGCGGTGCATGTGTTACTTATAGCGCATCACCCAGTCTACCATTGCAGCAGGAGCGGTGCATACGTTACTTATAGCGCATCACCCAGTCTACCATTGCAGCAGGAGCGGTGCATACGTTACTTATAGCGCATCACCCAGTCTACCATTGCAGCAGGAGCGGTGCATACGTTACTTATAGCGCATCACCAAGTCTACCATTGCAGCAGGAGCGGTGCATACGTTACTTATAGCGCATCACCCAGTCTACCATTGCAGCAGGAGCGATGCATGCATTACTTATAGCACATCACCCAGTCTACCATTGCAGCAGGAGCGGTGCATGTGTTACTTATAGCGCATCACCCAGTCTACCATTGCAGCAGGAGCGGTGCATGCGTTACTTATAGCGCATCACCCAGTCTACCATTGCAGCAGGAGCGGTGCATGCGTTACTTATAGCGCATCACCCAGTCTACCATTGCAGCAGGAGCGGTGCATGCGTTACTTATAGCGCATCACCCAGTCTACCATTGCAGCAGGAGCGGTGCATGTGTTACTTATAGCGCATCACCCAGTCTACCATTGCAGCAGGAGCGGTGCATGCATTACTTATAGCGCATCGCCCAGTCCACCATTGCAGCAGGAGCGGTGCATGTGTTACTTATAGCGCATTGCCCAGTCTACCATTGCAGCAGGAGCGGTGCATACGTTACTTATAGCGCATCACCCAGTCTACCATTGCAGCAGGAGCGGTGCATGTGTTACTTATAGCGCATCACCCAGTCTACCATTGCAGCAGGAGCGGTGCATGTGTTACTTATAGCGCATCACCCAGTCTACCATTGCAGCAGGAGCGGTGCATACGTTACTTATAGCGCATCACCCAGTCTACCATTGCAGCAGTAGCGGTGCATGCGTTACTTATAGCGCATCACCCAGTCTACTATTGCAGCAGGAGCGGTGCATACGTTACTTATAGCGCATCACCCAGTCTACCATTGCAGCAGGAGCGGTGCATGTGTTACTTATAGCGCATCACCCAGTCTACCATTGCAGCAGGAGCGGTGCATGTGTTACTTATAGCGCATCACCCAGTCTACCATTGCAGCAGGAGCGGTGCATGCGTTACTTATAGCGCATCACCCAGTCTACCATTGCAGCAGGAGCGGTGCATGTGTTACTTATAGCGCATCGCCCAGTCTACCATTGCAGCAGGAGCGGTGCATGCATTACTTATAGCGCATCGCCCAGTCCACCATTGCAGCAGGAGCGGTGCATGTGTTACTTATAGCGCATCACCCAGTCTACCATTGCAGCAGGAGCGGTGCATGCGTTACTTATAGCGCATCACCCAGTCTACCATTGCAGCAGGAGCGGTGCATACGTTACTTATAGCGCATCACCCAGTCTACCATTGCAGCAGGAGCGGTGCATACGTTACTTATAGCGCATCACCCAGTCTACCATTGCAGCAGGAGCGATGCATGCATTACTTATAGCGCATCACCCAGTCTACCATTGCAGCAGGAGCGGTGCATGTGTTACTTATAGCGCATCACCCAGTCTACCATTGCAGCAGGAGCGGTCCATGCGTTACTTATAGCGCATCACCCAGTCTACCATTGCAGCAGGAGCGGTGCATGCGTTACTTATAGCGCATCACCCAGTCTACCATTGCAGCAGGAGCGGTGCATGTGTTATTTATAGCGCATCACCCAGTCTACCATTGCAGCAGGAGCGGTGCATGTGTTACTTATAGCGCATCGCCCAGTCTACCATTGCAGCAGGAGCGGTGCATACGTTACTTATAGCGCATCGCCCAGTCTACCATTGCAGCAGGAGCGGTGCATGTGTTATTTATAGCGCATCACCCAGTCTACCATTGCAGCAGGAGCGGTGCATGTGTTACTTATAGCGCATCACCCAGTCTACCATTGCAGCAGGAGCGGTGCATGTGTTACTTATAGCGCATCACCCAGTCTACCATTGCAGCAGGAGCGGTGCATGTGTTATTTATAGCGCATCACCCAGTCTACCATTGCAGCAGGAGTGATGCATGCATTACTTATAGCGCATCGCCCAGTCTACCATTGCAGCAGGAGCGGTGCATGTGTTACTTATAGCGCATCACCCAGTCTACCATTGCAGCAGGAGCAGTGCATGTGTTACTTATAGCGCATTGCCCAGTCTACCATTGCAGCAGGAGCGGTGCATACGTTACTTATAGCACATCGCCCAGTCTACCATTGCAGCAGGAGCGGTGCATACGTTACTTATAGCGCATCGCCCAGTCCACCATTGCAGCAGGAGCGGTGCATGTGTTACTTATAGCGCATCACCCAGTCTACCATTGCAGCAGGAGCGGTGCATACGTTACTTATAGCGCATCGCCCAGTCCACCATTGCAGCAGGAGCGGTGCATGTGTTACTTATAGCGCATCGCCCAGTCTACCATTGCAGCAGGAGCGGTGCATGCATTACTTATAGCGCATCGCCCAGTCCACCATTGCAGCAGGAGCGGTGCATGTGTTACTTATAGCGCATCACCCAGTCTACCATTGCAGCAGGAGCGGTGCATGCGTTACTTATAGCGCATCACCCAGTCTACCATTGCAGCAGGAGCGGTGCATACGTTACTTATAGCGCATCACCCAGTCTACCATTGCAGCAGGAGCGGTGCATACGTTACTTATAGCGCATCACCCAGTCTACCATTGCAGCAGGAGCGATGCATGCATTACTTATAGCGCATCACCCAGTCTACCATTGCAGCAGGAGCGGTGCATGTGTTACTTATAGCGCATCACCCAGTCTACCATTGCAGCAGGAGCGGTCCATGCGTTACTTATAGCGCATCACCCAGTCTACCATTGCAGCAGGAGCGGTGCATGCGTTACTTATAGCGCATCACCCAGTCTACCATTGCAGCAGGAGCGGTGCATGTGTTATTTATAGCGCATCACCCAGTCTACCATTGCAGCAGGAGCGGTGCATGTGTTACTTATAGCGCATCGCCCAGTCTACCATTGCAGCAGGAGCGGTGCATACGTTACTTATAGCGCATCGCCCAGTCTACCATTGCAGCAGGAGCGGTGCATGTGTTATTTATAGCGCATCACCCAGTCTACCATTGCAGCAGGAGCGGTGCATGTGTTACTTATAGCGCATCACCCAGTCTACCATTGCAGCAGGAGCGGTGCATGTGTTACTTATAGCGCATCACCCAGTCTACCATTGCAGCAGGAGCGGTGCATGTGTTATTTATAGCGCATCACCCAGTCTACCATTGCAGCAGGAGTGATGCATGCATTACTTATAGCGCATCGCCCAGTCTACCATTGCAGCAGGAGCGGTGCATGTGTTACTTATAGCGCATCACCCAGTCTACCATTGCAGCAGGAGCAGTGCATGTGTTACTTATAGCGCATTGCCCAGTCTACCATTGCAGCAGGAGCGGTGCATACGTTACTTATAGCACATCGCCCAGTCTACCATTGCAGCAGGAGCGGTGCATACGTTACTTATAGCGCATCGCCCAGTCCACCATTGCAGCAGGAGCGGTGCATGTGTTACTTATAGCGCATCACCCAGTCTACCATTGCAGCAGGAGCGGTGCATACGTTACTTATAGCGCATCGCCCAGTCCACCATTGCAGCAGGAGCGGTGCATGTGTTACTTATAGCGCATCGCCCAGTCTACCATTGCAGCAGGAGCGGTGCATACGTTACTTATAGCGCATCGCCCAGTCCACCATTGCAGCAGGAGCGGTGCATACGTTACTTATAGCGCATCACCCAGTCTACCATTGCAGCAGGAGCGGTGCATACGTTACTTATAGCGCATCGCCCAGTCCACCATTGCAGCAGGAGCGGTGCATACGTTACTTATAGCGCATCGCCCAGTCTACCATTGCAGCAGGAGCGGTGCATATGTTACTTATAGCGCATTGCCCAGTCTACTATTGCAGCAGGAGCGGTGCATGCGTTACTTATAGCGCATTGCCCAGTCTACCATTGCAGCAGGAGCGGTCCATGTGTTACTTATAGCGCATTGCCCAGTCTACCATTGCAGCAGGAGCGGTCCATGCGTTACTTATAGCGCATCGCCCAGTCTACCATTGCAGCAGGAGCGATGCATGCGTTACTTATAGCGCATCACCCAGTCTACCATTGCAGCAGGAGCGGTGCATGTGTTACTTATAGCGCATCACCCAGTCTACCATTGCAGCAGTAGCGGTGCATGTGTTACTTATAGCGCATCGCCCAGTCTACCATTGCAGCAGGAGCGGTGCATACGTTACTTATAGCGCATCACCCAGTCTACCATTGCAGCAGGAGCGGTGCATGTGTTACTTATAGCGCATCACCCAGTCTACCATTGCAGCAGGAGCGGTGCATGCCTTACTTATAGCGCATCACCCAGTCTACCATTGCAGCAGGAGCGGTGCATGTGTTACTTATAGCGCATCACCCAGTCTACCATTGCAGCAGGAGTGATGCATGCATTACTTATAGCACATCGCCCAGTCTACCATTGCAGCAGGAGTGATGCATGCATTACTTATAGCGCATCACCCAGTCTACCATTGCAGCAGGAGTGATGCATGCATTACTTATAGCGCATCGCCCAGTCTACCATTGCAGCAGGAGTGATGCATGCATTACTTATAGCGCATTGCCCAGTCCACCATTGCAGCAGGAGCGGTGCATGTGTTACTTATAGCGCATCGCCCAGTCTACCATTGCAGCAGGAGCGGTGCATGTGTTACTTATAGCGCATCGCCCAGTCTACCATTGCAGCAGGAGCGCTGCATACGTTACTTATAGTGCATCACCCAGTCTACCATTGCAGCAGGAGCGGTGCATGCGTTACTTATAGCGCATCGCCCAGTCTACCATTGCAGCAGGAGCGGTGCATGCGTTACTTATAGCGCATTGCCCAGTCTACCATTGCAGCAGGAGCGGTGCATGCGTTACTAATAGCGCATCGCCCAGTCTACCGTTGCAGCAGGAGCGGTGCATGCGTTACTTATAGCGCATCACCCAGTCTACCATTGCAGCAGGAGCGATGCATGTGTTACTTATAGCGCATCACCCAGTCTACCATTGCAGCAGGAGCGGTGCATGTGTTACTTATAGCGCATCACCCAGTCTACCATTGCAGCAGGAGCGATGCATACGTTACTTATAGCGCATCACCCAGTCTACCATTGCAGCAGGAGCGGTGCATACGTTACTTATAGCGCATCACCCAGTCTACCATTGCAGCAGGAGCGGTGCATGTGTTACTTATAGCGCATCGCCCAGTCTACCATTGCAGCAGGAGCGGTGCATGTGTTACTTATAGCGCATCACCCAGTCTACCATTGCAGCAGGAGCGGTGCATGTGTTACTTATAGCGCATCGCCCAGTCTACCATTGCAGCAGGAGCGATACATGCGTTACTTATAGCGCATCGCCCAGTCTACCATTGCAGCAGGAGCGGTGCATGTGTTACTTATAGCGCATCGCCCAGTCTACCATTGCAGCAGGAGCGGTGCATATGTTACTTATAGCGCATCACCCAGTCTACCATTGCAGCAGGAGCGGTGCATGTGTTACTTATAGCGCATCGCCCAGTCTACCATTGCAGCAGGAGCGGTCCATATGTTACTTATAGCGCATCACCCAGTCTACCATTGCAGCAGGAGCGGTGCATGTGTTACTTATAGCGCATCGCCCAGTCTACCATTGCAGCAGGAGCGGTGCATACGTTACTTATAGCGCATCGCCCAGTCCACCATTGCAGCAGGAGCGGTGCATGTGTTACTTATAGCGCATCGCCCAGTCTACCATTGCAGCAGGAGCGGTGCATGTGTTACTTATAGCGCATCGCCCAGTCTACCATTGCAGCAGGAGCGGTGCATGTGTTACTTATAGCACATTGCCCAGTCTACCATTGCAGCAGGAGCGGTGCATGTGTTACTTATAGCGCATCACCCAGTCTACCATTGCAGCAGGAGCGGTGCATGTGTTACTTATAGCGCATCACCCAGTCTACCATTGCAGCAGGAGCGGTCCATGCGTTACTTATAGCGCATCGCCCAGTCTACCGTTGCAGCAGGAGCGGTGCATACGTTACTTATAGCGCATCGCCCAGTCTACCATTGCAGCAGGAGCGGTCCATGCGTTACTTATAGCGCATCACCCAGTCTACCATTGCAGCAGAAGCGATGCATGCGTTACTTATAGCGCATCGCCCAGTCTACCATTGCAGCAGGAGCGGTGCATACGTTACTTATAGCACATCACCCAGTCTACCATTGCAGCAGGAGCGGTGCATGCATTACTTATAGCGCATCGCCCAGTCTACCATTGCAGCAGGAGTGATGCATACGTTACTTATAGCACATCGCCCAGTCTACCATTGCAGCAGGAGTGATGCATACGTTACTTATAGCGCATCGCCCAGTCTACCATTGCAGCAGGAGCGGTGCATACGTTACTTATAGCGCATCGCCCAGTCTACCATTGCAGCAGGAGTGATGCATACGTTACTTATAGCGCATCGCCCAGTCTACCATTGCAGCAGGAGCGGTGCATACGTTACTTATAGCGCATCGCCCAGTCTACCATTGCAGCAGGAGCGGTGCATGTGTTACTTATAGCGCATCGCCCAGTCCACCATTGCAGCAGGAGCGGTGCATGTGTTACTTATAGCGCATCGCCCAGTCTACCATTGCAGCAGGAGCGGTGCATACGTTACTTATAGCGCATCACCCAGTCTACCATTGCAGCAGGAGCGGTGCATGTGTTACTTATAGCGCATCACCCAGTCTACCATTGCAGCAGGAGCGGTGCATGCATTACTTATAGCGCATCGCCCAGTCTACCATTGCAGCAGGAGTGATGCATACGTTACTTATAGCGCATCGCCCAGTCTACCATTGCAGCAGGAGCGGTGCATACGTTACTTATAGCGCATCGCCCAGTCTACCATTGCAGCAGGAGCGGTGCATGTGTTACTTATAGCGCATCGCCCAGTCCACCATTGCAGCAGGAGCGGTGCATGTGTTACTTATAGCGCATCGCCCAGTCTACCATTGCAGCAGGAGCGGTGCATACGTTACTTATAGCGCATCACCCAGTCTACCATTGCAGCAGGAGCGGTGCATGTGTTACTTATAGCGCATCGCCCAGTCCACCATTGCAGCAGGAGCGGTGCATGTGTTACTTATAGCGCATCGCCCAGTCTACCATTGCAGCAGGAGCGGTGCATACGTTACTTATAGCGCATCGCCCAGTCTACCGTTGCAGCAGGAGCGGTGCATGTGTTACTTATAGCGCATCGCCCAGTCTACCATTGCAGCAGGAGCGGTGCATACGTTACTTATAGCGCATCGCCCAGTCTACCGTTGCAGCAGGAGCGGTGCATGTGTTACTTATAGCGCATCGCCCAGTCTACCATTGCAGCAGGAGCGGTGCATGTGTTACTTATAGCGCATCGCCCAGTCTACCATTGCAGCAGGAGCGGTGCATACGTTACTTATAGCGCATCACCCAGTCTACCATTGCAGCAGGAGCGGTGCATGCGTTACTTATAGCGCATCACCCAGTCTACCATTGCAGCAGGAGCGGTGCATGTGTTACTTATAGCGCATCACCCAGTCTACCATTGCAGCAGGAGCGGTGCATGTGTTACTTATAGCGCATCGCCCAGTCTACCATTGCAGCAGGAGCGGTGCATACGTTACTTATAGCGCATCGCCCAGTCTACCATTGCAGCAGGAGCGGTGCATGCGTTACTTATAGCGCATCACCCAGTCTACCATTGCAGCAGGAGCGGTGCATACGTTACTTATAGCGCATCGCCCAGTCTACCATTGCAGCAGGAGCGGTGCATGTGTTACTTATAGCGCATCACCCAGTCTACCATTGCAGCAGGAGCGGTGCATGTGTTACTTATAGCGCATCGCCCAGTCTACCATTGCAGCAGGAGCGGTGCATACGTTACTTATAGCGCATCGCCCAGTCCACCATTGCAGCAGGAGCGGTGCATGTGTTACTTATAGCGCATCACCCAGTCTACCATTGCAGCAGGAGCGGTGCATGTGTTACTTATAGCGCATCGCCCAGTCTACCATTGCAGCAGGAGCGGTGCATACGTTACTTATAGCGCATCGCCCAGTCTACCATTGCAGCAGGAGCGGTGCATGTGTTACTTATAGCGCATCACCCAGTCTACCATTGCAGCAGGAGCGGTGCATGTGTTACTTATAGCGCATCGCCCAGTCTACCATTGCAGCAGGAGCGGTGCATGCATTACTTATAGCGCATCGCCCAGTCTACCATTGCAGCAGGAGCGGTGCATACGTTACTTATAGCGCATCACCCAGTCTACCGTTGCAGCAGGAGCGATGCATGTGTTACTTATAGCGCATCGCCCAGTCTACCATTGCAGCAGGAGCGGTGCATGTGTTACTTATAGCGCATCACCCAGTCTACCATTGCAGCAGGAGCGGTGCATGTGTTACTTATAGCGCATCGCCCAGTCTACCATTGCAGCAGGAGCGGTGCATGCGTTACTTATAGCGCATCGCCCAGTCTACCGTTGCAGCAGGAGCGGTGCATGTGTTACTTATAGCGCATCGCCCAGTCTACCATTGCAGCAGGAGCGGTCCATGCGTTACTTATAGCGCATCGCCCAGTCTACCATTGCAGCAGGAGCGGTCCATGCGTTACTTATAGCGCATCGCCCAGTCTACCGTTGCAGCAGGAGCGGTGCATGTGTTACTTATAGCGCATCGCCCAGTCCACCATTGCAGCAGGAGCGGTGCATGTGTTACTTATAGCGCATCGCCCAGTCCACCATTGCAGCAGGAGCGGTGCATGTGTTACTTATAGCGCATCACCCAGTCTACCATTGCAGCAGGAGCGGTGCATACGTTACTTATAGCGCATCACCCAGTCTACCATTGCAGCAGGAGCGGTGCATACGTTACTTATAGCGCATCGCCCAGTCTACCATTGCAGCAGGAGCGGTGCATGCGTTACTTATAGCGCATCACCCAGTCTACCATTGCAGCAGGAGAATAAATCTACGTTCCTCCGTAGGGATCACTGACTGCGCGTAACATGGGCAAAATGCTCTCAAACCTGAAATATCAATCATCCCTGAAGGAATATATTAAACAGGGCGGACAGTGAGCAGATTATACTGGCTGCTGGGGACTCCCAGAAAATAGCATCCTGATGTCCCCTAATATGTCTGACACTTGTGGTCTCCGCTAATAAAGGGTTGGGTGGCGCTTATCTAGAATGGAAGAGAGCTAAAAAAAAAAAAAAAAATTACTACAGGGCACAAAAGTAAAAGCTTTAGGATCAGGTGGTGTGCACTGGCTCCTCCCCCTATGACCCTCCTCCAAGCCTCAGTTAGGACACCGTGCCCTGACGAGCGTACACAATAAGGAAGGATTTTGAATCCCGGGTAAGACTCATACCAGCCACACCAATCACACCGTACAACCTGTGATCTGAACCCAGTTAACAGCATGATAACAGCAGAAAAATAATTACTATTATTGTCATCCTTTATTTATATGGTGCCACAAGGGATCTGCAGCGCCCAATTACAGAGTACATAAACGAATAATCAGAACAGGAAACAGCGACTTAAGGCCCGTACACACTGGCCGATATATCGGTCGTTCTCTTGAACGGCCGATATATCGTGGGACCGTCGGCCAGTGTGTACGGCTGATACGTCTGTGAACTCCGTCGTTCACAGACGTATCGCGTCGGCCCTGCAGCACAGCCGACGGCCAATATATCTACCGATATATTGGCGCGTCGCTGTGTGTGTACGGCGGTCGGCCGACCGCCCGTACACATGCTGCGGCAGCCGGCGGTGACTGACAGCTGAACTGGGCGGGCGTGTGTACACGCCCACCCAGTTCATGACGTCAGTCCCCGACGGATCGGGCAGTGTGTATGCACAGCACACTGCCCGATCCGTCCATAGCTATATCTGCAGATCAATTGATCTGCAGATATATCTTTCCAATGTGTACCCACCTTTACAGTTGAAGACAATATAGGACAAGTACAGGGTAAATAAACATAGCTACATCAGCAAACGACTCTGATATAAGTATCAGGGAGGCAGGAAACCGCGGGATTTGGTGCCATCGAAGATGGTTTAAGTAAGAGAAGGAAAAGCACATGAGGGTTGAGGGCCCTGCTCGTGAGAACTTACATTTTAAAGGATTAGAAAGCAAAATATTTGCAAACGAAAAAGCCCCACAACATAATTCCGGCCACTTTGAATTTGGAAACACCTCTATATAGCGGTGAAGCTACTGGACTCCGTGCACCCACCCAGCTGCAGCTTCCCCAATAAACACATAGACCCAGGCTCTAGTCAGAGGGCCGCTCTTATGAGGCAATACATAGCTGTTGGGTGTATGTCAGTGAGGAGCAGCAGGAGCGGCCTCTGTAGCATCCAAAAGACAGTAGCGATAAACAACTGTGCCTCGCTGATATAAAGGACTTGGTGAAAAGCACAGACATAAGACAGTCAGGTAAAGCGGTGTATAAGTTGCTGAATGCAAAATGAAGCCATTAAACTGTCTAAATCTAAAGGCAAAATCCATCAATCACAATATATTGAATTGCTCAGCGCCAGAAGCAAAACTTTCTCAGTGGGATGGGAGCGCAAATAGCTGCGGCCTCTGTCCGCTCCCCGCTGTCACATCTGGTGACCTAGTTTCCCAGTTCATTCCCAACGCTGAAGGTGTTAATAATTAATGGGACCACGCTGAATCCTGGGAGTTGTCACCACGTCTCGCGGCGTTCTCCAGTCTGAGCGACACTGGTGCAATTTGTTCAATGCGCCCATTTCCATACTGTTCCGTAACGCCGCACTGCGCCCCATTATATATCAGTGGTAACGTCGACTCTTCCTAGTAAATGACATTTTTATGCACCTTTCCCCCCATGAGTCGGCTGCTAGAACTCTGATCACATCTTAGAAGTTTAATAATAAAATCTGCCGTGGGGGCACATAAATTATCCACAGTGTTATGGCGCAGTCTAGGAGAGGGCACAGGGCTTAGGGGTGACCTAACTTGTCCCTATTTTCCTGCCTGGAATGATGTGAGATTATGCGTAGCAAAATGGCCACAGTCCAGTTGAGGCCATTGCGTTTAGACAGACTGCGGCCATGCAAGAACTTGGTCGCCCCTGTAATACCGGTAGCCCACCATCAACCGGTAGCCCACCATCAACCTGTGGGTCTCAAAGTTACTATCATGTGGCTCCTTGCTGGTTATTCATAGACCCAGATTGCGGTAACGGAGGTGTGGGGTGCGGTGCCCCTGGATTGGCTGGGCTGGATGGCTCTAGTGTGGCATACCATTACATTCTATTAACACTTATCACTTACTCATTTCTTCACTAACACTATTTCTTTATTTTAATTACATCACATGATTTTTGTATCACCTTCTGTATATAGCTTCAGCTTCCTAACACTAATCTATTAACACTATAGTTTTTTCACTGGTATGCTGCCCTGGGCTTTCTGGCTTATGCTGATTTTTTGGGGTGCCACACCCTGCACCTAGATATAGCACTAGGGACCCCCAATATACAGAGAGGACTTTACGCGGCTTTGGGGCTTATTGATACATTTGCGCAAATATATGTAACCAAGATCTCGGAATTCTCATATTATGTAGTATTTAAATCTGGTTACTGTTATCATTCAGGGTGCTGGGGGAAACAAAATGCATTTTTTTCTTGCTCAGAAATACCCCTCCCTTGCAAGCACCTGAGTGATATCACTAAGCTAATTGAGCATCTGCCACTATATAGGTCTCAAAGTTACACAAGTAAAATCCCAAACTAATGATGATTAAATGGAGGTAGCAGCAGTACCTGCATTTATAAGGTAAACCTTTGGGAGGGGACATTTCCCGTCAGATAACAGGTCTATAGTGCCGACACTAAAATGACATGATTTATGCAGTGGCGTAAAGGGGCGGCTTATGAACACGCTAAGCGAATCGGTCAGACTGTCCTTAAATCTCTGCGCCGGTGGCTTTAAAAAAGATCGCCGGGTCCAACAACCCGGTCATCGAGTGACTTCAGCGTGCGATCGCCCGCCGTCAGAAACCGCCCGCCCAATGCCAGCCAGCTGCATACGCGACGGTGCGCCTCCTGCTGTGTATCCCAGGGCACTACCACCAATTATCTGCCGAGACAACAGCAGTAATATCTCGTACCGCGGGGCTAAAATTAAAGTATTAAAGCTTCCAGGCGGGCGCCTGACCACGGAGAGGGAAGTCACAATCAGTTTCAGGCACTTTATAAAATGTGCCGCCCTCTGCGATAACGCACAGCCTGGCAACGACGCCCAGCTGGGGGGCTCCCAAATTAAATGGATTCATGCTAAAGAAAAACAACAAACAAAAACAACAACAAAATTATTAAGGGCGCGTTGAGAGCAATTAATGGGATTAACCAAAGTATATGGCTCCGGGGTATAGCCAGCGTCACACACACACACACACACACACACACACACGCCTGTGCATATTTCCCCTCTACGGCTAACGTGTGCTGCATCTGGCTCAGCGTGGACTCTCCTGCTGCCTCTGGTGATTCTGCGGTCGGAAGCTGAGCTTCGTACAGAAGCTGCCCCCTCCTCTACACACAGACACACTCCCCCTTTCTCTGTATGTATTACTAGAACCGCAAACATCCATGAATACTTCACAGGCGGTGGCTTCTGGCGTTACCAGCCTCTCACCCAGTGCCCCCAGCCAGCGCGCACACACACACACACACACACACACACAGAGAGGAGCCAGCCACCCCAGGCCGGCACCTGCATCAACGCCGCATATCCTCTGCACCGGTGCCTGCAGGCGATTAAACTTTCCATGTGTGGAATCAAGCGACACATAATCATCAACGCGGACAATGCTGCAGCACCTTACCTCATGCTGTCATAGGTCTTCTCCCATCTTACAGTCTCCACCACAAACAGCAGGAAGGCAGAGGAGGACGAGACGACAGCAGGCCACTTTAGACAGGCATTCGGCACATGCATTGGCACCAGCTACTGGACGGGTTAATTCAGTGTGAATTCAGGGAGCGAGAGAGAGAGAGAGAGAGGGAGAGAGGGGGAATGGGGATAAACATGTTCCAGCCAGGATCTTGCTATATTGCAGCAGCATGATCACTGCGCACCAGATCAGAGGAGAGGGGAGGGAGGCTCTATACCAGGGCTGCGAGGAGCGACAGCTGGCACCCGGCCAGGGTTCCCCAAAAAAATAAAACGACACAGATCTCCACAGACCCAAAAGCAAAGGGGGGAAAAGTTCACAGATTGGTCCCTTGCAGCCGCCGCGGAGATCCTGGGAGAGGAGGATGCATTGCAGGGAGACAGTATCTGTGCACATGTAATCCCTATCCTGGGATTAACCTTTTCCGTCTGGCAGCGCAGTCACCTGTACGGGTCCTGGGGGCACTCGGCATTGCGGGCTCCGACGGGTGTGATATACAATGTCATACATACATTAGGTTTACAGGCACAAAAAGGTCAACAGGTAAAAGGTTGACAGTGGTTAAGGTCAACGGGTTCAAAGGTCGACATGACAGGGCAATGGCCGACACTGTTTTTCCACGTTTTTTGGGACAAATCTTTGTTCGGCACAGGTTACTATTCCCAGTCGTAGTCCACGTGGATGGGAAATCAAGCAAATGTTGGGAAAACATGGAAAAAACACAAACAACATGTGTCAACGGGATGATGTTGACATTTTGTACCTTTTATGGTCATCTGGATACCCCCCCAACAGGACACGGTCACAAGGCTTGCTAGTATAGGGGACAATTTATCACGAAATATTTGAGGCTTATTCCCCAAAAACACCCATTTTGGGGGGGTAACCACAAAAATGTAGTTAGTATCCTCTAAATGTATGACGGAGGGACTGCAGCAGAAATCTCAGATATCTGCTGCGATTCCCCCCGTTCCCGCAGGCAGACGCAGCCCCCATCGGTTTGGCGCCGGTAAAATGGCCTCCTGCAATGCGATCCTGGGCACTAACATTGTGCCCAGAATGATCTGGAAATGGGATTTTTGATAAATGCCCCCCCCCCCCCCCTCCCCCATAGTGTGCTATACCGTTTGTGCTTCTATAAAACGGACAATATAGACCTGTGAAGTTGTACTGTGCATAATGGGCTTAAAACCAAATACCATTGTCAGGAATCAGAACAAAAGAAGTGGTACTGTGCAGTTGTCCATATATACAGAATAAGACCAGGTACAGTGAATTGAACATTGCATATAGAATGAAAGAAGTGGCACTGTGCAGTTGTCTATACATACAGAATAAGACAAGATACAGTGAACTGCATACAGAATGAAAGAAGTGGCACTGTGCAGTTGTCCATACATACAGAATAAGACCAGATACAGTGAATTGCACATTGCATATAGAATGAAAGAAGTAGTACTGTGCAGTTGTCCATACATACAGAATAAGACCCGATACAGTGAACTGCACATTGCATATAGAATGAAAGAAGTGGCACTGTGCAGTTGTCCATACATACAGAATAAGACCAGGTACAGTGAATTGCACATTGTATATAGAATGAAAGAAGTAGTACTGTGCAGTTGTCCATACATACAGAATAAGACCCGATACAGTGAACTGCACATTGCATATAGAATGAAAGAAGTAGTACTGTGCAGTTGTCCATACATACAGAATAAGACCAGATACAGTGAATTGCACATTGCATATAGAATGAAAGAAGTAGTACTGTGCCGTAGTCATTATATACAACATAAGAATAAATAACGGGTCTGGGACTCAGGGTCGACAACAAAAAAGGTCGACACGCCTTAGGTCGACACCAATTGGTCGACACACCTTAGGTCAACATGTACAAAAGGTCGACAGGAACAAGGTCGACATGGAAAAAGGTCGACATGATTTTTTAATGTTTTTTGGTGTCGTTTTCTTCGTAGAGTGACCAGGAACCCCAATTAGTGCACCGCTCCGCTCGCCATGCTTCGGGCATGGTGCCTTCGCTCCGCTACTGCTTCGCTCGGCACAGATTACTGTTCCAATCGTAGTCCACGTGGATCGTTAAGTATGAAAAGGTTCCAAAAAGAAAAAAATCGTGAAAAACTCATGTCGACATTTTTCCATGTCGACCTTGTTCCTGTCGACCTTTTGCCCATGTCGACCTAAGGTGTATTGACCAATTGGCGTCGACCTAATGTGTGTCGACCTTTTTGTTGTCGACCTGGAGTCCGGATACCATAAATAACAAAGAATTACACACGGCATATAGAACAAAAGAAGTGGTACTGTCCACAAACAGGTACTGAGAATTACACATATTATAGGGAACAATAGAACACACCTTGCGCAATTGTCCATATATGCATATGAAGGATATATATAAGATCTTTGCTCCTCATGAAGTCTTTAATGTATTCAGAACTAGTACAGATGCCGCGAATTAGAGGTTACACAGTGGAGCTGTCGCTATGAGCAGATACTGAGAATTGCACCTATAATACAGAACAGGATCCATGGTACTGTGCCCCGGGCTGTAGAGACTATGGGGGTAATTCAGACCTGATCGCAGCAGCAAATTTGTTAGCAGTTGGGCAAAACCATGTGCACTGCAGGTGGGGCAGATGGGTATGGGTCGTTGGCTCGACCCAACTTAGGTCGACAGTCACTTTTTTTGGTGTTGTTTTCTTCGGAAAATGATGGGGAACCCCAATTAGTGCACCGTGTTCGCTCGCCATGCTTCGGGCAAGGTTCTTTAGTGGTCGACCTAATGACTACCGACCTACGTTGTGTCGACCTAACGTCCGTATCCCATGTAAAAATTAAGCAGCCAGTATTTACCCTGCACAGAGACACTATAACCCACCCAAATCTAACTCTCTCTGCACATGTTACATCTTCCCAGCCTGCAGTGCACATGGTTTTGCCCAATTGCTAACAAATTTGCTGCTACGATCAACTCTGAATTACCCTTTTTGTCTTACATGTGTATGGCCACCGCTTACTATAGGATCTCTAAACTAACAAAACATCATTTTAGAGGCGTAAAAGCCATCCCTTCACTATCAGAGCAACGCAGAACAAAGTAATAACAATTTCTGACATTGCTCTCTACATGTTGCCACATTTCTGTAATAGTCCAACCCACACACCAAGCTGAAGTTTCAAGTAGATAAACTGCCTTTGTAGCAGTCATTATCCAGCGTACACACTAGACCAGGGGTGGCCAACCAGTCGGAGACAAAGAGCCAAAAAATCTTGTTAGGTACATCTAAGAGCCGACATCGAACCAAACTTGCGTGTACAAAAATGGGGTGTGGCCTTGTGCCTGCTAGGCCACACCCCTGGTAAAAAAAATACATTGAAAAAGCTAGATCCACATAAAATACATTAAAAAAACAGATTCACATAAAATATATTGAAAAAGATTCACATAATACACTTCAGCTCCACCATGTGTCACTCCAGTCAGCTCCCCCATGTGTCACTCCTGCCAGGACCTTCCTGTGTCACTCCATTCAGCTCCCCCTTGTCACTCCAGCCAGCACCCTCCTGTGTCACTCCAGCCAGCTCCCCCATGTGTCACTCCTGCCAGCTCCCCCATGTGTCACTCCTGCCAGGACCTTCCTGTGTCACTCCAGCCAGCTCCCCCTTGTCACTCCAGCCAGCACCCTCCTGTGTCACTCCAGCCAGCTCCCCCATGTGTCACTCCTGCCAGGACCTTCCTGTGTCACTCCATTCAGCTCCCCCTTGTCACTCCAGCCAGCACCCTCCTGTGTCACTCCAGCCAGCTCCCCCATGTGTCACTCCTGCCAGGACCCTCCTATGTCACTCCAGTCAGCTCCCCCATGTGTCACTCCTGCCAGGACCCTCCTATGTCACTCCAGCCAACTTCCCCATGTGTCACTCCTGCCAGCACCCTCCTATGTCACTCCAGTCAGCTCCCCCATGTGTCACTCCTGCCAGCACCCTCCTGTGTCACTCCAGCCAGCTCCCCCATGTCTCGCTACTGCCAGCACCCTCCTGTGTCACTCCTGCCAGCTCCCCCATGTGTCACTCCTGCCAGCACCCTCCTGTGTCACTCCAGCCAGCTCCCCCATGTGTCACTCCTGCCAGGATCCTCCTATGTCACTCCAGTCAGCTGAGCTCCCCCATGTGTCACTCCAGCCAGCTCCCTCATGTGTCACTTCTGCCAGCACCCTCCTGTGTCACTCCAGTCAGCTCCCCCATGTGTCACTCCTGCCAGCACCCTCCTGTGTCACTCCTGCCAGCTCCCCCATGTATCAGTCCTTCCTGACCCTCCTGTGTCACTCCAGCCAGCTCCCCCATGTGTCACTCCTGCTAGGACCCTCCTGTGTCACTCCAGTCAGCTTCTCATGTGTCACTCCGGTCAGCTCCCCCATGAGTCACTCCTGCCAGGACCCTCCTGTGTCACTCCAGTCAGCTTCTCATGTGTCACTCCTGCCAGCACCCTCCTGTGTCACTCCTGCCAGCTCCCCCATGTGTCACGCCTGCCAGCTCCCCCATGTGTCAATCCTGCCAGCACCCTCCTGTGTCACTCCAGTCAGCTCACCCATGTGTCACTCCTGCCAGCACCCTCCTGTGTCACTACTGCCAGCTCCCCCATGTGTCACTCCTGCCACCACCCTCCTGTGTCACTCCAGTCAGCTCACCCATGTCTCACTACTGCCAGCTCCCCCATGTGTCACTCCTGCCACCACCCTCCTGTGTCACTCCTGCCAGCTCACCCATGTGTCACTCCAGCCAGCACCCTCCTGTGTCACTCCAGCCAGCTCCCTCATGTGTTACTCCTGCCAGGACCCTCCTGTGTCTCTCCACTCAGCTCCCCCATGTGTCACTCCTGCCAGCACCCCCATGTGTCACTCCTGCCAGCTCCCCCATGTGTCACTCCTGCCAGCTCCCCCATGTGTCACTCCAGTCAGCTCTCCCATGTGTCACTCCAGCCTGCACCCTCCTGTGTCACTCCAGCCAGCTCCCCCATGTCTCGCTCCTGCCAGCACCCTCCTGTGTCACTCCAGTCAGCTCCCCCATGTGTCACTCCTGCCAGCACCCTCCTGTGTCACTCCAGTCAGCTCCCCCATGTCTCGCTCCTGCCAGCACCCTCCTGTGTCACTCCAGTCAGCTCCCCCATGTGTCACTCCTGCCAGCACCCTCCTGTGTCACTCCAGTCAGCTTCCCCAAGTGTCACTCCTGCCAGCACCTCCTGTGTCACTCCTGCCAGCACCCTCCTGTGTCACTCCAGCCAGCTCCCCCATGTGTCACTCCTGCCAGCACCCTCCTGTGTCACTCCTGCCAGCTCCCCCATGTGTCACTCCAGTCAGCTCCCCCATGTGTCACTCCTGCCACCACCCTCCTGTGTCACTCCTGCCAGCACCCTCCTGTGTCACTCCAGTCAGCTCCCCCATGTGTCACTCCTGCCAGCACCCTCCTGTGTCACTCCAGTCAGCTCCCCCATGTGTCACTCCTGCCACCACCCTCCTGTGTCACTCCAGTCAGCTCACCCATGTGTCACTCATGCCAGCACCCTCCTGTGTCACTCCAGCCAGCTCCCTCCTGTGTCGCTCCAGTCAGCTCACCCATGTGTCACTCCTGCCAGCACCCTGCTGTGTCACTCCTGCCAGCTCCCCCATGTGTCACTCCTGCCAGCACCCTCCTGTGTCACTCCAGTCAGCTCTCCCATGTGTCATTCCAGCCAGCACCCTCCTGTGTCACTCCAGCCAGCTCCCCCATGTCTCGCTCCTGCCAGCACCCTCCTGTGTCACTCCAGTCAGCTCCCCCATGTGTCAAACAAAACATCATTTTAGAGGCGTAAAAGCCATCCCTTCACTATCAGAGCAACGCAGAACAAAGTAATAACATTTTCTGGCATTGCTCTCTACATGTTGCCACATTTCTGTAATAGTCCAACCCACACACCAAGCTGAAGTTTCAAGTAGATAAACTGCCTTTGTAGCAGTCATTATCCAGCGTACACACTAGACCAGGGGTGGCCAACCAGTCGGAGACAAAGAGCCAAAAAATTTTGTTAGGTACATCTAAGAGCCGTCATCGAACCAAACTTGCGTGTACAAAAATGGGGTGTGGCCTTGTGCCTGCTAGGCCACAACCCTGATAAAAAAAAATACATTGAAAAAGCTAGATCCACATAAAATACATTAAAAAAAACAGATTCACATAAAATATATTGAAAAAGATTCACATAATACACTTCAGCTCCACCATGTGTCACTCCAGTCAGCTCCCCCATGTGTCACTCCTGCCAGGACCTTCCTGTGTCACTCCATTCAGCTCCCCCTTGTCACTCCAGCCAGCACCCTCCTGTGTCACTCCAGCCAGCTCCCCCATGTGTCACTCCTGCCAGCTCCCCCATGTGTCACTCCGGCCAGGACCTTCCTGTGTCACTCCAGCCAGCTCCCCCTTGTCACTCCAGCCAGCACCCTCCTGTGTCACTCCAGCCAGCTCCCCCATGTGTCACTCCTGCCAGGACCTTCCTGTGTCACTCCATTCAGCTCCCCCTTGTCACTCCAGCCAGCACCCTCCTGTGTCACTCCTGCCAGCTCCCCCATGTGTCACTCCTGCCAGGACCCTCCTATGTCACTCCAGTCAGCTCCCCCATGTGTCACTCCTGCCAGCACCCTCCTGTGTCACTCCTGCCAGCTCCCCCATGTGTCACGCCTGCCAGCTCCCCCATGTGTCAATCCTGCCAGCACCCTCCTGTGTCACTCCAGTCAGCTCACCCATGTGTCACTCCTGCCAGCACCCTCCTGTGTCACTACTGCCAGCACCCCCATGTGTCACTCCTGCCACCGCCCTCCTGTGTCACTCCAGTCAGCTCACCCATGTCTCACTACTGCCAGCTCCCCCATGTGTCACTCCTGCCACCACCCTCCTGTGTCACTCCTGCCAGCTCACCCATGTGTCACTCCAGCCAGCACCCTCCTGTGTCACTCCAGCCAGCTCCCTCATGTGTTACTCCTGCTAGGACCCTCCTGTGTCACTTCAGCCAGCTCCCTCATGTGTCACTTCTGCCAGGACCCTCCTGTGTCACTCCACTCAGCTCCCCCATGTATCAGTCCTTCCTGACCCTCCTGTGTCACTCCAGCCAGCTCCCCCATGTGTCACTCCTGCTAGGACCCTCCTGTGTCACTCCAGTCAGCTTCTCATGTGTCACTCCAGTCAGCTCCCCCATGAGTCACTCCTGCCAGGACCCTCCTGTGTCACTCCAGTCAGCTTCTCATGTGTCACTCCTGCCAGCACCCTCCTGTGTCACTCCTGCCAGCTCCCCCATGTGTCACGCCTGCCAGCTCCCCCATGTGTCAATCCTGCCAGCACCCTCCTGTGTCACTCCAGTCAGCTCACCCATGTGTCACTCCTGCCAGCACCCTCCTGTGTCACTACTGCCAGCTCCCCCATGTGTCACTCCTGCCACCACTCTCCTGTGTCACTCCAGTCAGCTCACCCATGTCTCACTACTGCCAGCTCCCCCATGTGTCACTCCTGCCACCACCCTCCTGTGTCACTCCTGCCAGCTCACCCATGTGTCACTCCAGCCAGCACCCTCCTGTGTCACTCCAGCCAGCTCCCTCATGTGTTACTCCTGCTAGGACCCTCCTGTGTCACTTCAGCCAGCTCCCTCATGTGTCACTTCTGCCAGGACCCTCCTGTGTCACTCCACTCAGCTCCCCCATGTATCAGTCCTTCCTGACCCTCCTGTGTCACTCCAGCCAGCTCCCCCATGTGTCACTCCTGCTAGGACCCTCCTGTGTCACTCCAGTCAGCTTCTCATGTGTCACTCCAGTCAGCTCCCCCATGAGTCACTCCTGCCAGGACCCTCCTGTGTCACTCCAGTCAGCTTCTCATGTGTCACTCCTGCCAGCACCCTCCTGTGTCACTCCTGCCAGCTCCCCCATGTGTCACGCCTGCCAGCTCCCCCATGTGTCAATCCTGCCAGCACCCTCCTGTGTCACTCCAGTCAGCTCACCCATGTGTCACTCCTGCCAGCACCCTCCTGTGTCACTACTGCCAGCTCCCCCATGTGTCACTCCTGCCACCACTCTCCTGTGTCACTCCAGTCAGCTCACCCATGTCTCACTACTGCCAGCTCCCCCATGTGTCACTCCTGCCACCACCCTCCTGTGTCACTCCTGCCAGCTCACCCATGTGTCACTCCAGCCAGCACCCTCCTGTGTCACTCCAGCCAGCTCCCTCATGTGTTACTCCTGCCAGGACCCTCCTGTGTCTCTCCACTCAGCTCCCCCATGTGTCACTCCTGCCAGCACCCCCATGTGTCACTCCTGCCAGCTCCCCCATGTGTCACTCCTGCCAGCACCCTCCTGTGTCACTCCAGCCAGCTCCCTCCTGTGTCACTCCTGCCAGCACCCTCCTGTGTCACTCCAGTCAGCTCTCCCATGTGTCACTCCAGCCTGCACCCTCCTGTGTCACTCCAGCCAGCTCCCCCATGTCTCGCTCCTGCCAGCACCCTCCTGTGTCACTCCAGTCAGCTCCCCCATGTGTCACTCCTGCCAGCACCCTCCTGTGTCACTCCAGCCAGCTCCCCCATGTCTCGCTCCTGCCAGCACCCTCCTGTGTCACTCCAGTCAGCTCCCCCATGTGTCACTCCTGCCAGCACCCTCCTGTGTCACTCCAGTCAGCTCCCCCATGTCTCGCTCCTGCCAGCACCCTCCTGTGTCACTCCAGTCAGCTCCCCCATGTGTCACTCCTGCCAGCACCCTCCTGTGTCACTCCAGTCAGCTCCCCCATGTGTCACTCCTGCCAGCACCTCCTGTGTCACTCCTGCCAGCACCCTCCTGTGTCACTCCAGCCAGCTCCCCCATGTGTCACTCCTGCCAGCACCCTCCTGTGTCACTCCTGCCAGCTCCCCCATGTGTCACTCCAGTCAGCTCCCCCATGTGTCACTCCTGCCACCACCCTCCTGTGTCACTCCTGCCAGCTCACCCATGTGCACTCATGCCAGCACCCTCCTGTGTCACTCCAGCCAGCTCCCTCCTGTGTCGCTCCAGTCAGCTCCCCCATGTGTCACTCCTGCCACCACCCTCCTGTGTCACTCCTGCCAGCACCCTCCTGTGTCACTCCAGTCAGCTCCCCCATGTGTCACTCCTGCCAGCACCCTCCTGTGTCACTCCAGTCAGCTCCCCCATGTGTCACTCCTGCCACCACCCTCCTGTGTCACTCCAGTCAGCTCACCCATGTGTCACTCATGCCAGCACTCTCCTGTGTCACTCCAGCCAGCTCCCTCCTGTGTCGCTCCAGTCAGCTCACCCATGTGTCACTCCTGCCAGCACCCTGCTGTGTCACTCCTGCCAGCTCCCCCATGTGTCACTCCTGCCAGCACCCTCCTGTGTCACTCCAGTCAGCTCTCCCATGTGTCACTCCAGCCAGCACCCTCCTGTGTCACTCCAGCCAGCTCCCCCATGTCTCGCTCCTGCCAGCACCCTCCTGTGTCACTCCAGTCAGCTCCCCCATGTGTCACTCCTGCCAGCACCCTCCTGTGTCACTCCAGTCAGCTCCCCCATGTCTCGCTCCTGCCAGCACCCTCCTGTGTCACTCCAGTCAGCTCCCCCATGTGTCACTCCTGCCAGCACCCTCCTGTGTCACTCCAGTCAGCTCCCCCATGTGTCACTCCTGCCAGCACCCTCCTATGTCACTCCTGCCAGCACCCTCCTGTGTCACTCCAGCCAGCTCCCCCATGTGTCACTCCAGCCAGCTCCCCCATGTGTCACTCCTGCCAGCACCCTCCTGTGTCACTCCTGCCAGCACCCTCCTGTGTCACTCCTGCCAGCTCCCCCATGTGTCACTCCTGCCAGCACCCTCCTGTGTCACTCCAGTCAGCTCACCCATGTGTCACTCCTGCCAGCACCCTCCTGTGTCACTCCAGTCAGCTCCCCCATGTGTCACTCCTGCCAGCACCCTCCTGTGTCACTCCAGTCAGCTCACCCATGTGTCACTGCAGCCAGCACCCTCCTGTGTCACTCCAGTCAGCTCCCCCATGTGTCACTCCTGCCAGCACCCTCCTGTGTCACTCCAGTCAGCTCCCCCATGTGTCACTCCAGCCAGCACCCTCCTGTGTCACTCCAGCCAGCACCCTCCTGTGTCACTCCAGTCAGCTCCCCCATGTGTCACTCCTGCCAGCACCCTCCTGTGTCACTCCTGCCAGCACCCTCCTGTGTCACTCCAGCCAGCTCCCCCATGTGTCACTCCTGCCAGCACCCTCCTGTGTCACTCCTGCCAGCTCCCCCATGTGTCACTCCAGCCAGCTCCCCCATGTGTCACTCCTGCCACCACCCTCCTGTGTCACTCCTGCCAGCTCCCCCATGTGTCACTCCTGCCAGCACCCTCCTGTGTCACTCCAGTCAGCTCCCCCATGTGTCACTCCTGCCAGCACCCTCCTGTGTCACTCCAGTCTTCTCACCCATGTGTCACTCCAGTCAGCTCACCCATGTGTCACTCCTGCCAGCACTCTCCTGTGTCACTCCAGCCAGCTCCCCCATGTGTCACTCCAGCCAACACCCTCCTGTGTCACTCCAGCCAGCTCCCTCCTGTGTCACTCCAGTCAGCTCACCCATGTGTCACTCCTACCAGCACCCTGCTGTGTCACTCCAGTCAGCTCACCCATGTGTCACTCCTGCCAGTACCCTCCTGTGTCACTCCAGCCAGCTCCCCCATGTGTCACTCCAGCCAACACCCTCCTGTGTCACTCCAGCCAGCTCCCTCCTGTGTCACTCCAGTCAGCTCACCCATGTGTCACTCCTGCCAGCACCCTGCTGTGTCACTTCAGCCAGCTCCCTCCTGTGTCACTCCAGTCAGCTCACCCATGTGTCACTCCTGCCAGCACCCTGCTGTGTCACTCCTGCCAGCACCCTCCTGTGTCACTCCAGTCAGCTCCCCCATGTGTCACTCCAGCCAGCACCCTCCTATGTCACTCCTGCCAGCTCCCCCATGTCTCGCTCCTGCCAGCACCCTCCTGTGTCACTCCAGTCAGCTCCCCCATGTGTCACTCCTGCCAGCACCCTCCTGTGTCACTCCAGTCAGCTCCCCCATGTGTCACTCCTGCCAGCACCCTCCTGTGTCACTCCTGCCACCACCCTCCTGTGTCACTCCAGTCAGCTCCCCCATGTGTCACTCCTGCCAGCACCCTCCTGTCACTCCTGCCAGCTCCCCCATGTGTCACTCCAGCCAGCTCCCCCATGTGTCACTCCTGCCACCACCCTCCTGTGTCACTCCTGCCAGCACCCTCCTGTGTCACTCCTGCCAGCACCCTCCTGTGTCACTCCAGCCAGCTCCCCCATGTGTCACTCCTGCCACCCTCCTTTGTCACTCCTGCCAGCACCCTCCTGTGTCACTCCAGCCAGCTCCCCCATGTGTCACTCCTGCCAGCACCCTCCTGTGTCACTCCTGCCAGCTCCCCCATGTGTCACTCCAGCCAGCTCCCCCATGTGTCACTCCTGCCACCACCCTCCTGTGTCACTCCAGTCAGCTCCCTCATGTGTCACTCCTGCCAGCACCCTCCTATGTCACTCCAGCCAGCTCCCCCATGTGTCACTCCTGCCAGCACCCTCCTGTGTCACTCCAGCCAGCACCCTCCTGTGTCACTCCTGCCACCACCCTCCTGTGTCACTCCTGCCACCACCCTCCTGTGTCACTCCAGCCAGCTCCCCCATGTGTCACTCCTGCCAGCACCCTCCTGTGTCACTCCTGCCAGCTCCCCCATGTGTCACTCCAGCCAGCTCCCCCATGTGTCACTCCTGCCACCACCCTCCTGTGTCACTCCTGCCAGCACCCTCCTGTGTCACTCCAGCCAGCTCCCCCATGTGTCACTCCAGCCAGCACCCTCCTTTGTCACTCCTGCCAGCACCCTCCTGTGTCACTCCTGCCAGCACCCTCCTGTGTCACTCCAGCCAGCTCCCCCATGTGTCACTCCTGCCACCACCCTCCTTTGTCACTCCTGCCAGCACCCTCCTGTCACTCCAGTCAGCTCACCCATGTGTCACTCCTGCCAGGACCCTCCTGTGTCACTCCAGCCAGCTCCCCCATGTGTCACTACTGCCAGCTCCCCCATGTGTCACTTCAGCCAGCTCCCCCATGTGTCACTCCAGCCAGCTCCCCCATGTGTCACTACTGCCAGCACCCTCCTGTGTTACTCCAGTCAGCTCCCCCATGTGTCACTCCAGTCATCTCCCCCATGTGTCACTCCTGCCAGGACCCTCCTGTGTCACTCCAGCCCACTCTCATGTGTCACTACAGCCCCCCAACTCTTGCCATTGCAGCAGAACCTTATTTGTCCTCTGTTTGCCGGTGGGTGTCTCACTTCTAGTATCTGGTTCCCTCAGTTGTCAGTCCCCATAGTGCTGCTGTGCGTCTGGCTGGAGTGCAGCGGTTTCCGGAACTGTTGTGGACCTCGAGTGTCGGGAGCCACATTTGAATAAAGAAAGAGCCACATGTGGCTCAAGAGCCACAGGTTGGCCACCGCTGCACTAGACAATCCGCTGTACGGCGGCGCAATGTATCGTTACGTGCTAAATGTAACTGAACTGCCTCAGTCACGGAGATCTCTGGGATAAGGAGCATAATCCTTTTTTTTGGGGTGGCTTAATTCATGTTTGTAAGTAAAGCAAAAAAGCAAGCAACTGGGCAAAACCATGTGTACTGCAGGTAGATGTAACATGTGCAGAGAGAGTTAGATTTGGGTGGGGTGTGTTCAAACTGAAATCTAAATTGCAGTGTAAATATAAAGCAGTTAGTATTTACCCTGCACAGAAAAAATATAAAGGTATTTGATCCCCTTACATGGCAGCATGGTTGGTTCCAGACACAAAGTTACTTGCTTTTTTTGCTTTACTTCCAAACATGAATCAGGCCCCTGGAGTCTTCCCCACTACAGAGGCTCCAGCAGCAGCCAGGGAGATAATTTGTAATACTGAGATCCATTGTTGCAAGAGGGAGTAGTGGAACTGACACACAGGGGTATATTTACTAAGGTGGGAGGTTTTTTTAGAAGTGGAGATGTTGCCCATAGCAACCAATCAGATTCTAGCTATTATCTTCTAGAAGGAGCTACATAAATATTAAGTTGAATCTGATTGGTTGCTACGAGCAACATCTCCACTTCTAAAAGAACTCCCACCTTAGTAAATATACCCCACAGGGAGCTGGAGATTGGCTGTAGAAGGGAGTGTGAGAGTTGTTGGATGCACAGTAGTAGTAGGGAGCAGGCAGTGCAGGAGGGAGTTGGGAAGTTTATAGTAACATAGTAATTGAGGTTGAAAAGAGGCAAAATGCCCATCGTGTCCAACCTGTATTCAATTGTGTTGATTATAATGTACCTTTTGAAGTAATGGTTTATGACTATTTAACAACTATAATAAATCATGTGATGTAGGAGCAAGTTGGGAGATGATGCAGTAGAAAATTTATGTAGTAGTGCTTGATCGGGTGTTGATGCAATAGGAAGTTGTGGTGTGTATGATGTAGGGAGTCGGGCAGTTGATGTAGTAGGGAGTCAGGGAGTTGATGTACAGTAGTAGGGAGTTGGGGAGTTGATGTAGTAGGGAGTCAGGGAGTTGGGGAGTTGATGTACAGTAGTAGGGAGTTGGGGAGTTGATGTAGTAGGGGGTCGGGGAGTTAATATAGTAGGGAGTCAGGGAGTTGATGTCATAGGGAGACAGGAAGTTGGGAAGTTGATGTAGTAGAGAGTCGGGGAGTTGATGTAGTAGGGAAACCAGGAGTTGGGGAGTTGATGTAGTAGGGAAACCAGGAGTTGGGGAGTTGATGTAGTAGGGAAACCAGGAGTTGGGGAGTTGATGTAGTAGGGAGTCGATGTAGTAGGGAGTTGATGTAGTAGGGAGTCGTTGTCGTAGGGAAACGAGGAGTTGAGGAGTTAATATACTAGGGAGTTGGAGAGTTGATGTTGTAGGGAGACAGTAAGTTGGGAAGTTGATGTAGTAGGGAGTCAGGAAGTTGGGGAGTTGATGCAGTAGGGAGTCGGAGAGTTGATGTAGTAGGGAGTTGAGGAGTTGATGTAGTAGGGAGTCGATGTAGTAGGGAGTTGGGGAGTTGATGTAGTAGGGAGTCGTTGTCGTAGGGAAACGAGGAGTTGAGGAGTTAATATAGTAGGGAGTTGGAGAGTTGATGTTGTAGGGAGATAGGAAGTTGGGAAGTTGATGTAGTAGGGAGTCAGGAAGTTGGGGAGTTGATGCAGTAGGGAGTCGGAGAGTTGATGTAGTAGGGAGTTGAGGAGTTGATGTAGTAGGGAAAGCAGCAGCTGGGGAGTTAATGTAGTAGGGAGTTGGAGAGTTGATGTAGTAGGGAGTCGGGGAGTTGATGTCGTAGGGAAACCAGGAGTTGGGGAGTTGATTTACTAGGAAGTCGGAAAGTTGGTTAGTTGATGTAGTAGGGGGTCGGGCAATTGATGTAGTAGGGAAACCAGGAGTTAGGGAGTTAATGTAGTAGGGAGTCGATGTAGTAGGGAAACCAGGAGCTGGGGAGTTAATGTAGTAGGGGGTCAGGGAGTTGATGTAGTTGGGAGTCGGGGAGTTGATGTAGTAGGGAAACTGGGAGTTGGGGAGTTGATGTAGTAGAGAAACTGTTGGAGAGTTAATGTAGTAGGGAGTCGGGGAGTTGATATAGTAGAGTCAGGGAGTTGAAGTAGTATGGAGCCAGAAAAAGACCACGTGTGTCAACCATTGTCATGTTGACCTTGTGAATTTGTCGACCTTAAACACTGTCTACCTTTTGACTTTATTGACCTTTGACTATCTTTTTACTGTAGTTCTATCAATCGGATACCATAAGGAGATGGGGAGTTGATACAGAAGTTGATACAGACGTTGAACAGTGACAGGGAGTTGTAGTTGTACAGCCAGGGAGTGGATATGCAGTAGTAGTTAGTTAGGGAGTTGGAGAGCCAGGGAGTGGATATACAGTAGTAGCTAGTTGGGGAGTTGGAGAGCCAGGGAGTGGATATACAGTAGTAGTTAGGGAGTTGGAGAGCCAGGGAGTGGATATACAGTAGTAGTTAGTTGGGGAGTTGGAGAGACGGGGAGTGGATATACAGTAGTAGTTAGTTGGGGTTTTGGAGAGCCAGGGAGTGGATATACAGTAGTAGCTAGTTGGGGTTTTGGAGAGCCAGGGAGTGGATATACAGTAGTAGTTAGTTGGGGAGCTGGAGAGCCAGGGAGTGGATATACAGTAGTAGTTAGTTGGGGAGTTGGAGAGCCAGGGAGTGGATATACAGTAGTAGTTAGTTAGGGAGTTGGAGAGCCAGGGAGTGGATATACAGTAGTAGTTAGTTAGGGAGTTGGAGAGCCGGGGAGTGGATATACAGTAGTAGTTAGTTGGGGAGTTGGAGAGCCAGGGAGTAGATATACAATAGTAGTTAGTTGGGAGGTTGGAGAGCCAGGGAGTAGATATACAGTAGTAGTTAGTTGGGGAGTTGGAGAGCCAGGGAGTGGATATACAGTAGTAATTAGTTGGGGAGTTGGAGAGCCAGGGAGTGGATATACAGTAGTAGCTAGTTGGGGAGATGGAGAGCCAGGGAGTGGATATACAGTAGTAGTTAGGGAGTTGGAGAGCCAGGGAGTGGATATACAGTAGTAGTTAGTTGGGGAGTTGGAGAGCCGGGGAGTGGATATACAGTAGTAGTTAGTTGGGGAGTTGGAGAGCCAGGGAGTGCATATACAGTAGTAGTTAGTTGGGGAGTTGGAGAGCCAGGGAGTGGATATACAGTAGTAGTTAGTTAGGGAGTTGGAGAGCCAGGGAGTGGATATACAGTAGTAGCTAGTTGGGGAGTTGGAGAGCCAGGGAGTGGATATACAGTAGTAGTTAGGGAGTTGGAGAGCCAGGGAGTGGATATACAGTAGTAGTTAGTTGGGGAGTTGGAGAGCCAGGGAGTGGATATACAGTAGTAGTTAGTTGGGGAGTTGGAGAGCCAGGGAGTGGATATACAGTAGTAGTTAGTTGAGGAGTTGGAGAGCCAGGGAGTGGATATACAGTAGTAATTGGTTGGGGAGTTGGAGAGCCAGGGAGTAGATATACAGTAGTACAGTAGTTAGTTGGGGAGTTGGAGAGCCAGGGAGTGGATACACTGTACAGTAGTAGTTAGTTGGGGAGTTGGAGAGCCAGGGAGTGGATATACAGTAGTAGTTAGTTGGGAAGTTGGGAGAGCCAGGGAGTGGATATACAGTAGTACAGCAGGGGGTGCAGTAGGGTGTTCAGCAGGGGATGCAGTAGGGAGTTGATGCAGTAGGGCGTTGAGCAGCGGGTGCAGTAGAGCGTTCAGCAGCGGGTGCAGTAGAGCGTTCAGCAGGGGATGCAGTAGGGAGTTGATGCAGTAGAGCGTTCAGCAGGCGGTGCAGCAGGGTGTTCAGCAGTAGGGAGTTCAGCAGGGGATGCAGTAGGGAGTTGATGCAGTAGGGCGTTCAGCAGTAGGGAGTTGATGCAGTAGGGCGTTCAGCAGTAGGGAGTTGATGCAGTAGGGCGTTCAGCAGTAGGGAGTTGATACAGTAGGGCGTTCAGCAGGGGATGCAGTAGGGCATTCAGCAGGGGATGCAGTAGGACGTTCAGCAGTAGGGAGTTGATGCAGTAGGGCGTTCAGGAGTAGGTGCAGTAGGGAGTTGATGCAGTAGGGCGTTCAGCAGGGGATGCAGTAGGGAGTTGATGCAGTAGGGCGTTCAGCAGGGGATGCAGTAGGGCGTTCAGCAGGGGATACAGTAGGGCGTTCAGCAGTAGGAAGTTGATGCAGTAGGGCGTTCAGCAGGGGATGCAGTAGGGAGTTGATGCAGTAGGGCGTTCAGCAGGGGATGCAGTAGGAAGTTGATGCAGTAGGGCGTTCAGCAGGGGATGCAGTAGGGAGTTGATGCAGTAGGGCGTTCAGTAGTAGGTGCAGTAGGGCGTTCAGCAGGGGATGCAGTAGGAATTTGATGCAGTAGGGCGTTCAGCAGTAGGGAGTTGATGCAGTAGGGCGTTCAGCAGTAGGAAGTTGATGCAGTAGGGCGTTCAGCAGGGGATGCAGTAGGGAGTTGATGCAGTAGGGCGTTCAGCAGTAGGGAGTTGATGCAGTAGGGCGTTCAGTAGTAGGTGCAGTAGGGCGTTCAGCAGGGGATGCAGTAGGAAGTTGATGCAGTAGGGCGTTCAGCAGTAGGGAGTTGATGCAGTAGGGCGTTCAGCAGTAGGTGCAGTAGGAAGTTGATGCAGTAGGGTGTTCAGCAGGGGATGCAGTAGGGAGTTGATGCAGTAGGGTGTTCAGCAGGGGATGCAGTAGGGAGTTGATGCAGTAGGGTATTCAGCAGTAGGGCGTTCAGCAGTAGATGCACTGCAGTAGAGAGTTGATGCAGTAGGAAGTTGATGCAGTAGGGCGTTCAGCAGGGGATGCAGTAGGGAGTTGATGCAGTAGGGCGTTCAGCAGTAGGGAGTTGATGCAGTATGGCGTTCAGTAGTAGGTGCAGTAGGGCGTTCAGCAGGGGATGCAGTAGGAAGTTGATGCAGTAGGGCGTTCAGCAGTAGGGAGTTGATGCAGTAGGGTGTTCAGCAGGGGATGCAGTAGGAAGTTGATGCAGTAGGGCGTTCAGCAGGGTTGCAGTAGGAAGTTGATGCAGTAGGGCGTTCAGCAGTAGGGAGTTGATGCAGTAGGGCGTTCAGCAGGGGATGCAGTAGGGCGTTCAGCAGGGGATAGAATAGGGCGTTCAGCAGTAGGGAGTTGATGCAGTAGGGCGTTCAGCAGGGGATGCAGTAGGGCGTTCAGCAGGGGATAGAATAGGGCGTTCAGCAGTAGGGAGTTGATGCAGTAGGGCGTTCAGCAGTAGGGAGTTGATGCAGTAGGGCGTTCAGCAGGGGATGCAGTAGGGAGTTGATGCAGTAGGGCGTTCAGAAGGGGATGCAGTAGGGAGTTGATGCAGTAGGGCGTTCAGCAGGGGATGCAGTAGGGAGTTGATGCAGTAGGGCGTTCAGTAGTAGGTGCAGTAGGGCGTTCAGCAGGGGATGCAGTAGGAAGTTGATGCAGTAGGGCGTTCAGCAGTAGGGAGTTGATGCAGTAGGGCATTCAGCAGTAGGAAGTTGATGCAGTAGGGCGTTCAGCAGGGGATGCAGTAGGGAGTTGATGCAGTAGGGCGTTCAGCAGTAGGGAGTTGATGCAGTAGTGCGTTCAGTAGTAGGTGCAGTAGGGCGTTCAGCAGGGGATGCAGTAGGAAGTTGATGAAGTAGGGTGTTCAGCAGTAGGGAGTTGATGCAGTAGGGCGTTCAGCAGTAGGGAGTTGATGCAGTAGGGCATTCAGCAGTAGGTGCACTGCAGTAGAGAGTTGATGCAGTAGGGCGTTCAGCAGGGGATGCAGTAGGAAGTTGATGTAGTAGGACGGTCAGCAGGGGATGCAGTAGGGAGTTGATGCAGTAGGGCGTTCAGCAGTAGGTAGTTGATGCAATAGGGTGTTCAGCAGTAGGTGCACTGCAGTAGGGAGTGGATGCAGTAGGGCGTTCAGCAGTAGGGAGTTGATGCAGTAGGGCATTCAGCAGTAGGGCGTTCAGCAGTAGGTGCACTGCAGTAGGTAGTTGATGCAATAGGGTGTTCAGCAGTAGGTGCACTGCAGTAGGGAGTGGATGCAGTAGGGCGTTCAGCAGTAGGGAGTTGATGCAGTAGGGCATTCAGCAGTAGGGCGTTCAGCAGTAGGTGCACTGCAGTAGGGCGTTCAGCAGTAGGTGCACTGCAGTAGGGAGTTGATAAGAGTAGGGCGTAGAGCAGGGGATGCAGTAGGGAGTTGATGCAGTAGGGCGTTCAGCAGAGGATGCAGTAGGTAATTGATGCAGAAGAGCGTTCAGCAGAGGATGCAGTAGGTAATTGATGCAGAAGAGCGTTCAGCAGGGGATGCAGTAGGGAGTTGATGCAGTAGGTGCAGTAGGGAGTTGATGCAGTAAGGAGTTCAGCAGGGGATGCAGTAGGGAGTTGATGCAGTAAGGAGTTCAGCAGGGGATGCAGTAGGGAGTTGATGCAGTAGGGTGTTCAGCAGTAAGGAGTTGATGCAGTAGGGAGTTGATGCAGTAGAGCGTTCAGCAGTAGGGAGTTGATGCAGTAGGGCGTTCAGCAGGGGATGCAGTAGGGTGTTCAGCAGTAGGGAGTTGATGCAGTAGGGATTACAGTAATGACAGAAGTGATATGATGAGCGGGAACACTTCTTGCTTATTCCTAATATGGAAGTTCCAGGTCTAGACAGACACACGATGACTAATTGGATGTGAATGACAAAGTGATGCTTGTAAGGAACACATTGGTTCTTAGCCGGGAGACGCTCAGCATCTATAAATGAGTTTGGTTCTGTGTTGGCTCCGACGTGCTGGATTCCTTCATTGATATCAGGCAGATTTATTTAATAACATGATACAACATTTTCTAAGTCAGCTGTCACAGGAGATAAATGGCCTCAGGTCTTGCCAAGGGAGCGAGACTCTTCCGATAAACAGATAAAGAGGAAAACAGACAGAACACTGAGATACAGATCAGGGGACAGAGGTCTGGGCAGATGTGACACTACTACAACCCCCATGATGATCAGTCTCATTACGTCTGAGGGTGAGCGGAGCCTCAGCACCAGTGGAGTATTTACTTAGTATGTCCATCAGCTATTTGAAATGAAAGTGGTCATTATGAGTTACACATATACATTAATGAAACTGCAGCCTAGAACAAGGAACACAACACTTAAAAGTTTATATGTTGCATACACACAGTCACTGTGTGGGCTCGACCAATATTACACAGAGTGCAGCCTATCCAGTCACTATGAGAGAGCAGCCTATCCAGTCGCTAGGAGCCAGTGACATCACTGAGAAATCAGCCTATCCAGTCACTAGGAGCCAGTGATATCACTGAGAGTGCAGCCTATTCAGTCACTAGGAGCCAGTGACATCACTGAGAGTGCAGCCTATTCAGTCACTAGGAGCCAGTGACATCACTGAGAGTGCAGCCTATCCAGTCACTAGGAGCCTGTAACATCACTGAGAGTGTAGTCTATCCAGTCACTAGGAGCCAGTGACATCACTGAGAGTGCAGCCTATCCAGTCACTAGGAGCCAGTGACATCACTGAGAGTGCAGCCTATCCAGCCACTAGGAGCCAGTGACATCACTAAGAGAGCAGCCTATCCAGTCACTAGGAGCCAGTGACATCACTGGGAGTGCGGCCTATCCAGTCACTAGGATCCAGTGACATCACTGAGAGTGCAGCCTATCCATTCACTAGGAGCCAGTGACATCACTGAGAGTGCAGCCTATTTAGTCACTAGGAGCCTGTAACATCACTGAGAGTGTAGTCTATCCAGTCACTAGGAGCCAGTGACATCACTGAGAGTGCAGCCTATCCAGTCACTAGGAGCCAGTGACATCACTGAGAGCATAGCCTATCCAGTCACTAGGAGCCAGTGACATCACTGAGAGCTGTGATGTAGGTGATGTGTGCGAGGGGAGGGGTTCTGCTAGCAGCTCCTTCACTGTGCGCTGGGTCTGGGGGTTCCGCACATCTGCGGAGCAGGATAGGGAGATCTGAGGAGGTGCGTGGTGGTGGGACCTGAGGAAGCCTGGCTTAGATGTGGAGGCGTTACAGGGCAGTGCGGGTGCTCTGGGTTTTTATTTATTTATTTATTATTCTTAAATCATGTCTTTATTACTTTAACATGGTTGCATCCTCTTCTTGGTGTGTACCAGCCCAATCTGCTATGTTCCTGCTAACTCTTGGATAGACTTCTTCAATCTGGGCACTGTAGACTATATCCCACTGAATTTTCCCTTTATAAAGTTGCTATAAAGCTGGCGAAACGCGTTAATCAGTTTGGACCCATAAACACTGGTCGTCTGATTGCTCCTGGACCATCGTTCATGGCTGAGAGCGACTGAAAACTGACTGTTACCTTATAATACTGCAGGGGACCATTGACTTATCGCTATACCAGTGTACTAATGGCACACCCTGGGTTCTGACCTTTGACCTAATAACCGAACAGTGGGAAACAGGTCCACCCAACATGTGCAGCCACTATGACGACTGTACCTATAAACACTCTGGATCTATATGCTGTAGACCTCTCCTTGCTCATTAAAACCTTAAGCTCCTTTGGACAAAAGGTCGCTATTCTAACTGGTTCTACAGACTCTATTTCCAGGGATTTGAATACCCCCCCACCCCCCCGGAATCTGAATTTGTTTTCAGTATTGTTATATGCGGATAATAGCAAGTCTGAACCTTCTTGTGTGAACTCTAATCTAAACTACTCTAATCTGAGTCACCGCAGTGTGTGCTGGTCTTACAGTGCCATCTGCTGGTGACAAAGGAGAACGCTGCAATAAGAATTTTACAGGAAGAAAATATAGATTTTCCGGTTATTACATTTTCACTGAGCAAACAGAGATGGGTGAGGAATGCAAATAAACAGTAAAAGACTAATAAAAGGCAGATCCATGACATTATTGGCAATAAAGTGACATTACACTTCTAAAAAAAACAGTTATAAGCACAATTGGAAATACATTCCTGTGCTTGCAGTGAGCGCTCTAGATGAGAATGTCTTCATACAGTATATGACATAATCAGACATTAAATTCATGTGACGGCTACAGAGGACCATTTACATGTACAGTTGTGCTGTATTTACCAGGTGGACAGAATAGCCATTAAATATACAGTATGGACAGTCCCCTCCTATCAATCACAAACGCAGTCCCCGTATCTTTCTGCGGGGAATGCAAACAAAATACCAAGCTCCAGAAAGACTCTCATCAGAGTCTGGATACCAGTGTCTGCCCCTGAATAGATGCCCCGGAAAAAAAACAAACAAACAACATTTCAAATCGTCACAATACATGTCAGGGAAGGTAACTTTTTGGGGCTTGAGCGCAAATCTTAATAAACAGGCCCCATAAGTCCCTATTTAATCATGTACACAGTGAACTGACCCACGAAAAGTTCTGCGCATCAACGGTAATGGCCTCTATTATGGATCTATTCATGAAGCAGTGAAAAGAGTGGAGAAGTGAGCCAGTATTGAAGTTGCCCATGGCAACCAATCAGCTGCTACGTACAATTTTATAGTATGCAAATTATAAATGTTCCTTCATTGCTGATTGGTTGCCATGGGCAACTTCTCCACACTTTCCACTGCTTCATGAATAAACTCCTTAGGGTGACATGTACTAAGCAGTGATAAGAGTGGAGAAGTGAGCCAGTGGAGCAGTTGCCCCATCAACCAATCAGCAGCTCTGTATAATGTTATAGTATGCAGATTATAGATGTTACTTCAGTGCTGATTGGTTGCCATGGGCAACTTCTCCACTGGCTCACTTCTCCGCTCTTATCACTGCTTAGTAAATGTCCCCCTTAGTTACATGATGTTCTCTTTGAATCCAAACTCTCTATCAGCGATCTTCCATACGTGCTCGCTTGTTATAGGAAGAGAAGAAGGGAATATTTATGTGATCCCAGGAAAAGTGATGTCACCACAGCGCTATGTTTATACATATATAATAGACAGGAGATAATAGAAATGTACACATACAGTATATAGGCATTGAGTTATATCCTATAACTGACACTAGGGGGCGCTTCATTCCATGTAAACAGGGGTATAAATGACACTTATGAGTGTGGTTCGTCATAATCGTTAGTAGTGGTTACTTATTAGTATTAAAACAGTTTTACTATTGACATCTCAGTCAATTAGGAGGAAACCAGGTCATTTGCAGATGGAATTTACTATATACTCTTTCTGATAATGCAGAGATTTATATAAATACTTTAGTTCAATGTCGAGCCAAGATTCCAGATTGCTCCTTCTACCTGAGCTTTTAATACTATGTATATAAAGGATTAAAGCTCCACTACCATCTCCGTCCTTCCTCCGCTCCCCCTACCCTGTCTCCTCGCCTCCTCCTGGATTGGAGAGGACTGACTGATCCCCGGGAAAAATGGCTGCACCGCAACCGGGCTCCGACTAGGGGCAAAGAGCCTGATTAGTAACAACAGTCATTGGGTTTGATTCATGTTTGTAAGTAAAGCAAAAAAGCAAGCAATTGGGCAAAAACATGCTGCACTGCGGGTGGGGCACATGTAACATGTGCAGAGAGAGTTAGATGTGGGTGGGTTAGATGTTTTTTTGTGCAGGGTAAGTACCGGCTGTTTTTGCATGTAACCCACAAATACTAGACAGCTTTATTTCTACACTGCAATTTAGATGCCAGTTAGAACACACCCCACCCAAATCTAACTCTCTCTGCACATGTTACATCTGCCCCACCTGCAGTGCACATGGTTTTGGCCAGTGGTGTGCTTTTTTGCTTTATTTACAAACATGGATCAGACCCATTGAGAGTGCAGCTTTAATAACTCAATATATTAGATTGTGAACTCCACTGGGGCAGGGACCAATCTGAAGGGTTAAACATTCTCTGTAAAGCGCTGCGCAATACATAGCGCTATATAAATATTATTAATATCTCAAGGTGTCTGACATTTCCCTTTTCTACAGCAACCGCCTATGTCGTTAAGGTAGCTCGGTGCTCCCCTCTGTACACCGCCACCCCTCATCTTATAACACACCAGGTATTTTCTCTGCATAAAAGTGCATTAGAAGATATGACTCCAATAAGACGCCATACTCTATAGGGGTCATTCCGAGTTGATCCCTCGCTGGCGTTTTTTGCAGCGCAGCGATTAGGTCACTACTGCGCATGCATATGCACCGTAATGCGCATGAGTGTCGTACGGGTACAAAGCAGATCGTAGGCAAGCGATGGATTTAACGAAGAATCCATTTGCACAGCCGATCGCAAGGAGATTGACAGGAAGAGGGAGTTTATGGGTGTCAACTGACCGTTTTCTGGGAGTGTTTGGAAAAACGCAGGTGTGTCCAAGCGTTTGCAGGGCGGGTGTCTGACGTCAATTGCGGGACCGGACATGCTGAAGTGATCGCAGCGGTTGAGTATGTCCAGAGCTGCTCAGGAACTGCACAAAACTTTTTTGTGCTGTCGGCTGCAAAAGCGTTCACACACTTGCAAAGTGGAAACACACTCCCCTGTGGGCGGCGACAATGCGTTTGCACGGCTGCTAAAAGTAGCTAGTGAGCGATCAACTCGGAATGACCCCCTGGGTCTGCATGACCGCTCTGTGCTATAAGCCAACTCTGCAATACAGTTCTACCAGCAGGGTACAACGCAGTGGAGACACCGGGAGAGGATGTAATGTAACAACCACGTCAGAACACAGCGGCACCTGCCGATCCCGCAGAAGAAAACAAAACGTGCAATTTATTTCGGCAGGAAACCACTTAGAGTTCATGCAGTGAGATCTGATGATTCTCCTACTTTGTTACCGGTTAGTATCACATATGACCAGCAGGTGTCGCTGTTGTTACTGGTGTCTAGGGAGAAGTTAGTCAGCGACTAAAACCCTCCACAGATCACAAGATACTAAAGACACGACGCATCAGCACCAACCACTGAGCGTGTAACTCTGCAGTTCTGAAGCGGCGCCTAAGTGCGTCATTGTGCTGTAAAGCGGGTTCCGCAGAATCGCCTGTGTGTGTTCAGTTTACAGAATGTGGATTATTGCATGATGATCAGAGCCGTAATAACACCCCGTGGGACCCGATTTGTGCTCCCTCCCACCCTCCATTCGTTAAGGGAAAACAAAATTGTGTAACAGTAATCTGGGCCCCAGGCAGGAGCCTAGGATGCCTAGTGGTTGGTCGTGCTGGAACTGTGACACGTCCGGCTCTACACAGCAGCTCTGAGATCCCGGAACAAGAACAAACGACCAAAGATTTATTACACCAATAACCCTATATATAACATTATCCGAGGGGAGCGGGCTGGGGGGTCTAAGCTTCCACCGTGGTATGACCGCTCTCTGCAGAACATTGCACTGTCCCATCTACCCACTGACAGACACATAGTGATATATTCTGCAGATTATTACATTACTGACCCCTCTAGTCATCTGCAGAACATTGCACTGTTCCATCTACCAGCTGACAGATACATAGTGATATATCCTGCAGATTATTACACTACCTCTAGTGACCTGCAGAACATTGCACTGTCCCATCTACACCCTGACAGACACATGGGGGGGGAAATGTATGATTTTGTTAAAGTGGCAATCGTTTACATGGAAAAACGGGTTGATTTTGTCATGTAAAAGATTGCCACTTTAAAAAAAAAAAAAAAAACACAGGAGAACTCTCTCAAAATCTCTCACGTTCTGATTCTCACACCCTATTACATTCCTCCCTTAGTGACATTCTGCAGGTTATTAGATTACTGGCCCATCTAGAGATCTACAGAACGTTACTCTGTCCCATCTACCCCTGACAGATACATAGTGATATATCCTGCAGATTATTACACTACTGACCTCTCTGGAGACCTGCAGAACATTGCTCTGTCCCATCTACCCCCTGACAAGAACATAGCGAAATATTCTGCAAATCATTACATTACTGACCTCTCTGGGGAGCTGCAAAACATTGCTCTGTCCCATCTACCCCCTGACAGATACGCAGTGATATATTCTGCAGATTATTACATTACTGACCTCACTAGTGATCTGCAGAACATTGCTCTATCCCATCTATCCCCTGACAGGCACATAGTGAAATATTCTGCAGATTATTACATTACTGACCTCTCTGGGGACTTGCAAAACATTGCTCTGTCCCATCTACCTCCTGTCAGATACACAGTGATATATTCTGCAGATTATTACACTGCTGACCTCTCTAGAGTTCTGCAGAACATTGCTCTGTCCCATTACCAATGACAGGTGCATAGTGATATATTCTGCAGATTATTAGATTACTGACCTCTTTAGAGACCTGCAGAACATTGCTCTGTACCATCTACCCCCCGACAGGCACATAGTGAAATATTCTGCAGATTATTACATTACTGACCTCTCTGGGGACCTGCAGAACATTGCTCTGTCCCATCTACCCTTGACAGGTACATAGCGATATATTCTGCAGATTATTACATTACTGACCTCTCTAGTGATATGCAGAACATTGCTCTGTCCCATCCACCCCTGCCAGATACATAGTGATTTATCCTGCAGATTATTACATGACTTAGCTCTCTAGTGATCTGTAGAACATTGCTCTGTCCCTCCTACCTCCTGACAGATACATAGCGATATATTCTGCAGATTATTACATGATTTAGCTCTCTAGTGATCTGTAGAACATTGCTCTGTCCCATGTACCCTCTGACAGATACATAGTGATTTATCCTGCAGATTATTACATGACTGACCTCTTTAGAGATCTGCAGAACATTGCTTTGTCCCATCTATCCCGACAGATACATAGTGATATATTCTGCAGATTATTACATTACTGATCTCTCTAGTCATCTGCAGAACATTGCTCTGTCCCATCTACCCCAACAGATACATAGTGATATATTCTGCAGATTATTACATTACTGACCTCTCTAGTGACCTGCAGAACATTGCTCTGTCGCATCTACCCCCTGACAGATACTTAACGATATATTCTGCAGACTATTAGTTACTGAATGTAGGACACAGTTGTATTCTATATCCCTCCAGCAAATGAGTCTTAATTCTTGAACATGGAGTTGTACCTAGCAGTAACCCCAGAGAGGGGATATAATGTCCCAGCCACATGCTAACAGTGGGGATACTCTGCGTTATACGAGCAGAGAGCCATTGTTTTGGACGCAGAGGATGTGAAATAAATCAGCTGCTTTTCCTTCTCAGAAGAGGCAGAAAACGTCACGCGGGAACGCTTCCAGAGCGATGACATGCCAAGACACTCACAGACAGGCCGCTGTCAGCAGCATTTGGCTGTCGGAGAGTGGAAACTATTTCTCCAGATCCAAACAGCATGGGGTATATTTACAAAGATTCGTGTTTTGGCCGTTTTGAAGGGTGTTTGAACTCGAATGGTATCTGGTGCATTTTACTGCAACTTTTTGAATCCTGATACGGTCATTAACTAAGCTGCCGAGTTTTTACAATTCGTTTTTTTTTCCGATGTCGATGTGATTCGTAATATCAGGCAGTGTTTTACGGGAGTGATGAGTAAAACACTGCCTGACAAAACACAAGGAATCCCGGCCGGATCTGTGAGATCCGTGCAGGGCTTCATTGTGTACATTAAAAAGTTGATAAAAGTCTTTAAAAATCCCCCCTCCTAAGCACAACCAGCCTCGGGCTCTTTGAGCCGGTCCTGGTTGAAAAAATATGGGGGGAAAAATGACAGGGGTTCCCCCATATTTAATCAACCAGCACCGGGCTCTGCGCCTGGTCTTGGTTCCAAAAATACGGGGGACAAAAAGCGTAGGGGTCCCCCGTATTTTTGAAACCAGCACCGGGCTCCACTAGCCAGGTACATAATGCCACAGCCGGGGGACACTTTTATACTGGTCCCTGCGGCCCTGGCATTACATTGGTGGGAACTTTGCGGTCAGCGGTGAGGTTACTTTCGGTCAACCGCTGACCGCAAAGTTCCCACCATTGGATACAATGGAGCGCATAGGCGCTACATTGTATCACTGCCGTGTGCTGCCTGACAGACACTACAGGAGCACACAGCCAATCAGGAGGGTGCCACGACGTGGCGCTCCCTGATTGGCAGAAGGGACCCTCTTTGACAGGAGTCAGGGGGGGTCCTGGCAGTCGGGGAAAGGGGTCCCATGTGTAAACATGGGACCCCTTTCAGTGCGTGGTCGGGTTTCCGTTTTTCTGTTTTGCCAAGTACGTGGATTATTACAAAAGGACACCACACACAGGATTTAGGTGAGTATAATTTTATTTTCAGGCACCCTGGAATCGCCGTCGAGACGTGGGCCGAGTCGGCATGTGAACATTGGTAAGTATGTGTGTGTCGGAATGTATGTAATAAAGTTGTACTTTCACGGTGTGTGTGTCCTGTTTTTTTGGGGGTATTTTTTTAGTAGTAGTACTACTACAGGTACCAGCGGGCCCGGTTTTCCACCGCATGCTGGTACTTGTGGTTCTCCAAGTACCAGCTTGCGGGGGAGGCTTGCTGGGACTTGTAGTACTGCTACTAAAAACAATATTCATATTTTTTACAAAGGCTATCAGCCCCCCATCCGCCGCCCTTGGATGGGGGGGACAGCCTCTGGCTTCACCCCTGGTCCTTGGGTGGCTGGAGGGGGGGGACCCCTTGATTTAAGGGGTTCCCACTCCTCCAGGGTACCCCGGCCAGGGGTGACTAGTTGGGTATGTAATGCCAGGGCCGCAGGGACCAGTATAAAAGTGTCCCCCGGCTGTGGCATTATGTACCTGGCTAGTGGAGCCCGGTGCTGGTTTCAAAAATACGGGGGACCCCTACGCTTTTTGTCCCCCGTATTTTTGGAACCAGGACCAGGCGCAGAGCCTGGTGCTGGTTGATTAAATATGGGGGAACCCCTGTCATTTTTTTCCCCATATTTTTTCAACCAGGACCGGCTCAAAGAGCCCGAGGCTGGTTGTGCTTAGGAGGGGGGACCCCACGCAATTTTTTTTTGAGTTTTTACACTAAACAGACCCTTTCCCATAGATAACCATGCACAGATCTCGACTGGAAAAAGCAGGTCTATTTTTTTGCTGCTTTTTTTAACGATTCGAAAAAAAACAGACCCGCACTTGAGCACTCAGAAACTAACACCCAAATACGAATGAATAGTGAATGCTCATATTCTATGAAATAACAGCCGCATTTGACCGATGGTCTATTTATTCGTATTTCGGAACTATGCAAATCAAACCATTACGAATAGTCAAAACACTGCCGAGATTGGTGCTTAGTGAATTCTCGGATTGGGACTTAGAAAAAAAAACCCACAAATCGGACAAACTCGAATTCTTAGTAAATATTGGCCCATGTCTGGTATATCCAGCCGGCGTGCAGGGTGCGCCGATGACCCATATACCGGGAACCGTACGAGGAATGCTCTGCACTTATTACGCTTTTCATTTATAATTAATGGGAAATGTAATTTTTAACACACATTTCCCCGTTATATCTGGGTGACCACACTGGGGAATCAGGCTGTTTTACAGACTGCAGTATGGACACGGATTTTTTTTTTTTTTTCTTTGCCGTTTCAGCAGTTTATCTTTCTAAGGCGGACGTCACAGCGAAGACGTTTCACCGTACCTGCCGGAGACCACGGTGTAAGCCGGCTACTACCTGCAGTAAGGGGCTCCTGTCACCTGAGCGGCAGCCACACGGGAGATATGAGGGGGGGGGGGGGGGGGGGGGAATACCCATTTTAAGTGATATTTCTACCCAAAGTGTGAAAACTATTATGTGATCCCCTCAGTAGAGTTCTAACCTATTTATAATGCAGTAATAATATTATAATGCATCTAATTTACTATTTATTATACAGGTGTAAGATCTTATTTACTATACAGATGCAAGATCTTACTTACTATTTATTATACAGGTGTATGATGTTATTTACGTATTTATTATATACGTATGTGCAGATTGTATCAGCTATTATATAGGTGTCACTTCACCCATTTTACACGGTTCCGAGGCAGACTCGAATCTTCCCGCCTTGCTCCGTTAACCCGAGCGCGCCCGAATGTCATCATCCCGCTGTCGGATTCTCACGAGATTCGTATTCTATATAAGGAGCCGCGCGTCGCCGCCATTTTCACTTGTGCATTGGAGATGATAGCGAGAGGACGTGGCTGCGTTCTCTCAGTTTCTGTGTTCAGTGTGCTGCAAATATCTGTGCTCAGTGTGCTGCAAATATCTGTGCTCAGTCTGCTGAAAATATCTACGTTCTCTGCCTGAAAAACGCTCCATATCTGTGCTGCATTGTAGTATATAGTAGGAGGACAGTGCAGAATTTTGCTGACCACCAGTATATATATAGCAGTACGGTACAGTAGTCCATTGCTCTACCTGTGTCGTCAAGTATACTATCCATCCATACCTGTGCTGCATTTTAGTTGTGCGCAGTATATAGAAGGAGGACAGTGCAGAATTTTGCTGACCACCAGTATATATATAGCAGTACGGTACAGTAGTCCATTGCTCTACCTCTGTGTCGTCAAGTATACTATCCATCCATACCTGTGCTGCATTTTAGTTGTGCGCAGTATATAGAAGGAGGACAGTGCAGAATTTTGCTGACCACCAGTATATATATAGCAGTACGGTACAGTAGTCCATTGCTCTACCTATGTGTCATCAAGTATACTATCCATCCATACCTGTGCTGCATGTGCTGTTTGGGGACTATTTTTTAAATCTGCCATCCTGTCTGACACTGCAGTGCCACTCCTAGATGGGCCAGGTGTTTGTGTCGGCCACTTGGGTCGCTTAGCTTAGCCATCCAGCGACCTTGGTGCACCTCTTTTTTCTTTGCATCATGTGCTGTTTGGGGACTATTTTTTAAATCTGCCATCCTGTCTGACACTGCAGTGCCACTCCTAGATGGGCCAGGTGTTTGTGTCGGCCACTTGGGTCGCTTAGCTTAGTCATACAGCGACCTCGGTGCAAATTTTAGGACTAAAAATAATACTGTGAGGTGTGAGGTGTTCAGAATAGACTGGAAATGAGTGGAAATTATGGTTATTGAGGTTAATAATACTATGGGATCAAAATGACCCCGAAATTCTATGATTTAAGCTGTTTTTGAGGGTTTTTTGTAAAAAAACACCCGAATCCAAAACACACCCGAATCCGACAAAAAATTTTCAGGGAGGTTTTGCCAAAACGCGTCCGAATCCAAAACACGGCCGCGGAACCGAATCCAAAACCAAAACACAAAACCTGAAAAATTTCCGGTGCACATCACTTATTATATAGATGTAAAATCTTATATACAGTACTATTTATTTTATTATATTTATTACATAGGCGTTAGATCGGATCTACTAATTATTATATAGATCTTTTATCCAGACACCGATTGCACTTCAGGCTGCAAAAATAGAGAAATAATAATATATTTTTTTTTTAAATCTGCGGCTGAGATACTCTGATACACATAGACATGGTCCCCAAAGGCGGAACGACTGTACAGTCACTGTGAGATGCTCTGCTATGTGGATGGGCCCATATTTTGGCCACATCTGTGCTAATTGTAAGAGTTTATCAAAATTGTTGTGACTATGAGTTTTCTTAGTGCTTAGAGTGTGCGCCTGCATTTTTCTTTTTCCTGTGTGGTACTAGAAGTCCCAGCATGTTAGCACCTATTATGTTTACAAATAGGGTGTCCAGTCCAAGTCCCCCCCCCCCCCCTTCTCCCTTTTCTCTCTATATTTGTGTATATATTGTACACTTGAAGGTGAGGCTCCTTCACCCTGGTATTGGCACCCCTCCTATCTACCATCAGGTGTTTCTAATTAGCACAGGCTCCTGCATTGCCAACTACATATTAGAATGGGCTCTATTTGAAGGTATGACCTGGATACATTTATATAATGTGTTAGCACTATAGCCGTTAGGGACCCATTTAATGAAGTTCACCAGGACACAGTGGATGGGGCCACATTTTGGCCAAATTTCTGCTAAGAACTTTACTTATCCTCCATGTTAATTGTAAGAGATTATCAAAATTATTTTGACTATCAGTATTGTAAGGGGTATATTTACTAAAGTGCAGATTTTCAAATGTGTAGATGTTGCTTCTAGCAACTCATCAGAGTCTGGGGGGGTATTCAATTATGTGCCGTTCACTAATTCGACCATAGGTATTAAATTGCAGCCGTTTTCACCTGTTTTTGAATCCCTTTTCGCCCATGCCTTTTCGCTTCTTTTTTTTTTTTTCCGAATCAGCATGGGTCCAAAAAATGGTTGAAAACACCAGCAAATTCAACAAAACACGTGGGCCCTCATTCCGAGTTGTTCGCTCGTTATTTTTCTTCGCATCGCAGCGATTTTCTGCAAACTGCGCATGCGCAATGTTCGCACTGCGCCTGCGCCAAGTAAATTTGCTAAGAAGTTTGCTATTTTACTCACGGCTTGGTGATCGGAGTGTGATTGACAGGAAGCGGGTGTTTCTGGGCGGAAACTGGCCGTTTTATGGGAGTGTGCGGAAAAACGCTACCGTTTCTGGGAAAAACGCGGGAGTGGCTGGAGAAACGGGGGAGTGTCTGGACGAACGCTGGGTGTGTTTGTGACGTCAAACCAGGAACGAAACTGACTGAACTGATCGCAGTGGCAGAGTAAGTATCGAGCTACTCGGAAACTGCAAAGAAATTTCTAATCGCTATTCTATTCGGTATTTTGCGAATCTTTCGTTCGCTATTCTGAAAAGCTAAGATTCACTCCCAGTAGGCGGCGGCTTAGTGTGTGCAAAGCTGCTAAAAGCAGCTAGCGAGCGAACAACTCGGAATGAGGGCCATGGATCAGTGCTGAATTCGCCAATCCACGTGGTTTTCATCAGTGCCGGATTTTTCAACCAGTCGAAAAATCGTCACAGGCATTGAATAGGGCGGATTTTATTCGCCCCAAAAATGGCTGATAATTGCAGATTTTTTGACTGGATAAATGATAAGAAGATAAATGATAAGTAGAATTTGATTGGTTGGTATGGACAACATCCCTACATTTGAAAACACGCAGTTTAGTACATATACCCCTTAGTGCTTAGAGTGTGCACCTGCGTTTTTCTTTTTCCTGTCCTATAGTTGCTGTGAGGAGCGCTGCTGCACAAGTGATCAATGATGGTAATGTCACACGCACACATAATCACAGTGTTCTCCCTGGCAGTCACTGTGAGGAGCTCCGCCGAAACAAAGGTAACGAGGGACGGTAATATTACACGCACAAACATAAAAAACTCATGTTCGGTCCAAACGAATGTGGGACTGAACTGATTAGAAAGAAAAACACACTAAGAGCTGAATTCAATTAGACATGAATCTGATCATTTACAGCGATTGCCATTTTCACTTTTTTTTTTACAGCGAAAACGTCTTTTTGCAGGTATGCGCGCTCATGCAATTCGCCCCATTCAATTGCAAATTCGTGAAAATTGTTGCCCGCAGTGAAAAGTGAATAATGGGTAAATCTGCCCGTACCCCAAAAAAAGCTAAACTAACATCGGATAACATTACAGAAGTTTATAATTGGTTATAATAAAAGTATTTCTGGTACTTAAATTGGGTGAAATGGCTGTTATATGCATTTTTTTTTTTATGGAAAAAATTTATAGAAAACAGTTTTTTTTCAGTGCTAAAATAAATTTTGGGGTTCATAAAAATAGGTCTAAGTATATTTGTTTCATTTTAGAGGAAACAGACTGATTACTCCCACCTGCAAGTCTAAAAACACTTGTCCCAGTCATAAAGCACCCTAATATACCAATCCCATACCTTGTACCCCAATTTCTATCATTGTGCAATTTTATCACCCCAAAAATGACATGTCATTATGGCCAATTAAAAATAATTAAAAACTTCTAAGTGCCCAATAAGTCATTCGGGGAGGTGGGGGGGGGGACCCTTGTCACACGTCAGCCGCCATGACATACGGATTCCCCGGTGTGCCCCCTTGATCCATGGCATGGGAGTAAACCTGACAGTAAATACACAGCGCGCGCTTTAATACTTTTCTGCACGGGACCGCCGCACCAAACTGTCACCACAAGACTTTCAAAAGGTTGCATGTGTCAGCGCTAACTAATGTTGCGGCGCGGCTGGGAAATGTCACCCTCATCCCTCCGAGGGACACTTCATCTTAGTACGTTCTCTCAGTTCTGTATAATAATTAGCAGGAGCCATATTGTAGCTGGATGCGCTCGCTGGGACACCAAGCATCTGTGCAGCGTCTGGCCTGCAGGATTATATAAACAACCAACAAGCGCACATGTTAAACAGGACCACGTATGTCGCAATAGCTTATATTAAGCTCAGGGCTGGGGCGGTGCGCCGCTCGGAAAAAAGAGTTTTATGGGGACGTAAAAATCTTTTATAAGTTGCAGGTGGAAATTTTCACCTCGTGACGCCTGTGCTCCAGCTGAAGGGGGTTCCTGATGTACTTCTAGAGGCGGCGTATAACAACATACACACATAAGGATCAGACTGCTTCACCCCTGGCAATGAGAGTTGCCTTAAAAAAAATTAAAAAAACGGTTTCCATGGTACCTTTTGAGCCAACAAAATGGCGACACAATCAGACTAATAAACCGGGGAGGGTGGACAATCTATGGGCCTAATTCAGACCTGACCGCAGTTGTGCGAATTCGCGCAGCGGCCGATTATCGAATGACTGCGCATGTCTACGGATCGTAATGCGCAGGCGCAACGTCAAACAGCAAAAAAAATCCTGCATTTTTTTTTATTGCTAGGCGAACGCGTGCTGATTGACAGGAAGAAGACGTTTGCGGGTGGTAACCGGACGTTTTCTGGGAGCGTCTGGAAAAACTCAGGTGTGCCCAAGAGTTTTTAGGGCGGGTGTGTGACGTCAGCTCCGGCCCGATCAGCCTGTTCTCATCGCGCTGTAGGAGTAAGTCCTGGGCTGAGCACAGACTGGAAAAATCATTCGATGGTGAGTGAGCTGCGAACGGATTTGCAGATGTCCGCTGTCTGGAAAAGTTTTTGCACGGCGTACGCATGCATTCGCACACTTGCACGGGGCGGGTTTTCACTCTCTATGGGCGGCGGCTATCTGATCGCAGACCGCTGCAAAAACGCACCTCAGCGATCAGGTTTGAAGTAGGCCCTATATCCGCATATATATTTGTTGGAGTGACTTAATGGACGCAATATGAGAATTGGATCCTGAAACTTTTACTACATTGCATGTACAGTACGTTGGGTTCAGAGATCCCGAACATTCAGAGGGCGGTGTCCCCGCAGGTGAGGGGACGGGGACTCTCCACAGCATTTCTGGAAGGGGTCCCAGAACTTTTTAGGCCCTTTGGCTGCAGATGTTGGCAATTTCCCGGTGACGTTCAGTCTAGTTTTTAGAAGTTGATCCAGGAGTTAACGTGCACCTGGGAAGGAGAGTCACCCTGACCCAGCAACAAATATCTGCTCTTAGCGTTTTACTGTCAGTGAGAATAACCACAGTGTAACAGCTGCCTCCATTGTTTACTTACATCCAGTGGGGAAAAGGCCGCTCACATATTATCTGCCTCATACCAACAAACAAGACATCAACCTGAGGTAACGAGCGGCTGACGCCACTGTCTGACGCCATTATAAAGCCTTTGTGTTGCTGAGCAGAATGATATACAACTATATCAGGGGGCGACCACTCCTCTCTATGCTGCATCCTGACAGAGCAGGCACAGAGTGACTGACAGACTTGCTACCTTATATGCAATAGCGTCACATCTTGTCTACGGGCGACAGCCGACGACCCCCAACAAGTTCCACTCTTCTCAGTGACTATCAGGATGGCGCAGACGCTGTCGGATAAATCCCATTTTTCTGCGTTTTAGCCACATTTCCATATGTACCAAGCTCCAGAATGTATCGCATTACACGGTGGGTAACGCCATCTTTAGGTGTACCCAATAAGCGACGGGATGTATCGCATCATGTATGCGGTGCTTAGTGCATCCCACCCACAGAGTTAGCGATCCGGATTTGGGGGCCTATTCAGACCCGGACGCAGGGTCAGCGCACGCACACCGGCCGCAGTGCACGTGCACGACCCTACCAGGATGCGGCTGCAAGGTGAATGACAGCGGCGGGCTTTCCGGGCAAATGGTGGTGTGTCGGGAGCATTTTCAGGCCGGCTGCATGACGTCTCACGCAGCCGTTCTGAGAAAAAGATTACATCAGACCGCCTACCAACGCAGCCAGGCTACACAGGCAGGGGTCAACCTCTAATCGACGCGTCTGCAATTAAATTGCGAATGCATTGCAGGGTGGCACCCCCTGTTCATTCCACTGAGAGTACATTGCACACATTTGTGAAGGGGCTTTTTCAGGAGAACATCGGCCCCTTAGCTTGGAAAGTCACAGAATGGTCCCAGGAGGAGCATCACTCTGCAGCATAACGCATTACGTGTCAGACGGGTACTTCCCATCAAACCACTGACTAACGTTCATATCTGGATCTTCAGGACAGCTAATCAGCCAGTATGAGCCACTTCCACAGCTCTACATCCTATCTCCACAGAACAGAAGGAGATTTACATTCGCGTCCCTGGCGAGAGGCTCAGTGGTTAAGTGCCCTGATTCACAATGACAATGACTTACTGAATACACTGGTCTGCTATACGTGACCTTCACCAAATCACCTGATATAAACACATGAATAAAAATACTGACGTCTATTTTAATACACAGCACTATGAGGCTGGGCTCCTGAGATGGACGAGGTTTGGTGCTGCACAACGAGAGGCATGGAGTATGACAGGGCAGTGGCCTTCACATAGAAGCCCGCAATGGACATTGGGTTCCTCATGTTGCGAACCTACAGGTTAGACTAGGTGGGTCATTCAGACCTGATCGCTAGCAGGTGATTTTTGCAGCCCTGCAATCAGATAGTCGCCGCCCATAGGGGAGTGTATTTTAGCTGTGCAAGTGTGCGATCGTATGTGTAGCAGAGCGGTACAAACTGATCTTGTGCAGTCTCTGCGCAGCCCAGGACTTACTTAGCCGCTGTGATCACTTCAGCCTGTCCGGGACCGGATTTGACGTCAGACACCCTCTCTGAAAACGCTTGATCCCGCCTGCGTTTTCCCTGACACTCCCAGAAAACGATCAATTGCCACCCACAAACGCCCTCTTCCTGTCAGTCTCCTTGCGAACGCCCGTGCGAATGAATCCTTCGCACAATCCCATCGCTGACCAGCGATCCCCGTTGAAGCCATCCATCGCGCCTGCGCATTGCGGTGCATACGCATGCGCAGTTCGGATCTGATCGCCTCCTGTACGAAAACGCAGAGCAGCGATCAGATCGGAATTACCCCCTAGGTGACACCGATAGAGAGCAGATATGGCAGGAATCAGCTGACTTATGTCACTAACTGCCTGGAACTGTAACCACAAGGAAATAAGCGGGAGGCACGAGGCACCAGGAGAGTTACCAGTCAGAGGGCAGAGATGAGGAGGTGCTAGCAGGCATAATTACCAGGTGAGAGATCTGCAAAAGAAGAATGTGCTGGAGAGCTTTTGGAAGTTTGAGGTATGAGGCATCTGCCGACTGCCTCTTCCAAGATGGCAGCATGCATGCCTCGGAGCTCTTGAAGACCGTCACTCTGCCCAACCACTAGGAGCCACCTTGCACCATGCAGATCCACAGTCCATTGCTTTTCTCCTCTTTGGGTGAATGTAATTGGGCATAATGCCATCTAGCCGTATGTGGTGCCCAGCTGTCATTGTGCCCTATGGGGACGGCACTAGTATGCGGAAACAGGGATTTATCTGATGTTCAGAACTTGTTAAATATGTAGAAGAAAAAAGTGGAAATTTCTCCAGCAAAAAAGCAAGAGGGGTCTTTTGTACGCTTAATAAATAGACCCCATATATAGATGGATGGATGGGAAACAGAAGAACACAAATAGAACTGATTTAGTGAAAAGTGCTCCAACCTCAACCCAAACCTACCAGGGGTGTGTGGTTCACTAGGTCGACAGTGACTAGATCGACACCTGAAATAGGTTGACACGGTCATCAGGGCGACGTGGAAAAAAAAGGTTGACGCGAGTTTTTTTGTAAAAAAAAAAAATTGGGTGTCGTTTTCTACGTAAAGTGACCGGGAACCCCAATTAGTGCTCAGTGTCCCCTCACGCGGGCCTTTTCCTTGTCGAGCTGATAACTCTGTCGACCTAGTCACTGTCGACCTAATTCCCGATCATAGTCCACGTGGATCGTAAAGTATGAAAAAGTTCAACAAATGGGAAAAATTGTCAAAAACTCATGTCGACCATTTCATGTGTCGACCTTTGCCATGTCGGCCTACTGAACATGTCAACCTAAAGACCGTGTCAACCGAAAGCATGTCGACCAATAGTGGTTGAACCTAATGACTGTTGACCTAGAGACCGGATACCAAGCCAGGGGGCCGTGTACAAATAACCACATCACAGATAGAAGAAGGCAGAATTACTCAGTGCCTAGTTAAGGGATCGAACACAACGTGTGGGTCCTGTGTACTGAATGCCATGAGAACCAGGCAGATGGGACGAGGTTATTTAGGCTATCAGCAAAGCGACACAACAACCCTTCATATAAAGAAGTGGCTGTCGGAGGCAATATTTTGAGCGTTTAGAATTGCAGAACCTATTTGCCGCCTTTAGCGCATATCTCCGGCGTAACCTGTGTAGAGTTACACTTCAAGGTTATGCATGCCCTATGTTAGTATTTACCTTTCACGCTACGGTACAACTCCAAAGAGCCAGAGATTAGGAAAGAGCGTTAAACAAATATTAATAAAGGAGCGGTGTTTGAGGCCCCCTTATCTCCCCTGGTACAATGGCCAATGGTTCTGCTTGTGTAAATCTGAATAATGCCTTAACATTGTCTGGAAACACTAAACAAATAACTTTTACCAGACGGAACCCTCAGCCGGGAACTCTGTACAGAGAACGTTTCCCTCTCCACAATAAGTCCTCATCTTTAGTTACACTGTATATAGAACATTCCTGCAACAACACGAGGAAAGTCGTTCAGATATCAAGACGCCAATTGTCGCCAGAAATCTGCTGAAAATAAATCCAGTGTATCAACATTGGACATTAGCCATCAACTTTGGCTAATGTTGATGCTGCAAGCATTCAAACAGTTCGCTTTAATAGGACTGATAAAGGGCGGGATGTATTAAAGAAGAAATGTGGTAAACCCCCCCCCCCCCTCCCCTGGGAAGTGTGCGGCAGCAAACGGCATGTGGGGGAATGGCCTACTCTCCCTGGAGCAGCCACTCAAAATTTGGGAGTCTCCCATTCTGGGACAGTGCGCCTCTGAGCCAATATACCGCCGTAACGGTGGCCGCGCAGGAGTCAGAGAGGAAGACTCCGTGTACCTAGACCTCTGCTAGGAGAGCACTGGAGGTATAAATCATTAGCCACATATATCGCCAACTCATCATACTATTAAAGACAAGGGAGGCCAAGCTGAGCGCGTTTTACTACCCAGAATATCCATTAATCACGTCAACCTTTACCAAGCACTAACCCAGGATTCCCAGACATCCCCAGACGTCCGAGAGTTAATGCGGCTCCTAGACAGCGGGCAGAGGAGCGGGAACGAGACTTCCCATTAAATAATAATCTTTACTAATGCGCTGCATCAATTTCCTGTGTGCACGACGTAGCAACATTACATGTGAACCGAACTCAGAGTTCTAGGGCAGTAATGCACAGTATACTTGTATATAGTCACGTGATGCTTGTATATAGTCACATGATGCTTGTATATAGTCACGTGATGCTTGTATATAGTCACACATAATGTATATAGTAACGTGAAGCTTGTATATAGTCATGTGATACTTGTATATAGTCACGTAATGCTTGTATATAGTCATGTGATACTTGTATATAGTCACGTAATGCTTGTATATAGGCACGTGATACTTGTGTATAGTCATGTGATGGTTGTATATGGTCACGTGATGCTTATATATAGTCATGTGATGCTCGTATATAGTCACGAGATGCTCGTATATAGTAATGTGATGCTTGTATATAGTAACGTGAAGCTTGTATATAGTCATGTGATACTTGTATATAGTCACGTAATGCTTGTATATAGGCACGTGATACTTGTGTATAGTCACGTGATGGTTGTATATGGTCACTTGATGCTTGTATATAGTCACGTGATACTTGTATATAGTCCCATGATGCCTGTATATAGTCAAGTGATGCTTGTATATAATCATGTGACTATATAAAAGCATCACTTGACTACATACAAGCATCACGTGACTATATACAAGTATCATGTGAATATATACAAGCATCACGTGACTATATAAATGCATCACTTAATGCTTGTATATAGTCACATGATACTTGTATATAGTCACTTGATGCTTTTATCTAGTCACATGATACTTGTATATAGTCACGCGATGCTTGTATATAGTCACGTGATGCTTGTATATAGTCACGTGGTGCTTATATGTAGTCATGTGATGCTTGTATATAATCACGTGATACAAAGAACACACAAAGTAATGGCATTTTCAGGGAGATCTTAACCCCAAGAAGGAGACTTACCCTGTATAGGCCCCACCCCACGTAGGGTGCTTTGCCTGATACTTACCCCAAAATGGCTCTGGAACCGCCACAGGCCCTGGCACTTTCTGAGCCCCCACAGGGCCCAATAACAGGTCACTCAGGATTCCTTGACTCTCAGCGGCCACAACTCATTAACAGTGGTTGGACCCAAACCCTTCCCATGCCGAGAACTCGGAACATAGCGTCAGGGAGGAGACAGAGTCAGCAGGCTTGCTATCAGTGTAAAAAGGAAGATAACCACGAGAATTGTCATTTTTGGAGAAAGAAGAAAAGGAAAGATTCCGTCATTCCAGACTTATTTGTGCTGCAAGCACAGGGAATTCCCAATGGTGATTGTAACGAAGTGAATGCACGAGGAATCAGTGACTCCACTTTAAATGTCAAAGCCATCTTTCTACTGTATATAAAACAATGTAAGAGAAATAGTCATTATATGACCAATGTTTAGATGAGATTGCTGGAGAAAGGAACAGTACGACACCCGCAGTGAGCTGCCGGAACCTGATCTATACCGTATCAGCTGCAACGATCGGAGCGACGGATCAACGCTCCCCTCGCTGCCAGGATCAATCTTCTCCGCCTGGCCCGAAAGATGCAGGAATGGCATGTCTTCTCAGCAGGTTATAGGGCAGCACATGATCAATATGAAGGAACGCAAATCTAGTAGCACAAGATCTATATGTAATACTGTCACTGGGCGGAATCACACAGGAGAACGACGGTCAGATAAATAATCCATGAACGGAGATTTGTCGCTAGTACCCCATAACAATGTCTTTGTGTAATATCACAATCTCTGCCATCAACAGCAAAACCAGACACGGACGTGCGCTCAACACTGCGTCCGTCAGCGCCACGTTGTACCCATGTGCGCTCATTATGTGGGTAATCGCGTCCCTGGAATGACGGGTGGGGGCGGAATTCATGGCTGAGCGGATCTTCATTGCAGCATCCGCAAATTTAGCGGTGAGAATGCAAAAACATTCCCTAACCCCAATTATTTCTGTCAGCTGGCCGTCAGTATACCGACAGCGGCATCCCGGCAGTAGGGAGAGCGCAAAAAGTCCCCCTGAGGGCTTACCACAGGTTCTATTCCCGCTCTATGGGTGTCATGGATAGAGCTGGAATAACACCTGTGCACTGGGATTCCGGCTGTCGGGAATCCAGCGCCAGTATCCTGACCGCTGGCAGATTAGCTGCATCCCGTCTGGCTGCACGGATTATTGGGCGATTATTAGGAGTGTCTGTGATGTCACCATGAGGTGGTGAGTGATGAGTTAGTCACTGGGACATAGGAGATGTACCAAGCCTTGGAGAGTGGTAAAGCCAGTGGTGCAAGTATGCGGGTACGGGTGGGTACGGCGTACCCTTAAGAATTTCGCCATGGGTACGCCGTACCCACACCGTTGGGCTGCCGCTCGCTACCGCTGATGTGAGGGGAGGAGAGCGCAGCCTGCGCCTCTCCTGCCCCTCAATGTCTTCGTTCAAATCAGCGCCGCCCGTGACACCAGCAGCAGCGGTGAGCAGCAGGGGGGAGGGCTTCATGTATACCTGGCACTGGGGGCATATCTGGCACTGGGGGCATATCTGGCACTGGGGGGGGGGCATGTATACCTGGCACTGGGGGCATATCTGGCACTGGGGGGGGGCATGTATACCTGGCACTGGGGGCATATCTGGCACTGGGGGGGGGCATGTATACCTGGCACTAGGGGCATATCTGGCACTAGGGGCATATCTGGTACTGGGGGCATATCTGGCACTGGGGGGGGGGCATGTATACCTGGCACTGGGGGCATATCTGGCACTGGGGGCATATCTGGCACTGGGGGGGGCATGTATACCTGGCACTAGGGGCATATCTGGCACTGGGGGCATATCTGGCACTGGGGGGACATGTATACCTGGCACTGGGGGCATATCTGGCACTGCGGGCATATCTGGCACTGGGGGGTGCATGTATACCTGGCACTGGGGGCATATCTGGCTCTGGGGGGGACATGTGTACCTGGCACTGGGGGCATATCTGGCACTGGGGGCATATCTGGCACTGGGGGGGCATGTATACCTGGCACTGGGAGCATATCTGGCACTGGGGGGGCATGTATACCTGGCACTGGGGGCATATCTGGCACTGGAGGCATGTATACCTGGCACTGGGGGCATATCTGGCACTGCGGGGACATGTGTATCTGGCACTAGGGGCATATCTGGCACTGCGGGGACATGTGTATCTGGCACTGGGGGCATATCTGGCACTGGGGGGACATGTGTATCTGGCACTGGGGGCATATCTGGCACTGAGGGGGCATTTATGTATCTGGCACTGTGGGGAAATGTGTATCTGGCACTGTGGGGCAATGTGTATCTGGCACTGTGGGGGCATTTGTGTATCTGGCACTCTGGGGGCATTTGTGTATCTGGCACTCTGGGGGCATTTGTGTATCTGGCGCTCTGGGGGCATTTGTGTATCTGGCACTCTGGGGGCAATGTATATCTGGCACTGTGGGGCAATGTGTATCTGGCACTGTGGGGCAATGTATATCTGGCACTGTGGGGCAATGTATATCTGGCACAGTGGGGGCAATGTATATCTGGCACTGTGGGGCAATGTATATCTGGCACAGTGGGGGCAATGTATATCTGGCACTGTGGGGCAATGTATATCTGGCACTGTGGGGCAATGTATATCTGGCACTGTGGGGCAATGTATATCTGGCACTGTGGGGCAATGTGTATCTGGCACTGTGGGGCAATGTGTATCTGGCACAGTGGGGGCAATGTATATCTGGCACTGTGGGGCAATGTATATCTGGCACTGTGGGGCAATGTATATCTGGCACTGTGGGGCAATGTGTATCTGGCACAGTGGGGCAATGTATATCTGGCACTGTGGGGCAATGTATATCTGGCACTGTGGGGCAATGTGTATCTGGCACAGTGGGGCAATGTATATCTGGCACTGTGGGGCAATGTATATCTGGCACTGTGGGGCAATGTGTATCTGGCACTGTGAGGCAATGTGTATCTGGCACTGTGGGGCAATGTGTATCTGGCACTGTGGGGCAATGTATATCTGGCACTGTGGGGCAATGTGTATCTGGCACAGTGGGGCAATGTATATCTGGCACTGTGGGGCAATGTATATCTGGCACTGTGGGGCAATGTGTATCTGGCACAGTGGGGGCAATGTATATCTGGCACTGTGGGGCAATGTGTATCTGGCACTGTGGGGCAATGTATATCTGGCACTGTGGGGCAATGTGTATCTGGCACTGTGGGGCAACATGTATCTGGCACTATTGGGGTCATATGTGTATCTGCCCCTCCCCCATTGTGTATCACGCCCCCATTGTCACTGGCCACGCCCCATATAGCATTTGGCCACACCCATTTTTGGCACGCGCGCAGTAGCTGTAAGACATTTTTTCTACTTGCACCACTGGGTAAAGCGGAGAGAGATAAAATACCAGCCAATCCGCTCCTGTCATTTTTCAAACACAGCCTGTAGTGTGACAGTCAGGAGCTGGTGGACTGGTACTTTATCTCTCTCCAAGGCTTGGTACATCTCCCCCAGTATGAGAAGAAACAAATGTATATGTAGACTGTAGCTGTGTGTTGCAGTATGCCGAAACGCGCTGAGAGTGACATCACTGACACTAGTGGGAGGGGTCAGAGGTCAGACTTTAGTGTCATTACATGCCAACGTGATGATGTCATTTCTATCACTCTTCAGCTTTATAGAAATATACACAAATATATAGCAGCACGTTTCATGTATGTCGCCTTTTATATACATATAACAGCAGCACACCTATATCATTTATATTACCACTATATACAGACATACACTATCAGATGAATCATGTATGATGCCACTATATATTCTATATACAGTACACAAAATCTGGCTATGGGGACATCTGAAAACTGGCGCAGAAGAGGTGCTGTAACCAATAGCAACTGAGCTGCTAGCATTACATAGTACCATTTACAGAATGCATTGAAAGCATCTGATTGGCTGCTTTGGATTTTACAGCTCCCTATATGGAGCCTTATTCAGAGCTTCAAATAAACGGGATTGCAAAATGCGTATGCAAAAACGTTCACACCTTTACGGCCTAGTGCCATGCACCTGGCAGCGGAGTAATGTCCCTGGAAGACTTTAGGGCTATTTCACACACACCGGGTTTCACCGGATGGCAAAAAGCCGCCCAGTTTTTTTTTGCAGTGTTCTTTTTTGTATTTTTTTTATAAAACCATGTAACTAGACGGACACGGCACGGTCGCCGTGTTACAGCCGTCAATATCCACTGGCTAGGACGGCTGCCGTCTGTCTGCCGCTGTGGTGGCTGTGGCTGCTGCGCAGGCCCATAAGATTCAACACGGCACAAAGCCATTGCGTGTGAAAGCCACCGATTTAGAGTAAAAAATCCGGGTGGCTTTTTGCTTAGTACACCCGACCCTACGTTTGAAAAAAAATGACAGTTGGAGAGAGATAAAGCACCAACCAATCATCCCCCATCTGTCATTTTTTCAAACCCGTAGTGTGGCAGTTAGGAGCTGATTGGCTGGTACTTTATCTCTCTCCAAGGCTCAGTACATCTGCCCCTGTGACAGATGACATCACCGCTGCAGCACGCCGCTGTTGCCGGATCACGTTCACACCTGCAGCTTTCATGTCCTACTATGGTCACCAAAGGACGAGGCGTAAGACATGAGATTGGTGGAAGTGTGCTTTGCAGCAGATTATGGTGGACGGCACACGGCTCGTGGCGGGAATGCCCCCCCATCTGTCACACCCTCAGCTTCTCCCGGTCATAGGCAATGAGAATCCACGGCTCTCCTATCTAGTGACTCCGCACATCACTCCCCTCCTGTCACACACACAGAGCAGTCATTGATTGTGTAAGAGGCATACTGCAGAGGGAAGAGCGCTGCTGCCCACACCACCTGCAGCGCCCAACGCAGAGCATGCAGAGCTGATTCCCGGGGCGATAGAGTGCTTTATCAGTATGTCAACTCAATAGGCTCATCCTAAGTGCTCCTGTTAAATAGGTAGTAATGTGGGACTAACACAGAACCACTGAAAAAGAAAATTGATGACATCTCAGTGAAAGGTCCAGTGCAGCAGCCTAGGGATTATATAATATATATATATATATATATATATATATACTAGGTGATTCATCGCGCCCTACGGGCGCTCTTCACACCGTCGTATGGGGCTTCGCCCCCCGTAACCCCTACATAAAGGTGAAGGTGTAGAATAGTAGTTGTATAATGTATTGTGGTGGAATATGGCTTTTGGTGTTGGTTAAATAAATCTTGCATGGCAAAAGGGAATGTGATGGTGAATGGTGTGTAGGGGTGTTGTGAGTGTGTGAAGAGTATATGCAGGGTATGATGTTGAGAATGTAGGTGGAAATGACATGTAGACTAAAAAGCTTTGGTTAGGTAAAGTATGTGAAGGCATGTTGTACATTTGAAACACGTGATTGAAAATAAAAATGTTCGTAAAGTGTCAGTCGTCACCTAGGAGCTGGGTTGGTGTAATGTGTTCTTTGACGTGGGTTTGGGGGCAGCAGACAGCGGAGGCTGGTAGAGCTGGTCTGAGGGGGATGGGTGCAGGAGTGGTGGGTCTTGGCTGGTGGTGTAGTCAAGATGGGTAAGGTGTTGTGTGTGAGGAGGGGGGGGGAAGGGGGAAGTGTGTGGTGGTTCAGTGTGTGTGTGTGTGTGTGTGTGTGTGTGTGTGTGTGTGTGTGTGTGTGTGTGTAAGGTAGAAGTGGTAGCAGTGTGTGCTGATAGAGAGTGCTTGCCCGAGGTGGGTGTACATATTGTGTGTTTCTTGTGGAGGGTTGTTGGGGGGGTAGGGTAAGGGACATGCATTACAGGGGTTTGGGGACAGTAGACAGCGGAGGCTGGTAGAGCTGGCCTGAGGGTGGTGGGTGCAGGAGTGCTGGGTCTTGGCTGGTGGTGTAGTCAAGATGGGTAAGGTGTTGTGTGTGAGGAGGGGGGGGGGGGGGGGAAGAAGGGTGAAGAGTGTGGTGTGTGTGTGTGTGTGTGTGTGTGTGTGTGTAAGGTAGAAGTGGTAGCAGTGTGTGCTGATAGTGAGTGCTTGCCCAAGGTGGGTGTACACATTGTGTGAGGTGTGTGGTCTGTGGTTGTGGGGGTGGAGGTGGCGGGGGGGGGGGGGGGGGGGGGTAAGTTACATGTTTGTATTGGGGTTTGGGGGCAGCAGACTGCGGAGGCTGGTAAATCGGCAGGTGGAATGGTGGACAGCATGTCCAGTAATATGTTGCTCCAGTCCTGAGCAGCGTGTGGCTGTGGCTCCTGGCCAGTGTGTACATGTGGGATCTGGGGAGGGGGGGTTGTGTGTGCAGGCTGTGGGGGTGTGGGGTGCGGGTGGGTGCCTTGCAGCGGCCGGTGTGTGTGGCTGGAGGTAAGAGCTGGGGGGGGTTGTGTGTGCAGGCTGTGGTGGTGCGGGTGGGTGGCGTGCAGCAGCCGATGTGTGTGTGGCTGGAGGCGGGTGTTGGGGAGGGGGGGGGGGGTTGTGTGTGCAGGCTGTGGGGGTGCAGGGGTGCGGGTGGGTGTCGTGCAGCAGCCGGTGTGGCTGGAGGCGGGTATTGGGGAGGGGGGTTGTGGAGACTGTGCGGGTGCTGTGGTGGTGCGGGTGGGTGCCGTGCAGCGGCCGGTGTGTGTGGCTGGAGGTAGGTGCTGGGGTGGGGGGGTTGTGTGTGCAGGCTGTGGTGGTGCGGGTGGGTGCCGTGCAGCGGCCGGTGTGTGTGGCTGGAGGTAGGTGCTGGGGTGGGGGGGTTGTGTGTGCAGGCTGTGGGGGTGCGGGTGGGTGCCGTGCAGCGGCCGGTGTGTGGGGCTGGAGGTAGGTGCTGGGGTGGGGGTTTTTGTGTGCAGGCTGTGGGGGTGCGGGTGGGTACCGTGCAGTGGCCGATGTGTGCGGGTGTTGGGGAGGGGGGTTGCGGAGGCAGCCTGGGGTGCTGTGGTGGTGCGGGCGGCTTCCGGCCGCCATATGATGTGTGCGGCTGGAGGTAGGAGCTGGGGAGGGGGTTGCGGAGGGCGGCTGTGGAGCGGGTGTCTTGCGGCTTTCATCCAGCATATGATGTGTGTGGCTGGAGGCAGGTGCTGGGAAGGGGGTTGCGGAGGCAGCCTGGGGTGCTGTGGTGGTGCGGGGTGCGGGCGGCTTTCGTCCGGCATATGATGTGTGTGGCTGGAGGCGGGTGCTGGGGAGGGAGGTTGCGGAGGCGATCAGCGGTGGTGCGGGTGTGTTGCAGCTCCCGACCAGGGGCCGATGTGTGCGGCTGGAGGCGGGTGTTGGGGAGGGGGGTTGCGGAGGCAGCCTGAGGTGGTGCGGGTGTCAGTGGGAGCAAGTTGTTGGGGAAGAGGCTTCGGTGCGGTGAGTTGCGGGTGTCATTAAGGGTGCGGGTGTGTTGCGGAAAAACCAAGGGTGGGTGTATGGGGTGGTGTGTGTGGTACCGTGCACGGTGGGGCGTCCGTCCAGTGATGGTGCCCTCTGATGATGGTGGCTGGATTTTGTGGCTGTCCACCTGGGAACTGGTCAGAAGCAGGTGACTCCGCCCAGTCCTGTGACTCCGCCCAGCGTTATGGCCAGGCACAGAGTCACAGACTTGGGCTAATATATAGGAGATATAAAAAAGAGATTTATGGTAAGAACTTATCGTTGTTAAATCTCTTTCTGCGAGGTACACTGGGCTCCACAAGGATTAACATCGGGGTTTAGAGTAGGATCTTGATCCGAGGCACCAACAGGCTCAAAGCTTTGACTGTTCCCAAGATGCACAGCGCCGCCTCCTCTATAACTCCGCCTCCGTGCACAGGAGCTCAGTTTCGTTAACCAGTCAGTGCAGTAGCAGGTACCAGAGACGACAATCGCTCGTAGCCAATTACACCACACACTCAGTTTGTAAGCTGGTGCCATGCACCAGCTTTGAGCCTCGGATCAAGATCCTACTCTACACCCCGATGTTAATCCTTGTGGAGCCCAGTGTTCCCCGCAGCAGAAATATATATATATATATATATATATATATATATATATATATATATAAACACACACATCTTATTTCCAGGCCATATACATGGCCCGGGATCTATATACAGTACAGCCATTGGCCCCTTGATAAAGTCCAATGAGGACGAAACGCGTTGATCTGACTCATCCTCATAAGTTAAGATATAGATCTCCTCTTTTGTTTTTTTAATATATTCTCTGTGCTCTTATATATATATATTTTTTTTATTTATTTTTTTTTTTTTATTTAAATTTTCCATTTTTAAAGCTTTTAGTTTTATATGCATATGTGATATATTACAGTCTATTTTTTAGTGATATTTTGTTTTAGTGCTACGTTCTGTAAAATAAATTGTTGCAACACTTTTATATCTTACACACATTGGCCCTCATTCCGAGTTGATAGCTCGCTAGCTACTTTTAGCAGCCGTGCAAACGCATAGTCGCCGCCCACGGGGGAGTGTATTTTCGCTTTGCAGGAGTGTGAACGCCTGCGCAGCAGAGCGCCTGCAAACACATTTTGTGCAAAACAAGACCAGCCCTGTAGTTACTTATTCTGTGCGATGATTGCTGCGATGAATGACACGGTAATGACGTCACACACCCGCCCAGCAAACGCCCGGCCACACCTGCGTTTTTCCAAACACTCCCAGAAAACGGTCAGTTGACACCCAGAAACTCCCACTTCTTGTCAATTACTTTGCGTCCGCCAGTGCGACTGAAAGCGTTGCTAGAACCTGTGCAAAACCACAATGCTCTTTGTACCCGTACGCCGTGCGTGTGCATTGCGTTGCATACGCATGCGCAGATTTGCCGTTTTTTTTTAAATGATCGCTACGCAGCGAACAACGGCAGCCAGCGATCAACTCGGAATGAGGGCCATAGTCTCCTATTTTTTGACACCATTGGTCGCTTAATATCACCTTATTCCCCCCCTTTCCAATATATATACACACACATCTTATTTCCAGCGCATATACATGGCCCGGGATCTATATACAGTACAGCCATTCACATGTACAGTATGTTGCTGTCGTAGGAGCTTAGACATAAACAGAAATTTCAGACACAAGGACAGATCGTCCGCCATTATTCCTGCATTGCGTGCGCCAAACTAAAAGCGCATATGGATCTGTTGGGATGCAGTTAATTTGCCGGCTGTCGGGATCCTGGCACACAGGGTGCCGACACCAGAATCCCAACAGCTGGCAATGCCGACAGCTAGAATCCCTGCGCTCAGGGTCTATTCCCAGTCAGTAGGAACAGAACCTGTGGCGAGCGCAGCAAACCCGCACAGGGACTCTCTGCCCTCGTATACTGGCGGCCGGGAGATCACACTGATGTTACCTGTACAGCAATCATTCTACAGCAACTCAATCTGTCAGATGTCCCCAAAATACGAGAAAATATTTGTCAGGTTACGTTTTGTCTAATTGCTACATAGCAGCAGAGTGGCTTAAGGTTCCAACAGTTACAAACGTCATCCTATAGCTATATATGTAAAAGGCATATACAGAAACAAGTATTCTCTGTCCCCCTGCTGTCAGGGAGCCGGGTGACAGCGTTACAGTGCGACAACCGAGAGAATATACACATCCTCTGACAGGTGACGTCCAGAGAAAGTGCAAACTGAATATATATATATATATATATATATATATATACATACATATATACATATACACACATGCAGAATGAGGTGGCACTCCTGGACAATCACATAGGTGAAACAAGCCGGTGCTTTTAATATCAACGATTCGGGGCACTTCCCCCTGTCATCAGGACATATATATATAGATGTATATATATATATATATATATATATATAGTAAATTAAAGAAGGCTGCGGCACTCGAGGTCTTGTCAAAAAGTTAGTTATAATTGAAACATCAAAATCAATACATCGTTTCAATTATAACTAACTTTTTGACAAGACCTCGAGTGCCGCAGCCTTCTTTAATTTACTATTGATTCCGTTACTGGAGGCACCGGGGCAGATCTTACATTACAAACAGAGTGCCGGGCTGAATTTCAACACATATATATATATATATATATATATATATATATATATAGATATATAGAGAGAGAGAGAGAGAGAGAGAGAGAGAGAGAGAGAGAGAGAGAGAGAGAGAGAGAGAGAGAGAGAAAATGTAAGCATGGCATGTAAACTATATATTTATTACCAGTTATTTACAGAGTGCACACATATACCGCAGCGCTGTACTGAGAATATCAGTCACTCACATCAGTCCCTGACCCAGTGAAGGTTACACTCTATACGTTGGGACTCAAACCCCAGACCTCAGTGCTACAGTATGAGGCAGCAATGCTAAACACTACGTCATCTGTGTTGTTTACCGGTTACACATCTATGGTTTGCTAGTGTGCATGCGTAGCACTAGTGTTCACTCTAAGCTTCTTTCGCAGGGCGCTGCGCCCTGCCCCTTTTTTGAGTGACAGAATGCCGCCCTGCCCGTTTGTGCCCGCCCTGCTAAGGACTGCTCTTCTCCCCCCGCCGCGCTGTCACTTCTCCCCCCCCCCCCGCCGCGCTGTCACTTCTCCCCCCCCCGCGCTGTCACTTCTGCCCCCCCGCCGCGCTGATAGCTCTCAGCTGAAAGCGGAGACAGGGTCAGCGTGCAGTGGGGAGGAGCAGCCAATCAGAGCCTGCGGTGTCTCCCGCCAGTCCTCCGGCATGGTTTAATTCCCCCTCACCATGGCGCTGCGCGCTGACCTGGGCTCCGCCGTCAGCATCAAGAGACCGGCCCCGCTGACCCGGCACAGCGCTCTCCTCCGCAACAGTGAGTGCCGCTCTGCATCTGTCCTGTGCCCGTCCTCCCCTTCCTCCTAGTGCTCTCTCCCTGTTGCAGTGTGCCTCAGTGTTCTCTCCCTGTTGCAGTGTGCCTCAGTGTTCTCTCCCTGTTGCAGTGTGCCTCAGTGTTCTCTACCTAGTGCAGTGTGCCTCAGTGTTCTCTCCCTAGTGCAGTGTGCCTCAGTGTTCTCTCCCTGTTGCAGTGTGCCTCAGTGTTCTCTCCCTGGTGCAGTGTGCCTCAGTGTTCTCTCCCTGTTGCAGTGTGCCTCAGTGTTCTCTCCCTAGTGCAGTGTGCCTCAGTGTTCTCTCCCTAGTGCAGTGTGCCTCAGTGTTCTCTCCCTGGTGCAGTGTGCCTCAGTGTTCTCTCCCTAGTGCAGTGTGCCTCAGTGTTCTCTCCCTAGTGCAACGTGCCTCAGTGTTCTCTCCCTGGTGCAGTGTGCCTCAGTGTTCTCTCCCTGTTGCAGTGTGCCTCAGTGTTCTCTCCCTGGTGCAGTGTGCCTCAGTGTTCTCTCCCTGTTGCAGTGTGCCTCAGTGTTCTCTCCCTGGTGCAGTGTGCCTCAGTGTTCTCTCCCTGTTGCAGTGTGCCTCAGTGTTCTCTCCCTGGTGCAGTGTGCCTCAGTGTTCTCTCCCTAGTGCAGTGTGCCTCAGTGTTCTCTCCCTAGTGCAGTGTGCCTCAGTGTTCTCTCCCTAGTGCAATGTGCCTCAGTGTTCTCTCCCTGGTGCAGTGTGCCTCAGTGTTCTCTCCCTGTTGCAGTGTGCCTCAGTGTTCTCTCCCTGGTGCAATGTGCCGCAGTGTTCTCTCCCTGGTGCAATGTGCCTCAGTGTTCTCTCCCTGGTGCAATGTGCCTCAGTGTTCTCTCCCTGGTGCAATGTGCCTCAGTGTTCTCTCCCTGGTGCAATGTGCCTCAGTGTTCTCTCCCTGGTGCAGTGTGCCTCAGTGTTCTCTCCCTGGTGCAATGCGCCTCAGTGTTCTCTCCATGGTGCAGTGTGCCTCAGTGTTCTCTCCCTGGTGCAATGTGCCTCAGTGTTCTCTCCCTGGTGCAATGTGCCTCAGTGTTCTCTCCATGGTGCAGTGTGCCTCAGTGCTCTACCCCTGGTGCAGTGTGCCTCAGTGTTCTCTCCCTGGTGCAGTGTGCCTCAGTGCTCTACCCCTGGTGCAGTGTGCCTCAGTGCTCTACCCCTGGTGCAGTGTGCCTCAGTGTTCTCTCCCTGGTGCAGTGTGCCTCCGTGCTCTGCCTGGCGCAATATGTATAACGTGCTCTACCTGGCGCAGTGTGTATAGGAGGTTCTACCTGGTGCAATGTGTATAACGTGCTCTATCTGGCGCAATATGTATAACGTGCTCTACCTGACGCAGTGTGTATAGGAGGTTCTACCTGGTGCAATGTGTATAACGTGCTCTATCTGGCGCAATATGTATACACCTGGCGCAGTGTGTATAGGAGGTTCTACCTGGTGCAATGTGTATAAGCAGCACTATTGTGTGGTATAATGTGATTTGGTACTATTATGTGGTCACGCCCCTTCCTCACGAAACAACTCCCCTAAATTTTTGCTGCACGCCTCCGGCGCGCACTGTCCATGCTTTCACCTATAGGAGTGGGAGCACCAAGCATTATAGCATGTACCTAATTTTGCCCTTCTAACTTAAAAATGTGCCCTCACAAATGAAAAATGTGCCCTCCCCGTGATCAGCACCCTGCCCTAAAAAAATCCTAGAGTGAACACTATAGCACTCACATATGGAAAGAAGCCCTGCTGCGTTTCTCCATCCTAGAGTCAGCCATCGGAGCAGCAAATCGTCAACAAGCCTGCAATGGTGGCTATCCCAGCACTGAAAGGATATAGCATCTTCATCAGATCAGAAACATCGATGGTTGACAAAACATCGGTTTCCGAAGCCCATTCTAACCGCACTCCCGTTTTGGAGACTCACACTCTCCTGAATAATACACCTCCTCTGCCGAGAGGTATTCAGGAGTGGATTCATTTATTTTAACACCAATTTCCAGGAATTGCCATAATACTGTGTAGACAGATATGATCAGCCCCTCCTCATCCTAAAGTCACTGAGAGGAGCAGTGCTACACAACGATATTAGGGGTAGTACCCATACAGACCTGATCACTGATCTGCCAGTCACTGAGAGGAGCAGTGCTACACAATGATATTAGGGGTAGTACCATACAGACCTGATCACTGATCTGCCAGTCACTGAGAGGAGCAGTGCTACACAATGATATTAGGGGTAGTACCATACAGACCTGATCACTGATCTGATGGTCACTGAGAGGAGCAGTGCTATACAATGATATTAGGGGTAGTACCATACAGACCTGATCATTGATTGGACGGTCACTGAGAGGAGCAGTGCTACACAATGATATTAGGGGTAGTATCATACAGACCTGATCACTGATCGGACGGTCACTGAGAGGAGCAGTGCTACACAATGATATTAGGGGTAGTACCATACAGACCTGATCACTGATCTGCCAGTCACTGAGAGGAGCAGTGCTACACAATGATATTAGGGGTAGTACCATACAGACCTGATCACTGATCTGATGGTCACTGAGAGGAGCAGTGCTATACAATGATATTAGGGGTAGTACCATACAGACCTGATCATTGATTGGACGGTCACTGAGAGGAGCAGTGCTACACAATGATATTAGGGGTAGTATCATACAGACCTGATCACTGATCTGCCAGTCACTGAGAGGAGCAGTGCTACACAATGATATTAGGGGTAGTACCATAGAGATCTGATCACGGAGCCCCTCTTCTGCCAGTCACTGAGAGGAGCAGTGCTACACAATGATATTAGGGGTAGTACCATACAGACCTGATCATTGATTGGACGGTCACTGAGAGGAGCAGTGCTACACAATGATATTAGGGGTAGTACCATACAGACCTGATCACTGATCTGCCAGTCACTGAGAGGAGCAGTGCTACACAATGATATTAGGGGTAGTACCATAGAGATCTGATCACTGAGCCCCTCTTCTGCCAGTCACTGAGAGGAGCAGTGCTACACAATGATATTAGGGGTAGTACCATACAGACCTGATCACTGATCTGATGGTCACTGAGAGGAGCAGTGCTACACAATGATATTAGGGGTAGTATCATACAGACCTGATCACTGATCTGATGGTTACTGAGAGGAGCAGTGCTACACAATGATATTAGGGGTAGTATCATACAGACCTGATCACTGATCTGATGGTCACTGAGAGGAGCAGTGCTACACAATGATATTAGGGGTAGTACCATACAGACCTGATCACTGATCTGATGGTTACTGAGAGGAGCAGTGCTACACAATGATATTAGGGGTAGTATCATACAGACCTGATCACTGATCTGATGGTCACTGAGAGGAGCAGTGCTACACAATGATATTAGGGGTAGTATCATACAGACCTGATCACTGATCTGATGGTTACTGAGAGGAGCAGTGCTACACAATGATATTAGGGGTAGTATCATACAGACCTGATCACTGATCTGATGGTCACTGAGAGGAGCAGTGCTACACAATGATATTAGGGGTAGTATCATACAGACCTGATCACTGATCTGATGGTCACTGAGAGGAGGAGTGCTACACAATTATATTAGGGGTAGTATCATACAGACCTGATCACTGAGCCCCTCTTCTGCCAGTCACTGAGAGGAGCAGTGCTACACAATGATATTAGGGGTAGTACCATAGAGATCTGATCATTGAGCCCCTCTTCTGCCAGTCACTGAGAGGAGCAGTGCTACACAATGATATTAGGGGTAGTACCATACAGACCTGATCACTGATCTGATGGTCACTGAGAGGAGCAGTGCTACACAATGATATTAGGGGTAGTATCATACAGACCTGATCACTGATCTGATGGTTACTGAGAGGAGCAGTGCTACACAATGATATTAGGGGTAGTACCATACAGACCTGATCATTGATCGGACGGTCACTGAGACGAGCAGTGCTACACAATGATATTAGGGGTAGTACCATACAGACCTGATCACTGATCTGATGGTCACTGAGAGGAGCAGTGCTACACAATGATATTAGGAGTAGTATCATACAGACCTGGTCATTGATCTGATGGTTACTGAGAGGAGCAGTGCTACACAATGATATTAGGGGTAGTACCATACAGACCTGATCATTGATCGGACGGTCACTGAGAGGAGCAGTGCTACACAATGATATTAGGGGTAGTATCATAGAGATCTGATCATTGAGCCCCTCTTCTGCCAGTCACTGAGAGGGGCTCCAGTACAGTAATGATGTGTATACACAAATACAATCACTGAGCACCGCCTCCTAGAGGGCCTGATTGAGAGGTGCAAGCAGTTCACGCATGGCTGCGGTAACTCACGGATTCTCCTGTGCGAATATATGCAAATTACGGTGTAAGCGCTCCCCTTGTGTATTTCGGTGTGACACACTGAGCGAGCCCGGCAACACTCATTCTTTTTATCAGAGCAATGCTCAAGTGCACTAGGGGATCCGATATCTCCACCATCGACACATCAACGGTCCCAACATCGACTTCTGGAGCAGCCCCTGTCTGGCTCAGAGTCTCCCTTGTAACTTTCTTAAGATATGGCCACTGTGGCTGCAAACGAGATTGCACACATGCTCCAATACACCCCCATGTCCCTCCCATAACACGCCCATAACATAGGTCACCTCCTAGTCTCCAGCCTGAACCGCCCATGGATCACAGAAGCCGCCTCAAGTAATAGCAATGTCACACACAAATACGCGCGCCATCACACTGTTTCCAAGCGCGTGCAGCAAGGATCTCTCCTCGGCTGCACATGCGCAGTTTGCAGATTTCCATTCTGTTCTCTCAACTGCGCCCACCTCTGAAACATGCCCATGGTCACTAGACGGTCTGCGCTGCAGAGAGGTAATGAGGGGGACGTCATACATACACATTATCATGTGATCACAGCGTTCCTCTTCCTGCAGTCACTGAGAGGAGCTCTTCTACACAACAGTAGTGAGGGGAATACCCACAGGCATGTTTACTGGGCTCATCCTACAGACACTGAGAGGAGCACTGCTAGGCAACGGTAATGAGGTGGGGAATATCATATACACAGATATGATACTGAGCTTTTCCTCTTTCAATCATATAAAGGAGCTCTGCTACACACAATATAATGAGGATGAGCATGTCATGGACACAAATATGATCACCAAGCTCCTCCTCTCCGGCAGTCACTGAGAGGAGCTCTGCTACACAATATGATCACCAAGCTCCTCCTCTCCGGCAGTCACTGAGAGGAGCTCTGCTACACAATATAATGAGAATGAGCATGTCATGTACACAAATATGATCACCAAGCTCCTCCTCTCCGGCAGTCACTGAGAGGAGCTCTGCTACACAATATAATGAGAATGAGCATGTCATGTACACAAATATGATCACCAAGCTTCTCCTCTCCGGCAGTCACTGAGAGGAGCTCTGCTACACAATATAATGAGAATGAGCATGTCATGGACACAAATATGATCACCGAGCTCCTCCTCTCCGGCAGTCACTGAGAGGAGCTCTGCTACACAATATAATGAGGATGAGCATGTCATGGACACAAATATGATCACCGAGCTCCTCCTCTCCGGCAGTCACTGAGAGGAGCTCTGCTACACAATATAATGAGGATGAGCATGTCATGGACACAAATATGATCACCAAGCTCCTCCTCTCCAGCAGTCACTGAGAGGAGCTCTGCTACACAATATAATGAGGATGAGCATGTCATGCACACAAATATGATCACCAAGCTCCTCCTCTCCGGCAGTCACTGAGAGGAGCTCTGCTACACAATATAATGGGGATGAGCATGTCATGGACACAAATATGACACCAAGCTCCTCCCCTCCGGCAGTCACTGAGAGGAGCTCTGCTACACAATATAATGGGGATGAGCATGTCATGGACACAAATATGATCACCAAGCTCCTCCTCTCCGGCAGTCACTGAGAGGAGCTCTGCTACACAATATGATCACCAAGCTCCTCCTCTCCGGCAGTCACTGAGAGGAGCTCTGCTACACAATATAATGAGAATGAGCATGTCATGTACACAAATATGATCACCAAGCTCCTCCTCTCCGGCAGTCACTGAGAGGAGCTCTGCTACACAATATAATGAGAATGAGCATGTCATGTACACAAATATGATCACCAAGCTTCTCCTCTCCGGCAGTCACTGAGAGGAGCTCTGCTACACAATATAATGAGAATGAGCATGTCATGGACACAAATATGATCACCGAGCTCCTCCTCTCCGGCAGTCACTGAGAGGAGCTCTGCTACACAATATAATGAGGATGAGCATGTCATGGACACAAATATGATCACCGAGCTCCTCCTCTCCGGCAGTCACTGAGAGGAGCTCTGTTACACAATATAATGAGGATGAGCATGTCATGGACACAAATATGATCACCAAGCTCCTCCTCTCCAGCAGTCACTGAGAGGAGCTCTGCTACACAATATAATGAGGATGAGCATGTCATGCACACAAATATGATCACCAAGCTCCTCCTCTCCGGCAGTCACTGAGAGGAGCTCTGCTACACAATATAATGGGGATGAGCATGTCATGCACACAAATATGACACCAAGCTCCTCCCCTCCGGCAGTCACTGAGAGGAGCTCTGCTACACAATATAATGGGGATGAGCATGTCATGGACACAAATATGATCACCAAGCTCCTCCTCTCCAGCAGTCACTGAGAGGAGCTCTGCTACACAATATAATGAGGATGAGCATGTCATGGACACAAATATGATCACCAAGCTCCTCCTCTCCGGCAGTCACTGAGAGGAGCTCTGCTACACAATATAATGGGGATGGGAATGTCATGCACACAAATATGATCACCAAGCTCCTCCTCTCCGGCAGTCACTGAGAGGAGCTCTGCTACACAATATAATGAGTATGAGTATGTCATGCACACAAATATGACACCAAGCTCCTCCTCTCCGGCAGTCACTGAGAGGAGCTCTACTACACAGTATAATGGGGATGAGCATGTCATGGACACAAATATGATCACCAAGCTCCTCCTCTCCGGCAGTCACTGAGAGAAGCTCTGCTGCACAATATAATGAGGATGAGCATGTCAGGCACACAAATATGATCACCAAGCTCCTCCTCTCCGGCAGTCACTGAGAGGAGCTCTGCTACACAATATAATGGGGATGAGCATGTCATGTACACAAATATGATCACCAAGCTCCTCCTCTCCGGCAGTCACTGAGAGGAGCTCTGCTACACAATATAATGGGGGTGAGCATATCATGGACACAAATATGATCACCGAGCTCCTCCTCTCCGGCAGTCACTGAGAGGAGCTCTGCTACACAATATAATGAGGATGAGCATGTCATGGACACAAATATGATCACCGAGCTCCTCCTCTCCGGCAGTCACTGAGAGGAGCTCTGCTACACAATATAATGAGGATGAGCATGTCATGGACACAAATATGATCACCAAGCTCCTCCTCTCCAGCAGTCACTGAGAGGAGCTCTGCTACACAATATAATGAGGATGAGCATGTCATGCACACAAATATGATCACCAAGCTCCTCCTCTCCGGCAGTCACTGAGAGGAGCTCTGCTACACAATATAATGAGGATGAGCATGTCATGGACACAAATATGATCACCGAGCTCCTCCTCTCCAGCAGTCACTGAGAGGAGCTCTGCTACACAATATAATGAGGATGAGCATGTCATGGACACAAATATGATCACCAAGCTCCTCCTCTCCGGCAGTCACTGAGAGGAGCTCTGCTGCACAATATAATGAGGATGAGCATGTCATGTACACAAATATGATCACCAAGCTCCTCCTCTCCGGCAGTCACTGAGAGGGGCTCTGCTACACAATATAATGAGGATGAGCATGTCATGCACACAAATATGATCACCAAGCTCCTCCCCTCTGGCAGTCACTGAGAGGAGCTCTGCTACACAATATAATGAGGATGAGCATGTCATGGACACAAATATGATCACCGAGCTCCTCCTCTCCGGCAGTCACTGAGAGGAGCTCTGCTACACAATATAATGGGGATGAGCATGTCATGGACACAAATATGATCACCTAGCTCCTCCTCTCCGGCAGTCACTGAGAGGAGCTCTGCTACACAATATAATGGGGATGAGCATGTCATGGACACAAATATGATCACCGAGCTCCTCCTCTCCGGCAGTCACTGAGAGGAGCTCTGCTACACAATATAATGGGGGTGAGCATATCATGGACACAAATATGATCACCAAGCTCCTCCTCTCCGGCAGTCACTGAGAGGAGCTCTGCTACACAATATAATGGGGGTGAGCATATCATGGACACAAATATGATCACCAAGCTCCTCCTCTCCAGCAGTCACTGAGAGGAGCTCTGCTACACAATATAATGAGGATGAGCATGTCATGGACACAAATATGATCACCAAGCTCCTCCTCTCCGGCAGTCACTGAGAGGAGCTCTGCTGCACAATATAATGAGGATGAGCATGTCATGTACACAAATATGATCACCAAGCTCCTCCTCTCCGGCAGTCACTGAGAGGGGCTCTGCTACACAATATAATGAGGATGAGCATGTCATGCACACAAATATGATCACCAAGCTCCTCCCCTCTGGCAGTCACTGAGAGGAGCTCTGCTACACAATATAATGAGGATGAGCATGTCATGGACACAAATATGATCACCGAGCTCCTCCTCTCCGGCAGTCACTGAGAGGAGCTCTGCTACACAATATAATGGGGATGAGCATGTCATGGACACAAATATGATCACCAAGCTCCTCCTCTCCGGCAGTCACTGAGAGGAGCTCTGCTACACAATATAATGGGGACGGGAAAGCCAAGCATTCCCCTATGTGGCATTATGGCATCACGGGACATATATGTAAGAGGATTTGCAGCTACAGTAATAGACACTGACAGGTGTGCAAGGAATATTTTGTTAGCAACAATACGAAAGGTACAAAGTGTTTCCAGCGATGCAGCACCCAATTATAACTACGGCTGTCAATCAAATCACAATGACTGACACTGAAGAGGCAATACCTTTCCCAAGGTCACGTTACAATCCGGTTGATACAGTCTTCCCCTATATCTAAAGCTGGATCATCATCCGCCCCAATCATAAATTACATTAAAGGATGGATAAATATAGACTGAGATTCACATGTGACTACTATCCAGCTCCTGGAACATCCTCACATATCAGGATACATTGCACTCGGGGCTGAGATCACATTGAGAACTGCTGGAGCCCCAATATTTACTATAATGTTTATATATTATAATGAGGCGTACCATACTATCCCTTTAAACCAGGACACTCATGGATTACACAGGTTCTGTGGCTGATTACAACCAGGTGACATGCAGGCTTGAGGGCAGCGAGCCACAGAACCTGTGTAATTCATGAGTGTTCCGGTTTAAAGGGATTGTATGGTAAGCCTATGCAATTATCTGGCAGATCATCTGGGCATATACTGTACAATTATCTGGCAGATCATCTGGGCATACACTATACAATTATCTGGCAGATCATCTGGGCATACACTATACAATTATGTGGCAGATCATCTGGGCATATACTGTACAATTATCTGGCAGATCATCTGGGCACACACTATGCAATCATCTGGCAGACCATCCACTAGATCTGGCTGGTTGGAATAAAAATCTGGTCATTTGCTCTCATCCATTACCAGATTGTCATTCCAACCAGCCAGATCTGGCGGATGATTTGCCAGATAATTGTATAGTATAGTGTATGCCCAGATGATCTGCCAGATAATTGTATAGTGTATGCCCAGCTTTAGCTGTAAGTGTAAGCAGACCCTCCAACATGACCCGTTCCGTCAGGTACACAATGCTCCGCTCCTGGACTTCCATCCTGATTGCCATCACCTGTGCCGGATCCCCTTTCTCATCCATTAACTAGTTCAGCACAGGTCACGGCAATCATAGATTTCTGGGGAAGCCCAGGGGCAGAGCACTGCGTACCTGATGGGAGGGGGTCATGTTGGAGGGTCAGATGTACGTTCAGCTGGGAATAGGGGCATTCCTCTTGGTGCAGGAGCAGAGAAGGGGAACCAGACCAGTCCTAGCTGCAGTCCCGCAGGACCAGGAAAAGCCATTTCTGCAGAACCTCGCGGCTCCTGGTCCTGCAGCTTGCACCAGAGGCTCTGCACCTACGCATGCAGCACATGCGAGCTCTGCTTCCTCCTCTGCACCCTGGCATAGGACTACAGTAATGTCAGCCACAGCTGTGCAACAGACTGGGAATTCAGGCAGCTTTTTGGAACTTTGTGCATGTGTGGGTGGCTGTCTTTTCCTTACAGCACTCTCTGATCTCCCTCCCCTGCTGCCCAACATATGAAGCTGCCCCTGTCAGGGAGATCAGAGAGTTCTACCACAATACATGTAACCCCCACTGCAGCCCCCCTCTAGTGTGCAGTCCTGTTAACCCTCTGCAGACCTCCACACATGACAGCCCCCTGACACAGACTGGCAGCAGCCCCCATATAAATATGCAGAACAATGTAAGTTGTTGCAGATACCTGGACCATGGATACTGTTGCAGAGGTTGCAGCAGCTGGGACTTGTGTCTGTGTCTGCAATGCATGCCCCAGGTACTGGGGGGAAAGGGGGGGGGGGTGCATGGGGGGGCAGTGGAAACATTGTTGCACCTACCTCTGTATCTCAAAGCTGCAACCCTTCCTCAGCAGAGCAGCCCTCTTCCTCATGAGTGAGGTCTTGTCTTTCCCCATGTAAGTATCAAGCTGGCAATCCATGTTGCCCCCCACTTCTGAGAGGAGACCCTCAGTGTCCCAGGCAGCTTCAGATCCTGGTCCAGGAACCCCCTTCACAGGATGACATGATCCTCCAGGCTGCAAGCTCCCAACTCTCTTCTACATTCAGCTGCGGTGCCCTGGAGGAGAAGGAGGAGGAGGTACTCCTGTGTGTGCAGTGCCCCCTCCTCCCCACTTCACTCACAGGCTCTCTCCCTGCTCTGCTGTCCATCACAGTACCATCCTCTGCTGCTGCAGAACCTCTTGGTAACAGAGGGAAGATCTTTTAGCTCCCTCAAAATCAGCAGAAAAATATGAATTTTATCCAATCTGATGAAATATAACCCGGGCTCCCGTACAACTGGACTCAAACACCATGTTTGCACTTTTCTTCCTGCAAATTCCTATGCATCTGTGTGTATGGCGATTGGGATCCATTGGGCCTGATTGTGAGCCGGACACAAGTGGATTTGCGGATGCATCGTGCTGATTGCAGCATACTGCGCCGTAGAAAGAAATCGGTGACTGCGTAAATGCCGGATCAGGCATAAGGTGTGTACACACAGTGCAATATTTCTTTAAATTTTGACTATATAGTCAATATCGTAAGAAAATATAGTGCATATCGCACCGTGCGTATAGTCCTTGCGATGCCGATGCGCGGTCTCGCGGGATCGGCACCGCAAGGATAAATAGACTGTTCAGGCAGCACACTATTTACTATATCGGCGGGGCTGGGCTCCGGCCACGTCGAACAGTCATCGCGCCGTGTGTACACAGCCATACACACTCGGAGGGAGATCGCAAGTGCAGACAGATTTCCCTGAAAACTCTTCCCGAGAAATGGGCGTTTCTTATGCGGTAACTGGGCGGCGACCGTGCATGGAACTGTTTCATCTAGTGGGATTGCCGTGGCTGTGGACGGAGACGGGACGTCTGTTTCAGACTTATGCATTGCGCACAGCACAGGGCATACGTGCCAATTCTCCCGGAACCTGCGGGAAACTCCTGATTTTTGGGTTAGTCCCCTGCACCCCTGGAAGAGTGGGCACCCCTCCCACATCCTGCCCACTTCCTAGTGATGTGGGGAGAATAATATAGGGAATCCATGGATGTTGAGGAGGGGGCGGGGCATCACAACGCGTTTCTATGGAAATCGCGTCATTTACGCCCAATCCCCTATGCAAATGTGCACCGATCATAGGGGGTCATTCCAAGTTGATCGTAGCTGTGCTAAATTTAGGCCCAGCACAGGGCTAGTCCGCCCCGCATGTCAGTCCGCCCCCCCGTACAAATATGAAAGCATCGCACAGCGGTGATGCTTTTGTATTTGTGGAGTAACTCCCGGCCAACGCATCTCCTGCGGCTGGCTGGGAGTTGGTTGTCGCTGCCACTGGCCGCAGCGGCTGCGTGAGATGTCACACAGCCGCCGCGGCCCGCCCCCCCTAAACGGCGGCTTAACAGCCCCTTCCCGCCCAGCGACCACCTCTGTCTCAGAGGCGATCGCTAGGCAACGACGGCTGCCATGCGCCGGCACACAGCGGCGTCGGAGCATGCGCAGTTCCGACCTGATCGACAAACTGCAGCGAGCGATCGGGTCGGAATGACCCCCATAGCTCCTTGCGCTTAGGGAGGTGTGACATGTGTAAGTGCGGCCTTAGTACAAGTTGGGGGTATTTACGCAGAATGCCTCCCGTGCTGGCCACATGAAAGTCACACCTGCCCCTGCTAGGAGGTGGGTCTCCCACATGTGCTCATCCGCTGGAGCGAGACGCGAGGTGGAGGTGGTGATGAACCGCGGCTTCTGGTTGGCTGAATGCAGATGAATTGCCTCTTACTTGTGCCATTGCTATAGTAATGTAGCTGCTGCCATTTATTCACGTTTCCAGTGATATGTAGAAAGCATATTTCAGGGGGAAGGGGACGGATGTGTGTATTGATTTGAAGTTAGCTATTGCTTTTATTTGGCCTTTGTGTCAAGTTTCAATTTTCTACACATGGCAAATGCAACTTTATCAGTTAATACACTTGGGGGCGACAAGACATCAGCCAAGCGCTCCCTAACCTGTAGCCAATCAGAGCATTTGAACAATCACAGAGCTAGACCAACCTGCAGCCAATCAGTGCATTAGAATAGTCACGGGACTAGACCAACCTGCAGCCAATCAGTGCATTAGAATAGTCACGGGACTAGACCAACCTGCAGCCAATCAGTGCATTAGAATAGTCACTGGACTAGACCAACCTGCAGCCAATCAGAGCTTTAGCACAGTTACAGGACTAGACCAACCAGTATTCAATTGATGTCGGATCCTTTCAATTACTGGCCAAATCCGACAGGTTTTGGCCATTCCCGACAATGCCAATCCGACTTTTTTTAAAGTCGGATTGACACTGTCGGATACAGGGCTAAAACCTGTCGGATTTTGCCGCAATTCCATCAAAACAGGTGGATCCGCGGCTATTCCGCTGATCCACCTGTTTTCCGACAAGTGGGATTTGCCGACTTGACGGAAAAACGGCAGGAGGATTGAATAGGTCGAATCATGAGTCGACCATAAAAAGTCTGAAAATGCCGTCTTTCCGACAAGGCGGCAGTTTCAACTAGAATTGAATACTGCCCTATAGTGTAATCTCTGGCGTCCAGGTTCCGGCAACATCCAAGTAATAACTTACCCTCTGTATAACATAGCACGTTGCAGTACCCACACGAGGCAGCAGGTGGCAGTAATAGGGACTTCGTCTTCAGTCTTCAGTAGTTTTAAAATGAGGACGATGAAGCTGAATTGGGGGCTGGACTAATGCAGGCGAATGCATGTGATTCGCTGGACATGCTCCCACTGAAAAGGAGAGACTACAGCTGCAATGTGCAATGCTAGATACGATGTGCCTGTAAGTGTATCTAACCTGTAATAAAAGTCTATAAAGGGTCCTGTATTTACTAATGAGACTTCTCGGGCCTGATTCAGATTTTTGGCAACTGCGCATTTGTTGAGGCTAGCATACGCAACAACGCTCTGTGAGCCGCTGGCATGCCCCCACTCCTCCTGTCTCCACTGAATAGACGCTGTGCGCATGCACACAGCGTCTATTCACCGCTGCTCTGCTAAGCAGGGCAACGAGAGACGGAGCCCACAACTGTGGGACACTGTGGCCCGCGAGTGGAACAACGGGACAGTCCCCAAAAAACGGGACTGTCCCGCGAAAATCGGAACAGTTGGGAGGTATGCAGTAACTATCGCCTTCACGTCAAGCTGGAACCAGTCTGACCATTCCCCACTGACCTCTCTACATAGCGCTTTCACCCACACAAATGCTGGATAAATATGCACAGTACATAAATATATATATATATTTGTGCGCACAGGTGAGATATCAATAGTATACAGTGGCGCACCCAGGGGGGGTTTCCGAGCACCCAGAACCCCCCCGCCTTTTTTTTTTTTTTTAGCTGCATGAGTATAATTAATGGCTGTCTTGCGTCCTCTGCAGCCTGCTGTCTTCCTGGTGGCACTTGTAAGTGCAATAAAAGTTTACTTTCTTTCAATTATAGTACATATATATCCATGTGCATACATATATACACATGTATATACATACATACATATAAACACACACACACATACACGATATATATATATACATGTGTATATATATGTGTGTGTACATATATATATATATATATGTATGCATGTTTAATATGCTATGTATATGTATATATATATATGTGTAGATATATGTATATATATATATATACACACACACACACACACTAGTTTTACGGACCCAGCATATACTGGGTCACCTCAGTCCTCACCCCCGGGATTGGCTCCGCCCAGTTCTGGAAACCCCCCCATGCAAATCCTGCGTTTGTCACTGGTATAGTTATTACAAGCAGTGTGAGCACTATCTATCTATCTATCTATCTATCTATCTATCTATCTATCTATCTATCTATCTATCTATCTATCTCCTAGTTACCAGCCAGTCAATATGATGGAACAACATAACAGTGATGTCAGCGCCAGCAGCAGTGCGCGCCCGGGTGGAGCAATACTTGAATTGCTCTGTCGGGTGCCATATAGTGGCTGCCGGCGCCGAACACTTGAATTACCCCCATAGAGGTGAGGAGCAGTGTTAGCCTTTTATTATGTAGGATATATAGACAGTATATGTGTGTGTGTATATATACAGTATGTGTTTGTAGATATATGTGTGTATTATATAGCTAGAAAGGGAGAATAGAGGGAATATAATGCTTCGCAGCCTCTGGGAAGTAGGTGAGAGCCATTCCAGCAATCTTCCAGCGACTGAATTCTGATTTAGTAGATAATTGCCAGCAACCTGTAATTAGCGTTGCGCCCATGTGGCCGGTGACTGGGAGATTGAAGTAATGTTCTAGTACAATTCAGTCATGTAGGAAAAGTCTATTTATCTGCTGTCAGTCAGCGTGCAGCACCCGCTGCGATCTGTTAGCGGCGCAGATCCGCAGAGATCTGAGACAATGGGAATCAGCGTCAGCAGGTATCAGCGGGGTGTGCGTCCTGCGGCAGACAGGCATTGTGCGCACGGTGTGCGTCCTGCGGCAGCCAGGCATTGTGCATCGGAGCACCGAGCGCAGGCTCACACGAACAATTACTCAGCTTCTAAAGTATAATAAGGTCTCAGCATCAATGTAACATTCACTATAGAGGCCGCGTAACTTTGTGACAGGGGAATTCCGCTCAGTACTAATGATACCTAAATAAAGTCATTACGCTGGTAAACTAGGGGAAAAACTACTGATATTTCTTATACTGTATAGTTATATAGATCTTTTGCCAGAAATTACCTGCTGAAAACACAGGAACGTACTCAGGGGCAGGGAAGAAGGGGGGGGGGGGGTGGGATATAATTTCATTTTGCCACCCATAAATTGCGGAATGACACCCCTCTGGGGCAGCTGGACTTACCTACCACTCCACTGAACGGACATATATTTCTATCTATACATCTATCTATCTGGGGGGGAGGGGGGGGGGGTTTGCTGCAAGGGAGGGAGAGAAAGGAAGGAGGGGAAGCTGAGGGGAACATATGAAGTGGGAGGTGAGAAGGGCGCAAGGCTGGACCCAGAGGTAGGGATGGCCATCGACCATCAATGATTTGAAACCATTGATAGTCTATGACCGATGGTAACTACTTTTACCATCGATGGGGAGAACCAGATGGTTTCCCTCCATCGATGATAAAGAGCTATCAAACCCGTGCAGCCGCGCCCCCAGGCCCTGATTGGCCCGCGGCTCACTCAATATTAAAGTAAGGGTGACCATTGATGGGCAAAACCATTGATGGTTCCCTTACAGATGGTTTCCCACCATCTAAGTTATCCATCAATGATACCATTGATGGTAACCATCGATGGACACCCCTACCCAGAGGAGGGGCCAGCCCACAGTAACTAGCCACACACTGTAGTAGGATGGACATCGGAAGCTTACCATCAGATGATGGCTTTGCTTCCGCCATTGAATCTTTCGATGTGATTGTAACTGACCATCACATCAAAAGAATTCGATATAAAAAAAAAATCATAAGATACTGTATGCGCATACACCAAAAAAGCCCTGTTTGCGCATGTGCAAACCTCTGCAGCATGGATGCACAAGTGCAAAAACCTCTACAGTGTGGCCAACCGGGGATGGGACCATCGCAACACCATCAAATGTTTACCATTCGATGGCGGCAAACATTCAAAATCCCCCACCCCAGGGGCAAATGCAGGATTTCAAAATGTTTGATTATAGAGTGATCGTTGCCAGCCCATGAAGGCTGCATAATGATCATGTGACAGACTGTAGTCTGCCCTAAACAAAGTGCAGTGTATGTAATACAGTGCTTTAGACGGGTGTAGTATGGTATGCCGCCGGCCGGGCTCCCGGCGACCAGCATACCGGCGCCGGGAGCCCGACCGCCGGCATACCGACAGCGTGGCGAGCGCAAATGAGCCCCTTGCGGGCTCGCTGTGCTCGCCACGCTGCGGGCACGGTGGCGCGCGCTATTTTATTCTCCCTCCACGAGGGAGAAAAAGTGTCAGTATGTCGGCTGTCGGGATTCCGGCACCGGTATACTGTGCGCCGGGATCCCGACAGTCGGCATACTGAAGACCACCCCCCTTTAGACGTATGCAGGCCCAATGATTGGATTGGATACGACATCCCCACACTTAAGATCCCGACAGCTACTATTAAGTAAGGTAACCCTGATCCCTTAACCCCCTAACCTGCTTGTCCCGCAGCCTGGCCCAAACCTACCTTCCCTCCTTCCTCTCACAGCCTAACCTTTACCCTCCCTGGTGGTGCGTAACCCTAACCTCCCCTTCCCGCAGCCAAAACCTAACTCTACCTCCCTCGCAGCCTAACCCTAACCCTCCCGTCCCTGCAGCCTAACCTTGACCTCTCCCTCCCGCAGCCTAACCCTAGCCCTCCCCCCGTAGGCTAAACCTAAACCCCCCCGCCCCCCCCCTTCATGGCTTAACAGTGCGGTGTCCCGGCAGTCCTCATTGGGGATTCCGGTAGTCGGAATCCCAGCGCTGGCATTTCAATCCATGTTGGGATACCGGTGTCGGCATTCTGAGCTGTGTCGGGATTCTGGCATCGTTATTCGTACTGCTGAGATCCTGACCGCATCCCCAATGATCATGGTGAGCCATTACCAGATTCTCTCTCTGGTGCGGAGTGAGCCAGGGGCTCACCAGGAAGATTCCCGGCAGGCTGATGTGTCTGTGGGGACTGTTTTGTGTGTTGTTGTCATTATTATTATTATTATTATCCTTTAATTATATGGCGCCACAAGGGTTCTGCAGCGCCCAATTGCAGAGTACATAAATAATCAAACAGGAAAACAGCGACTTACAGTTGAAGACAATATAGGTACATATAGCTGCATTAGCAGATAACACTGAGATACGTATCAGGGAGGCAGGAAACTGCGGGATTTGGTGCCATCAAAGATGGTTTAAGTAAGAGAAGGATAAGCACATGCGGGTTGAGGGCCCTGCTCGTGAAAGCTTACATTCTAAAGGGGAGGGGCCGACCCCTCACATGACAGACACCCATCACATGACAGGCAGCCCACTGCACTCAGGTTCTGATTCAGATCTGGACGCGTTCACACGCAGCGGGCGCATCCAGGAAGGATAGGGCGTCATTGCGGGCTGGGACCGTTTTCCGCCTTCGGCGCGCGCTTATTTACAAACTTCACATTTACATACCCCCACTTAAAAATTTCCACTTCAACCACAGGTTGTGTGTATTTTAATAGAAAATGATGTACGCTTGTATGTTGTTAGAATATTAATTATATTTGTAAGAGCATATACTAATAAGTGGGAGGAGTCAGGAATAGTAAGGGGAGGAGTCACAGAGGTGGGCCTGTGTGCTTCAAAAATGCCAGGGCCTATTTTTAGTCCCAGTCCGGCCCTGGCCGCAACTGCGTACAATCAGGCCCTATGAGGGATCTCGCCCCCCTCAACAGACCCCACCGCCTCATCAGATCACACCGCCATTAGGGCTTCTTCCCTAAATTTCCCAGGCTGGTTTTCCTTCCCAATCCTCCCCTGGAGCGAGCACTCAGATCCACAGACACACACATACAAAGCAGACATGGTAGGAAAATCCTCTGCTGCTGGGCACGTGCAACGGCTCCATTCCAATCTTTATACCGCATGTAGTGCCCACTGGCCAGCTATGGAGAAGGGGGGTTTCCGGGCAACTGGAACCCCCTCCTCAGTTTGCCTATGTAACCCTCTCCCTAGTGCCTAACCCCAAGGTCAGTACTTACCTTTGGGATCTGTAGGGTTTCTGACCGCTGGAATCCCGCTGTCAGTATTCCGACTGCCAGGATCCTGACTGCAATTCGTGTTGGGCATATATGCTAGAGTAGGGACTTGCAGAGATCTAGTGTATCATCAGGGAGAGGGCCCAATAAAGGAAAATACAGACTCTTGACAATCAGCACACTGAAAGTTGGTGTTCCAATCATGGGGGTCATTCCGAGTAGATCGTAGCTGTGCTAAATTTAGCACAGCTACGATCAGGCACTCAGACATGCAGGGGGGATGCCCAACACAGGGCTAGTCCGCCCCGCATGTCAGTGCTTTTGCATTTGAGGAGTAACTCCCGGCCAGCGCAGCTCCTGCAGCTGGCCGGGAGAACCTATTTGCTGCCCGGGTCGCAGCGGCTGCGTCTGAAGTCACGCAGCCACCGCGGCCCGCCCCCCCCCCCCCCCCAACGGTCCGGCCCCCTAAACGGCGGCTAAACGCCGCCATCCAGCCCCTTCCCACCCAGCAACCTCCTCTGTTTGCCAAACAGGTAGAGGCGATCGCCAGTCAACGACAGCCTTTGGCCATCTGGCTGGCGCATGCACAGTACTGACCCCATCGCACTGCTGCGATAAACGATCAGGTCAGAATGACCCCCCATGCTTCTGCGGATCTTGACTTAAACTTATGCAATGGAACCCGACTTAAAGTGACTGCTCTGCAGAGGAACATAATTGAGGCAAAGATTCTAACGGGATGTGGTGCAGGTGAGACTGTGATTATACCACGTTTACCCCGTATCCCCAACAATTTGACTTTTCATTTCAAGCGCCTGCAGTTTCCTGTCAGCATCTGCTTCGCTATGACGATCAACAAGTCACAGGGGCAAACGCTCAGGGCTGTAGGTGTAGATCTCAGGACCAGCTGCTTCTCCAATGGGCAGCGTTACGTGGCTTGCTCACGAGTTAGTAGCCCCAAACATCTTTTTGTGTTATCCCTGAAGGAAAAACTGCAAATACTGTATTGGTTTTAAAGAAATTTGGTGATCAGTGTGTACAATATAAAATATACATCACACAATATTAGATGGCACTACTGTCTTTATAAAATTAGTTCCGCTGAGCAATAACGGACATCCGCGGGCAAATGCTAGTCTAGAATATAGTAATAAAAGAAATCTACACAACAAGGCTATAATAGTAACACAACAAGGCTATTGCATTATCGCAACAATTGTATACAACAACCTTCAAATAATCCACATACACTGGACCAGCAATTGTGTGCAGCAACCTTCATATAATTAACACACCGCAATAAGCGGTCAGGAGCCCGCAGGGAGCTTTGTCCCTGAAGCTTATAATGACTCGCAAAGAAATCCGATTACTGCGGAAAGCGTCCCATCCGTGGAAATTTATAAAGTGCACTTTTCCTTAAAACAGGCCGTTCCGGACAGGGAATTACGGCGTATGCGGCCCTGATGGCGTTTTCATGGCTTTGCTGAAGGCCTTCATTTGCTCCGAATAATCTGGTTTTCAGCAAAAGTGCACATTAAAGATTTCCATGGGTGTGGACGCTTGTTCCACAGTAATTGTCTGTCCGTGAGATTTATTATAAATACCACCATTTTTTTGCAAGAGGGGGGGGGGGGGGGGGATTGCAGTAAAAATGTTTTTCTTTATTGTTGCAAAAGAGGACAGCTAAATGGCGGGCCCCTTATGCATTATAGAACCTCAGCAGAGGTGGGCAGACATTGATGTAGCAAAGTACCGAACCAAGGGCCTGATCAAGACCTGACCGCTACTGTGCGTTTTTGCAGTGATCTGCGATCAGATAGCTGCCGCCCATAGAGAGTGAAAACCCGCAACGTGCAAGTGTGCGAATGCACGTGTACAGTGTGCGAAAATTCCGCTGGACAGCGGACAGCTGCAAATCCGTTCGCAACTCACTCACCACCAAATTATTTTTCCAGTCTGTGCGGTGTGTGCGCAGCCCAGGACTTACTCTGACAATGCTAAATTCCTTTTGTCGTAATTATAACCCTTTATGAAGTCTAAGAACACTGTACGCTGTTTACTTAAGAAGTACCGTAATGGTACGCTATTTGCGTAACGATCGCTCAGCAGTAAGCGAGACGCTCAAGCGTCACGTTCGCTCACGGCCCAGTGATCACAGAACACGTTATTGGTTATCACTAGAGTAATGATTCGCGGTAGCGTAGCGTACGCTCGAGACCACGAGTAGGTCACCAGCGATGCAGACGCTCACAGCGCTATACCTTTATGTATAAACCTTATACTAAAGAAATACACAGAATACCTTAATGTGAGTACAGGGTGTAAGTGCAACCTTGTGTAACCTGACTAACTACAAGGCTGCTTGAGCGTCACCGACGCTCAAGTGAACACTTAATACTATAGAAAATACACAGATACTGGTTTAGGGTCCAAAGCCTATCAACTGTATTATATCTAATATACTTGTAAAAAGGGGATAACAGTACAAATGATACACTACAATATAACAGAGACTTCCTAACCACAGAACTAAACAATAAATACAAAAAGACAATACTACACTGACCTAAATGCAATACAATACAATACTATAATACTATGAGAGATATAAGAGAAAAGAGGAGAGAGATAGAGAGAGACGGGGAGAGATGAGAGAAATTGGCTCACAGAAAGACAATGATTACGGAGAGAAACTTACGCACAAAGGGTATGATCGCCTGCGCCTCGATATCCAGCTCCCGGCTATCAGCAGATAACCGTTGATGAGAGAGTGAGAGTTGGATATGGTCGGCCTGCCTATTTATGCCCCACACACAATGCAATCTCATGGTCCTACAATCCCATTGTCCATTGGCCGAGGGAATTCGGCCCTGCATCATAACAAAAGGTCATAGGGTGATTCATACAGGTGGGCTGTGACGATTTCCAACAGCTCAGGTGGGTGGGAAACTGGGTTTCCCGCCGCATACCTGAGTATGTGTAAATAATAGAAATGGACATAAACTTCTTATGTCCATAACTATTCGCACGAGCGATTAATACGCTCCAAACCAACACCGGAATATTACTAATTAAATACTCTTCCGATGGGTACCAAACACTGCTGTATGATTCCTGTCAGACCCTTCGTACAATACAAAGAGGGATTCCTTTAAACAGGGACCTTCTATTTTAACCAAACTTTCAGAATCTATCAAGGGGACCATGATCTACAAACTACATTAATTGTGAACATTTGTAACGAATGAGTCGCACGCTACGACTACATAAACTCTACCGTAAATACGCATACCGCGCCTGCGAGTGCACGCTATCGCGGGTATGCGCCTTCACGGGAGAGCGTACGCATGCGCAGCGCGGACCAGTGTGCGGTGCAAATATGGCAACGTGCATAGAGACATTTTTCTGACTTTGACAGTCCACCCTTTGGCAGTCAATAATAACTGCCACCTTCTAAAATATTTAAGGAGAAAAATGTAAATCAGGGGTTAATTGATTTCCATGGTGGGGTAAGGAAGAAGAGAGGAGTAGGTGTGAGAAGGGTATGACCTAGTGAGAAAGTAGAAGCATGTGTGTATGAGTCCATGTTTGGAGGGTCATGTATCATCGTGCCGTACGTGTGGTAAATCAAGCTTCGAGGTATTGCGAAGTATACATTTGAATTCCTTCTTATCCTGTGGTACAGGTCTGTGGATGGGCTGTCAAACTCTACCGAGCTCATTTCGGCTATGGTTGTAACAAAATGGGGATGCACATTTTAGTTGATGATACATGAATGGGGGAGGTATGTGGTTGCTGATATCTGTGCCTGTATTCCCTATCGTCTATGTGTGTCGTTACCTGAGGGTTGTAGGGATGAAGATAAAGAACACTTACGAAAAATGCAATGATATTCTATGTCAGGGAAATGTACATCTGTTGTTGAAGTTGTGTTCGGTATCTGTTGAGAGTCGTCTTCTTTGCGCTGTATTGCTCCTTGGGCATGAGCAAATAGCTTTGTCTGAGCCATCAGATTTACAAAAAATGTTGGGCTAGCGTGAGTTTAAAAGTACTAGGGAAACTGGGGATCCATGGCAAAGTTCATCAAGTGTCCATATTTAAAGTTGTCAAATCTTCTTCTTTGGTCAATCCGTTGTCTGTATACATCTCGTCTCGTCAGCTTCCTCGTCCAAGGGGGTCTTTGTATCTGGGAGAAAAGCAGAAAAACAGGTGAAAGAAACGGACCGTATAATCGCATTTTCATCACATTCTGGTTTCTATCATTGGGTCATAAATCAAATCCAGGTTAATTACGGTTTCCTCACTCCTCAAGCTCATCACTTTTGTACTTTGTTTGCACCTCATTAAAGCCTGCCCGCATCTAAATATCAATCCAATCGATATAACGACACCCAAGATACATAGTAGAAACTTTCCAACATCCATTATGACTCCTTGAGCCCAGTCTCCTAAACCGGAGAACCAATTTCGCGGGTTCAACCATGACACCCAACCAGTCAGCTCATTACCTACAGCAGCAAGGGTGAGATTGTGTTTTCGACGAAATTCCCACTTCAATTGGAGAATATCGTCCATCTTTTGGTCTATGACCTCTACCGGGTCCTCGGTGCTATTTGTGATGTACGTGCAACACTTTATGCCGTACTGTGTTGCCAATGTAACACAATATCCGCCTGTTACTGCTGTAAGATAATTAAGAACCATCCTATGCTGAACTAGTTCTGTTTTGTAGGCTTGAAGTTCTCTTCCAGTGTATCTAAAACGTGTCATCATACATTTCAGTGATATTATCTAACAAATTGGCGAGTGCGGAAATGTATCTATAATTCATCACACCTCGAGCGGTGCGAGTGAAATCTAACGCTACCAGAACCTGAATCCCGGTGGATTCATGGATAAGATCAGAGGCCGGATGCTCTAACCTTTCTGACAGTTGTCGTTTAACTCGGTGCTCGTAATGAGTGTGAGTATAAGGAGCTTGGGCACCACGGTGTATGTCCTTCATTTTGTCATGTGTAACAGTCATCACTTCAGGCAATACTTTTCCAATATAACACAATCCTTCAGAGTTTGGGGCAAGCCATTTGTACGCCTTTCTCCCGCATATGAAATATGCATCATCGGGGAGAACATAAGGGACGGAGAAGGACATGACCATGTTACAAACCTTCCAGGTGAAATCTCCTGACCCTAATTCTTCCATCTGCTTAATGCACGTATCAGTTTGTACGATATGTGCACAGTATCCTGGTGATACCTCTCCAACTTTAGTAATCCTATTTCCTAAGGTATATCGATACCGGAAAGATTTTCCTCTACTGGCTATGTGGCGTACGAGCTCTGTATCTGTAGGCATTCTATCTGCTCTGTGTGAAAAGGTCATGGTAAGGTTGCTCCATGACACTTCCCAATTTCCCGGTTTTCTGGGATTGGAGATATTAAAACATAAGAGGGACCTATCCACATGGTATTGGTGGAGCTTCAAACTAGGAGGGCTGGAGATGTTAAACCTCCGATCCACCGGTCTCCCACCACTTAGCTCAAGTACCTCCCCTAACGTTAAAGGAAATGGTACTAGCCCTGATTTGCTGTGACCCTGAGGTACTTGAGAGCATACCCAACAATCTGTTTGGTTTAACACGTTACCCACTAAGGAGTGATAGTCACTCAATGGATGCCGGTCCATATGGATATTAAAACTAGATTGGCATTTCTTTATGCATCCATCTTCAACCAGATTATCACAGAGCCTACAGATACAATTTTCTTCAGCTAACAATCCATCACAATTTCTTCTATCGGATCGTTTTCTGATACTCGCCTTTGCTTGTTGGTTTGGTTGATCTTGGAAAACTACGCCTCCATCATCATAATCGGAACCCATTCCAGAACCTCTCTCGACCTCTATGGTACTCTCGCCGGAACAGACTGCTCTGGTCAACATCATGGTTAACATCAAAATCCGGATCACAGTCTCTTGGGGCAAGTCCATCTTTGAGGAGGAAATAGAGAAGAATGAGAAGGGGGAAAAAGAAATTTTAAGGGAGAGGGGCTGGGAAGTGGAGAAAAACAATAAAAGGGAGAAGGGAGTCGACAACTGCTTCCGGTCTTCAAGGCTCAGGTGCCGCCTCAGTCCTCCTGGAACAGACACTCTAGTGATACAACCTCTACCGTCTGTTCCTTATCACGGGACTTCTCTGGATCAGCAACCTTTTTGCAGTGGGATGAATGGACCCAAGTCTCTCTCTCTCAGCAACCTTCAATGCTGTGGTGCTAGTCAATAAGACCTGGTATGGTCCTTCCCATCTATCAATAAGACAACCTGAGCGTAGAAAATTTCGTATCATTACATAATTCCCAGGTTCAATGTCATGACAATTACTATCTGGTAAATCAGGAATCACCAACTTCAGATTATCATTTTGATTCCTCAACTGTTTACTCATGTTAATTAAGTATTTTACAGTTACTTCATTGTTACATTTCAAATCATCCTGAGGGTTAATCATGACATGCGGTTGTCGACCAAACAAGATTTCAAAAGGAGACAGATTAAGAGGGGATCTGGGAGTGGTTCTGATGCTATACAAAACAATGGGTAAAGCTTCTGGCCACGTCAATCCTGTCTCTGTCATTACTTTACTCAATTTATTTTTAATAGTGCTGTTCACTCTTTCGACCTTCGCACTCGCCTGTGGACGGTACGGAGTGTGCAGCTTGCTATCAATACCCATTAATTTACACATTCCTTGAAAGACATCACCTGTAAAATGGGTACCCCTATCACTTTCGATGATTCTAGGGATACCATATCTACATACAAATTCCTGCACAATTTTCTTAGCTGTAAACATGGCAGTATTTGTAGCTGCTGGAAATGCTTCGACCCAATTCGAGAAAACATCTATACAGACAAGTACATATTTCAAATTTCGACATGGGGGTAATTGAATGAAGTCAATTTGTATTACCTGGAAAGGGCCGCCGGCAGGTGGGATATGGGATGGTTCTGTAGGTATTGCTTTTCCAATATTCTTTCTCAGACAGGTAAGGCATGACATTGCTCTTTTACCCGCATGAGAGGAGAATCCTGGGGCGCACCAGTATGCTCTTACCAATTTGCACATCCCCTCCTTGCCTAGATGAGTCAGCCCGTGAGCTGCTTCAGCCAGACATGGAAGGTATGCCCTGGGGGCCACCGGTTTACCATGTCCATCCGTCCAGAGCCCTGAGGACTCCTGGCCATATCCCTTTGCCTTCCAGACTGCTCTTTCCTGTGTGGAACACAAATTCTGCATCTCACACAACTTCTGTGTGTTGATGGTATTAAATACCATCAGTTGTGTGGTGTCTGTCTGTATGGGGGTAGCAGCTGCAAGCTTTGCGGCTTCGTCTGCTCGGCTGTTACCAAGGGATACTGGGTCTTGGCTATATGTATGTGCTTTACATTTGATAACAGCCACTCTGTCGGGTTCCTGTATCGCTGTTAGAAGCCTTTTTATATGAGCTGCATGCGCTATCGGTGTGCCAGCTGCCGTCATGAAATTTCTGAGCCGCCATAGGGCTCCGAAATCATGGACTACCCCGAACGCGTATCTGGAATCGGTGTAGATATTGGCAGACTTACCCTTAGCCAATTCACATGCTCTGGTTAGGGCGACCAGTTCAGCAACCTGGGCTGAGTGAGGTGGGCCTAGCGGTTCCGCTTCTATGGTGTCTTGGTCATCTACGACTGCGTATCCAGTACACAAGTCTCCCGAGTCTGACTGTCTATGACAACTACCGTCCGTGTAGAACGTGAGTTCTGCATCTTCCAGTGGATTGTCACTGATGTCAGGCCTTGCGGTAAAATTTTGGGTCAAATATTCCATACAATCATGTGTATCTTCCTTTGCATTAAATCCTCCTTCCCCATCACTCTCACCTCCCACCCTTTGTGCCTGATCAGGCACACCTGGGAGAAATGTTGCAGGGTTTAATGCGCTGCATCTCCTTATGGTGATGTTTACTGGGGCCATTAATGCCAATTCCCATCTCGTAAACCTTGCTGATGAGACGTGTCTGGTTTGGGCAGAATTCAATAAGGCAGATACCGCATGCGGTGTATGGATTGTGAGGTTGTGGCCTAGCACGACATCTTCGCTTTTTGTCACTAGCAATGCTATCGCCGCAACGCTACGCAAGCATGTGGGGAGGGATCGCGCTACCGTATCTAGCTGAGCGCTGTAATATGCAACTGGCCTGCTGGCATCACCGTGTTTTTGTGTTAGTACACCTGCTGCGCACCCAGCACTTTCTGTTCCGTATAGTTCAAAGGGTTTCCCATAGTCTGGCATACCTAGTGCTGGTGCCTGCGTTAGGCATTGCTTGAGTCTCTCAAATGCTGTTTCAGATTCGTCTGTATGCGAAATCCGATCAGGTTTGTTTGAAGAGACCATTTCCTGCAAAGGTAGCGCCAATATGGAAAACCCTGGGATCCAATTACGGCAATACCCACACATTCCTAGAAACGTCCTGATCTGTTGCTGGGTTTGTGGCAGTGTCATGTCTCTAATGGCTTGGATTCTATCAGCGGTCAGGTGTCTCAGTCCTTGTGTTAGACAGTGTCCCAAATATTTTACCTTAGTTTGGCATAATTGCAACTTGTCTTTGGAAACCTTGTGACCTGTGTCTGAAAGATGAAACAGGAGCTGTTTCGTATCTTTCAGAGAAGCTTCCAATGAATCAGAACACAGTAGTAGATCATCCACGTACTGTATCAACACTGATCCACTCTCCGGTTGGAAAGACTGTAAACAATCATGCAAAGCCTGGGAAAATATACTTGGACTATCTATGAAACCTTGGGGTAACCGAGTCCACGTGTATTGGACTCCTCTGTATGTGAATGCAAACAAATATTGGCTGTCAGGGTGCAGAGGTACCGAAAAGAATGCGGAGCAGAGGTCAATAACAGTGAAAAATTTGGCAGTGGGAGGAATTTGCATTAGGATGACAGCTGGATTAGGCACTACGGGGAACTGACTCTCAACTATTTTGTTAATCCCCCTTAGATCTTGCACTAGCCTGTAACCCCTCCCCCCACTCTTTTTAACAGGGAAGATGGGACTATTTGCTGTGCTGGACGTTCTTACTAGAATGCCCTGTTGTAGCAAGCGCTCTATTACGGGAAAAACTCCTAACTCCACCTCTGGCTTCAGAGGATACTGTGGGATTTTTGGAGCTATCCTACCGTCTTTTACTTGTACAACTACTGGAGCTACATTTGCCATTAATCCAGTGTCCTGTCCATCTTTTGTCCAAAGTGACTCTGGTATCTGAGATGTCATCTCTTCTACTTGGGATGGATTCCTATTTGTCATAATGGAATGTGACATTAATTTTGATGGGGAGTCTAACATGTCTCGTACTTCCTGAGCATGATTCTCAGGGATGTCCAAGAATACACCTTCAGGAGTACAATAAATGACGCAACCCATTTTACATAGTAAGTCTCTTCCCAGGAGATTAGTTGGTGCCGATGCAGCCAGCAAAAAGGAATGCTTGGTATGCAAAGGCCCTATTGTAATCTCGGCTGGTTTGCTAACAGGGTAGTGCTGGACTACTCCTGTTACTCCCATGGCTGGAATTGTCCTACCAGTGGTTCTCATGCCCACTGTCGAATTTATCACTGACTTGGCCGCCCCTGTGTCTACAAGAAAGTTTAAAGTTTTTCCAGCTACATTGATTGCAATCTCTGGTTCACTTCCAAGGCTGGCAATCAACTTAACTGGCTGCAGATTACAGGTATGGCCACACCCCTATTGGGTATGCTGACCTCCCTGAATCCCGCTGGCAGCAACAACTTGTGAGGGAGTTAGCTGGGAACTACCAGAGGCATGCCAATCTCTGTTCGGGGGGTATCTTTTTGTTTCCCCTGTATGTGGCTCAAAACTCCGCCTCTGTGGACCCTGCTCCCAATGTCGTGTGTTGTGTTGTTGTCTAGGGGGTTGAAAAGATCTTTGTACATTCTTTGTTCTACATTCTCGTGCAAAGTGTCCCGGTCTGTTACAAGAAAAACATGTTATTACACTTGTCTTACCCACAGGATTCGGTGGTACATACGCAGGCTGCCTTGTGGTCAGCGCCTGTATACTTACTGACATCAACTTATCACTTTGCGACTCCCTGTGCCTAGTGATATTTCTGTCGTGATCAATAGCAGCCTCTCTCAATGTGGACACTGACAGACCTCGCCAGCATGGTTGCGTGGTTTGTACCCTAGCTTTTAATGTTTCTTTCAAACCATCCATCAGTACAGATACTGCTACTTCTCGATGGTTTGGGTTGGTCTTAATGTCTTCTATACCAGTGTACTTTGCCATTTCTAATAGTGCCCGGTGAAAATATTCTGTTGCCGTTTCGGACTCCTTTTGCTTAATGGAAAATATTTTATTCCATTTAACAACGGCTGGGAAATACTCCTTTAGCTGTAAATTTATCCTTTTTACATTATCCTTGTTGTACACGTCTGTAAGCGGTACATCTTTATCCAATGCACAGTCAGCTAAAAATTGAGTTGCGTCAACATTGGAAGGTAAACAAGCTCTTAGCAGTATCTGCCAATCCTTGTTGTTGGGTTCTACAGTGTTACCTAGATCCCTGATGTATTTTTGGCTAGCAACTAAATCCTTCCTGGGGTCAGGAAATTCGGACACTATTGTTCTTAATTCCATTCTGGAAAATGGAGTGTACATGGCAATGTTCCTTATGGGAGTGGCTCCAGACACATCTGTTTTTCCATTGGGAACTGCTATTACCCTTACAGGAGCAATTCTAACAGCCTCTTCCTGTGTAGATTCTACAGCTTGTTGTGGTACAATTGTTTCAGTGTAGTGCATGGTGCCGTACTTACCCGTTGACACGACCTCACCTATCCCTCCGCTAGGGGCTTTCACTAATCTCGTGGGTGTCGCTGTGCCTACTGTGGTCTCTGCTATGGTGGCTGCAAGAGAGAGAGCTGAAATTGTTGCTGAATCGTCTTCTTGATCACACTCCTGAGGAAGGTTCAAAACAGGGTACATCTTGCACGGGTTAATACTTGCATGAGTTATTTGGTTAACATCATTAACATTTACAAGGTTACTAAGAGTTTTTGTTTTATAACCCAGTGCGTTTCTCTCCGTAATCAACTTCTCTCCTGCAATGTATGGTGGAGGAGGAGCTGTGGCTATCAGCTTCCTAACTGCCCCAGATCCTGCCGCCAGAGCCAAACCTCTCTGTATCTCACCTTCCTGGTGCCATAACTGTAAATAATCATGATGCTGAATTCGTCTCTTTGCTGATTTTACGAGACATATCCTCCTCCTTAAATTTTGTAACACTTCTGGACTAAAGCTACCTATTCTTGGGAATTTGTCCCTGTCTTGTACAGTCATTCTCTCCCATTCATCACATAAAGATTCGGTGTGACTTCCATATTTTTCACACATTACATATCGTGCCGACCCAACTGGTCGGTTCACAGAATCAACCTGAACCAGGGTTGATCGCCCCCTACCTGAGCAACTGGCCCCCATAGTCTGCAGGTGTTGCTTAGTCCTCCTTGGATCTCTGTATCAAGGTTTTCAGCAAGCCTTTTCAGACAACCAAATTACTCCACAGTAGGCCGGCGGTGGCGGTTTACCGAGTACCCCACTCACTCGCCCACCTCGACCAATACGACCTGATCACACCGACGTGGTGCTGGCGTACTCGATACAGGGCCCCTATGGAACCTTCAGTTTACTGGAACATATGAGGGTTACCCGCAGGACACTTACTCTTTCCAGTAAAGTTGGGGTTGTTAGATAGTTCCTGAGTGACCAGCGAACTTCCCTTCCAAAAATAAAAAATTACACAAATCACGTCAGAATGTACAAATAGCGTTTGTGACCACTTTACTCTAATGGTATTAGGTCAGATTACTAACTACTGCACACAATTACGTGTGGTCCAATCGTTCAGTACACAAGCACTACTTGTTATGTACTGAAAGATCAATGGAATCGATGTTTCCGGCCGCGATTCCTTCAGCAAGAGCTTGTATGGCCTATATGGGTTCTGCACCAACGCCCCCAGGGGTTGTGCCACTGGACTTTTATAGCGGACCTTTTACCTTACGACCTCCTGGTCTTGTTACCTTATGACCTCCTGGTCTTGTTACCTTATGACCTCCTGGTCTTGTTACCTTATGGTCCGCTATACTCTAATGCTCAAATATTATTTAACCAGGGATGCCTCCCTAGCCACCGTATATGTCACTTACACGTATGTCCCTTGACGAGTACCCGGCTTTCCTTTTGGTTCCACCTTAAAGTTGTATAAACTTATGTATACAAAACCACACTCACTCAACACATGTACACTTTGTTTCTATATCTATTTCTGCGCAGAAATTGTCTTCAGTCCAACAGTGTTACCAATTAGGAGCAGGATCTGTTAAACTAAATTTCAGATTTTTCCAAAAATAGATTTGCGTTATTTACCGCTGTGCGTTACTTATCGCTTTGCGCTAATTATCGCTTTGCGCTAATTCAACTTTTCGTGACTTGAGCTACGTGGGCGTAACCGGACGCTACGTTGCGTAGTGAACGCTGCGTGCGTCTGCCTTTGGATTGCGTACGCTAGTCTTTGTTAGCGACACGTGTACGCAATGCAAAAGATCCACCGTAACACAATATATACTTTTATCAATGTAAATGATCCCTGATCATCTACCGCAATCCACACTGACTGCCTTGTATCTCAGACAAATCGTGTGTTGTTCTATACTTTAACTATTACCTCTACTATGAAATAACAGCAAATCTCTTTTAGCACTTTCTATCAACTATAAAAATTGGCAAACAGGAATAGTGATATACGAAATTGAAAAAAAGAAATGCAGATAAATGTATGCGTGCGTGTATACGCAAGACAGAAGAGAAATGAAACAGTTTTAAAAGACACAAGCGTTTTGTTCTTACTTCCGGTTCCCGGATTCCTTCAGCACTCTTTATCTAAGCGAAGCAGACGCTTATCCCGTCAGCACTGCGAGACAACCTCCCACCCTTTGCTGGAGGGATAATGTCTGCTGATCTACCTAGTGCAGATATGAGAAGGATCGGACGAGCCCCCAATTGACAATGCTAAATTCCTTTTGTCGTAATTATAACCCTTTATGAAGTCTAAGAACACTGTACGCTGTTTACTTAAGAAGTACCGTAATGGTACGCTATTTGCGTAACGATCGCTCAGCAGTAAGCGAGACGCTCAAGCGTCACGTTCGCTCACGGCCCAGTGATCACAGAACACGTTATTGGTTATCACTAGAGTAATGATTCGCGGTAGCGTAGCGTACGCTCGAGACCACGAGTAGGTCACCAGCGATGCAGACGCTCACAGCGCTATACCTTTATGTATAAACCTTATACTAAAGAAATACACAGAATACCTTAATGTGAGTACAGGGTGTAAGTGCAACCTTGTGTAACCTGACTAACTACAAGGCTGCTTGAGCGTCACCGACGCTCAAGTGAACACTTAATACTATAGAAAATACACAGATACTGGTTTAGGGTCCAAAGCCTATCAACTGTATTATATCTAATATACTTGTAAAAAGGGGATAACAGTACAAATGATACACTACAATATAACAGAGACTTCCTAACCACAGAACTAAACAATAAATACAAAAAGACAATACTACACTGACCTAAATGCAATACAATACAATACTATAATACTATGAGAGATATAAGAGAAAAGAGGAGAGAGATAGAGAGAGACGGGGAGAGATGAGAGAAATTGGCTCACAGAAAGACAATGATTACGGAGAGAAACTTACGCACAAAGGGTATGATCGCCTGCGCCTCGATATCCAGCTCCCGGCTATCAGCAGATAACCGTTGATGAGAGAGTGAGAGTTGGATATGGTCGGCCTGCCTATTTATGCCCCACACACAATGCAATCTCATGGTCCTACAATCCCATTGTCCATTGGCCGAGGGAATTCGGCCCTGCATCATAACAAAAGGTCATAGGGTGATTCATACAGGTGGGCTGTGACGATTTCCAACAGCTCAGGTGGGTGGGAAACTGGGTTTCCCGCCGCATACCTGAGTATGTGTAAATAATAGAAATGGACATAAACTTCTTATGTCCATAACTATTCGCACGAGCGATTAATACGCTCCAAACCAACACCGGAATATTACTAATTAAATACTCTTCCGATGGGTACCAAACACTGCTGTATGATTCCTGTCAGACCCTTCGTACAATACAAAGAGGGATTCCTTTAAACAGGGACCTTCTATTTTAACCAAACTTTCAGAATCTATCAAGGGGACCATGATCTACAAACTACATTAATTGTGAACATTTGTAACGAATGAGTCGCACGCTACGACTACATAAACTCTACCGTAAATACGCATACCGCGCCTGCGAGTGCACGCTATCGCGGGTATGCGCCTTCACAGGAGAGCGTACGCATGCGCAGCGCGGACCAGTGTGCGGTGCAAATATGGCAACGTGCATAGAGACATTTTTCTGACTTTGACAACTCCTACAGCGCGATGAGAACAGCCTGTCCGGGGCCGGAGCTGACGTCACACACCCGCCCTGAAAACGCTTGGGAACACTTGCGTTTTTCCTGACACTCCCAGAAAACGGGCAGTTGCCACCCCCAAACGTCCCCTTCCTGTCAGTCACCTTGCTATCGAAAATTTTGCACGATCCTGTCACTGTTTGGTGACACGCTTGCGCATTGCGGTGCATACGCATGCGCAGTCTTTTCGATAATCGGCCACTGTGCAAATTCGCTCAACAGCTATCAGGTCTGAATCGGAGCCCAAATGTCTGTTTTTGTACTTTATTGTCACACAATATATTAATCAATGTGTATTAGGGATCGTTCTCCCGTAAGATGTTACAATATTGATGTTGCTCGCAGTTTACATGTATGGAGCAGGCCAATTAAAGTGAAGAGGATTTAGCAGGAAAAATCAGGCGTCTTGGTGGAATTGTCAGTTCTGCTGCTCCCTGGATGTGGCTTGATACATAGTTGTACGCTATTCCGATGTTCAGGCAGTTCAGTGATTATCGGTGGTCTGCGCCTCTATCACAGCCGCGATGCCCACGTGCGGCAGTTGAATTGAGACTACGGACGCATTGAGAATTCACTCACAAGTGGCTGACAGGAAGCGACAGTTTTGTGGGGATGTAACGGGGAGTGACGTCAAAAACGCAGTAATGTCACCGCCTCCAGCACGTGTCTCAGGTAACATGGCGCCGGGTTGTTTCTGTTATCGCAGCAATGCCGCAATGCTATAGACTCACTCCTGATCAGCTTCCGAATGGAATTTCCAAGTACTCTAGCCTCAACATGAATTGTCTTCATTATAATGGGGATTGCTAGAATGACCAAACAGGACACGGAAGGCCTCACTCATCCGGAGACCATCCACCAATCCATGGCCACATCCAAGATGGGGTTACTATTGTGGCATGAACTGCGTGGACCCAAGAAGACACACGGGGCGCAAGAAATGGGCAGATGCGATTGTCATGTGCAATATAGCCGACTGGGTATGCTGGCTCTTATAGTTCTAATAGTGTCTGACCCTGTACAGACCTAGGCTGTCAGTTTGGAAAACTGTTATGATACAGATAATTAGTAATCACTTTCTCCCACGTGGGACATAACATGGACGCAGAGGCCCCTCCTTTTATTCGGGCTGTCCTTAGAGCGCCGGTGATGAATAAGTGTTATCATTGAGCTTTTCTGCAGCATCTTACCATAGAAGCGTCCTCCTCCAGTGATAGAAACCTCTGTGACTGAGCACTGATGCTATATTACATCTTCTGCGGCCTGTCTCTGTACGCAGATAATCCTAGAGGAGAACGTAGCAACAGATCCGGACACAGTTACTGTCTTTATTAAGGAAAATGGATTAATACGACATCAATCAATAGTGTAATCTACAGGTGAAAATCAGATTGCTGTTTGGGACCTATAAATTCACCTGCATATTACAAAACCATGGTGGTCATTCCGAGTTATTCGCTAGCTGCATTAGTTCGCTGTGCAGCGATGAGGCAAAAAAAGACACTTCTTCGCATGCGTAATGCAGCGCAATGCCCACGCACGTCGTACTATTGCAACGAACGATGTAGTTTCGCACAGGGTCTAGCGATGCATTTCAGTCGCACTGCTGGCCGCAGTGTGATTGACATGAAGTGGGCGTTTCTGGGTATCAACTGACCGTTTTCAGGGAGTGTTCGGAAAAACGCAGGCGTGCCAGGAAAAACGCAGGCGTGGCTGGCCGAACGCAGGGCGTGTTTGTGACGTCAAAACAGGAACTGAACAGTCTGAAGTCATCGCAAGCGCTGAATAGGTTTTGAGCGACTCTGAAACTACACAAAAAAACTTTGTAGCCGCTCTGCGATCCTTTCGTTCGCACTTCTGCTAAGCTAAAATACACTCCCAGTGGGCGGCGGCATAACGTTTGCACGGCTGCTAAAAACTGCTAGCGAGCGATCAATCCGGAATGACCCCCTATATTGCGCATGGTGCTGCTGGTACCACGGCTCCTATAGGGACGGGGTATATTAGTCTGCTCCTGCTTTATCGCAGAAGGAACAACTCAGAATGACCACCCATGTGCAGTGCAGGTGGGGCAGATGTAACATGTGCAGAGAGAGTTAGATTTGGGTGGGGTGTGTTCTAATTGAAATCTAAATTGCAGTGTAAAAATAAAGCAGCCAGTATTTACCCTGCACAGAAACAATATAACCCACCCAAATCTAACTCTCTCTGCACATGTTACATCTGCCCCACCTGCACTGCACAAGGTTTTGCCGATTAGAGAAAAATGTTGCTGTTGTGTTCAGGTCTGAATTAGGCCCATAGATAGATAAATAACTCCTTTATCTATATATAAATAAATGCAAAAGCCTTTACTCACTCACTCTCACTCACTGACTCATCACTAATTCTCTCACTTCCCGATATGTTAGAAAGATGAAATGTAATGGTGTGTACTGATAGAGTCAAATATTTACCTTTGAACATAAGCTATATACTTATTATGGACTAAGTACGCAATTGGCGCACGGAGTACCGTAAGGGTACGCACTTAGCGTAGCAGACGCTTATCGTGGGTGCGACGCACGAGCGGCACGTACGCTCACTGACTGACACACTGTAAACCTTGTTAACAGCACACTTTAAGGGTATGCTTATACTGTAAACCTTGGTACTGTAATATTACCACAATACAACACTTAATGACCTTGATAATATGAAAGCTATTTGAGCGATTGAGACGCTCAGAAACCCTATTCAATAACTGGTGAAACACACAAGACTTGTTAAGGTTCCAACACCTTCGTAGAAGATACTTTAGTATAAAAAGGGGAAAAACAGTTACAGCTTATACACTACAGACCTAACATCAATATCTAAACAGAATAACAAGAAACAAATGTGAACAATAGCGAACGATCGCAAACAGAATAAACACAAAGAGAATAAAATGGCAAACACTTAAAGGATAACAAAATGAGAACGAATGGCGTACATAAAGAGTAACAAAATGGCTACAGAGAAACGTGGGAATGATTCGCAAGCGCGTCCTGGACCAGCCCTCAGCCTTTAGTGTGAAAACCTTTGTAGAGAGAGTGAGTGCTGGTCCAGCAATGGTGGCCTTTATATACACAACATACAGTAACAATACAATGGTCCCTATAATCTTATAGTTCATTGGACACAGGAATGTGTCTCTGCATTATAACAAAAGGTCATAGGTGGGTTCGAACAGGTGGGCTGTGTCTATTTCCAACTGCTCAGGTGGGAGGTATCCTCAGGATTCCCGCCGCATGGGTAATGAACAGCAAATACAGTAAATGTCTCTAAATTACTTTTAAACATAACTATACGCAGGAGCGAACAATCTCTTCCTAACCAACACCGAAATGTTACATTTAAAATACTCTACAGCTGGATACTAAACACCACCGTTCTACCTTTGTCTGACCCTTCATATCATGCAAAGAGGAATCTCTCTGTCCAAGAACCGTTTACACTAAACATACTTTCTAACATTATTAAAGGGAATAATCACTATAAAACACGCTATGTGGGTAAAATATGTTATGATCGAGTCACCGCTAGACGCTCACAAACTCTACCGTAAATGCGCATACACCGCGCGTGATCGCCGGAGCGATCTTACGCAAATTGCGGACATGTGCACGCACAGCAGAGCTCATGCACGTGCAGCGGGCATGTGCATGAGGGGTTAGTACAAGGCATATGAATCAGGATATTTTTCGACTTTAACAGTACACACGGGGGGTCATTCAGAGTTGTTCGCTCGTTATTTTTTTGTCGCAACGGAGCGAATAGTCGCTAATGCGCATGCGCAATGTCCGCAGTGCGACTGCGCCAAGTAAATTTGCTATGCAGTTAGGTATTTTACTCACGGCATTACAAGGTTTTTTCTTCGCTCTGGTGATCGTAATGTGATTGACAGGAAGTGGGTGTTTCTGGGCGGAAACTGGCCGTTTTATGGGAGTGTGTGAAAAAACGCTACCGTTTCTGGGAAAAATGCGGGAGTGGCTGGAGAAACGGAGGAGTGTCTGGGCGAACGCTGGGTGTGTTTGTGACGTCAAACCAGGAACGACAAGCACTGAACTGATCGCCGTTGCCGAGTAAGTCTGGAGCTACTCAGAAACTGCTAAGAAGTGTCTATTCGCAATTCTGCTAATCTTTCGTTCGCAATTTTAATATGCTAAGATTCACTCCCAGTAGGCGGCGGCTTAGCGTGTGCAAAGCTGCTAAAAGCAGCTTGCGAGCGAACAACTCGGAATGACCCCCACGGTGAGATATTTTCTTCCGATTTTGACTATATAGTCAAAATCGTAAGAAAAGTTAGTGCAGATCGCAAGGTGAAAGTCACCTTGCGATCCTGATTCGATGCCGATGCGCGGTCCAGCGCGGTCGGCATCGCAAGCCTAGATAGACTGTGCAGGCAAGTCAATTTTGACTATCTCTATAGAAGAGATAGTCAAAATTGACACTTAGCCAAAATCGTGCATAGTCAGTATCGCAAGCACAGTCATTATGTGCTTGCGATGCCGACATAGCCCCTGTCGCATAGTGAGAACGGGCATAGCCCAAATCTCACCGTGTGTATGGGCCTTAACACAGGTATTCTACAGGTGGGAAATAGGAAAACTACATAATTAGAATTTAAATAAACCGTCCCTAAGGGGATGAACATGCGGTTGACATAATGACGTCATTACCGACGTGTGGCTTGCGTTGGGTGAACGATAACGCCCCAACGGACAATTTTATAAAAATTTGGATTGCACCTCCAGTGTGTAGAATTTAATAAACTACAAAAATGGTCCTGTCACTTCTTACTGAATCTGCTATGGGTGCTCCTCGGGTAACGCCAAGAACCATGGATTAATATTTACTTACATTAAGACGTCTCAAATTTACAACACTCATTTATATGTACAAAATCAGAAACTCCCATGCAAGGAACGGGTAGAACAGTTAGTATATATATATATATATATGTATATATCTCCTATATATTTGCCTACATCCGTGACTCTGTGCCTGGCCGTAACGCTGGGTGGAGTCACAGATGGGCTAAGCTACTGTATGCAGATCAGTGACGTCACACACCATGCACCTTCTCGGCGCACATCTCCCCAGTCTTCCATCGTCCCGCGCCGAAGACGTGAGGGCGGGAGGCGACTCTCTGTCTGAAGCCGAGGGCCTGTCACTCCCGCTCCCCGCCTGAGCCCCGGCGCCTCTCCCCTGCCGTCTGCCCCAGCGAGCAACCCTGCACAGCGCTCCTATTGCCGGCACAGCCCTCGGTCCGGTCCTCCAGGTACAGCGGGTCCCCGACTGCCTGGGGGGGAGGGAAATGTGCCTGGTGCCCTGTGGGGGAGATGTGCCTGCAGATGGCGAAGGTGTGCCTGGCGGGGGGACATGTGCCTCGTGGGGGGGGGGGGAAGATGTGTGGCAGCGGGGACAGTGCACACTGGTGTGCTCCCCGGCTGCCGAGGGAGATGTGCCTGACGAAGGGGGGACGGGACATGTGCCTGGCTGGGGGAAGAGATGTGCTGGCTGGGGGGGACATGTGCCTAGCCTGGGGGGGCTGGACATGTGCCTGCTGGGGGAAGAGATGTGCCTGGCTGGGGGAAGGGGGACATGTGCCTGGCTGGGGGGGGGGGACGGACATGTGCCTGGTGGGGGGATGTGAGGCAGAGCGCCTCACGCAGGAGCAGGGACACCCCACTCTGGTGTGCTCCCCGGGTGCCCGCAACACAGTTACCCTGACACTGCACCCGGGTGGCCTGCGGCCCTGCTGCTGCTGATGGACAAGCACCCCCAGCGCCTCCTGACCCCCTACCCCACCTGCGGCACCCCCGCACCCGCCCATCCTCCACCTGCAGCTCCTTCCACCATCCGCAGCACCACCACCCCTCCCCCACATGCCGCGCCTCCAGACCACCCACGGCCCCCACTCCCCTGCCCCTCCCTCAACCACAGACCCTCCCAATCACAGCCCCCATACTCCCCCCCTCCACCCACAGCCTGTAAAGACACCCTCCCCCATCCACCGTCAACCCCCGCAGCCGCCCATCCCCCACCCGCAGCGCCTCCTCACTCCATACCGCACCTGCAGCACCCCCGCACCCGCCCATCCACCACCGCAATGCCTTCGGACCCTTCCACCATCCGCCGCACCTGCCACTCCACCGCACGACACTCCCCTACACGCGGCCCCTCCAGACCCTCTACACCACCCACGCCCCCCACTCCGCTGCCCCTCCCTCATCCACAGAACCTCCCAACCGCACACCCCCATCCGCACCACTTCCTGACCTCCTACCCCACCCACGGCCCCACTGCACCCACCACTCAACCACCCGCAGCGCCTCCAGACCCCCACCCCCGCACCTGCCCCTCCACTCACATGCGTCGCTTATGGACCCCCTACCCCACCCGCAGCGCACTCGCCCCCTCCCCACCTGCACCACCTCCCAACACCCTGCCCCACTGCACCCGCCCCTCCACCACCCGCAGCGCCTCACAACCCCCTCCCCCATGTGCCGCACCTTCCCATCCCCCACACACGGCGCACTCGCCCCTTCCCCACCTGCAGCGCCTCCGGAACCCCATCCGCCAGATCCCCGTACCTGCCCCTCCCCTACCCGCCGCACCTACCCATCCACCACCTGTAGCGCCTTTGAACCCTTCCACCATCCGCCGCACCACCACCCCTCCCTCACATGCGGCCCCTCCAGACCCCCTACACCAGCCACGGCCCCCACTCCCCTGCCCCTCCCTCAACCACAGACCCTCCCAACCACCCCCCCTCTACCCACAGCATCTAGAGACACACTCCTCCATCCGCCGTCAACCCCCGCAACCGCCCCTCCCTCACCCGCAGCACATCCTGACCCCCTACCCCACCCGGTGCCCCACTGCACCCGCCCCTCAACCACCCGCACCGCCTCCGGACCCCCTCCCCCATCTGCCGCACCCCCACACCTGCCCCTCCCCCACGCACATCTCTTCCAAACCCCTTACCCCACCCGCAGCGCACTCGCTCCTATCCCACCCGCACGGCCCCACTGCACCCGCTCTTCCACTACCCGCTGCTCCTCCCGACCCCATCTGCCGCACCCCCCCACCTGCCCCTCCCCCACGCGCGTCGCTTCCGGACCCCCTACCCCACCTGCGGCGCACTCGCCCCTTCCCCACCTGCAGCGCCTCCGGAACCCCCTCACTCACCCTCCAGATTCCCGTACCTGCCCCTCCCCTACCCACCAAACCCCCCGCCCTCCCCCACCCATACCGCTTCCGGATCCCACTTCCCCGCACATCCCCACCCGCAGCGCCTCACGACCCCATCCACGTTCCCCTCCACACCCGCTGCATTCTGTACAGTGTGCCCTGCAGGCGCTGTTCACACCGTCGCAAGGGCCTACGCCCTCTTCACCATCCAACGCCCTTTCATTGTGCAATATTTAACCACTCACAAAACTAGGAATGCAGGTAATACTCCATATAATACATATATTGAATAGCGTACAGGGGTTAAGGGGACGTAGCCCCTTACGACGGTGTGAAGAGCGCCCGTAGGGCGCGATGAAGCACCTAGTGTATATATATATATATATATATATATATGTTATTTATGACTACTGTTAGATGATGTAGAGGTACTCTAGGACTTGTCCATTCAGAGCTAAGGACACAAGAGGTGTTGTAGTGCGGAAATTCCAAATTGTGCCTCCTTCTAATTTAGCCTTATCAAGGATAATTTAGAAGAGTCGGGGGAGCTATTTGGAAGAGTCGGGGCAGCTTGGCAGGATACCTGAAAGGTGGTGGAAATTCTTTTGTATTCTCACATGTGAGTTAAGTAGAATTAGACAATTAATCAATTGTCTACGATGGTTGCAAGATGCCTACCGGAACGGTTGGGCGAAAGCACATTTTGTAACCAGTGACATCACTAATATTCAGTTGCACTTGCACCCCACAGAGGTGCACAGAGGAATCAGCAAAGTCAAACATCAAATTGACTCTCTCCCTTTCAAGGATTAAATAATGAATTCCAAAATGTGTCCCGAGCTTCCTTCCATAGACAGGGTTAGTCAGTGACCAGCTTCAAAACACAGCAGTAATCACAGTGGTACCTACAGGAAAATGAAATGACTAAAAAGAAGGATGGAATAATACAACAATGATAAAAACAACAACAAATAATAATAATAATAATTAATATTAATAATAATAATAACTGTATTCAAAGATCTATCTATCTATCTATCTATCTATCTATCTATCTATCTATCTATCTATCTGTCTGTCTGTCTGTCTGTCTGTCTGTCTGTCTGTCTGTCTGTCTGTCTACCTATCTTGTTCATGAACTAAATGTTCCTGCTCAGTTCTGTTGCATTCTGCAGATCATCTACTAATGTATCCTGCAGATATTTTTCCATTAAACAGAACATCTTTGATGAACTGGAGTGTGGGCGACTTGTTAACAGCGATGCATTGATTTAGTATCTCTCCGTACTAGGTATTTTTAGTGAGCACCCTCTAATTGACCATTAAACTATCTGGAGAACCATATGCTCTTGGTAATGCAGTTGCTAAATGACACATATGTCGGAGCTAGAAATAAAACTGAGGCTTAAAATATATTTGTTTTCAAACACTTCAATAGTCATTTAGAAAAGTTTCCAAGTTGCTGTAACGATGACCCCCGGGCTCTGGAAACTCTTGGGGAACTTTGAAGTACTTTTGCTGATTTATTAAATATCTTGATTTTGTATAGTCTAACTAGGATATTTTGGGGAAATGATATATTAATATATGAATTTGTTCATGATCAACCATAAAATCTGAAGTTCCTTTGGATAACATAGTTTCAATTAAATCACTGTGTGCAAGGCAACAAAGGGTTAATGTGTTTTGATGTAAACTTCAGAGGCCTGCGTTATGTCACCTGGTTTTAAGGGTTAATTTCGAAAATGCGTGATGCCACAGTCAGGCAGTCAGCTCTTCGGTTCACTGCCCAGTGATGAGTCCATAGATCCTAAATGATTGGGTGATATTCCTTTCCCATATTTGGAGTCACACCAAGATCAGTGGATAATCCTTACATCGAAATATAATGCATTAAATCAATATTTCTCATAATACATGTTTGTGACAATCTCTATATAAATTTGTAAACGTTTCAGTAATATATACATATCCCAGAAAAAAAAAAAGCTATAAGAATAATGTACCGGTATTTGGTCAAGAAATCCATACAATGAAATCATGTTTCATATGAATATGTAAGTAAAATCATATCATATTTGTGTACTTAATGCCGTAACTTAGTTACAGTATATTCCAAAAGATTGTATATCTCATTGCTAGAACTTGGACAATGGGTAATAAAACAGTTGTAAAAATAATCAGCATATCAGTACAAACCTTGCCAACAAACATTATGACTTTTTTTCTCATATTCAATTACATTTAATAACGTTCTGTCTTTGTGTTCATAATTAATTCACATGTCATTCACTTCCTAATGCTACATTTTTCCAGGGGATAGTTTGGTTTGCATAAACTGTCATTTACTGTTGCAAACTCACCGATGGATATAGTAAATGGTGATCCGTACTTTAGATTTGGCTGATACTCAGAACAGAAGCACGGAGACTAACACGATGGGGGTTTTCACCAGGGACCACCACAGGCAGGTTTGGCCATCGTTGCGCCCGACAGGCAGGTCGCAGCCCTCTATCCGGATTCCTAAGTATTGGGGATGGTATACGCTGGAGCGGGAACTGACAATTTGCCCTGAGGAGTACAATAATGTCATCAGACTTGGTCGGGAAAATTGGGTACCAGGAGATGGACAGGATTAGGACACAGCTATTACCAGGATCAGGAACAGATATTTAATTTAGAACCACACAAAGAAGCACAGGCAGTGTTGGACTGGGGCATGAAGGGTCCACCGGGGGAATGCAGTGATAGCAGGGACGGATCTAGACTTTTCTTTAGGGGGGGCGGTTTACTGTTTAATCTTGACTCCTCCCTCTACAGTCCCAACTCCTCCCATCTGCAATCCTAACTCCTCCTCTCTCAATTATGACTGAACTTTTTGAGTGAGACTGAGATAGAGCTTTGTGATTGTTCTATGTACATGTGACTGTGCTGTGGGGTAATTGTATTTATTAGCCCTAGTACCCACACACCTGCAAGTGAGGGGCAAATGCTCTGTAACCCTTGCTCTCCTGGCTCCTCTGTGCTGCTGTGGTATAAGCTGTAGCACATCGTTCTGCCTCTGCTCAACAGTGGGCATGGCTATGACTGTGTTAGGGGGGGGGGGGGGGGGGGCGGTCGCCCCCTTTGCCGCCCCCCCCCCCCAGATCCGGCCCTGAGTGATAGGGACCCATACTTAGGGGTGTGGCCAGCCTACAAAGGGGGTGTGGCCAGTCTCCACAGAGGATTGAAATACACAGTTGTCTTGTGCAGTGTAATGTAACATATCTACCATGTATAATACAAGTGCACAGTCTGTAACCTGATCCCTAGAGGAAGGAGTTGGCCCTCAGACAGTGGGGCCTACCGGTGGTTTCCCTGGTACCCCTGTGGGCCAGTCCGACCCTGAGCACAGGGAGTAAGGTTTGGGAGCCTATACTCTTGCACTTGTAAGTGCTGAGAGACTCCCTTTTATAGGGAGGAACATTCAAGCCCTTTCACACCAATATCTCACATGTGCCTAGATGGGTCTCGTCACCACAATCTTCCTTAGCTATAATTATTTCTGCCGATTTATCCTGATTGCTGCTCTTTAGGGGTAATTCAGGTCTGATCGCAGCAGCAAATTTGTTAGCAGTTGGGCAAAACCATGGCCCTCATTCCGAGTTGTTCGCTCTGTAATTTTCTTCGCATCGCAGCGATTTTCCGCTAATTGCGCATGCGCAATGTTCGCACTGCGACTGCGCCAAGTAAATTTGCTAAGAAGATTGGTATTTTACTCACGGCATTACGAGTTTTTTTCTTCGTTCTGGTGATCGGAGTGTGATTGACAGGAAGTGGGTGTTTCTGGGCGGAAACTGGACGTTTTATGGGAGTGTGTGAAAAAACGCTACAGTTTCTGGGAAAAACGCGGTAGTGGCTGAAGAAACGGGGGAGTGTCTGGGCGAACGCTGGGTGTGTTTGTGACGTCAAACCAGAAACGACAAGCACTGAACTGATCGCACTGGCAGAGTAAGTCTCGAGCTACTCAGAAACTGCACAGAGATGTCTTTTCGCAATATTGCGAATACTTCGTTCGCAATTCTGCTAAGCTAAGATTCACTCCCAGTAGGCGGCGGCTTAGCGTGTGTACTGCTGCGAAAAGCGGCTAGCGAGCGAACAACTCGGAATGAGGGCCCATGTGCACTGCAGGTGGGGCAGATGTAACATGTGCAGAGAGAGTTAGATTTGGGTGGGTTATATTGTTTCTGTGCAGGGTAAATACTGTCTGCTTTATTTTTACACTGCACTTTAGATTTCAGTTTGAACACACCCCACCCAAATAGGCCCTTTGTGCAGACTGAACACGCTCGGCTTATGCGCTCATTGGGGTTGTGCGCCTTCCAAAGACACATCATGTTTGTCAGCAGCTAAACACAATAGTTTGTACATCGGCCCCTGTGGAAAAACGATCAGTGTCCCTGAATATGGAGTCACACCCTGTGTTTGCGCAGGTTCTGGTCTGTGGGGATATCTGGAAGAGTGTTTGCATTTCACAAGTGAAAGTTTCCAGCCAGGTGGAGAGTACGGGCAGGTCCCAGGCGCTATGGAGGCTACGGACTATTTAACTTGTAGGGCCGTCCCGTGTGCGGAATAAAGACGATGTATTCCTTACATTTACCATTATTATAATGCGGTATTATTCGGCCCTTCTGTTGTAGCTGTGATAGGTGAAGGGTAAACCCCAGCTAATGTGTGCACTTGGTCAGTCTGTCTATCCGTATGTACAGCGTGGATGAATACTGTATGTATTGTTATCTATCTACGTAATCCTGCTCATGTTATTATATAACTATATGCAGGGCGGGTTGGCTATCTGGCACCTCTGGCAAATGCCAGATGGAACTCATGGTCACATGGGCCAGTCCTGCCAATGAGAGGGCCTGGTCGAGCAGCTTCGGTGGCCACGCCCATTAAGTCTGGGCACACCCACATAATACATGAGATTTAGGTTATACTTTATTCTTCGCTAAGTAATGGCTGCCTCCCTAAGAACTGATATTGTACTTCTATTATGAAATCTACATCTAGAATCCACCTTTTGCTGTTTTGGAAAGGTGAGTTCATGCTGAAGCCAGGGAATCAGAATGTATTGGTGTAATTCACAAAAAAAATACAAATTAAAAAGCATTTTCTTTTAGCCCATTTTGTTGCAATTTAAGTGAAATAAGTCCACTTTTTTGTTATCATTTTGGGTAGATTTTAGAATAAGATCTATCTATCTATCTATCTATCTATCTATCTATCTATCTATATATCTATCTATCTCTCTATCTATCTCATATCTATCTATCTATCTATCTATCTATCTATCTCATATCTATCTATCTATCTATCTATCTATCTATCTATCTATCTATCTATCTATCTATCTATCTATCTATCTATCTCATATCTATCATCTATCTCTCTATCTATCATCTATCTATCTATCTCTCTATCTCATATCTATCTATCTATCTATCTATCTATCTCATATCTATCTATCTATCTATCTATCTATCTATCTATCTATCTATCTATCATCTATCTCTCTATCATCTATTGATCTATCTATCTATTGATCTCATATCTATCTATCTATCTATCGATCTCATATCTATCTATCTATCTATCGATCTCATATCTATCTATCTATCTATCTATCTATCTATCTATCTATCTATCTATCTATCTAATATCTATCATCTATCTCTCTATCATCTATTGATCTATCTATCTATCTATCTATCTATCTATCTATCTATCTATCTATCTATCTATCTATCTATCTATCTATCTCATATCTATCATCTATCTCTCTATCTATCATCTATCTATCTATCTATCATCGATCTATCTATCTATCTATCTATCTATCTATCTATCTATCTATCTATCTATCTATCTATCTATCTATCATCTATCTATCCATCTCATATCTATCTATCTATCTATCTATCTATCTATCTATCTATCTATCTATCATCTCTCTATCATCTATTGATCTATCTATCTATCTATCTATCTATCTATCTATCTATCTATCTATCTCATATCTATCGATCTCATATCTCTCTATCTATCTCATATCTATCTATCTATCTATCTATCTATCTATCTATCTATCTATCTATCTATCTATCTTCTATTGATCTATCATCTATCTATCTATCTATCTATCGATCTCATATCTATCTATCTATCTATCTATCTATCTATCTATCTATCTATCTATCTATCTATCTATCTATCTCATATCTATCATCTATCTCTCTATCATCTATTGATCTATCTATCTATCTATCTATCTATCTATCTATCTATCTATCTATCGATCTATCTCATATCTATCTATTGGTGCCCATACACTTGTGTGATGCCCCGCAACGCGACATCGCGGGGCATCGCACCGGCAGTTCAGGTTCGATGAAATCGCACCTGAACTGCCAAAGTGATTATCATGCGATCATGCGATAGATCGCATGGTAATCACGTGATGGGCACCTCACCGCCGAGTGGGGGCGGCCTCCGTCCGCTCCCGGCAGGTGCCCATCATGCATCGCAGTGCGATATATTGCATATGTTTTATAAAACACATGCGATCGCACTGCAACTCGATAAATATTAAGTGCAGCACATACTGTCTTGAGATACGAGATTCGACCAGCGTGCCCGCGCATCGCGTCGCAAGGTACCTAAAATGTGCATACAACCCCCCGATTTCTCTCACAGATGCGGTCAAAATCGAAGGTTAGCACCGATTATCTCACAAGTGTATAGGCACCATATCTATCTATCTATCTATCTATCTATCTATCTATCTATCTATCTATCTATCTATCTATCTATCTATCTATCTATCTTTTTCCACATTTTGTTATGTTACAGCCTTATTCCATAATTGAATAATTTAATTTTTCCCCTCACAATTCTACACACAATAATGACAATGTGAAAAAAGTTTTTCTGAGATTTTTTGCAAATTTATTAAAAATAAAAAACTAAGCATCGCTGACATCCCGACCGCCACACCCAACTCACACATACAATATACAGCACAGCTCACCCTTGTCTACAGCAGAAAAAAAAAGTGTTTTTATCTTCAATACATTCCCAGTAAATGAAAGATATAGCGCTCTGACATTAACCTCGCAGAACGGCACAAGCTAAATATAACTGCGCAGAATATATCTGCTCCCGAATGAACCTTTGTTATGCTCTAAGTTAAATGTTTGGAAGTGTTTTTCCAGTCTGTTCATTGTTAGGCTCACAATGAAATGTGTCTTACGCGGGAGCGCAAAAGATGAATCTACAGCAAATAATAAAACACAGAACAAATCGCTTCTTAGTTTTCCTGTATATTTCACTTTCTTCACGCAGACGTCTAAACACAACACGCTACGGTCATTAATCTTTTGTCTCCCAGCTGTAATAAGACTCGTAGGGGGGGATTCAATTGTTTTTAAAGTGGCGATTATCAATGATTATCAATTATCAAGTATTCAATAACAATTGAATTGCACATTGTTGCAATTCAATTGTTTTGGGTGCCCTTTAATTGTCGCGCTTATTGCGGTAAAACCCAACTAAATTAATGGGCGTGATGTGGAAAAGTGCGCCCAAACAGACGACTTTTCATACATTTCAGCTCGCCAATTCCGGGGCTGCGAGCTGAAATGTGTCTGCCGCGGCTAATGAGGCGTCTATTTTTATTTATTTTTTTCATTTGAAATTAATATCTGTATCACCCCGTAAGTAAGATATACATTCTGCACAATTCTCCTGTTTAGGTCCCTAATAGGGTAGAACGGTTGCAGGAGCCTCTTCCATCTTATCCTAGTAATTTGTGCATCAGGAGTATGAATTAGCACATAATAAGTAATCAGGAGGGAGGGAGCAGGATAATCACAAACAAATAGCCTAGAAACAGCTGTACAGACCCACCGATTGGTTAACCCCACATTTACCCGCACAAGATGTAACCCGTATATATGAAGCAGCGTTATAATATCATAATATATGTTCTTACTGCGGCCGCAGTATTGCAATGCAGAATGCAGCACCGTCGCATGGGTTTTTGTTGCTTAGAAACGTGTCGATAACCGTATGGTCTAAATAGTAATGACTTTTATATGGTTTTCTAATGGAGCAATAAATTGAATTGCAGAATTCTACCCAGCGTTAACCGATTTTATAGGAATGTTTAGTCTGCATAGTTATATTATCTGGGCCAAGTAATTACTGATTGCATTCCCCCTACTCCTGCATTTGGTAATGGCGCATGGGCAGTAAGCAGTAGGGGATCCAAAGCACTAAAGCAAATACTTCTTACTGATCACCGGGAAAGGCTTCTGTTCTGGCAACGATACATTTAGGCGCATAACCATTCCTTATTGGCGCAAACTGTACTCCTAGGGGTAAATTTACGAAGATGGTAGTTCTATTTAAGATGGGATGTTGCCCCTAGCAACCAATCAGATTCCAGATATTATCTTATAGAAGGTGCTAGATAAATGAGAAGTAGAATCTAATTGGTTGCTATGGGCAACATCCCATCTTAAATAGAACTCCCATCTTAGTAAATTTACCCCCTAGTGTGTACAGGCAGCATAACATGCACAGCAGATACCTGGGAAGGGTAAAATTGGGTACACACCATGCGATGGTGCGGCCTAGCGACACAATGTAATGATACACACTGCGCAATCCGTTGTACGGCGGCATGTAACTACGCCCAAGTCGGCTGTGGAATTGTCTCTTTGGACGTGCGATGGCCAGGTAAGACCGCATTGCGGGTACACATTATCATTGGGCGCACATTGTTGCAATTCAATTGTTTTGGGTGCCCTTTAATTATCACGCTGATGTATTTTTGTGATTTGCTTCAGAAGGGTATGTCTTAAAGTGTGTGCCCAGCTTAAGTCCTATTTTTGGGGTTGTTGGACAAAGTGTTATAAATACATCGACGTTTGCAGGACTGGGAAATGTTACTAGTCAGTGCAGGGCCTGTTCTAGAACTTGTGGCGCCCAGGGTGAATGTTTCCTTTGGCGTCTCCCCATCAAAACAGAGATAGTGCGTGGCGAAGGCGCACAGTGTAAAATATAGGGGCGTGGCTACATAATAGTACCAATTCACATTCCACAGTAGTGTCAGTCACATTACATCACACAGTAGTATCCCTTATACACATTATGCCATGTTAGAGCCCCTTATACACATTATGCCATGTTAGAGCCCCTTACACACATTATGCCATGTTAGAGCCCCTTATACACATTATGCCATGTTAGAGCCCCTTACACACATTATGCCATGTTAGAGCCCCTTATACACATTATGCCATGTTAGAGCCCCTTACACACATTATGCCATGTTAGAGCCCCTTACACACATTATGCCATGTTAGAGCCCTTATACACATTACGCCAGATACAGCCGCTTATACACGTTGTGCCAGGTAGAGCCCCTTATACACGTTATGCAGGTAGAGCCCCTTAGACACGTTGTGCCAGGTAGAGGCAGCCAGCGTAGTGCAGGTATCGGGATGCCACACTCAAATCAGATTGCAATATGGCGGCCGCGCCCTCAGTCCACAGCACCGGCCAGCCCGCCCTTAAAACCACCACTGAGTGTCATAAAGTTAATTCATGCAATTAAATTGGCGAGCTGTGACGCGGGATTTATATAGCAGCCCCAGGAGCAATCTTACAATTTCCTCTCCTCTACAAATTCATTATTAATACCCTAAATATTATTGAGATTTTGTGCACGCTCCGATTACGCAATTGTGTTAGTTTTTTATGTTCAAAGATTCAGATTTTATTTTATTGTGTTACAAGCAAAAGTTAATTTCTGCCGAATGATCACCCGGCTCTGAATTTCAATGCTGCTCACAAGGATATGTAATTATGGCGATGACAGGCCTGTCCTCCTCGCACCCATCTCTGGCAGCGGAAGAGCCCTTTCTGTTCGGCGCTTGGTAAACAACGCACTTGTTGTTTGCTGATTTTCCAGTGACTTTGTCGCCCTCCTACAAGTTGTGACAACAAACAAGGGCTGGATGTGTTATTTTTAGTTGTTTATTTGCCTGAAAACCGCATATTTCAGCTCCGTCATTCAGTGCTGTGTATTATGTGGCGGGGAGAGGGGACAGCAATTAGCCGCGTTCTGGATCATTACTGCTGATTTGTATGCAGAAATGTGCAGCGCTGTCCTGTTTCCACATTGCTGGACTTGTATATAGGGCAATTAAACCCACTGAATATGAGGTATTATGGGGCTGGCGGTCAGTAGGAAGGTTTGACAGGTCTGTCAATTAAACTGAGACAAACGCTGAATTACAGTGAGTGATACAGTATCCAGGTGCCTATCAGAATAGAGAATCATTATTTGGGGGAAGGACGCTGCACGAGAATGTCAGCTATTAGGGCTAGGGGGGGTCATTCCGAGTTGATCGCTAGCTGCTTTCGTTCGCTGTGCAGCGATGAGGCAAAAAAAGGCACTTCTGCGCATGCGTATGCGGCGCAATGCGCACGCGCGTCGTACTAATGCAACGAACGATGTCGTTTCACACAAGGTCTAGCTAAGCTTTTCAGTCGCACTGCCGGCCGCAGAGTGATTGACAGGAAGAGGGCGTTTCTGGGTGTCAACTGACCGTTTTCAGGGAGTGTTCGGAAAAACGCAGGCGTGCCAGGAAAAACGCAGGCGTGGCTGGGCGAACGCAGGGCGTGTTCATGACGTAAATTCAGGAACTGAACAGGCTGAAGTGATCGCAAGCGCTGAGTAAGTATGGAGCTACTCTAAAACTGCACAAAAAAAGTTTGCCGCCGCTCTGCGATCCTTTCATTCGCACTTCTGCTAAGCTAAAATACACTCTCAGAGGGCGGCGGCATAGCGTTTGCACGGCTGCTAAAAACAGCTAGCGAGCGAACAACTCGGAATGACCACCTAGGTGACAAGTGTGCTGGATTGCAGTGTTGGTCTTGTTATGAAGAGGTTATTTTCTGCATGTAATATAAACGTTTATTCATGTTAAACAGGCGGCAATTTTGGTATATGCGATAATGTTGGTGTAAAAGTCGCATTATTGCATTCTTACAAATTCTGTATATTGTATTTTATACGTTCCTCACAGTAGCTGCATCCCATGTATTCAGAATGTGCTGGTTTAATTTCTATTTTTGCTTTGTGAGCAGATTATCTTGTCTGGCACCTGACCCTTTGGTAGAGGCTCATTTGGATCTCAAGTCACCACAAAATAAAGTCAAATCTCTTGTCAAGTACACACTGTGTTAAAGGGAACGCCATTAATGGAGTCTAGCTGATGTGCATGGTTTTCACCGAGCAAAGGTTTGCGAGGGCGGAACATTTTACTGCTTTTACCCCCTTAGGAGTCGATACACTGTAGTATCCCAGCTTAGTGGGTCACGGCAAATAACTGTCACAGTTTCCAGACCACCCAGCAGGTCACATGTTCCAGGTCACCCAACAGGTGCACAGGGAGAGTTCACCAACTGTCACATTTTCCAGACCACAATCATTATTATGTTTTTTTATCGTTCTGCAAAGTGTCATGTGACTACTAACATGACAACCAGAGTCACATGACACACAATATACAGGAGGCTTTGGCACACCTCTCTCAACTGTATATGCAGTGTAATAACCCAGGCCCTCCCTTTCTTCTCCCACCTCTACCAACACATGACATGTTGTCAGTCTGAAAGCCTGTGTGTGTTATTGGCATCCATACATGTCTCTCTTCCAGAGAGATTTTGGAAAGGAGATAATGATTTGCTGGGGGACACCTAAGAACACGGATGCAGGCATAAAAGACACTTAACTTACTACTTCGAGGGAAAAATTCTGCATGTGATCCTTGCTGTAATTGTAGAGTGTTATGCAAGGAGAAGAACGGCGCAGGCTGGGACAGGGGGCAGTGGGGGAAAAACAAATACCTTTTTTTATATTTTAAAAATAATGGAAGCAGTACTGCATTAAAAATGCTTTATTTTAAGACTATAGAATGGCTATCTCCCTACTGGGGAGGGGAGGGGGGGGGGGGGGGCTTAGTACACATGGGAAGCTCATGGGAGTTTTGACAAGTGCCTCGAAACGGGAGTGCCTCTTACTCGGACCCTTAGAGCCATTACTAGAGCCACTTTCGAAGTCCGCCAAAGGGCTACCCAATGGTGCTTATCATCAAGGCATGAAACCATGGTCAGAAAGACATTGATGGTTTGCACCAATGATGAGCATCGCTGATGCGGGGCATGGACCAATGACTGAAATGGGCGGGGCTAAGCGTAACGATTATCAGCATCTTCGCCCATAATATTTAAAACAGCAACAGTAGTAACCTGGTATTACACGTAATGTTATTGCTGTTCTAAATACTACAGGCAAAAACATCTTTAGTCGGTGGCTTTGAAAAGTCGCCACTTAGTAAATAAATTCCCTTGTGTCTCCGGCAGAAATAGATTGTTTTGTAACCGGACACTTGTGTGTTATACAATTTACAGCAACGTGATCCCGCAGGCCGGATATCGGCCCTGTTACTGCCCACACGAGAGAGTGGATGAACGGTTGGGCTGCGTGTATTGAGCCTGTGTGCACACACAATGCATCCTTAGAAAAGCTATTGATTACGCTATGTCTCCGGGGGTTAATTGAGGCAATCTGTGAATTTTCAGTGTAACCTATAGATAAACAATCTTTAGCATGTCAGCTTGTTGCAGAAGTGTGAGGACTGTGGCTGCTTCACGTCCAGTAGCTAGGATGGAAGAATTGGTTTAAAAAAAAAAACTAAGACGCCCAAATGGTTGTAGATGAAACGCCTTAAGACATATATGCCGCTGGTCATTATACAGGAGCTGCCTGCAGATCTCCTGCCAGTCTGTGATGTCCAGCACCCACACGTGGTCTGAGCCCCCAGGTCTCCCTGTGCCCTAAGCAGCTGCCTGCTGAGCCAAACCCTCTTATCCCTTCGGCTGGCAGTATGTAATATATTACTGCAGTAATAAACAGTATATATCTCTCACAGACAGACACACCATGCGTGTGGTTTGTTGGTGGGAAATGAGCATCACTGGCACTTTATATCAATTAGACAAGGACAGCTTTACTTCCACTGATATTATTCATGGTTATTCCCCCCGTCTTCCCCACAATCGGTTGTCACAGTGTCCTCTGCAACCTGCGGATTACCAGGCGAGTGGTGAATCACAGCAGAGTTACCGGGAGTAGAGAGATAACTGGCTACATAGGTATATATATATCTACTAGGTGATTCATCGCGCCCTACGGGCGCTCTTCACACCGTCGTAAGGGGCTACGCCCCCTTAACCCTTGCACACCCTTGTGGCGTGCAATATTTGTATTATATGTAGTATTACATCCAATCATAATTGTGTGAGTGGTTAAATATTGCACGGACAAAGGGCGTGCAATGGTTAAGGGGTGGAAGCCCCTTGCAATGGTATGAACAGCGCACGCAGGGCCTGGTGAATCACCTAGTAGGTGCTTTGGTTGGGGGAGTAGGGGGTGCGGGGAAGAGGCTGATGGGATCCTGGGGTGCCGCGGGAGGGGCGGTTGCGTTGGTGCCGCAGGTGGGGGAGGGGCTGGTGCGGTGGTGCCGCAGGTGGGGGAGGGTGCCGCGGGTGATGGTCCGGAGCCACTGCGGGTGGGGGAGGAGCAGTTGCGGGGTTGCCCCGGGTGGGGGAGGGGCAGATGCGGTGGTGTGGCGGGAGGTACGGGTGCGGGGTCACTGCGGGTGGGGGAGGGGGTCTGGAGCTACCGCGGGCGCTGGAGGGGATGTGTGGGGGTGCCGCGGATGGGGCCCGGAGGTACTGTGACTCGGGGAGGGGCGGGTAATGCTTATCCTGCTTCTCCTCCTGTCACCAGCTAGGCTGCTGTCCTCCCTTTGGCAGTGGCTCTCCCGGAGACTCGCACAGCAGGCAGTCACTATTGTTGGCACCGGTGTACCAATGCGCCGCATTACAGGGAAGAAGATGCACTCAATAAACTACAGCTCCCAGCAGCCCTAAGGGCCGGAATGTTACGTGTGTAAGCGTCACTGCTACAGGGGGCGTTACGTGTGTAAGCGTCACTGCTACAGGGGGCGTTACGTGTGTAAGAGGCACTGCTACAGGGGGCGTTATGTGTATAAGCGTCACTCAGGGGCGGATCCAGAAGAAAATGATAGGGGGGCACCATGGAAGGGGCAAGTACATTTGCGTGCGGCTTCGGTGCATGTGAGGTGGCGCTTCTTATACAATGCCCACAGTTGTAGCGCTCATTATGCAATGTCCACTGTACTGGTAGTTCCCCTTATATAGACCCCATAGTAGTGGTGCCCCTTATGCAATGCCCGTATTGCCCCCAGTAGTAATGCCCCTGTAGTTAAGCCGCCAGTAGTAATGCCCCTGTAGTTACACCGCCAGTAGTTAGCACCTTTGTAGTTGGCCCCCAGTAATAGTCCCCCAGTAGATGCCCCCCCAGTAATAATGTCCCCCAGCAGTTTGCCCCCAGTAGATGCCCCCTGGTAATAATGTCCTCCAGTAGTTTGCCCCCAGTAGTAATGCCCCTTAGGAGTTTGCCCCCAATAGACGACCCGCCAGTAGTAATGCCCCCCAGTAATAATGCCCCCAGTAGATGCCCCCCAGGAAAAATGTCCCCCAGTAGCTGCCCCCAATAGATGACCCCCCCAGTAGTAATGCCCCCAGTAGATGCCCCCCAGTAATAATGCCCCAGTAGCTGCCCCCAATAGATGACCCCCCCAGTAGTAATGCCCCCAGTAGATGCCCCCCAGTAATAATGCCCCAGTAGCTGCCCCCAATAGATGACCCCCCAGTAATAATGCCCCCCTACGAGTTTGCCCCAATAGATGACCCCCCTGTAGTAATGCCCCCAGTAGATGGCCCCCAGTAAATATGGCCCCCAGTAGCTGCCCCCAATAGATGACCCCTCAGTAGTGATGCCCCCAGTAGATGCCCCAGTTATAATGCCCCCAGTAGTTTGACCCCCCAGTAGTAATGCCCCTTGTTGATGCCCCCCAGTAGTAATGTCCCCCATAGTTAGCCCCCAGTAGATGCATTAAGGAAGAAAAATACATACTTACCGAGCCCCGTTCCCGCGCCGCTGCAGTCCTCCTCCTCCTGGCGTCCGCTCCTCAGTCACTCAGCACTATGAGAGAGACGTCATGACTGACGTCTCTCCCATAGCGCACGGCGCAGTGACAGCGCCGGAAGCCGGAGTTCAGTACTGAGCTCCTGCATCCGGCTGCCGCTGTGCAGGGAGACGGGCGCCCGCTGGTAACACAATCTCAGCGGGCGCCCGTCATCTCCCTATGCGGCGGCGGCGCCACCGGGGGGGGGGTCACAAATGACAGGGGGGGCACGGGCCCGAGTGCCCCCCCCCCTAAATCCGCCACTGGCGTCACTGGTACAGGGGGAGTTACGTGTGTAAGCGTCACTGGTACAGGGGGTATTATGTGCGCTGTTCGTTTGTAAAGTATTCAAGGGTGCAAATTTATAGTTTGCCGGGGGCGCTGAACACCGTAGCACCGGCCTTGACTGCACACCCACTGCACTGCACAGCACTGTCACCTCTTACATTGATTCAGTGTCCAGACATTCCCCTCCGCGATATCACCCACTCTATCAGTTACATTAGCCATCTCGGGGCTTCCAGGCCGGCAGCCCAGGTGCTGTGTTGCGGAGTCAGGGCCTCTGGGGATCTGGGCGCGGCTGTGGCGGGGAGGCACTTCTGTGACATCACACACAGAGGAGGCTCCAGGGGCTCAGAGAGTATGCGGCGCAGGGAGGGCTATGAAAGCCTTCTGCTGCACCGCTTTCATACACATCTATGCCGGTGGCCGCAGCAGCTTTTGTTCCACCTGCGCCGCGGCTAGGGAGTGGGGATTGTTGTTGGCGGAGGGGGCAGGCGGACTGGCAGCAGGACATAGGACGCTGCAGTAAAAGGATGTTTTTTCTATATCTACAGTGCAGAGACTTGCTGCAGATGCAGTGGCATACCCTCCAGCTGCACCTTTTTGGCAGGTACAGGACCTTTTTTTTATGGTCTGTACCGATTTTTGACTCTCCAAGCTTCCATTGAAAGTAGATGAAAAGGGGCGTACCCGTGGTCACGCCCCCTTTTCGAATGTGTATCAATGTTTATGTGTACATTGTTGGAGGGTGTGTTGCTGCAGATGCATGGGGACTATTTTGGGGTGTGGGGCTGGAGCTGCAGCTCCATCAGTCCCATTGCTAATCCTGCTCTGTGAAAACACAGCAGCCAAAGGGCAGAGCCTCCCATTGGAAGTAACCTGTGTGGGAGGGGTTTCTCACCCAATCAGCTGTGGACTGGGTGTGATAGACCTGCTGCTAACCCAATGAGAGCTCCTAGCCACGCCCAGCGTTAGAGAACCAGGCACAGAGTCACAGGGCTATTATATAGGAGATATTTAGGTTTTGGGTGGGTTATTTTGTTTCTGTGCAGGGTAAATACTGGCTGCTTAATTTCTACACTGCAATGTAGATTTCAGTTTGAACACACTCCACCCAAATCTCAGAGGCATGCGGTGGGGGGCCCAGTGCAAGACTAGTCCGCCCCACACGCCAAACCCTACCCCCCCCCCCGCCCCTTTTCTCCCTCCGCAGTGGTGCAGAAGTATTGCATTGGCGCCGATGCTTTCGCATCCGGCAAGTAGCTCCCAGCCTATGCAGCCTAGCTGCAACGGTCCACACATGCTTGTGTTGTCCAGACCGCACCCATCCAACTGTGTTCAAACGCCGCTGGCACGCCCCCTCCCGCCCCTGCCTGTCAATCAGGCAGAGGCAATTGCAGCAGTGAGATGCTTGCGCACACCACATAGGGCTTCACGGTTGCGATCGTTGCCGTTGCAAATCTCTCTGCACATGTTACATCTGCCCCACCTGCACTGCACATGGTTTTGCTTAATTGCTAACTTTATTGGTGTGCTAACCAACCTGAAGAAGGGTCATAGATCCCTGAATACAATAGCGTGGGTATTATTCCCTTTGGTAGCATTACACGATTGCATCCTCCATTAAAGGAGTGGTTTTGCTCTCACCATGCTCCTCCGCTGGCACACTGGCACACGTTTATGGGGTACAAGCTGCGTCCATTATCAGTGCGGAGTCATAATATATGGATACAGCAATAGATGCAGTCACTCTCAGGAGCGCACTGAGGGAAGTGGGTGGTTGATAAATAATTGACAATAGCCATTCATCTCTCTGAGCAAGGATTACAAACCTTGTGTACTTCATCCATTATAAATGAGATGGGTTAAAGGGAGTCATACTGTAATACGCTGCTGCTGTAACTGGGTGGCAAGGAGGACAGACGGGGTATTTATTACCCCACCGTCAAGGTGGCAATGTAATATGATGGGGTGGCTTGTTCTCCAGCTCGAAGAGGACTTGTTTAAAGGTCTGGCAACTCAGTGCTGATTGGTGGATTCTAACAGAGGTCACTGAAAACCAGACAATGGATAACAGAAAGGAGACCCAAGTAACTGAACTTGCACAACTTTGGGATTTCAGCTTTTTGACCCATTTTGTGCAGTTTTTCTTTTCTTTTTTTTTTAATCATTGGTTACAAATTGTAGTCAATTTGTGATGTTGTAGGAAGAAAAAACTCTACTTGGTGTTGCTGACCGTACATGGCAGCCAGAATAATGGGGGTCATTCCGAGTTGATCGCTCGCTAGCAGTTTTTAGCAGCCGTGCAAACGCTATGCCGCCGCCCACTGGGGAGTGTATTTTTCGCTTTGCAGAAGTGCGAACGCCTGTGCAGCAGAGCTCCTACAAAAACATTTTATGCAAAACAAGACTAGCCCTGTAGTTAATCTTCGTGTGCGTTGATTCTAACGTTGGAGGGTTGGCTTTTGACGTCACACACCCGCCCTGCGTTCGCCCAGCCATGCCTGCGTTTTCCCTGGCACGCCTGCGTTTTTCTAAGCACTCCCTGAAAACGGTCAGTTGACACCCAGAAACGCCCCTTTCCTGTCAATCTTCTTGTGGCCGCCAGTGCGAATGAAAACGTTGCTAGAACCTGTGCAAAACCACAAAGGAATTTGTACCCGTACATCGCGCGTGCGCATTGCGGTCCATACGCATGCACAGAAATGCTGATTTTTAGCCTGATCGCTGCGCTGGGAACAACGGCAGCAAGCGATCAACTCGGAATGACCCCCAATACCTGCAGAGGATTTCAGCAAGGAGAATGGGGGTTCTGTATGTAAAGGAATACGTATCATCATAATAAGGGGGTTAAAAAAAAATACAAAAAATTACGTTTCTGGCTCCCTTCCGTGCTTTTCAGCTGTATCTTTATATCACCAGTAAGAGCTGTAAATAACAGCTGTAGCTAGGGAGCAGCTTTGTGTCATATCTGCGGATAACAAAACTGAACATTAGAGAATATCAGAAACAAAACGGATCCTATTGGCTCCACTGGGCTCTTGTATAATTAGTGTGTTAATTGCCTTTTCCTTTTATGCAAAAATAGTCTCCCTGTTTATACAGTGTTGTCCAGGAATCTAGCTTGATGGTTTATTGGCGTGAGCAGAATCCTCTTTACATATTTGTTGTGGCGCCTCATTTACACAATGGGTACTAATGAGAGGGGCGGGGGGTGAGTGATACGGATGCGTCTAATTTTATATCTCATTTCTTGCTTCCTGCGCCGGTCTATCACAGGGAGACTTCTGGTTCTCCAGGTGCAGATCTGTCCTGTGTTCCAATGAAACAAAATGGTTGCAGGGTTCTCAGGGCTGAAAACCCTGTAGTGCATGAAAAAAAAAACAACCCAAAGATTCCTGCCCAGTTCTCTTTGGTGGGGCTTGCTGGGAGGCTCGGATACTACTGGGAGATGTAGTTCTCCCAGTGGCTGGCTCCGGGGGGATAGAAACATAGAATTTGACGGCAGATAAGAACCACTTGGCCCATCTAGTATTCCCCTTATTTTTATCCTGTAAGGATATTCATATGCCTATCCCAAGCATGTTTAAATGGCTCTACTGTCTTAGCCTCTACCACCTCTGATGGGAGGCTATTCCACTTATCCACTACCCTTTCTGTAAAGTAATTTTTCCTTAAATTTCCCCTGAACCTCCCCCCCTCCAGCCTCAGTGCATGTCCTCGTGTCCTATTGCTTCTCTTCATTTGGAGAATGTTTCCCTTGGTAAAACCCTTGGTATATGTGAAAGTTTCTATCATGTCCCCCCTTTCCCTTCTCTTCTCCAAACTATACATGTTAAGATCTTTTAGCCTTTCCGGGTATGTTGTGTGATGTAGGCCATGCACCATTTTAGTTGCCCTTCTTTGTACACTCTCTAATGTATTAATTAATATCCTTCTGGAGATATGGCCTCCAGAACTGGACAAAGTATTCTAGATGAGGCCGCATCAATGACCTATACAGTGGCATTATCACTTCTTTCTTTCTGCTGCTGATTCCTCTCCCAATGCAGCCAAGCATCTGACTAGCCTTCCTCATTGCTGTGTTACATTGCTTACCTGCCTTTATGTCACCTGAAATAGTGACTCCTAGATCCCTTTCCTCCTCAGTAGTTCCAGTATAGCGCCATCAATACTATATTTATCCTTTACGTCACATGAAATAGTGACTCCTAGATCCCTTTCCTCCTCAGTAGTTTCCAGTATAGTGCCATTAATACTATATTTATCCTTTATGTCACCTGAAATAGTGACTCCTAGATCCCTTTCCTCCTCAGTAGTTCCAGTATAGCGCCATCAATACTATATTTATCCTTTATGTCACCTGAAATAGTGACTCCTAGATCCCTTTCCTCCTCAGTAGTTCCCAGTATAGTGTCATTAATACTATATTTATCCTTTATGTCACCTGAAATAGTGACTCCTAGATCCCTTTCCTCCTCAGTAGTTCCCAGTATAGTGTCATTAATACTATATTTATCCTTTATGTCACCTGAGATAGTGACTCCTAGATCCCTTTCCTCCTCAGTAGTTCCCAGTATAGTGCCATTAATACTATATTTATCCTTTATGTCACCTGAAATAGTGACTCCTAGATCCCTTTCCTCCTCAGTAGTTTCCAGTATAGTGTCATTAATACTATATTTATCCTTTATGTCACCTGAGATAGTGACTCCTAGATCCCTTTCCTCCTCAGTAGTTCCCAGTATAGTGTCATTAATACTATATTTATCCTTTATGTCACCTGAAATAGTGACTCCTAGATCCCTTTCCTCCTCAGTAGTTTCCAGTATAGTGCCATTAATACTATATTTATCCTTTATGTCACCTGAGATAGTGACTCCTAGATCCCTTTCCTCCTCAGTAGTTCCAGTATAGTGTCATTAATACTATATTTATCCTTTATGTCACCTGAGATAGTGACTCCTAAATCCCTTTCCTCCTCAGTAGTTTCCATTATAGTACCCTTGATACTAATGCTGCATTCACACCGCAAATGCCGGGTCCTACCCGGTAAGACAAACGTGTACTTACCGGGTGGGATCCGGCTTTTGCGCTCCGTTGCAGGCTTCCCGACCCGGCAATATACCGGGTCGGTTGCCATGACAACGGAGGCAGCAGCAGCAGCAGGGGCGGGGGTGGAGGCGGCGTCGGGAGATGAGCTCGTCTCCAGCGCCGCCTCTCCCTATCTTGTGAATGGGAACCGTGTCGCATCGACACGGCTCCCATTCACACCGCACCTGACCCGGTAATCAACCCGGGTAAAACCCTTCTTTTTTACCGGGTTGATTTACCGGGTCAGGCGACCCGCTAAATCGCCCAGTGTGCTTTCACATCGCACACTGACCCGGTTCGAAACGGCAATATGCCGTGTCGGTACCGGGTTATTTGTGCGATGTGAAAGGGGTATAATTTAGCCTTTGGGTTTTTGAGACCCAAGTGCATGATTTTGCATTTTTTAGCATTAAACTGTTCTTGACCATTTCTCAAGCCTAGCTAGGTCATCAATCATTTGTTTTACCCCTCCCGGTGTGTATACCCTGTTGCATATCTTTGTATTATCTGCAAAAAGGCATACCTTCCCTTCAATACCATCTGCAATGTCACCAACAAAGATATTAAAGAGAACTGGTCCAAGTACAGATCCCTGGGGTACTCCACTGGTAACATTTCCCTCCATAGATTAATCATTGCACTCCATTTACTACAACTATCTGCACAGTGTGTCACACATGCATGCACACTTACACACAGTCACACAACACTGCATACTCACCGCTGCTGCAAAGGACCGGATCCTGACACTGGATGCAGAGGACACCACTTCACCCAGGTGAGTAATTACAGACTAATTAGGCTCATCCAACTCCGGGGCCAGATTAACAATGGGGCGGACGGGGCTACAGCCCGAGGCCTCAATTTACAAATAGGCCCATCAATATGACAGCATGACGATGCCCAGCCTCCCAGCCGGACACATGGTCGGCCATAAATCATAACAATTATATTTCTATTATCCTTGCACAATGATGCAATATTTCTCCTTTTATGTATGTAGTGAGACATTGTGGCTGACAGCACAAGGAATGTAAACGCCCACATGGCACGGGCCACACCCACACAGCATTGGCCACACCCACCCAGAACATGTCACAATAGGCACTTGCTCATTTCCTGCCCCATGTGGCCCTTTATCCGGCCCTGACCAACTCCCTCAGAAAACTGCAGTAAGAGAGTGGGATGTACGAATGCCAAAAGCATCTTTAGCTAGCGCTACCTGTAGGAGCATATCTGCATAAACTCCAGCGTCCCCTATGGCTCGCACATGCACTGGTCGGAGTAAGCACATGTGCAGTAGTAGGACTCCTGGGTCATAAACGCGGAGGACCTCACATTGCAAAAGACCGTCCTTCTCAGAAGCGCTGTCCTTTGTGCAAATAATCGCAAATCTCCATACGGTGTTAACAACCGCCACTATGCATGTGGTAAGCGGAGGGATGTATCGCATTCAAAATGTAACGCTTGATACATCCCACCCAGCAGGAAGAGATATTTGGGCAATAGAACCCAACAGTTATTTATAACTCTTCCTTTAAACGGGAGTTACCATCGTCCTCCAGTTTCTTTATTCATATAAGTCTTGTACCGGCTGATACGCTCATCTACATCTATGAATCCCAGCCAAAGACCACTTACAAGACATTTATCATCCCAATTATAATGTAAAACCCAGGTGTTAGTCCGTACGCTCTGCGACCTGAGGCATAATTAGTGGGTTTGGAGGCAGAGGCCTGGTTTCCGCTGTCTCTCTCTCTCCGCTCATCTCCCAGCCATCCGCCCTGGCTGCCATCATTAGTGCCCCCGGAGCCGCAGATCTGGAACCGATGCTGATTACCTGTAACGCTAACTGCCCGCCTGTGTCCGTCTCTCTCCAGCAGCCTATAGGCAGCACCTGCACTCATTAGGCTGCAAGGGAGACAGAGCTCTATAGAAACCACGGTATTATATTATAACTAAATATAGAAAATGTCAAGTGGGGAGAGATAAAGTACCAGCCAATCAGCTCATAACTGCCATGTTGTGTTTGAAAAATGACAGTTAGGAGCTGATTGGTTGGTACTGTGAGGCAGATGTATTAAGCCTGGAGAAATGATAAAGCAGTGATGAGTGCAAGGTGATAACGGACCAGCCAATCAGCTCCTAACTGTAAATTTCCATATTGGATCTGATTGGCTGGTGCGTTATCACCTTGCACTTATCACTGCTTTATCACTTCTCATACTTAATATATCTGTCCCTTTATCTCTGATGACTTTATCACTCTCCAAGTCTTAGTAGCACTGGGGAGACCCATTTCTGAATGACAAAGACGTTGGGTTTGCTGATGGGAATACTGTAACCACTTAGTATGAGAGGAGGTAGGTAAGAAGGTTGTGTTGAAAAAGTGGAGGGCGCTACCTGGGACCTACATACACTCACCGGCTGGTGATCTGCATGACCCTCGCTCCGCCCAAGCTCTGCTCCATCTACCGGTGCATATAACAGTGAGTACGGATGTACCTGCTTTATCTTCTTTAAAGCCCCTCCACAGGTTAAGTAACTGGGCTGTTGGTAGGTGTGAGCCATGTGCTGCATATCCAGAAACTCTGCTATATCTCAAGCCGGCACACACATATTCCCAACAGGTGAGTGTGGGGATAAGTGCGCCAAGCCGCAAAGTTGTCTAAGAATTTGGTACCCGTCTTATAGGTCAGCAACACAAATGTGAAATGGAAAGAACAGAGGGATGTGTTATGGATGTCTCCTTATAAGCGGAACCCCATCCATCACATATAGCAACCGCCTTTCACTTGCAGCTCCTTCTGCTTAACCGCACTCAGATGCCGCCAGGGCTGCAGCGCAAGTACTACGGATGTATTGGTATAGGGTGTAACAGTACATTAATCAGGTCCATAATAATACCACAAAGGTACTTGCAGCACCGTGTGATATAACAGACCTAGTAAACCCTCAGAGAAATTGTCCAATATTGCAAATAAGTAGAATTATATCACATTTTATTCAAGTCTACTAACTGTTTTCTATGGAACCCACTGGTACTGCAGCATGGAATATATTAACCAGAGTGCAAGACATCACACCATCTAACAAAGCCTTCCACAGGGTGAATGATAACAGAAAAGTATATATACTATATATATATATATATATATATATATATATATGTGTGTGTGTGTGTGTCTATCTATCTATCTATCTATCTATCTATCTATCTATCTATCTATCTATCTATCTATCTGTGTATATCTATCTAGCTATCTGTGTATATCTATCTATCTCTGTGTCTATCTATCTATCTATCTATCTCTGTGTCTATCTATCTATCTATCTATCTATCTATCTATCTATCTATCTATCTATCTATCCAGGTAGAGACTCCTATTTAGTTGCTTTGTATCTTTGTAAAATTGGATAGCGTGGGCGGTTACGTGGGCGGTATTGCGCAGCCATGTCTGCCGTCCGCCTACTACACAGTGCAATGCAAAGGTATATCATTGTGTTAACAAAACCACCAAATTGTAGGTTTGACATTCTTTAATTCTCGTATTGGCCTTCATTGAAATTAAAAATAACTTCCCTCTGGGGACGTCTCCTATTTTACCAAGCATTAAGGCTTTTGGCAAATCGGAGCAGTGAAATCGCTGCAGCTAATTGGAGGTTGTAGTGAAGCGTTTGCTGGACATAGATGGCTGAGTATGTAGCTGGCGGCCATTTTACCTCAGACAAAGTGCCCAGGATTTTCTGGCCTCATTAATCGCCATGGTCTTCCACTATAATCGCACTAAAAACCATAAATCACAAAGTTACATGTAACACAATTTAACACTGAAGCTGTCTTAGACTATTAAGGAAACCACCGGCTGGAAATAACTTGGCTGAAAGTTGCCAGGGATTTGGAAATCCTTTTTTCTTTTGTAAATCTGTGTTATTAGTTAGAACATTTTTGGTTTAGTTCCTAGAAATATTCCTCATATTTTTGTATTTCCCTGCGCTCCCCGCTCTGGGTTCTGTGCATTTAACGTTCTTGTGTTGTTTTTGTGGCCTACAAAACAATTCGGAAGCCAAAGTAGGTTTCCTGTGTTCCTTCTGTGGCTTGTAGGGGACTTGTGAATGCCTTTCATGGGCTATGTCCACCTAACCGGGGTCTTCCCTTGTGACCGCTGCTACTACTGAGTTACACTGACGTCAGGAGAACCATCAAAGAATGAGGGATGGGCTATGGAGGTATTGCAGGCTTGTCATTAATTGGGCGCAGGACGTGGGTTCTAGCACCCTGATAGCGTAGAGATGCGGCCTGACAATGCTAGTGGTAAAGGCTGAACTCGCAGTACCCTATTCGTGCATAATATAATGCTGCAATAAAGTGTCATACACACAAGAGATAATAGTGGAAGTTGTATTTGCCATACACAATGCAAGCAAAAAAATTAAACAAATATTTTTAGCATTCAGCGGCCGGCAGCCATGTTTTTTTTTTTCAGTACTGCAAATGAAAATGACACGTGATAAACAAAATGCAAGTTGCTCAAACAATTTATAGGCTTAAGGGAAGGGTTAATATAAAGAAGAAAAGACACAAAGAACATTTCCTCCACACACTGCCATATGCCAGTAAAAAAGCCAGCACTCTATGTAAATTAAAATGCAGAATACTCAATTGTACCATACTTGCCTACCAACCTTTGGGTTGCAATGAGGTGGGCGTGATGCGGCCAAGGGGCGGTGCTGAGGGTATGACGACACAATTGCATAATTGTGGCCCCTCCCTCACCAGGCAATACTGCAATTACCGGAATTGAGAACTAGAGGCAGCGGCACGATTATGCGATTCAGCGGGAAATACCTCACCCACCCGCCTCACTCGTGGCTCCGGGAGACTTGCCACTCTTCCGGGCAGCCAGAAGTGACACACGAGTTTTGGGAGCCTCCAGGCAGTTCCAGGAGAGTAGGTTAAATAAGATATACACACATTTGTGAATACATATAATGAGACACCGCAAGGAGCAGTAGCTGTAGTATTGGGGTACCTCCTGGTAAGTTTTCTCTCAGTTTAAAAACACATGAACGTATAACTCAATATAGGGGCTCTCATTGTCTAGAGTTAGAACCACTCTTAGCAAAAGCACCATGATGCGGCAAGTGGCTTATCACTCCCCCCCCCCTCAACCTGCCCGTTGGACCCCTCCCCTCCCGTCTTCTCCGCTCCCTCCCCCCCACTGCCTGCTCCCACCTTGCTCACCTCTTTAACCTATCGCTCTCTACCGCATCTTTCCCTCACCATTCAAACATGCTCTGGTGTCCCCTATTCTCAAAAAACCCAACCTCGACCCTTCATCACTCACTAGCTACTGCCCCATCTCTCTTCTCCCTTTCGCCTCCAAACTACTTGAATGTCTGGTCTACAGCTGTCTCACTAGCTACCTCTCTGAAAACTCCATCCTTGATCCACTACAATCTGCCTTTCGCACACTCAACTCCACCGAGACTGCCCTGGTGAAAGTCACCAATGACCTGCTTTCGGCCAAATCCAAGGGCCACTTCTCTCCGCTCATCCTTCTGGACCTCTCTGCTGCCTTTGACACCGTAGATCACCCTCTCCTCCTCCGCACACTCCAAAACATTGGCCTCTCTAGCACCGTCCTTGACTGGTTTACCTCATACCTCACTAACCGCTCCTTCTCTGTGTCTGCCTCCAGCACCACCTCACACCCTTCCATCCTTCCTATTGGTGTCCCTCAGGGTTCTGTCCTAGGCCCCCTTCTGTTCTCCCTGTACACCTCTTCCCTGGGTGCGCTCATTAACTCCTTTGGCCTTCAATACCACCTCTATGCTGATGACACACAACTCTACCTCTCCTCTCCTGATCTGTCCCCCTCTGTCCTCTCTCAGGTCTCCAGCTGCCTCTCTGCCATTTCCTCCTGGATGTCTGAGCGCTCTCTGAAGCTCAACATGGACAAAACTGAACTAATTATCTTTCCCCCAGCCAGAGCAACACCCCCTACTAATATCTCCATCACTGTTGACAACACAATCATCTCCCCCGTTCCCCAACTCCGCTGCCTGGGCGTCACTCTTGACTCCTCCCTCTCCTTTGCACCCTACATCCAAGCTCTGGTGCAATCTTGTCGGTTCCAGCTATGCAACATTGCTCGTATCAGGCCATACCTCTCCCAGAGTGCAACTAAACTCATCATCCACTCACTGGTCATCTCACGACTTGATTACTGCAATGTTCTCCTCACTGGCCTCACTTGCTCCCATCTTGCTCCCCTCCAATCTGTCCTGAACTCCGCAGCTAGGCTCATCTTCCTCTCCCGCCGCACCACTTCTACAAAATCTACACTGGCTCCCTTTCCCCTACAGAATCGTCTTCACACGCCTCACCCTCACATACAAGGCCATCTCTAATTCCACTGCTCCCTAAATCTCCAACCTCCTCTCCCTTCATACTCCCTCCCGCCCACTACGGTCGGCCAATAACCGTCGCCTCTCCACCACCCTGGTCACTGCTTCCCATGCTCGAGTTCAAGACTATGCCCGTGCTGCACCCCTTCAGTGGAACGCACTCCCCCGCTCCATTAGACTCTCCCCGACCTTTCAAAGCTTCAAACGGGCACTGAAAACCCACCTATTCATCAAAGCCTACCCTCCCGATGCATAACCTAGTCCTGAGGCTGCTCCTCCATCCCCCTGCCTCATGCCTTGAACATCTCAGCTTTACTTGCATACTGCCATCAGGCTACCTCCCGCTTCCTTGTACCTCATGTCATCTGTCTGTCGCCCCTCCCCACTAGATTGTTAGCTCTTCAGAGCAGGGCCCTTTCCTCTTGTTGTCTAAGCCCTCTTCTTGACACATTTTACTCAGCCACCATCTTTACCCGCGTTTTCTCCTGCTGGTAACGGCTCATCTCTATCGATGGCCGCCAGCCCCTAGTAGTACGATGACTCCCTCACTACTTATATCTTAGCTGTATTATGTATGAGAATTGTGGTGCTCTGTTACCTGTACTCTATTTTTGTTATTTATTTACTGTAATGTAAGTTTTGTCTCCCTGTACTGTCCTTTGTACGGCGCTGCGAAACACTTGTGGTGCCCTATAAATAAAATGTTGTAATAATAGTAATAACATCATATAAAGGGGCGCAGGGATGGACTGGGGGCCTCAAACAGCCCTGGCATTCCAGTGCGTGTGCACTACAAGGGGCGTGGTCACAGCTAATGGGGCATAGCATAGCGGCACCCCCGTCTATTTGCATGTCAGGCGGCTGAGCAGAGTACGGGGAGGCGGAGCTGCTTGGCCAGGCAGTTATGCCATCCTGGATCGGCCCATCAAGCCATTGGTCCTTCTGGCATTTGCCAAAAGTGCCAGATGGCTATTTGGAACGGGCCCTTGTACAGTGTCCAAGTGGGCCGCCCCAACAAAAACTTGTGCTGGCATACGCATAGCTCTGGGAAAATGGCACTGGGGTCAATTTCTCGGTAATTTATCTGTTGTGCATATCTTGTGGAAAATGGCGCCGGGTAAGTATACTAAACGGGCGCAAGGTGTGCAGTTTGGGCCTGTGTGCACGGAACTCCCTGCACCCATTAGAGGTACGCCACTGATCATATATTCCCAGCACCGACGCCGGAACGCTCTGTATACCCAGATACACACACTGGCGGCCTCATTAGTAGTGTTTTATGTATATGGCGCCACACGGTACATAGTGGTAGAGAATATAACAACTTACATAGGAACTAATACGGACAAGCACACGACATTACACATTTACTTTAATTATATATAATTACAGTGCTCAGATTACACAGGGGGAGATGTATCCAGCCTTGGAGAGAGATAAAGTGGAGGAAGCTGCCTGAAGCTACCAGCGTCTGTCCTTTCATAGACTGTGCTAGAAACACCACAGCTAGAAGTTGAAGGGCACCTTCTCCACTGTATCGCTCTGTACAGAAGAGCTTACAATCTAGGGGTTATTGTGTGAGAAACAGGTGAAGTCTTGTCCCCAGAATGGAAAAGGGTGAGGTATGAGGTACGAGGTGGCTGACGGTCCAGTTTGCAGCTTTGCTGATGTACACATTATGAGAGTGGGAGCCCCTGAAGGTGAGAGTGAGTGAGGGCGGAGTAGACACTCGCTTCCTGTGGATGTCACACGTTGCTCTTTCCTCTCAGCCGCTTGTGGATTTTTCTTTACATCTAGAAGATAGATGTAGATCTGTTTCACATTTGCTGGGAGACTGAGCGGTGATCTGAGGGGCTCAGGGGAGGCCCCCGCTTACTGTGTTATACAGTATTACATCTGCCCGCCGCTATTAATCCCCCATTATGGAGATGTCGGTTAGAATGCTCAGTCTAATTCCTCCCTTTCTGGTGACATTACTGACCCAGCCGGTTCCCGGGAGGCGCAGCTACTGTCACATCACGCTCCTGCGCCATGTGACACCGTGACCCCCATAGTGCCAGTGCCACAACCTCTGTAGACCCCAATGTGCCGTATAAAGGGCGATGATGTCTGTGAGTTAAAAATAAAAATGATGAAATGTAAGTTGTCCCCCCCCCACAAATAGAAGACAGCGAGAGTACAACACTCACAGGGGGGTTCTATAGAGAGGAGTAACCACAATCCTGCTGGAACTCACTTATTTTTTTTTACACAATATTCATGGGGTCAATTCAATTAGGGGGGAACTGCAGGTGTGTCGCTGCAACGGCGTCGGAACACTGGTACTGTCACCTCAAATCATCCCAGGCTAGCACCTAAATTGCACATTTTAGTTTGCATTCCCTTAGGGGTGGATATTAAAATATGTGATTTAAGGGCTGGCGTAACCGCCGGAATCACTCCCTGTTGAATTTACCTGTATCGCTGGTATTTTTCCTGCCTCCTGCGACAATTAGAAGTGGGCGTGGCCTAAGTTACAGCGCAGTACGTATCCTAGACTCCCAGTCTGTGCTGTATATTAACATAGTATGACATTGTCTTACCCAAAGTGACTACAGAACAGCTAGGAGCACATTCATATTCCTACTAAGGCGCAGCCATAAATCCCACTTTTTAAGAAATTAAAAATGTATAGAGAAGACAATTAACCCTAAATAACGACTTTAATGTTTAATATTCCGCCAAGGAGATTTGTTCTCCGTTATTCCAGCCGCGGCTCACCTGCTCTCTCCTTGGGCACATTTACCAAACCGTGGGCCTCATTCAGAGATGTACGCTAATGTACGCTAACGCTGTGGAATTTGAACGCAGCTGTGCAAAAATAAGAATTTACTTACCGATAATTCTATTTCTCGTAGTCCGTAGTGGATGCTGGGGACTCCGTAAGGACCATGGGGATTAGCGGCTCCGCAGGAGACTGGGCACAAAAGTAAAAGCTTTTAGGTCACCTGGTGTGCACTGGCTCCTCCCCCCATGACCCTCCTCCAAGCCTCAGTTAGGATACTGTGCCCGGACGAGCGTACACAATAAGGAAGGATTTTGAATCCCGGGTAAGACTCATACCAGCCACACCAATCACACCATATAACTTGTGATCTAAACCCAGTTAACAGCATGATAACAGAGGAGCCTCTAGAAAAGATGGCTCACTACAGCAATAACCCGATTTTTTGGTAACAATAACTATGTACCAGTATTGCAGACAATCCGCACTTGGGATGGGCGCCCAGCATCCACTACGGACTACGAGAAATAGAATTATCGGTAAGTAAATTCTTATTTTCTCTGACGTCCTAGTGGATGCTGGGGACTCCGTAAGGACCATGGGGATTATACCAAAGCTCCCAAACGGGCGGGAGAGTGCGGATGACTCTGCAGCACCAAATGAGAGAACTCCAGGTCCTCCTCAGCCAGGGTATCAAATTTGTAGAATTTTACAAACGTATTTGCTCCTGACCAAGTAGCTGCTCGGCAAAGTTGTAAAGCCGAGACCCCTCAGGCAGCCGCCCAAGATGAGCCCACCTTCCTTGTGGAATGGGCTTTTACAGATTTTGGCTGTGGCAGGCCTGCCACAGAATGTGCAAGCTGAATTGTACTACAAATCCAACGAGCAATAGTCTGCTTAGAAGCAGGAGCAGCCAGGTTGTTGGGTGCATACAGAATAAACAACGAGTCAGATTTTCTGACTCCAGCCGTCCTGGAAACCTATATTTCCAGGGCCCTGACAACGTCTAGCAACTTGGAGTCCTCCAAGTCCCTAGTAGTCGCAGACACCACAATAGGTTGATTCAGGTGAAACGCTGAAAACCACCTTAGGGAGAAACTGAGGACGAGTCCTCAATTCCGCCCTGTCCGAATGGAAAATCAGATGAGGGCTTTTACAGGATAAAGCCGCCAATTCTGACAGGCACCTGGCCCAGGCCAGGGCCAACAGCATGACCACTTTCCATGTGAGATATTTTAACTCCACATATTTAAGTGGTTCAAACCAATGTGACTTTTGGAACCCAAAAACTACATTGAGATCCCAAGGTGCCACTGGAGGCACAAAAGGAGGCTGTATATACAGTACCCCTTTTACAAACGTCTGAACTTCAGGGACTGAAGCTAGTTCTTTTTGGAAGAAAATTGACAGGGCCGAAATTTGAACCTGAATGGACCCCAATTTCAGGCCCATAGACACTCCTGTTTGCAGGAAATGTAGGAATCGACCTAGTTGAAAATTCCTCCGTCGGGGCCTTACTGGCCTCGCACCACGCAACATATTTTCGCCAAATGCGGTGATAATGTTTTGCGGTTATATCCTTCCTGGCTTTGATCAGGATAGGAATGACTTCATCCGGAATGCCTTTCTCCTTCAGGATCCGGCGTTCAACCGCCATGCCGTCAAACGCAGCCGCGGTAAGTCTTGGAACAGACAGGGTCCTTGCTGGAGCAGGTCCCTTCTTAGAGGTAGAGGCCACGGATCCTCCGTGAGCATCTCTTGAAGTTCCGGTTACCAAGTCCTTCTTGGCCAATCCGGAGCCACGAATATAGTGCTTACTCCTCTCCATCTTATGATTCTCAGTACCTTGGGTATGAGAGGCAGAGGAGGGAACACATACACTGACTGGTACACCCACTGTGTTACCAGAGCGTCTACAGCTATTGCCTGAGGGTCCCTTGACCTGGCGCAATACTTGTCGAGTTTTATAAACATGTGGAAGACTTCTGGGTGAAGTCCCCACTCTCCCGGGTGGAGGTCGTGTCTGCTGAGGAAGTCTGCTTCCCAGTTGTCCACTCCCGTAATGAATACTGCTGACAGTGCTATCACATGATTTTCCGCCCAGCGAAGAATCCTTGCAGCTTCTGCCATTGCCCTCCTGCTTCTTGTGTCACCCTGTCTGTTTACGTGGGTGACTGCCGTGATGTTGTCCGAATGGATCAACTCCGGGTGACCTTGAAGCAGAGGTCTTGCTGAGCTTAGAGCATTGTAAATGGCCCTTAGCTTCAGGATATTTATGTGAAGTGATGTCTCCAGGCTTGACCATAAGCTCTGGAAATCCCTTCCCTGTGTGACTGCTCCCCAGCCTCGCAGGCTGGCATCCGTGGTCACCAGGACCCAGTCCTGAATGTCGAATCTGCGGCCCTCTAGAAGATGAGCACTCTGCAACCACCACAGGAGAGACACCCTTGTGCTTGGTGACAGGGTTATCCGCTGATGCATCTGAAGATGCGACCCGGACCATTTGTCCAGCAGGTCCCACTGGAAAGTTCTTGCGTGGAATCTGCCGAATGGGATTGCTTCGTAGGAAGCCACCATTTTTCCCAGAACCCTTTCATTGATGTACTGAGACTTGGCTCGGTTATAGGAGGTTCCCGACTAGCTCGGATAACTCCCTGACTTTCTCCTCCGGGAGAAACACCTTTTTCTGGACTGTGTCCAGGATCATCCCTAGGAACAGAAGACGAGTCGTCGGAATCAGCTGCGATTTTGGAATATTGAGAATCCAATCGTGCTGCCGCAACACTACCTGAGATAGTGCTACACCAACCTCCAACTGTTCCCTGGATCTTACCCTTATCAGGGAATCGTCCAAGTAAGGGATAACTAAAATTCCCTTCCTTCGAAGGAGTATCATCATTTCGGCCATTTCCTTGGTAAAGACCCGGGGTGCCGTGGACCATCCATACGGCAGCGTCTGAAACTGATAGTGACAGTTCTGTACCACAAACCTGAGGTACCCTTGGTGAGAAGGGTAAATTGGGACATGAAGGTAAGCATCCTTGATGTCCCGAGACATCATGTAGTCCCCTTCTTCCAGGTTCGCAATCACTGCTCTGAGTGACTCAATCTTGAATTTGAACCTCCGTATGTAAGTGTTCAAGATTTTAGATTTAGAATCGGTCTCACCGAGCCGTCCGGCTTTGGTACCACAACAGTGTGGAATAATACCCCGTTCCCTGTTGCAGGAGGGGTACCTTGATTATCACCTGCTGGGAATACAGCTTGTGAATGGCTTCCAAAACTGCCTCCCTGTCAGAGGGAGACATCGGTAAAGCCGACTTTAGGAAACGGCGAGGGGGAGACGTCTCGAATTCCAATTTGTACCCCTGAGATATCACCTGAAGGATCCAGGGGTCTACTTGCGAGTGAGCCCACTGCGCGCTGAAATTCATTGAGACGGCCCCCACCGTGCCTGATTCTGCTTGTAAAGCCCCAGCGTCATACTGAGGGCTTGGCAGAGGCGGGAGAGGGCTTCTGTTCCTGGGAACTGGCTGATTTCTGCAGCCTTTTTCCTCTCCCTCTGTCACGGGGCAGAAATGAGTAACCTTTTGTCCGCTTGCCCACGAAAGGACTGCGCCTGATAATACGGCGTCTTCTTATGTTGAGAGGCGACCTGGGGTACAAACGTGGATTTCCCAGCTGTTGCCGTGGCCACCAGGTCTGAAAGACCGACCCCAAATAACTCCTCCCCTTAATAAGGTAATACTTCCAAATGCCGTTTGGAATCCGCATCACCTGACCACTGTCGTGTCCATAACCCTCTACTGGCAGAAATGGACAACGCACTTAGACGTGATGCCAGTCGGCAAATATTCCGCTGTGCATCACGCATATATAGAAATGCATCTTTTAAATGCTCTATAGGCAATAATATACTGTCCCTATCTAGGGTATCAATATTTTCAGTCAGGGAATCCGACCACGCCAACCCAGCACTGCACATCCAGGCTGAGGCGATTGCTGGTCGCAGTATAACACCAGTATGTGTGTAAATACATTTTAGGATACCCTCCTGCTTTCTATCAGCAGGATCCTTAAGGGCGGCCATCTCAGGAGAGGGTAGAGCCCTTGTTCTTACAAGCGTGTGAGCGCTTTATCCACCCTAGGGGGTGTTTCCCAACGCACCCTAACCTCTGGCGGGAAAGGATATAATGCCAATAACATTTTAGAAATTATCAGTTGTTATCGGGGGAGACCCACGCATCATCACAAACCTCATTTAATTTCTCAGATTCAGGAAAACTACAGGTAGTTTTTCCTCACCGAACATAATACCCCTTTTTGGTGGTACTCGTATTATCAGAAATGTGTAAAACATTTTTCATTGCCTCAATCATGTAACGTGTGGCCCTACTGGAAGTCACATTTGTCTCTTCACCGTCGACACTGGAGTCAGTATCAGTGTCGGCGTCTATATCTGCCATCTGAGGTAACGGGCGCTTTAGAGTCCCTGACGGCCTATGAGACGTCTGGACAGGCACAAGCTGAGTAGCCGGCTGTCTCATGTCAACCACTGTCTTTTATACAGAGCTGACACTGTCACGTAATTCCTTCCAACAGTTCATCCACTCAGGTGTCGACCCCCTAGGGGGTGACATCACTATTACAGGCAATCTGCTCCGTCTCCACATCATTTTTCTCCTCATACATGTCGACACAAACGTACCGACACACAGCACACACACAGGGAATGCTCTGATAGAGGACAGGACCCCACTAGCCCTTTGGGGAGACAGAGGGAGAGTTTGCCAGCACACACCAGAGCGCTATATATATACAGGGATAACCTTATATAAGTGTTTTTCCCCTTATAGCTGCTGTATTATTTAATACTGCGCGTAATTAGTGCCCCCCTCTCTTTTTTAACCCTTTCTGTAGTGTAGTGACTGCAGGGGAGAGCCAGGGAGCTTCCCTCCAACGGAGCTGTGAGGGAAAATGGCGCCAGTGTGCTGAGGAGATAGGCTCCGCCCCCTTCTTGGCGGCCTTATCTCCCGTTTTTCTGTGTATTCTGGCAGGGGTTAAATTCATCCATATAGCCCAGGAGCTATATGTGATGCATTTTTTTTGCCATCCAAGGTGTTTTATTGCGTCTCAGGGCGCCCCCCCCCAGCGCCCTGCACCCTCAGTGACCGGAGTATGAAGTGTGCTGAGAGCAATGGCGCACAGCTGCAGTGCTGTGCGCTACCTTATTGAAGACAGGAACGTCTTCTGCCGCCGATTTTTCCGGACCTCTTCGCTCTTCTGGCTCTGTAAGGGGGCCGGCGGCGCGGCTCCGGGACCCATCCAGGCTGAACCTGTGATCGTCCCTCTGGAGCTAATGTCCAGTAGCCAAGAAGCCCAATCCACTCTGCACGCAGGTGAGTTCGCTTCTTCTCCCCTTAGTCCCTCGATGCAGTGAGCCTGTTGCCAGCAGGTCTCACTGAAAATAAAAAAACCTATTTAAACTTTTACTCTAAGCAGCTCAGGAGAGCCACCTAGTGTGCACCCTTCTCGTTCGGGCACAAAATCTTAACTGAGGCTTGGAGGAGGGTCATAGGGGGAGGAGCCAGTGCACACCAGGTAGTCCTAAAGCTTTACTTTTGTGCCCAGTCTCCTGCGGAGCCGCTAATCCCCATGGTCCTTACGGAGTCCCCAGCATCCACTAGGACGTCAGAGAAAATATGCAGCTGCGGGGCTTTGTATTCTGACGCCCGCAGGTTGCGTTCCTGTACCACTGCTTGTGTACAAAGACGCAGCCATCATGACGCACATAGAGCATCTGAGTAACTCTACAGCTGTGCAGGATGGCCGCTGGCAGAAAGACGCCGCGCCCTTGTAACTGCGTACAGTATCACAGTCGCGACACGCTCCCGCAATGGTGGCAACAGGCCTGCGTTTGAGTGGCCACTCCTCGGTTACCTCCAACAAACGCTCCCCAACTGTCACTCAACTTGCAAACAAATCCTCACTGTGACAGTCGGCGCAAGACCATTCTGGCACATGCGCAGTGCGACATTGCGTCCACCTCTGAGTCAGCCAATCAGGCCCTGTGTCTTTCCCCTAAAAACTGCCATTTACAGTGTTAATTAACCTCTTCAGTGGCATGCCCGGAGAATTTCAGGGGCCAGCTGCGCTGTGCAGACCGGCAATCGCGGACATTTTCCAGGGCATGCCACTGCTCCTCCTCCCTCCACCTTACACTCCGCTCGGCCGGTGGACTAGAAGAATGATGCGGTCGCGTCGCGACGTCATGACGCGATCACGTCACGACGTCATGACGCGATCACGTCATTCCGCAAAACTCCGCCAGCAGAGCGGAGTACAAGGGAGGGGGGGGGGGATTACAGTGCTGGTGGGCCAGTACCCGCCAGCAAACGCTACCCAAGGATGGCTATCGGTGGGTTATTCATCAATGGTCACCATCGATGGATAACCTCGTTGGTGTAAAACCATCTGGAATGGATCCATCGATGGTTTTACCTATCGATGGTCATCCCTGCACTACTATACAAATGCAAACCAGGGGGCGTGGTTTAGTGAGTGTCAGGAGGTGGAGCTAAGCTCCATGCACTGACACTTTGAGAAAAAATAATAATAAAATAAATAAATCGGTAGCACTGAACCATCGATGGCGAGAAACCATCTGGTTCATTACCATCGATGGTAAAAGTCTTCCACATCGGTCATAGACCATCGATGATTTTGAATCATCGATGGTCGGTGGCCATTCCTAGTTACCCCTAGGCAATGAGGATTCCCCAGGGCAACGAGCATGAATCCCAGACCATAAAACCCCTGGCAAAAAGCATGACACAATGCGTGAAACCCCTGGCAACGCGCATGAAACCCCTGGCAACGCACAGGTAAAAAAAATTTTAAAACCTGCCCTGGGAGGTGTGACCAAATTCCAAAAACCCACCACTGAAGGGGTTAATCATCTCTCCCCTGACCGTCAAACTGCAGCAGCAGCCGGAGACATTTCCCCCGTTCAATACATAAATCAATGCAGTCTGTGGTCTTTGGCTTTTCCAAGCCTGACATTTATTGTATCCCACACTCTGAACCAGAAGCTGTATGATGGTACTTGCAGTTCTACAACAGCTGCCCAAGTCATATCTATCTATACAGTTAATAAGCCGATCATCTCTTCGGAAAACTTGGGAGGAATGATTGTGACTCAGAACCAGGCCTTAATATTTATAAGTTAGTGAAACCACTCGCTGCTTATCTATATACTCAGTATATACAGCAGTGGCGCATTATTGGGGTATCCAATTAGCCACGGTTAAATACTGTGGCTAATTGTCCGGCTGGAGGCTATCCAATTAGCTACGTAAAGCCGCGACTCGTGCCGGCTTATAATGAATTTTGTTTCACCTGCCTCAGGCAAATCATCCGAAAATGGGTCTGTTTCTCACGAAAACACACAGCTTTCACTGAACCTGTTTGTTTTTGGGAGATAATGTATTTTTTTTTACAGGCGACCAAATTGAATAGTCTGTAAAAAAAACAAAAAAAAACGGGTGAAACATCGGGAAAAATCGCAAAAAACGCCCGATATATTTTCACCTGTAGTTGGATACCCCCAATATCTCCATAGCACTGAGTCGGACGTGGGAGCCTCCATGTCTGTGTCTATTGGGAGTTGCTCATCTGCAACTGTATACAAATGGCCATAAGCTTCTTCCCTGGTGCACATCCGTGTGTAAGACTTAGATGCTCGCTGTCAGCGTCCGTACGCACTGTAATATCGGCCAGTGCGCCTTTAGGTCGCATTATTGTAACTTGCGCGAGCCCTATTGCAGCTGCAGATTTCCAATGTGATTATGGCTCCTATGCGAGCGTCTGTGTACGCAACCGCATTCAGCGACACGCCTACAAATCCCTCCCTCCATTACTTTCTCTTCCATTAGTTTCCCTGAGGTAGAACCAGCCGGAGCTACAGTACATATCATTTACATATCGCTGGAACATTTTGTGGGGATTTTTTGTATTTTAGTATAAAACAAATGTCCAATTGATAAATAACAAGAGAGCGTTGCTTTATATTGCGCTGAGATGAGCCCCAACGCGCTCCGCTAGGTGACCTCACTCCTGTGAATCATATAAGAACAGAGAATGTGATTTATGGTTGAGTTGCATCATTTCTGCTAATGGGAAAAGGGCTTAGGAGACAACTGCGGCCAAAGATTAAAGGACAATAAACTTAATGGAACACACGGCTTCCGAGCAACTGAGGATCGCTCACATTAATGACCATTAATACTATTTGGAAACCTCTGTCTGGGTTGCGGGTCGCTGAAATCCTTTCACGCAGTGGGATTCACAAACCACGTTCTCGGTGATCGCAGTGTCTGGAGGATTCCCCCACCCATGTCGGGAATACATTTAAAAAAAAAAAAAAAAATCATAAAAAAATCCTCCTGTAGTCCCACACCCACTCTCCACGTGCTTTCAAACAGTGAATGCGTGTCAGAACTCTGATTGGTGGATAGCTCCAGCCATCCACCAATCAGCAAGCTGACAGCAGTTCACAGTCTTGCTGCAGCCTGAGAGGCAGGTAAAGAATGCTGCCTGGCTACTCTGAGTGTGTGTAATTCACAATCAGAGCAGCTGGGTAGCATGGGCGGATTAAGGGATGGGCGACAGGGGCGATGCCCCCTGGCCCAGCCTGCCCCTACTTGGTGGCCACTATAATTGTGGGGCCCTGGCCAGTTGCCCAGTAAGCCTATACTCTAAGATGGCTTGTCCCTGATTAGATGGACCTTTATAAATAAAAAAATGTATCCATGGAAATATATATATCAAATCCTTGGAGTGCCGCCCACCAACCTGTGCTGTCTGCTGGGCCTTGTAGTGCCACGGGAGGGCACCCAGGTATCTATATGCATTTTTTGTTGGAGTGCCGGTCATACACATATATATATATATATATATATATATATATATTTCTGTAGGATCCGGCACTCACTAATATATTTATATCTGTCCCCGTTGCCTTCCGCAAAATGCAGCCAAACTGCTGGATATAAGGAGGATTTCGGCGGCACTCAGGAAAATAAAGAACACAGACGCAGCCACTTAAAGCAAGCCAACGTTTCAATGCTGTCGCATTTTCGTCAGGGCAGTAACAAGATATAAAAACACTCACCATTATATGTGCTCCCCTCACCATCAAAGCCCGCAACGCCGGCTCCACTTCCCGTAGGCTGACGCTTCCCAATGACGTCACCCTGTGCGCCCATCACCATGGAGACAATTGATACAGTGGCAAAATACAGTACAATACGTAGCATAATGATACAATGCTATACAGACAATCTGCTTTCACAGTAAAAATACGCTGCTTACTGGATTTTTTTTAATAATATAATTAATTATAATTCTATTTCTCGTAGTCCGTAGTGGATGCTGGGCGCCCATCCCAAGTGCGGATTGTCTGCAATACTGGTACATAGTTATTGTTACCAAAAAAATCGGGTTATTGCTGTAGTGAGCCATCTTTTCTAGAGGCTCCTCTGTTATCATGCTGTTAACTGGGTTCAGATCACAAGTTGTACGGTGTGATTGGTGTGGCTGGTATGAGTCTTACCCGGGATTCAAAATCCTTCCTTATTGTGTACGCTCGTCCGGGCACAGTATCCTGGCTGATGCTTGGAGGAGGGTCATGGGGGGAGGAGCCAGTGCACACCAGGTAGTTCTAGAGCTTTACTTTTTGTGCCCAGTCTCCTGCGGAGCCGCTGGTATATATTATAATTAATACTGGATTTTGTAGAAGGTGGTGTGCCATTTTAAACAAATGCTCTCTAGATTTAATATTGCTGGTGATAGAAGAAGCTACCAGGGAGCTGAACGTCACCAAAAGCAAAATAGAGGCATTTGAAGCAACACATAAAAAGACACTGATGGAGGATAAAACCTGCGATTGGATGGATAAACTGACCAAACAGGTTGAAAGTTACCAACGTGAGCTATTGAAATACAAACGTGAAAAATTCACAAAAGTAAATGGGGACTATGAATCCAATAACGTATATGGTTGGCTTACAGGGGGATCCCAATTACCCCAGCAGCAACAAAGGGGAGGCCAGCGCTTTGGAAGAAACCCCAATTACAAGTCTGCCAAAGACTCTGCCACTTCTGCTAGTGACAGTGACCATGGATCAAGGAGAGGCAAACGGTTTAGGTCTCTCCCTTTAGGGATGAAAACACGTGCAAAATATCGCGACGCAAACGTCAATACAACCGACGAGGAGGCCAGTGGAAGTGATGCGCGCAAAAAACCACCTTTGCCGACCAAGAAATAATCTTCAACCTGTCATCAGTTCCACTTTCTGCAGATGAAACTAATGTATTAAAGAAAGGACTGAGTTTCGTACCCACCACTGCCTTTGACCCTTTTTTGTGGAAAACAGAAATTTTTAAGTTGAATCGACAATTGAAGTTGCAAGAATTCTTTGGATCCCGCCCATCAATGGGGAATACAAACCCCTTACCGGATGAACTAAGAAAATTGGCACCGAAGTCATGTTTTGACCCCAGCTCGAATAATGCATCTATTAAATCCTTTATCAGGATGTTGGACACAACAGTTGACACAGTGGAAACTAGGTCCAATAAAGGACGTTCGAATTTGACTTCTGCAGAATTTAAAGCCCTAAATACGTTGAGTGCACGAAAAGACATTGTTATCCGTGCAGAAGATAAGGGCGGTTCAATTGTGGTGCAGGATGTGTCTGATTATAGGAGTGAAATAATACGTCAGTTGTCTGATGGCACGGTATACCGTCCATTACCTAGTGATCCAACAACTGAGTATAAAAAAGCCCTTGATCATTTGTTGCAAGATGCTCTTCAAATAGGGATTGTATCTAGTGAAGTTGTTGGTTTGTTAAAAACTGAGTTTCCTATAAAACCTTTGTTATACACGCTTCCGAAGGTGCACAAAGATTTATTGCATCCCCCTGGTAGACCGATTATTTCGGCCAGGGGATCTATTTTTCAACCTGTATCTATCTTTTTAGACACCTACCTTCAACCGTGTGTACAAAAGTCAGTTCATGTCCTAAAGGACACTACCGATCTCCTGTTGCAATTGTCTGATCTAGAGAATATTCCCTCTGACTGCATACTGTGTAGTATAGATGTTACGTCGCGGGGCGTGGTCTGGCTGCTGAAGGAAGCAGTTGTGTGTTGGCAGAGCTCCCGGGACTCACGATATAAAACACACAAACCCATACCCACCTGCAGTCTCTATCCTGCCCCAATACCTTCCGAGCCCTTATTACACCCCCTGCTGAGTCCCCCGAGGCGCCGCGGAATCGGGGAGCAGTTTTAACTGCTCCCGCGGGTTGCGGCCTACGGGGACCATAGAAGCCGGGGCCTCGATTTTAACCCAGAGCCGGGGATGGTTCCGGGACCCGATGCCCGGGCTGTGAATCTCCCCCAGAAGTCCGGACCTCCTACTACCGCTAGCCGCTGACCGCGACTACACATATCTCCCCGCTCTCCACTGCACCCACAGCACTCCTACCTGACGGAGATCGGAGGAGACGCCGCGCGGGGCTGAACTGCCTGGAGCCCGGCGGCCATCTTGGAGAAGGGCTCTGAGGAGAGCTGTGAAACCGGGGACCGAAGAGGAGTCTTCCCCCCGCCTGGACTCATCCCTGACACCCCGGAGGCAGAGTCTACACCTGCACACATCGGAGGGCGGCGGCAGACAGGAGGGGAAACCACGGGACGTGGCAGCGGCGACGGAGATTTGGTGCACCTGAGGACCAGACGGAGGCGACAGCTGGTAGGTCTCTGCTGGCTTGCCGGTCCCTCGTTTCCCGGCGGCCCCACGACACCCGCTGCACTCCCCTCGCTCCTTGTCGCCTAACCAAAAGGCGCTCAACTTAGGCCTGATATCCGAGGCCCCCACCTCTCCCCTGCATCCGAGGACAAGGAACTGAAACCTAACGGAGGCCCGGCTGTGAGTTCCGGGACCGGAACGAGACACGGCGGACCCCAAGATCCTGAACCACGTGTGGTAGGCCTAATAACAATAACCTACACCAGCAAACAAGACACAGGGGTATTGGTTATTTAATACTAAAAACCCTAATGACACACAGCACATTGAGGTGAATACGCCCCTGGAGACCCTGCACCATTTATCTCCTCATATCCCATTAGGCCTGCAGAATCCCAGCGAGGTCTCTCCATAAAGCATAGTTTTACTATTATACCTCCTGAGACCAGCAACTCCTAATCTACAGAGACTGTGCCCTCTGTGGTTAATGTCCTGAGTTGGAGCTCCCTCTAGTGGCCTATCTATATACACAGTTATACACGTGTCACTCAAGCCCCTTTGTACTTTCACAAGAGACTCTGTAAAGGAGGTGGGCCGCTCCCTGGGAGCTGGCAATGCAGACACTTCATGTCTGCCTCCGCACCGCCGAAGAAACGAGATCCGACGCCATCTATATGCCCAGAATTGTAATACCGACCACCGATTAATGGCGTGCTAGTGCCATTCCACTGGGAGTCACCATGCTATAGGCACCTCATAATGCACCAAGCAAAGCCAAGTTTACACTTATGATAGCTCTTGCAACCAGGTACTCATCTACTCATTCTTAAGCATGGTCAGATCCTGGGAAAAAAAAAAAAAAAGAGGTAAAGCCACGCAACCTAAGGAGACCGCGACCCAACCGGGGATGAGACCGTTCCTACAACCTACTCCCACAAGGCTATCCGAAAACCTCTCCCCCTCCAGCCCATCTTCCTGCCATTCGGCTTCCTCTGCTTCCCCGTCAACGATGGAGCAACCTATCTTACACACTCACAGCGATACCGCTCTTCAAGATATCCTGCAATTCATGAAAACGCTACCAACTAAACAGGATATCCAAGATACTATGCGAAGAGAGCTGGCATCAATCAAACAAGATATCTCACAGCTCTCTGAAAGGGTAAACACACTGGAAGAACACCGAGACTCCACTGATAAATTCCTGGGGTCCTTAACAGACGCCATAAAATCCCAGTCGGACGAGATAAGAGTGCTACGGTCCCGTGTAGTGGATTTAGATAACAGAGGAAGGAGGAATAATATCCGGGTGAGAGGGGTTCCGGAAGAGGTCCCCCAGACAGGCATAGTGGATGCCTTGACGATAATCTTCAACACAATTATGGGCAAAGACCCAACCACCGCCATAACATTTGATAGAGCCCACCGCGCTCTAAAACCAAGGGGGCTTTCCTCCGATCGACCCCGAGACGTCATATGTCGCCTGCATTATTACTCCCAGAAGGAAGAAATCATGAATAAAGCGCGTCATATTGATGACTTGAACTACAACGGCGACCCTATCTCCATTTTTCAAGATCTCTCCTGGCACACCCTACAACAAAGGAAGATTCTTCGCCCCTTGACAGATGAACTACGCAAACGACAGCTGAAATATAGATGGGGTTTCCCTTTCAACCTACAAGTATCTTCCTCTGGCAAAATACACTCTCTCCACACCATATCTGACCTCCCAACCTTCTGCTCCGGTCTCGGCCTCCCATCTTTAAAGATCCCAGACTGGGACTTTGCCCCCCCAGATTTACATCCACCACAGCCATCAAGAGGAGGGGAACCATGGCAAGTGGTCAGCAGTGCTCAAAAGAAACCCTCAAATCCACTTTCTCCACGCCAGGATCATCCCCCCGCCTGAAGAAATTACTTCCCACTATCTCGCTGAATGAACTCTGCTGTTCTCTGTGAGAGAACTGAATATCTTGACTTTAAGGTACCGGGTGAGACAAGCCAAACACGGCATAGTGCCAGTTTGACCTCGTTGTATTGTACCCTACCCTTCCCCCCCCCGGTCTTGTTCTTGGTCCTAGAGCTCAGCGACGAGACTCTATTAGAAGATGAGTACCTGTATCCACCGATGAATATTATTATCGGTTGAAATAAACCTTATTAAATTGGTTTTGCACTATCGCGATGTTTATGCTACAATAGTGCTTGTAGGGGTGACTCCCTTACCCCGATCCCGCATACGGCCGTCGTGCCCCATGGGGATGCTGGTTAATATACCTACCAACTTCCCCATTGCGGATGTTACTATGTTTATGATGTTTCTATTCTCTGTAACTTGCTCTTTTTTTCACTCTCTTTCTCTTCATGGTTTCTTTAACTTTCTTACTTTTTCTTTGGTGAACTGTCCGAGTCCTATGCTTCTTAGTGTTGCGATATAGTGTGATGTCCACTTCAAAAGTAATTAAATTTACTTCGATCAATGCAAAGGGACTCAATACCCCCGAGAAAAGATCCCATTTACTTCGGACACTAAGATCTGACAAGGTAGATGTAGCTCTAATTCAGGAGACACACTTTAGGATCTCCGCTCGAGGCTCCTCTTTAGTAAACCAAAGATATCCCTTAGCTTTCTATTCCAATAACCCTGACAGTAAATCTAAGGGAGTCGCCATAATTTTTTCCAAGGCCCTCCAAGTATCTAATGTCTCGGTCCATAAACTTGTCCCAGGGAGGTTGCTAGTAGTCCAGTGCACTATATTTTCCCAAGCATACACTCTCATATCCCTTTACGCGCCAAATCAAGGCCAAGTACCCTTTTTTCGATCCTTCCTTCCCCGACTTGAAGCACTTGCAATAGGTATAATGGTGTTAGGGGGTGACCTAAATTGGTCCATGGATCCCTCCGTAGACACTTCTCCCCCAGCCCCGAGATTCTCTGAACACAAACATAGACAGGTTAGGAAGATCTTCCATGAATCTCAACTGGCTGATTCCTGGCGGGTCACACATCCCACCGATAGGGACTTCTCTTTTTTCTCACACCCACATCAGGTTTACTCACGCCTTGATTATTTGTTCTTGGGCCATAGACACCTCCCCCTAATTGTAGAAGCCTCTATAGGCTCCATCACGTGGTCTGACCATGCCCCAGTATTTTTATCCTTATCGACCCCCTCCCGAACCCCCGGTCCTTGGACCTGGCGCCTCAATGAATCACTCTTATACGATACGTACTGCAAATCAGAACTGGATAAGGCATTGTCTGACTACTTTGATATCAACGATGCAGGAGAGGTGTCTAAAATTACGATTTGGGAGGCCCACAAATGTGTTATACGGGGTAAACTAATCCAATTAGGCTCATTTGTGAAGAAAAATAGTCAGGCCTTGATCACTACATTATTACATAAAATTCACGCCCTAGAAACCCGCCACAAATCCTCCCTGACTCCATCAGATTTGGTGGAGTTGTCTGCGGCCCGAACACAACTCCGAATGACCCTTAATAACAAAACTCAAGCCACCCTACGCAGATGTAATAGTAAATATTATTAGTGGGGGAACAAACCAGGTAGACTGTTGGCCCAAGCACTTAGATCTCAGAGACTGGCCTCCTTCATTCCTTCAATGAAAAACAACACGGGCTCCATATGCTTTAAATCTCCGGAGATAGCAACATGCTTTAAAAACTATTATAATTCCCTATATAACCTAGGTAACCCTTCCCAGACCCACGATCCCCTCTCCAATATGTTGAGAGCCAGGAAATATTTAGCCGATGTAGCATTTCCTCAACTATCACAATCCGCTCGGGAATCTTTATAAGTACCTTTCACTTTAAACGAGGTGGAACATGTCATTTCTATCGCCCCCTTACGTAAAAGTCCAGGCCCAGACGGTTTTACAGCCACCTATTATAAGATGTTTAAAGAAGTTCTTGCTCCCAAACTATTGCAGGCTTTCAACTCCATATCTGCCGAAACCCACTTTTCTAGACAATCACTTGAAGCCCATATCACAGTAATTCCCAAACAAGGGAAGGACCCCTCAGTATGCTCCAGTTACAGGCCAATCTCCTTACTTAATCTAGATCTCAAATTCTTTGCGAAGCTGATGGCTCTTAGACTAAATGACTTCCTCCCGTCGCTCGTCCATAACGACCAAGTGGGCTTTGTACCCGGTCGTGAAGCTAAAGATAATACGACTAAACTCCTCAATTTAATCCATTTGGCCTCTAGCAGTAAAACATCCACTGTATTGTTGTCCACAGATGCCGAAAAGGCCTTCGACAGGGTAAGTTGGGACTTCATAAGAGCGGTGCTGGAGCATATTGGGGTGGGCCCTCGAGCCCTCCATAGAATATTATCTTTGTATACACAACCATCAGCTAAGGTACGGGTTAACGGGACCCTCTCTGATAACTTTTCTATCAGTAATGGAACGAGACAGGGCTGCCCCTTGTCCCCCCTGATTTTCGTCCTTTGTATTGAAGCCCTAGCCAGGGCGATCAGGGCTAATGACAAGATTAAAGGACTACAAGTAGGAGATATAGATTATAAACTTGCTCTATTTGCAGATGATCTGCTAACAACGGTCACAGACCCGGCGCTTTCGCTCCCCAACCTGATGAGCGAGCTGGACATCTTTAGCTCCATGTCGGGTTTTAAAATCAACACATCCAAATCCTACGCCCTTCATATCTCCATCCCCCATTCGGTCTTAACCGATTTGAAAGCTACATTTCCCTTTCAGTGGAGAGACTCCCACATCACTTACCTGGGAGTTCAACTATCCAGCGACCCTTCACGTCTACTGTCACTGAACTTCCACCCTATTCTCCAAGCCATCAGAAACGACTATTGCAGATGGCAATATCATAACCTCTCTTGGCTAGGAAGAATTAACGTTGTAAAGATGAATACGTTACCCAAACTGCTTTATCTCCTTCAGACCTTACCAATCCAGATCCCCGACTCCTGGTTCCGGACTGTGAGATCTTTGATTCAGCAATTCATTTGGCGTCGCAAGAGACCCAGGATCAGTGGATCTATCCTGACTCGACCACCTCAAAAAGGGGGGTTCTCGCTCCCAGATATTAAAATTTACTACCAAGCAATCCTCTTAAACAGAGTCTTGGACTGGACCAGGAGCCGGGAGATTAAACAATGGGTGGTCTTGGAAAGTTTATGCATACAATTGTTCCCAGAAATATTCCCGTGGCTCCCGATCTTGCCCAAATTACAACGCCCTCACCCGACCATTACTCCCACACTTTCTTTTTGGAAGGGGACACGACGAAGATCATATATCTCTTCTGTCTTTGGCCCCCTCACCTCCTTTCTCAGCAACCCAAACTTTCCACCTGGCCTCTCACTGGGATATTATCAAAATTGGGCGCTAGAGGGACTCTTTAGAGTGGGGCAGTTGGTCCACCCATCTGGGATTAAACAGTTCTCGGAGATACGGGAGAAATGGGAGATCCCACAGACAGATTTCTGGAAGTTCCTACAGGTCCGACACTTCCTACACACAGATAATGCATATCGTGAGGCTTCAAGGGAGCTGACCGCGTTTGAAAAAATGTGTGTGGCTCCTATGACTCCCGTACACACTGTCTCCACCCTGTACAAACTCCTAAGTGCATCTGACTCCCTGACACCTCCCCATTTTATTCAAAAGTGGGAGAGGGATCTAAACATTTCACTCTCAGACAAGGAATGGAACTCTATCTTTCTTAAAACACATCAGAGCTCCATCTGTATCCAGGTTAGAGAAACACAATATAAGATCTTGATGAGATGGTACAGACACCCCACTCTCTTACACGTCATTTCCCCATCCATATCACCTATCTGTTGGAGATGTCGTGGAGACCTAGGCTCTCTATTACACATCTGGTGGACCTGCCCCTCTATAAAAAACTACTGGGACGACGTAATTTCTATCTCTGGTGCTGTTTTACATACTCCCGTCCCATCTGACCCGGCCTTTTGGTTACTAAATCATTCCACTACCCCAATCTCTACCTACAAGTCATCGCTATTAAGACACCTAGGCAACGCCGCACGAGCAGTGATCCCCACAATGTGGAAATCTCCCAGTCCCCCCACAAGACATACCTGGTTTTCTAGACTAGATTATTACATGAACATGGAAGATGTCCTAATGAGCGCCGAAGACAGGCGCTCGGAATTTACTGCTCTGTGGTGGCCTTGGATAGATTATAAAACATCAGACTTATATAAGTCTTACATTTCCTCTGTAAAATAGAGCAGAAGACGGAAATACCTCCCTGACTCAACCTGTATAGGGTCCTAGACAAATAAACTTAATCATTGAAACATTGCACATATCCTACTCTCCTTACCACAACATACTCGGTTCAGTCACCTCACCTTTGTGATGTTTTCTTTCTCTTTTCTCATATTATACACCTATTCTTTACTTTACTTTATTAACCCAAAATGTTAATGCAGACTATAACTGTATGGAATATGCGATTATCAATATATGTACGCTCATGTTGACACATCATCTCGCTTTGATTGTTACCCAGAAATGTTTACAACCTGTTGTAAGTCTGTATTGTTACAATAAAAACAGATTATACAAAAAAAGATGTTACGTCGCTGTATACGTGCATCCCTCATGGTGAGGGCATAGCGGCCACTAGAAGATTAATTACAGATGTTTGGTACAAGGGACCTAATGTTGATTTTTTTTGTGCACTCCTAGAGATGGTACTCAGTAAAAATTATTTTTACTTTGATGAGCGGTATTACCTCCAAGTCTCCGGGTGTGCTATGGGAGCATCGGTAGCACCGGCATACGCGAACGCCTATATGATATCAGTTGAACAAGATATTCTTTTTGCAGATCCTGCTGTTCAACAGAATGTCATATATTATACCCGCTTCATAGATGACATGTTACTCCTATGGAGGGGGGATGAGGAGTCATTGGATGAGGTTATTAAAAAACACAACAGCAGTAATAGTCCGATTAAACTCACCTATAAAATGGATAAATATTCAATTGAGTTTTTTGGACATTAGAATAACTAAAACCGACACTGGGTTAAAAACCTCTTTGTTTGTGAAGCCTACAGACCGCAACACATTACTGAGTGCCACCAGTCACCACCCTGTAACCATACAGAAAGGTCTACCTTTCTCTCAATTTTTTACGTGTGAGACGTATCTGCAGTGATGAGAAAGATGTTTCTCCCCAAAATTAGATTTAATGATTGATAAATTTGTGGCAAGGGGTTATACTAAACAATCATTGTTAAAATTGAAACAAAAGGTCATGTCAATTCCCAGGTCAGATACGCTTAAATCTAAACCCAAGAAATCTACAGCTAATAAGATTATATGGCCCAATCGTTATAATGTTGCTAGCAATAAGATCAGGAAAGCAGTTCGATCTAATTGGCCTTTATTAGCAACAGATAGAGATCTGCCTAGCATACGTAATAAACAAATTATGTGTAGCTATTCGAGAGGTAAAAATGTACGTGATTATGTTGTACATAATGACATCACAAATCTTGACAAAAAGTTAACTACCTCCTTTTTGGGAGTGCCTAGAAATGGGTGTTTTAAATGTACAGGCTGTGTCACATGTGGCTACATGTTGACCGGGGATACAATAAAAAATCCCTATACAGGCAAGAGTTTTAAAATTAGGCATAGATTATCATGTATGTCGAAATTTGTTATATATGTTTTGATTTGCCCTTGTGGCAAATACTACATAGGTAAAACAGAATGTGCATTTAAAGTGCGCATGGGCCAACATAGATATGCTATACGGGAAGCAGTCCTGTCTGGTAGTAGTGAACAGCCAGTGGCGAGACACTTCGCCTCAGCCGGCCACTCACCTACCTCCCTCAAACACAAAATTATCGATCACATACCCCCGTTAACAAAGGGGGGGTAATAGGTCTAAAATGTTGTTACAACGTGAATCGAGATGGATATTTTTATTGGATGCACTAAATCCTCGTGGGTAAAATGAGCAGTCAGGCTTTAATAGTTTTCTTTGAAACTTCGGAGTGTATCCTGTATATTTTCTTTGTATCCAGTAAGCAGCGTATTTTTACTGTGAAAGCAGATTGTCTGTATAGCATTGTATCATTATGCTACGTATTGTACTGTATTTTGCCAGTGTATCAATTGTCTCCATGGTGATGGGCGCACTGGGTGACGTCATTGGGAAACGTCAGCCTACGGGAAGTGGAGCCGGCGGCGCGGGCTTTGATGGTGAGGGGAGCACATATAATGGGGAGTGTTTTTATATCTTGTTACTGCCCTGACGAAAATGCAACAGCATTGAAACGTTGGCTTGCTTTAAGTGGCTGCGTCTGTGTTCTTTATTTTCCTGAGTGCCGCCGAAATCCTCTGTCAAAGTCAGAAAAATATCACGATGCACACTGCCATATTTGCACCTCATATGTGTCCCTGCTGCGCATGCGTGCGCTCTCCCGTGCGTGCGCATACTCGCTGTTGCGGGCACCCGCAGGCGCACGGTATGCGCATTTACGGTAGAGATTGTATGCGTCTAGCGGGCGACTCTTTCGTTACATATTTTCACCATATAATGTATTTTGTAGATTATGGTCCCTTTGATAGAATCTGAAAGTTTGGTTAATGTAGAATGTTCATGGACGGAGAAATCCCTCTTTGTTTGATACGAAGGGTCAGACAGGAGTAATACAGTGGTGTTTAGTATCCATCGGAAGAGTATTTAATTAGCAATATTCCGGTGTTGGTTTGAAGCGAATTAATCGATTGTGCGAATAGTTATGGACATAAGAAGTTTATGTCCATTTACTATTATTTGCACTTACTTATCCATGCGGCGGGAAACCTAGTTTCCCACCCACCTGAGCAGTTGGAAATTGTCACAGCCCACCTGTATGAATCAACCTATGACCTTTTGTTATAATGCGAGGAGGAATTCCTGTGTCCAATGAACAATGAGATTGTAGGGACCATTGAATTGTATTGTGTGTGGGGCATAAATAGACAAGCCGATCACATCCAGCTCTCACTCTTCAACGGTTCTCATTGCTGATAATCGGGAGCTGGATGTCCAGAGGCGCATGCGATCGTTCCCCTTTGTGCGTAAGTTATTCTCCGCAATCATATTGTATTTCTTGTTATTATGGGCCATATCTCTCTCTCTCTCTTCTCTTTCTCTCTCGTTTCTCTTATATAGTTATTGTACTGATATTGTATTTCACGTGTAGTTTTCTGGTTAGTCTATGTTATATTGTAGTGTATGACTTGTATTGTATTATTCTTTTTGCAAGTATAACATATTCATAAGGCGTTAGACCCTAAGCCCGGTAGTTGTGTGTTCATTATAGTGTTAAGTATTCTCAGAGCGTCGGTGACGCTCGAACAACTTTTAAGTTAATAAGGTTACACTGTGTTGCATCTACACCCTATCTCTACACTAAGGTTTTACTGCATATTACATTGTTTATGGTTTAGATATAAAGGTTTAACATTGTGAGCGTCTGCGCCGCTGGTGATCTCCTCGTGGTCCCGAGCGTCCGCTACGCTATAGCGAACCATTACGTTAGTCAGCAGCCAATAGCGTGCCTGCCTGTGATCTCTTGGCCGTGAGCGAACGTGACGCTTGAGCGTCTCGACCACGGCTAAGCGATTGCTACGCAACGTGCGTACCCTTACGGTACTCCATACGTCAATAGCGTACAGTGTTCTTAGGCCTCTTAAAGGGTTTTAAATAAGATAAATATTTAGCTTTATCAATTGGCGGCTCGTCCGTCCTTCACATATCTCTGCTAGGTAATTTCAGCAGACATTATCCATCAGCAAAGGGCGGGAGATCATATTCTTCGCAGTGCTGACGGGTTAAGCGTCTGCTTCGCTTAGTAAAGGGTGCTGAGGGAATCCGGAACCGGATGTAAGAACAACACGCTAGTGTCTTTTAAAACTGTTTATTTCTGTCTTGCGTACGCACGCACATATCTGCATTTCTTTTTCATTCGTGTATTTTCATATATCACTCTCCTGTTTGCCATTTTATAATTGATAAAACGTGCTAAGAGAGATTTGTCGCTATTTCATAGTAAGTGTAAAAGTAATATATTAAGGGATAAAGTGTAAAGCACACACGCAGCTCTACCTAAAGGTACAAGGAGAGATTGGTGTGGGGTTTAGTAGAGGATCGAGGATCATCTACATTGATAAACGTGTACATTGTGTTACGGTGGACATGGGTTTTGTGTACACGTGTCTCTAACAAAGGGCTGAGACTCGCGTACGCAAAGGCCGACGCACGCAGCGTAAATTACGCAACGGAGCGTCTGGGTACGCCCACGTAACTCAAGTCACACGATAGTGTTGATTTTCAACAGGCGATAAATAGCGCAACAGGCGATAAATAGCGCAACAGGCGATAAATAGCGCAAGTTTATTTTAGTGTCCGAAATTTAGACTAACAGATCCTTCTCCAAATTTACAACACATCTGGTTTAAAGAAAATTTCTGCGCAGAAATAGAAATAGAAACAAAAGTGTACATGTGGTGAGTGAGTGTTTGCAATTATATAAGTTTTTACAATTTTGGGGATTGAACCACAGAAATCATCGAGTTCTCGTGAAGTACATACGTGTAAGTGACATACATGGTGGCTAGGGAGGCATCCCTTGTTAAACATATAAAGAGCATTAGAGTGTAGCAGACCAGGAGGTCATACTGTAACAGACCAGGAGGTCAGACCAGGAGGTCAGACCAGGAGGTCGCATAACAGACCAGGAGGTCCAGGTACAGCAGACAAGGAAGTCCGCTAAAGAGTCAAGTAGCCCAACACCAAGAAGGGTTGGAGCGGAACCCATATAGGCCATAAAGCTCAGGCTGAAGGAATTCGCAGCTGCTGAATGTCGATTCCACTGGTCGCTCCGTACATAAGATTAGTTGCTTATGTACTGAACGATTGTACCGCACGTAATTGTGTGCATTAGTTAGTCTGACCAGTACCATTTGTGTACGAACCCGGTCATAAACACTATTTGTACATTCTGACGTGATTTGTGTAATTTTTTATTTTTAAAAGGGAAGTTCGCTGGTCACTCAGGAATTATCCAACAACCCCACAGTTACTGGAAAGGGTTAATGCTCTGCGGATCACACCCACATGTTCCAGTAAACAAAGGTTCATAGGGGCCCTAGGTCGAGTACGCCAGCGCTAAAGCAGTGTGTGGGCGTATTGGTCGGCGTGGGCGAGTAAGTGGGGTACTCGGTAAACCACCACCGTCAACCTATCTTTGAATATTTTGTTTTTTTGTAAGGGTTCGCTGAAGACCCTGATATAAAGGTCAGAGGTAGAGCAAGCAACACCTGCAAATTATGGGGGCCAGTTGTTCAGGAAGGGGGCGATCAACCTCGGTTTGGGTTGATTTAGTGAACCGACCAATCGGGTCGGCAAGGTACGTAATGTGTGAAAAATACGGCTCACACACAGAAGTTTTATGTGATGAATGGGAGAGAATGACGGTACATGACGGGGAGAAATTCCCAAGAGTAGGCAGCTTTAGCCCAGAAGTGTTACAAAATCTAAGGAGAAGGATATGTCTCATTAAATCAACAAAGAGACGAATCCAACATTATGATTATTTGCAGCTATGGCAACAGGAGGGTGAAATACAGAGAGGATTGGCTCAGGCGGCGGGATCTAATCCTATCAGGAAACTGGTAGCCACGGCCCCGCCGCCACCATACATATCAGGAGAGAAATTGGTTGCGGAGAATGACGCATCAGGGGGTAACAAACAGGCACTTAGCAACTGTATAAATGTTAAGGATAATGTTAATAAGCTAACCAATGCAAGTATTAACCCGTGCAAGTTGTACCCTGTTTTGAACTTTCCCCAGGAGTGTGATCAAGAGGACGAATCGGCAACAATATCGGCGCTCTCTCTAGCAGCCACTATATCAGAAACAACAGTAGGCACGGCCCAACCCATAAGATTAGTAACAAAGCCCCCTAGCGGAGGGACAGGTGAGGTCGTATCAACGGGTAAGTACGGCACCATACACTATGCTGAAACCATTTCACCACAGACTGTAGAATCTACACAGAATGATGTTGTTAAACTTGCTCCCGTGAGGGTAATAGCAGTTCCAAATGGGAAAACGGACACTACAGGAGTCACTCCTATCAGGAACATTGCCATGTACAGCCCGTTTTCCCGAATGGAATTAAGAACCATAGTGTCTGAATTCCCTGATCCTAGAAAAGACTTAGTTGCTAGCCAGAAATACATCAGAGACCTAGGGAACACTTTAGAGCCCAATAACAAAGACTGGCAGGTATTGCTGAGGGCATGTTTGCCCTCCAATGTCGACGCAGCTCAATTTTTAGCTGACTGTGGACTGGATCAGGATGTACCTCTTACAGATGTGTACAACAAAGACAATGTAAAAAGAATAAATTTACAGTTAAAGGAGTATTTCCCAGCTGTAGCCAAATGGAATAGAATTTTTTCCATTAAACAAAAAGAGTCAGAAACAGCTGCTGATTATTTTCACCGGGCATTATTAGAAATGGCAAAATACACTGGCATAGAGGACATTAGGACCAATGCAAATCATCAAGAAGTAGCAGTATCTGTGCTAATGGATGGTTTAAAAGAAGCATTAAAGACAAGGGTACAGACCACGCAACCATGTTGGCGAGGTCTGTCGGTGGCTACTTTGAGAGAGGCTGCTATTGATCACGACCGGAATATCACCAGACACAGGGAGTCACAAGGTGATAAGTTAATGGCCGTAAGTATACAGGCCCTGACCACAAAGCAGCCTTTGTATAGATCACCAAACCCTGTGGGTAAGTCAAATGTGGTAACATGTTATTTTTGTCATAAACAGGGACACATAGCACGAGACTGTAGAGCGAAAAATTCACAAAGATCATACCAACCCCCTAGACAACGACATGACACACGAGATTGGGATCAGGGTCCACAGAGACGGAGTTATGAGCCACATACAGGGGAAACAAAAAGATATCCCCCAAAAGGAGACTGGCAAACTTCTGGCAGTTCCCATTTAACCCCTTCACAAGTAGTTGCTGCCAGCGGGATTCAGGGAGGTCACCATACCCAATAGGGGTGTGGCCATACCTGTAATCTGCAGCCAGTAAAATTGATTGCAAATCTTGGAAGTGAACCCGAAATTGCAATAAATGTAGCTGGTAAATCATTAAACTTTCTTGTAGATACGGGGGCGGCCAAATCAGTGATAAATTCGACAGTGGGCATGAGAACCACTGGTAAGACAATTCCAGCCATAGGAGTAACAGGAGTAGTCCAGCACTACCCTGTTAGCAAACCAGCCGAGATTACAATAGGGCCTTTACATACCAAGCATTCCTTTTTGCTGGCTGCATCGGCACCGACTAATCTCCTGGGAAGAGACTTATTGTGTAAAATGGGGTGCGTCATTTATTGTACTCCTGAAGGTGTATTCTTGGACATACCTGAGAATCACGCTCAGGAAGTGCGAGACATGTTAGACTCCCCATCAAAATTAATGTCACATACCATTATGACAAATAGGACTCCATCCCAAGTAGAAGAAATGACATCTCAGATACCAGAGTCACTTTGGACTAAAGATGGACAGGACACTGGATTAATGGCAAACGTAGCTCCGGTAGTTGTACAAGTAAAAGATGGTAGGATAGCTCCAAAAATCCCACAATACCCTCTGAAGCCAGAGGTGGAGTTAGGAGTGTATCCCGTAATAGAGCGCTTGCTACAACAGGGCATTCTGGTAAGAACATCCAGCACTGCCAATAGTCCCATCTTCCCTGTGAAAAAGAGTGGGGGGAGGGGTTACCGGCTAGTGCAGGATCTAAGGGGGATTAACAAAATAGTTGAGAGTCAGTTCCCCGTAGTGCCAGATCCAGCTGTCATCCTTATGCAAATCCCTCCCACTGCGAAATTTTTCACTGTTATTGACCTCTGCTCCGCTTTCTTTTCGGTACCTCTGCACCCTGACAGCCAATACTTGTTTGCATTCACATACAGAGGAGTCCAATACACATGGACTCGATTACCACAAGGTTTCATAGACAGTCCAAGTATATTTTCCCATGCTTTGCATGATTGTTTACAGTCTTTCCAACCAGAGAGTGGATCAGTATTAATACAGTACGTGGATGATCTACTACTGTGTTCTGATTCAGTGGAAGCATCCCTGAAGGATACGAAACAGCTCCTGTTTCATCTTTCAGACACAGGACACAAGGTTTCCAAAGACAAGTTACAATTATGCCAAACTAAAGTAAAATACTTGGGACACTGTCTAACACAAGGACTGAGACACCTGACCGCTGATAGAATTCAAGCAATTAGAGACATGACTCTGCCACAAACCCAGCAACAGATCAGAACATTTTTAGGAATGTGTGGGTATTGCCGTAACTGGATCCCAGGGTTTTCCATTCTAGCATTACCTTTGCAGGAGATGGTCTCCTCAAACAAACCTGATCGGATTTCGCATACAGACGAGTCCGAGATGGCATTTGAGAGACTTAAACAGTGCCTAACGCAGGCACCAGCATTAGGTATGCCAGACTATGGGAAACCCTTTGAGCTGTACGGAACAGAAAGTGCTGGTTGCGCAGCAGGCGTCTTAACCCAAAAGCACGGTGATGCCAGCAGGCCAGTAGCATACTACAGCGCTCAGCTAGATACGGTAGCGCGATCCCTCCCCACATGCTTGCGAAGCGTTGCTGCGATAGCATTGCTAGTAACGGAAAGCGAAGATGTAGTGCTAGGCCACAACCTCACAATTCATACACCACATGCAGTGTCAGCCTTGCTAAATTCTGCCCAAACCAGGCACGTCTCATCAGCGCGGTTTACAAGATGGGAATTGGCACTAATGGCCCCCGTAAACATCACCATAAGGAGATGCAGTGCATTAAATCCTGCAACATATCTCCCAGGTGTGCCTGGACAGGCACAAAGGGTGGAGGATGAGAGTGGTGGGGAAGGAGAAGTTAATACAAAGGAGGACACACATGATTGTATGGAATATTTGACCCAAAATTTTACCGCAAGGCCTGACATCAGTGACAACCCACTGGAAGATGTAGATCTAACTTTCTACACGGACGGTAGTTGTCACAGACAGTCAGACTCGGGAGACTTGTGTACTGGATACGCAGTCGTAGATGACCAAGGCACCATAGAAGCAGAACCGCTAGGCCCACCTCACTCAGCCCAGGTTGCTGAACTGGTCGCCCTAACCAGAGCATGTGAATTGGCTAAGGGCAAATCAGCCAATATCTACACCGACTCTAGATACGCATTCGGGGTAGTCCATGATTTCGGAGCCCTATGGCGCCTCAGAAATTTCATGACGGCAGCTGGTACACCGGTAGCGCATGCAGCTCACATCAAAAGGCTTCTAACAGCGATACAGGAACCCGACAGAGTGGCCGTTATCAAGTGTAAAGCACACACATATAGCCAAGACCCAGTATCACTTGGTAACAGCCGAGCAGACGAAGCAGCTAAGTTAGCAGCTGCTACCCCCAGACAGACAGACACCACACAACTGATGGTATTTAATACCATCAACACACAGAAGTTGTGTGAGATGCAAAATTTGTGTTCCACACAGGAAAAGGCAGTCTGGAAGGCAAAGGGATATGGCCAGGAGTCCTCAGGACTCTGGACGGATGGACAAGGTAAACCAGTGGCCCCCCAGAGCATATCTTCCATGTTTAGCTGAGGCAGCTCACGGGCTGACTCATCTGGGCAAGGAAGGAATGTGCAAGTTGGTAAGAGCATATTGGTGCGCCCCAGGATTTTCATCTCATGCAAGTAAGAGAGCAATGTTATGCCTTACATGCTTGAGAAAGAATATCGGAAAGGCAATACCAACAGAACCATCTCATATCCCACCTACAGGCGGTCCTTTTCAGGTAATACAGATTGACTTTATCCAATTACCCCCTTGTCGAAATTTGAAATATGTACTTGTTTGTATAGATGTTTTTTCAAATTGGGTCGAAGCATTTCCTGCGGCCACAAATACCGCTATGTTTACTGCTAAGAAAATAGTGCAGGAATTTGTATGTAGATATGGTATCCCTAGAATAATTGAAAGTGATAGGGGTACCCATTTTACAGGTGATGTCTTCCAAGGAATGTGTAAGTTGATGGGAATTGATAGCAAGCTGAACACTCCATACCGTCCACAGGCGAGTGCGAAGGTGGAAAGAGTGAACAGCACTATTAAAAATAAACTGAGCAAAGTTATGGCAGAGACAGGATTGACATGGCCAGAAGCTTTACCCATTGTACTGTACAGCATCAGAACCACTCCCAGGTCCCCTCTTAATCTGTCTCCCTTTGAAATCTTGTTTGGTCGACAACCGCATGGTATGATTAACCCTCAGGATGATTTGAAGTGTAACAATGAAGTGACTGTAAAATACTTGATTAACATGAGTAAACAGTTAAGGAATCAAAATGATAATTTGAGGTTGGTGATTCCTGATTTACCAGATAGTAATTGTCATGACACTGAACCTGGGGATTATGTAATGATACGGAATTTTCTACGCTCAGGTTGCCTTATTGACAGATGGGAAGGACCATACCAAGTCTTATTGACTAGCACTACAGCATTGAAGGTTGCCGAGAGAGAGACTTGGGTTCATTCGTCCCACTGTAAGAAGGTTGCTGATCCAGAGAGGTCCCGTGATAAGGAACAGACAGTAGAGGAAGTTGTATCACTGGAGTGTCTGTTCCAGGAGGACTGAGGCGGCACCTGAGCATTGAAAATCACAAGATCAAAAGCAGTTGTCGATTCCCTGTTCCCTTTTATTGTTTTTCTCCACTTCCCATCCCCTCTCCCTCAAATCATTTTCTCCCCCTTCTCATTCTTCTTCGTTTCCTCCTAAGATGGACTTGCCTCAAGAGACTGTGATCCGGATTTTCCTGTTGACCATGATGTTGACCAGAGCAGTCTGTTCCGGCGAGAGTACCATGGAGGTCGAGAGAGGTTCTGGAATGGGTTCTGATGACAGAGATGGAGGCGTAGTTTCCCAAGAACAACATAATCAACAAGCAAAGGCGAGTATCAGAAAACGATCCGATAGCATTGACCATAGAAGGAATTGTGAAGGATTGTTAGCTGAAGAAAACTGTATCTGTAGGCTCTGTGACAATGTGGTTGAGGATGGGTGCATCAAGAAATGCCAATCCAGTTTTAATATCCACATGGACCGGCATCCCTTGAGTGACTATCACTCCTTAGTGGGTAGTGTGTTAAATCAAACAGATTGTTGGGTATGCTCTCAAGTACCTCAAGGTCATAGCAAATCAGGACTAGTACCATTTCCTTTAACGATAGGTGAGGTACTTGAGCTAAGTGGTGGGAGGCCGGTGGACAGGAGGTTTAATATCTCCAGTCCTCCTAGTTTGAAGCTCCACCAATATCATGTGGATAGATCCCTAATATGTTTTAACATTTCCAATCCCCGAAAGCCGGGAAATTGGGAAGTGTCATGGAGTAACCAAACCATGACCTTTTCATATAGAGCAGATAGAATGCCGACAGATACAGAGCTTATACGCCACATAGCCAGTAGAGGAAAATCTTTCCGATATAGGTATACCCTAGGAGGTAGGATTACGAGAGTTGGAGAGGTATCACCAGGATACTGTGCACATATCGTACAAGCTGATACGTGTACTAGACAGATGGGAGAATTAGGGTTAGGAGATTTCACATGGAAAATGTGTAATATGGTTATGTCCTACTCCGTCCCATATGTTCTCCCCGATGATGCATATTTCATATGCGGGAGGAAGGCGTATAAGTGGCTTGCCCCAAACTCTGAAGGATTGTGTTATATTGGAAAAGTACTGCCTGAAGTAATGACTGTATCACATGCCAAAATGAAAGATATACACCGTGTTGCCCAAGCTCCTTATACTCACACCCACTACGAGCACGTAGTTAAACGGCACCTGATAGAAAGAACAGAGCATCCGGCCTCTGACATGATCCATGAATCCACCGGGATTCAGTTTCTAATTGCGTTAGACATCACTCGCACCGCCAGAGGAGTGTTGAATTCTAAATACATATCTGCGCTCGCAAATTTGTTAGACAATATCACAGAAATGTATGATGACACGTTTAGGTATACTGGAAGAGAACTTCAAGCTTATAAAACAGAACTGGTTCAGCATAGAATGATTCTCAATTATCTCACGGCAGTAACAGGTGGATATTGTGTCACACTGGCAACGCAGTACGGCGTGAAATGCTGCACATATATAACGAATAGTACCGAGGACCCGGTCGAGGTCATAGCCCAAAAGATGGGCGATATTCTCCAATTGAAGTGGGAATTTCGCAGGAGACACAATCTCACCCTTGCTGCTGTGAGTAACGAGCTGACTAGTTGGGTGTCATGGTTGAACCCGCGAAATTGGTTCTCTGGTTTAGGAGAATGGGCTCAGGGAGTCATAATGGATGTAGGGAAGTTTCTCCTATGTATCTTAGGTGTTATCATAACGATTGGCTTGATATTTAGATGCGGTCAGGCTTTAATGAAGTGCAAACGAAGTACTAGGGTGATGAGTTTAAGGAGTGAGGAAATTGCAATTCCAATGGATTTGATTTATGACCCAACGGTAGAAACAATGATGTGATGAAAATGCGATTATACGGTCCGTTTCTTTCACCTGTTTTTCCGTTTTCTCCAAGGTAAAAAGACCCACTTGGACGAGGAATTTGATGACCCTGTATACAGACAACTGATGGATTAAAGAAGAAGTTTTGACAAACCTTATACACAGATATTTGATGAACTATGCCATGGACCCCCAGTTTCCCTAGAAATTTTAAATTTACGCTAGCCCAACACTTTTGTAAGTCTATGGACATTGACAAAGCTTTTGCTCACACCTTTTGGGCAAAAGCACAAAGAAGACTGCATTCAACAGACACCGAACAAGACTTCAACCGACAAATGTTCATTAACCTGACATAGAATACCACTGCATTTACCATAAGTGTTCTTTTTCTTCATCTCTACAACCTTCAGGTAATGACACACATAGTCGATAGGGAATACAGGCACAGATATCAGCAATCACATATCCCCCCATTCATGTATCATCAACTAAAATGTGCTCCCCCATTTTGTTGCAACCAAAATCCGAAAAGAGCTCGGTAAAGTTGGACAGCCCATCCACAGACCCGTACCGCGGGATAAGAAGGAATTCAAATGTATACTTCGCAATACCTCGAAGCTTGATGTACAACACGTACGGCACGATGATACATGACCCCCCAAACATGGATTCATACACACATGCTTCTACTATCTCACTAGGTCATACCCTCTTCACACCTTCTCCTCTCTCCCCCCTTACCCAACCATGGAAATGTATTAACCCCTGACATATATTTTTCTCGTTTTGAAATGTTTTAGGAAGTGGCAGTTATTGTTGACTGCAAAGGGTGGACTGTCAAAGTCAGAAAAATATCACGATGCACACTGCCATATTTGCACCTCATATGTGTCCCTGCTGCGCATGCGTGCGCTCTCCCGTGCGTGCGCATACTCGCTGTTGCGGGCACCCGCAGGCGCACGGTATGCGCATTTACGGTAGAGATTGTATGCGTCTAGCGGGCGACTCTTTCGTTACATATTTTTACCATATAATGTATTTTGTAGATTATGGTCCCTTTGATAGAATCTGAAAGTTTGGTTAATGTAGAATGTTCATGGACGGAGAAATCCCTCTTTGTTTGATACGAAGGGTCAGACAGGAGTAATACAGTGGTGTTTAGTATCCATCGGAAGAGTATTTAATTAGCAATATTCCGGTGTTGGTTTGAAGCGAATTAATCGCTCGTGCGAATAGTTATGGACATAAGAAGTTTATGTCCATTTACTATTATTTGCACTTACTTATCCATGCGGCGGGAAACCTAGTTTCCCACCCACCTGAGCAGTTGGAAATTGTCACAGCCCACCTGTATGAATCAACCTATGACCTTTTGTTATAATGCGAGGAGGAATTCCTGTGTCCAATGAACAATGAGATTGTAGGGACCATTGAATTGTATTGTGTGTGGGGCATAAATAGACAAGCCGATCACATCCAGCTCTCACTCTTCAACGGTTCTCATTGCTGATAATCGGGAGCTGGATGTCCAGAGGCGCATGCGATCGTTCCCCTTTGTGCGTAAGTTATTCTCCGCAATCATATTGTATTTCTTGTTATTATGGGCCATATCTCTCTCTCTCTCTTCTCTTTCTCTCTCGTTTCTCTTATATAGTTATTGTACTGATATTGTATTTCACGTGTAGTTTTCTGGTTAGGTAGTCTATGTTATATTGTAGTGTATGACTTGTATTGTATTATTCTTTTTGCAAGTATAACATATTCATAAGGCGTTAGACCCTAAGCCCGGTAGTTGTGTGTTCATTATAGTGTTAAGTATTCTCAGAGCGTCGGTGACGCTCGAACAACTTTTAAGTTAATAAGGTTACACTGTGTTGCATCTACACCCTATCTCTACACTAAGGTTTTACTGCATATTACATTGTTTATGGTTTAGATATAAAGGTTTAACATTGTGAGCGTCTGCGCCGCTGGTGATCTCCTCGTGGTCCCGAGCGTCCGCTACGCTATAGCGAACCATTACGTTAGTCAGCAGCCAATAGCGTGCCTGCCTGTGATCTCTTGGCCGTGAGCGAACGTGACGCTTGAGCGTCTCGACCACGGCTAAGCGATTGCTACGCAACGTGCGTACCCTTACGGTACTCCATACGTCAATAGCGTACAGTGTTCTTAGGCCTCTTAAAGGGTTTTAAACAAGATAAATATTTAGCTTTATCACCTCCTTTTATATATATATATATATATATATATATATAAACTGTACATTTTGTAATTTGTTGCAAACAATATTTGACGCGATAGAGGTCACTGTGTGTATCGCACATGAGCATCTGTCATTGTGCCGCATGATTTAATATCTTCCCTCCGGCATGTGCATCGTTATCTTACTTTGTTGTCGCTCAAGATGGAAACTAATAAACCGTCTGGTACGTAATGTAACAGGCGCATTCTATCCGGGCTTGTGCAAGGGGTGACGTGGAACTCATTACGTCTACAGATATAAAGAGCAATATGTAGTGTTGGAAGAACGTAGGACAAGTGTGCGTTATAACCTGGAGAGCCCGGAATACATAAAGCAGCCCGGACAGAACTGAATTAATTTGGACTTTCCAAGTCGGGTTTGCTTAAAAAAAAAGTGTCACTTTAAATCTCACAGCTACAGCCACACAATATCGGCACTTACCGCAACTCGTAGCTGGTTACATGTGTCCCGGGGTCAGCAAAGGGGGGTGTTCAGCGTGTAGGAGGTGGTGGTGGTGTTTGGTGATAGATCTGTGTAGGTATTAAGCTTATAAGTGCAACATATAAAGGAACGTTGGTAGGGTGAATTTTGTGGGTGCAAAAATATTAGGGGTCAATTCAATAAGAGGATACAATGGGGGGGGGGGGCGGTTGCGCGTATATCTGGGGTGGAGCTTTTAGCCATGTGGCTCTGACTCTGTGGAAGTCACTGCCCCGCACAGTTCGAGAAGCCCCCGCTCTAGAACCCTTCAAAAGCTGACTGAAGACTTTCCCGGTTCCTCACGCGTTTCACTAATGTCCCTTTAGTATCTCCATGCTCTCTGTGTTTTATGACAAGCTTTTGTGTACTTCATTGTTTCTGTATTGTATTATATTACATTAATCTACAGTATCTGTTAAGCGCCTTGAAGTCCTATTGGAAAAGAGCGCTATGTAAATATATATTTTTATTATAATTACATTTGCCATATATGATAGCCCCAGAATCATGCAAAGTCGCAGATATTTGTGTGCACCTCTATGTGGGAATATACAAGTCTGCAATATAGGCGCATTGCGGAATCATGCTTCGGGATACGATTTGCACCTACTGTATATGCAGTGCCCCCTTTTTTTTGATAGGGGGGGATTTTAGAACATTTTGAGAGCCCCAAAAGTCTATAGGGGTCATTCCGAGTTGATCACTCGCTAGCAGTTTCAGCAGCCGTGCAAACGCATAGTCGCCGCCCACGGGGGAGTGTATTATCGCTTTGCAGGGGTGCAAACGCGTGTGCAGCCGAGCACCTGCAAACACATTTTGTGCAGAACAAGACCAGCCCTGTAGTTACTTATCCTGTGCGATGATTGCTGCAACGACTGACACGGTAATGACGTCAGATACCCGCCCAGCAAACGCCCGACCACGCCTGCGTTTTCCCAAACACTCCTAGAAAACGGTCAGTTGACACCCAGAAACGCTTTCTTCCTGTCAGTCTCCTTGCGACCACCAGTGCGACTGAATGCGTCGCTAGAACCTGTGCAAAACCACTATGCTCTTTGTACCCGTACATCGCGCGTGCGCATTGCGGTGCATACGCATGCGCAGATTAGCCATTTTTTTCACTGATCGCTATGCGGCGAATAATGGCAGCTAGCGATCAACTCGGAATGACCCCCTATTTCTGGCAGAAGCTGGGAAAGGAAGTGTCAAAGTTCCATGCAAGTTGGCGGCAGATGCCTCCATTGTGATCAGAGATAGAGGCGTCTCTCTGCCCATTGTCAGAGCTGCCTGCACCGATCTCATCCGCTCACTAGGGAAGTAGTTGAAATGAATATGGATCTCGGTGTATGTCTGGCTGCACATAAACAGTGACACCCAACCACTCACAAGAAGAGATGCGGATGACGCTGAATCATCGCAAATTACGCCTGCAAAATGCATTTGGATGCCGGTCCCTGGTGACGCCCATGGTCTGCCGGCCTAGGGCAGTTATCACGTGGTCAGGGTGGCAGAGATCTAAGCCCGCAGCCAGTAGGTCCTTTAGCTGTGGATGAGTTAAATGCTTCATGATAAAAAGAAGGTTGGATGATAGTAAGTTTGGATATTGAGGCATTTGGACACCAGGGTCGTGTGGTGCTACAGACACCTTCAGGGTAGCGGCAGATTTGGGACGGGATACTGTAATATTAGATATCTTACCTGCACGATCATGTGACGTGGCACAGCCAATACAAAGCGACAGTCTGTACGACGATCCATTAGATTGTAAGCTCTTGGGAGCAGGAACCTCTTCACTCCTGTCTTCTTGTCTATTATTGTTGTTTAGCAAAGTACTGTATGCTTTGTGTGGACAGATATTTTGCTGTTTTGCTAGTTCAGTATTTTGCTCGCTGTCCAGATCTGTTTTCGTGGACAACTAGTTACCAGCCACTTGGTTTACTGGGGCAGATGTATTAATCTGGAGAAGGCATAAAAAAGTGATAAAGCAGTGATAAGTGCAAGGTGATAACGCACCAGCCAATCAGCTCCCATATGTCAATTAACAGTTAGGAGCTGATTGGCTGGTGCTTTTATCACCTTGCATTTATCACTGGTTTATCACTTCCTTATGCCTTCTCCAGGTTAATACATCTGCCCCATAGCCCCTTCAAATCCATCGCCCGCAAAACTGTCAGTGTGGCAGCAACTTTGAATAGCGCCACTTAGTAAATGTAGCCCTTTGTCTCTCTGCAGACACCCCCAGAGATGGGTTCCGTCTTGTTCTGTTAAGCAAAGAAAATGTTTGAGAACTGAGACACGTCAGCTGAGTGCAGACAGTGAGTGCTAGATGATGGCAGATCTGTGATTTCATGTCTCCAACAGTGATTGTCATGTCAGCCGCCGTAACGAGATCCGCTCCTTTTGTTCTTCTTCCCCCAAAGACTAAAAATACTCAGAGTGCCGGCAGGTGTGATGCTCTGTGCATCTGAGTACCGAGCACTACAGCCGTACAGTGGCTATAAATGCAGTAAGCACAGGAGACCTGCGCAGTAAGCTGGGGAACAGGATAATGTCGCTCAAAGTCTGCTCCAATATTACATTTTTTTTTCTTTACAGTATCTATATATTAGTAGCAGAAGGACGCCTTTTATTTCTTTGATGCCGTTGTCTGAGCAGCGAACATCATATACCAAATTAAAGGCATTGACCAGTAGAGTTGCAGAAAAACATTGTAATTGGTTGCTTCGTTTCGGAGTTATAAGGCAAAACGTCTGCCTGCAATTTACAATGCATCAACACTGTGCTCTGGAAAATGTGACAGTTGGTGAACTCTCCCGGTGCATCTGCTGGGTGACCTGGAACATGTGACCTTCTGGGTGGTCTGGAAACTGTGACAGTTATTTGCAGACACCCACTAAGCAGCTGGATTTTTCCAAATTCCACTCCTAAGGGGGTGCAAAGGGATAAATGTTCCTCAACTGAGATAGACCTCAGCTGTGATGAACCCTCCACCTCAGCTGTGATGATGAGCCCTCCACCTCAGATGTGATAACCCTCCACATCACTGAGATAAACCCTCCACCTCAGCTGTGATAAACCCTCTACCTCAGCTGTGATAAACCCTCCACCTCACTGAGATAAACCCTCCACCTCAGCTGTGATAACCCTCCACCTCAGCTGTGATAAACCCTCTACCTCAGCTGTGATGAACCCTCCACCTCAACTGAGATGAACCCTCCACCTAAGCTATGATAAACCCTCCACCTCAGCTGTGATAAACCCTCCACCTCAGCTGTGATTAATCCTCCACCTCAACTGAGATGAACCCTCCACCTCAGCTGTGATAAACCCTCCACCTCAGCTGTGATGAACCCTTCACCTCAGTTGTGATAAACTGTCCACCTCACTGAGATAAACCCTCCACCTCAGCTGTGATAACCCTCCACCTCAGCTGTGATAAACCCTCCACCTCAACTGAGATGAACCCTCCACCTCAGCTGTGATAACCCTCCACCTCAGCTGTGATAAACCCTCCACCTCAACTGAGATGAACCCTCCACCTCAGCTGTGATAACCCTCTACCTCAGCTGTGATGAACCCTCCACCTCAACTGAGATGAACCCTCCACCTCAGCTGTGATAACCCTCCACCTCAGCTGTGATAAACCCTCCACCTCAACTGAGATGAACCCTCCACCTCAGCTGTGATAAACCCTCCACCACAGCTGTGATAAACCCTCTACCTCAGCTGTGATAAACCCTCCACCTCACTGAGATAAACCCTCCACCTCAGCTGTGATAACCCTCCACCTCAGCTGTGATGAACCCTCCACCTCAACTGAGATGAACCCTCCACCTCAGCTGTGATAAACCCTCCACCACAGCTGTGATGAACCCTCCACCTCAACTGAGATGAACCCTCCACCTCAGCTGTGATAAACCCTCCACCACAGCTGTGATAAACCCTCTACCTCAGCTGTGATAAACCCTCCACCTCACTGAGATAAACCCTCCACCTCAGCTGTGATAAACCCTCTACCTCAGCTGTGATGAACCCTCCACCTCAACTGAGATGAACCCTCCACCTAAGCTATGATAAACCCTCCACCTCAGCTGTGATAAACCCTCCACCTCAGCTGTGATTAATCCTCCACCTCAACTGAGATGAACCCTCCACCTCAGCTGTGATGAACCCTTCACCTCAGTTGTGATAAACTGTCCACCTCACTGAGATAAACCCTCCACCTCAGCTGTGATAAACCCTCCACCTCAACTGAGATGAACCCTCCACCTAAGCTGTGATAAACCCTCCACCTCAGCTGTGATAAATCCTCCTCCTCAACTGAGATGAACCCTCCACCTCAGCTGTGATAAACCCTCCACCTCAACTGAGATGTACCCTCCACCTCAGCTGTGATAAACCCTCCACCTCAGCTGTGATAAACCCTCCACCTCAACTGAGATGAACCCTTCACCTCAGTTGTGATCAACCCTCCACCTCAGCTGTGATGAACCCTCCACCTCAGCTGTGATAAACCAGGATGGATCCTGTGCATTTTTGCACTTTGCATGCTCTATGTCCGAGCATACTCAACTGTGCGCAACTATGGGTGATCCAGAGTCACGGACACATCCACTCGCAGCTGAGTGGGTGTGCACATAGACTAAGTGGTCTGAGGGTGTGCCAGCTAGTCTGAGTTTAGGGTACACAAAGATCCATCTGATTCTGGCCAGATATCTTACACCACGTGCAAATGAGCGCTGATGTAATGACGCTACTTCAGTAAGGGTTTGGATAGGGGAGAAGAGGACAAAGAGATGCCTGCAGCTCTACAGATGGGGCAATATCTACAATTATTCCTTTGTAAATATAGACCAGTTATATATTTGGTCTATAGCGCCAACTCAGCCTCAATCATGAAGAATAGATGGAGCAGCGTCAAAAAACCTTCTTAGATCCACCTTAAATTGAAATCACCATCAGCTCTCCTCCTGGGGTACAAACTGCAGCGGAGTGTAATAATTAGGGACATTACTTTGAGCGCTCCGCAATATGACAGCTTTCTACAGATTAATATCCAGGGGACCGCAGCAGCTAAATGGCGATACCTCTGTTTTGGGCATCTTAAAGATGGCCTCCGCTTGATCACTAGACTCAACAGCTGGAGATGCTATCAGGGGTGGACAGCATAATGAGTAGTGTCATATGTGGAACTGACACTCCCTATTTCTACCGTACGGTGCATTATAACGTAGCGATATAACATCACAAGATAGATGATGTTTTGGTTCCAATGTCATTGTCATGTTTTGGTTTTTGCAAAACCACCCTCAAGAGTTTTGGTTTGAAATTCAGATTTAAAATTCAAAATTTTGGGTTTTGGATTTCTTGAAAATGGATAAAAACAGCTAAAATCACGAAATTTCTGCAATCCAAAACCCGAAATTCGGATTTAAAATCCGAATTCTGAACCACAATCTAAACCAGGAATCGGTTCTGATCTTCTCAGGAGATCCGAACCAAAATCCGGTTTGGATCCACATAATTCAGGTGGGTTCGGATTTCTAGAGAACTGAACCCCACATCTCTAACCCCAACCAAAGTGTTCGTTAATATATTGCTGAAGAGCACTTATACTGCCTCGTCTTCCAAGACACGGTCACATTCTTATTGTGCCAGAGATTTGAATGGTGACCATAGTGTATCCATATCTCCACTAGGACCCAACGACATCACAGAAGTATGCCAGGCCCAAATATTAATGAAGTGCTGGTCCCCAGGGAGCTCCATCTTGGAAAATGGCTGCCTTGGTGGTGCGTGGATACAGGTGGACGCTAAGAAACATATGTTGTAAATTGGGGAAATATAATAACAGAGCTGGAGGGTCACGTGGTGCAAATTTTTTTTTTATTTTCTTCATGGAATAGTTTACAAAACCTGTATTTAATGATAGAAAGCAATTTATGCCTCTAATTGCTACCATCATAGGTGCCAATAACCGGCCAGCTAATTCTGTGTTCTGTAACGAAGCCCAGGCTTTCTGCTTAAACCCCGAGCTTCGCTGCGTTCCACGTAGGTTGGGAGCAGGTGCAGCGTTTTAAACAGTTCAAAGTATTTATTCAGTTTCAATAAGTAAATAATTGGAACATCACTTTCTGAGAGGAGAACGCCAGCTGGACACACACTATCTGCGGGGTGCGCGGGGAAAATCTTCTCCAAATCCAACATTTATTCAGTTGCCTTGGGCCCAGCATTAACGGGATGAGAGACTCACAGCGGTGGCTAAGACCGCAGAATAAAATTGGTTTTGTTACTGTTCAATGGCTCAAGACAACATGGTTTAATTCTTATATATATATGCGGCTGTGTAGTCTGTAGTGCATCATCACTGCTATAATCTAGGAGAAAAGTCTGTAAAATATGTCATTGTCTCTTATCACGGTAATCGTTATCCGCACCCAGTATCTGGACTGGAAGACGAGGAAATGGACAGGGAACAGAAAGTTGTGATTCATCAATTCCCTTCTGAGATTTCATAAAGATACATATAAATGTAACGTGTTTATGCGTGTACACAACGTGTGTCATTTATACTTACGTTACACAAAATAAATGTTATGCTTTTGTTTTAAACGCGGCCAGCGGGGCGCAACGGGCAGCCGCTGAGAGGTGACCTTACTCGCGGCTCGCCACTCACACAGACATACGCGGTGACAGCTGCTGACAGGAACGTCCCTCTCTGCTTATCTTGCGACTCCAGAGGAAAAAGAAAAAGACAAACATTTTTAATGGGTAGTCTGTGCGCACTGTGCATTGTATATGAGGGCGTGGCTAGCCAACATTCAGATGTCGGCAATATCCATAATGTCGACACCTTCAAAATGTTGACATTTATCGACACAAGAATGTTGACCTATTTTCTTAAATATATTTTAGCCTAAAACTAAACCTAAAAAATAAACAACTGCGTGTCGGCATTCTGGTGTTGACATGTTAAATGGTTGCATTCTGAGTGTGACAACATTTTAACCAAGTAGACCAAAGTGTATGTCGACAGTTCGGTTGTCAAGCTAACACCCGTGTCGGCATTCAGACCGGCGACATTCAGAACCTGACGGTATTCTGACTGTTGTCACCCTCCTGAATTGTCGACTAGCTGACTGGATACCGTATATAACTACAGGGTGCTTAAGACTTCAGTGCACTTTAGTTTCCTGGTTTGTGCGCACCCTCCTGCAGCTTTACCTTTTAACAAACACGTTTGTTCCTTCTGTGCTTTTCACCATCGTCCTTTATCAGGTGGTTATTATCACTGTCCTGCAGCCTGGATAGAAGTGCGGGCGCAGAGCTTTGCCCTGTCTTCAAATTCAGCGTCTCTGACCCATGATACTGTACAAATAAACAAGAGTCAGAATGAACCTGGAAGGACAAAGCAATGCAAATGGTAAACGTTACAGGAGGGCATATGCAAGCCAATAAGTTCAAGTGACCTGAGGGTGCATTATTCTTTAGTAGCACGGTGCCATTGCAGCTAACACCCAGCAGCAGTTATCTAACATGGACGAACCTCGCCCTATTTGTGTTATGGCGGCAGGACTCTCCTGATTATATCCCTCGCAGGGATTCTGGGTTCCCAGCAACAATCTGCATAATGGATGAGGCTGTTTGGGAGATGCGTGGTGCTAAGGCTCAGACGCCAAATCAGGGACCGACCATTAACCCGTGTAATGGTTTCTGTTCCTCTAAGGAAATACTTTGTGCTCACCATCCAACTGACAGAAGTGTTTAGAAGTACAGACGTCGCCTTGAAGAATATCCGTTCTTAGGCAGAGATGGTTAAATACGAATAATAAAGTACTAATAAAGTCACATATGCTCAAGCATGGCTATCCTTAAAACCTGGACTGTAAAGTGAATCTGGGAAACACAGGTCTAGACTATAAAATGCATCAACAGAGCACAGAGATGAGAAATGTGCAACACAGACCTGCGGCTGGTAAAACTGATTAAAGCGGGATACTCCCAGGACTTGTGGTTTTGTTCTTTGTTACTATTATACTTCTGACACTGTTTCTTTTGTTGTGTTGCTGCGTAATCTCCGCACAAGCCCCTGGTGGGACCCTACTGTCCGAGATACTGGCGGTAATTGGACGGCTGGGTATAATTAGTTCAGCACCATGGACAGCAGAGTAGGTCAGCCAGAGGCCACAAGAGATATACTGGACCAGAGAAACCGTGACCGTTGCACGTAGGCGACCATTCCTTGTCTTCGGCTTATCCATCGGGAGAGGAGGACGCGCCAGTAAAATGTCATTTTCATTATTCCTTTAATAACCACAAGAAATGGGAGCTCGGTAACCGGGGAGCTGCAGAGCTTTCACTCCATCATTGTTGTGCTGCTACTTTTCCCCATTTATAGTAGTGTTTATATTTTGCGGAAAGCATTGGGCCTAATTCAGATGGGGACGCAACAACCGATGTGGACGCAACTGGACCGATTGCTATCCATTATGCATGTGCTAAAGCCGCACTGCATAGACGCAACGATTGTTTTTGCGATGCCGCTCGCACAGAGGAATCGCTTGCAAAGTGAGTGACAGGTAGCCAGCGTTTGGGTGAAGTAACGGGAGGCAGTCGGACGAGCACGAGACTGTTGAAACACCATTTCATGGACGTGCGTAAATTAGCCTTTGCGATCTCCCTCGCAGCACGAGAGCTCTCTGTGTGTCAGGTGAGCCGCAGAGTGTGAGACAGGTCAGACTCACTCAGAGGCGGCGCAGTTGCCCAATCTGCGTCGATATTCCATATTGTACGTTGCCAGGGGCGGATATGAGAAGGCACCAGTGTGCAGCCGTATGGTCGAGTCAGATTTGTAGACATTAGCATATTTTAGCAGTTGTGGGATGTGTTTTTAGCAGTTTATGCTGGAAGTGGGTGGGGCCTAGTTTTTTCTGTGCATAATAACAGACCAGTGGATTACGTATGAATGGCCATTGAAAGGGCGGAATTGAACTGATGCATTTTCTCCGCAGTCATTACATGCCTAGCAAGAGCACGTGACCATTGCTTCTAAGCCACTTGATTGGTTTGAACCATCGATGGTGCAGCATACTCTGAGCCTGATTGAGAGATGGACACAGGAGACCCACCGCTCGCAGATTCCTGATTATCCTGAATCTGCGCCTGCGCAGTATGGGTCTTGCGATTCCGCCTGTGGTTGCCCTTTACCGCAGATTCCCAATAATCGTGAATATGCGGCTGGCAGCAGCAGCGCTGAGGAAGTGGGGAGGCCAGCGTTCCCAGATATGGGGGAAGGGGGGGTGTCGCCTCACGTTTTCTGGGAGGGAGAGCCAAGGGTCTGTGTGTCACCATGCAGCCTTCCTTCCTGGCCTCGCAACCTCCGCTCCCGTTGGTCAGCTGCCCGTCTCCGAGAACATCGCAGCTGATGGTCGCGATGTTGAATCCCAGCTTATGACGCCGGTCGCAGTGCTCGTCTCTTCTACTAAGACGTCTCCTGCATGTTCCTCCTTCAAATCGGATGGTAATTCAAAGCCGCTTACTTGAATTACTGTCCGTATGTAAATCAGACCCTCTGCCTACTTTCCCGGTACATCCAGGAGACTAATAAATCTCAGATGGTTCTCCTGGGTGTCTGGAAATGTGGGCAAGTCTCCCGGAGGCTCCGCCTCTGTGGCCTACTTCACTCAGGGTGGCATGATGACTCCATTATGGCCACACCCCACTTTTCAATGGCGCCACTTGTATATCGGTGGGCGGGGCCACGACTATGCAATTGTAACAAAGTACTGCCGTAGCACAAATCGAAAAGTATAATTGCAATGGTTTTACTCCTCGTATGTGACAGATAGGAGTCTACCTCTGAGGCCCATTGGGGACTATTGGTAGTTCCGTATCTGCCCTTGGACCATATGAAAAGTTTTATAGCTCTGCCTGGACCCCTCATTCACATCGTTACTGCTGTTGCCTCATATCGGTCTCTGCAGTTATTGATTTCCTGCTTTGTGCTATAGCTGAAGAATCTATATATCTAATGAGAACAGATGGCGCTGAATTTACATTTATTGAGCGCGTTACTTTGCTTTTAATATTGAGTTTCTATTAACAAGATCATGGGGATGAAATAGTAACTACACACATTCCCCATTAGCTGCGGTATAAACAAGTACTGAGCGTGGAGGCAGACAGTAATAACCTGGGTCTGATATGATCCTTTAGAGGTATAATGGGCCTACACCTGCCACGGTGGTCGTAGTGTGGATCAGGACGCAGAGCGAATGACAGACAGTGACCTCTTGCTGGAAGGTACGGTGGGGGGTTTGGGGTTGGCCAGCGACTGTATGCTAGTATGCAATATCACTGGCTCCTCCTTACTTTTCACCAGGCCAGTAAGTCTGTGTTGGCCAACCACCCCAATTTATGGAAACGCTGCCCAGCCCACCCACTGCCCGCCCCCAAGTAGCTGCATCCCTGTCACGTGATCATTGCTTCGTTTGCGTCTCGTGCTGCAGCTCTCTCTGGTGTTTGCTGTATCTGTTAAATGTTTATTTTACTGGATGTTTATCCCCCCCCCCCCCCCCCCCGAATATCTGTTCTTTGCCCTGTGTCCCTCTATCTGCCCCCCCCCCTCCCCTGCTTACTTGTCTGCGCACGCCTCCAAGCAACATGTACTTCCTTTTCCTGCACCCTCCAGCACTTTCAGAAATGCATTTCTCAAAGGTTCTAGCCTTATCTGGGTTGGAATGTTCTAGAAGTAGATTACATTTTTCTTGTGTCTCAGTGTGTTCAGTTCCCATTGGTACATAACCTGTAATTATATTATCTGTGTCTCTGAACACACCTGTGCAATCCTGCCGCCCCTGCAGGTCCTGTGCAATCCGTTATAGCTGATCCGCCATTCACCCATCTGGCTTTTACTGTCTATCACAGAGGGACTGTGTATGAGATAGTCCGGCAGTATTACAACCAGTAATGTGTATATAGGTATTGTCCATCACTACTGCAGACAGTCCGAGCACCCCGTAGGATACAGCGCAGCTGAAGTGTAGGCGGTCGGATTATTCTAGTAACGTGCCCACTGAAAATACAGAATAATTTGGGGCTAGGGAATTATCTGCCTCCTGAAGCCTCGTTCCTCGTTTTCTCCTAGCTGCAGAGAGCCGTGTCTGTTTGTAATAATACATCTATAAATAGCAGATAAGTGACCGGCGTGAAGTAATCGCCAGCAGGCCTCCATGACGCGTAATTGGCCCAGATGTTGGGTGGGATGTAGGAAATGGTTCATCCCAAAGAAATGTTACATAGCAACAACAACATAAAAAAAATTCAGTATTTGAAAACGGCGGTATACTATTTCCCGAATGACAATTGGAAATGGGACTTTTTGCAAAAAAAATAAAATAAAATGTATGCATTCATTGGAAATGAGGGAATATAAGACTCGTTGACCGGCATACAAATCTGGACACGTATGAACTACATATGCTGCAAAACTGGGACCGCTCAGTCGGGATCAGAGCATCTGGCAGACCCCCCCTCTCTCCTACATGGTTGCGCAGCGTTCATTGAAGGCTGTGCCACTTGTGTCTTAAGCTCAGTTGCAACCTGCCGGAACCCTGGAACGTTGGAGGCCTGTTATGAAGATTCTTATCCAGATCATGTCTAATAATTAGACGTTTCTATTATAAACCAGCCTGAAATTCAACTTAATAGCATTCACATTCATTTAATAAAGACATATTTTCCCTCAACTAGCCCAGACATTAATTTAATAATTACATTTAAATAAATTAACACCATGTACTTAATTACATGGAATAGTTTTCCTTCTCCCCACATTCAGTTAATTGTCCTCCAAACCAACATAGCATTAAATTAAAGGTCCCGACATCTCACGTTAAATGAATGGCTCCCTTTATTACATTAAATAGCCCCTACCCATTGCAAAATGATAAGCACTCATCCTTACCCATCATTAAATTAGTAGTCCCCACTACATTAAGGGCCCCCTCCTGCACCCACACAGTCCGCAGGGCAGAATGATGTATCCTGAGCATCGATCCAGGGGTAGTAACATGGTCACCAAAACATTATACATTTCTACAGTCATCCCATTCTGCGCCTTCTTTTATGTAGTGGCATTGCAAGAAAATAGTTAATTGAATGGGGTGAAGGCACTGTACATGTATCCAAACAAAATACAGGGTGATTCAAAAGTTGCAGTACACCCTTTTGTTTCAAAAACTGTGCAGGAAATGGGAAAACTGAATACCCCAGTAAGGTATGGGTGAGGTGGGCTATCTTTTAGGGTATGTACCAAACATGGGCGCCATCTTGAAATCGTCCATCTTGAATCTAAATCAGTTTTTTCAAATGGAAAGGGGGTCGTGTAACAAATCAAACAACATCAAAATTTGCTGAAAAGTTTATTTCTGCAAACAGATTTGAAATAGCAGCTATGGTTCAAAAGTTACAACACTTTTTTTGTTGCAGGTAATTGAAGATGGCTTTGACAAAAGAGGAGAGAATTGAGGTCATTTTGATGTCTGGAGAATGACATTTGTGTCATAGCTGCAGATTTTAACAACCGGCACCCAGAAAGACCTCCAATTTCACATAACACTGTCAGGTGCCTAATTTCCAAATTACGAGAAACTGGGACTGTGGCTGACAAGTCACGGAGTGGTCGTCCAAAAAGTGCTATTGACGAGACAATATCAACAATAGTTTTGGGATCCTTCGTAAAGAGCCCACAATGCAGCACACGACGTTCGTCAGCAGAATGACCTCAATTCTCTCCTCTTTTGTCAAAGCCATTTTCATCTAAGTGGAACAATAAAAAAGTGTAGTAACTTTTGATCCATATCTGCTATTTTAAATCTGTTTTCAGCAATAAACTTTTCATCAAAATCTGATGTTGTCTGACATGTTACACGACCCCCTTTCTATTTGAAAAAACTGACAGATTCAAGATGGCCAATTTCAAGATAGCGCCCATGTTTGGTACATACCCTATAAGATAGCCCACCTCACCCATACCTTACTGGAGTATTCAGTTTTCCCATTTCCTGCACAGTTTTTGAAACAAAAGGGTGTACTGCAACTTTTGAATCATCCTGTATATTTAAAACCATGGAATTGAATATTCTCCCTAGACTGTAATGGAACAGTGCCCCCTAGTGGCAGCATGCTGTATTACGTTGCAGTATTTTTACATGACTGTTCTATGTCACATATTATTTATTAGGCTATCTATATAGATATTTTGGTGGTCATTCCGAGTTGTTCGCTGTGCAGCGACGAGGCAAAAAAAGGCACTTCTGTGCATGCGTATGCGGCGCAATGCGCACGCGCGCCATACGATTACAATGAACGATGTAGTTTTACACAGGGTCTAGCGATGCTTTTCAGTCGCACTGCTGGCCGCAGAGTGACAGGAAGTGGGCGTTTCTGGGTGTCAACTGACCGTTTTCAGGGAGTGTTCGGAAAAACGCAGGCGTGGCTGGGTGAACGCAGGGCGTGTTTGTGACGTCTAATCAGGAACCGAATGGTCTGAAGTGATCGCAAGCGCTGAGTAGGTTTGAAGCTACTATGAAACTGCACAAAATTATTTTGTAGCCGCTCTGCGATCCTTTCGTTCGCACTTCTGCTAAGCTAAAATACACTCCCAGTGGGAGGCGGCTTAGCGTTTGCACGGCTGCTAAAAACTGCTAGCAAGCGAACAACTCGGAATGACCCCCTTTAAGCAGCACTTTGCAAATAATATTTAGTCATTAACATCAGTCCCTGCCCCAGTGGAGCTTACAATCTATATTCCTAACCCAACCCAAAGCTAACCATTGTGCCACCGCTTCTATATCGTAGCGGTATATGTGGGTATTTTATTATTTTACTGCAATGGTAGGTGATCCCGATCATCTTGTGTATCTCTCGTAGCCCATATTTTGGGATCTAAAGATGACGGTGAAGTATTTATAAAATACGTTTGGGGGCCTCCAAGCTGACACATCATGTGCGCTAACCTCTATAGGATCTTGGAGCACTACAATCCCCAGAATGACATGCTGACGGAACTTAAGGGTCTATTTAGGAAGCGGTGAAGAGCTAAAATGGCGGTGTGGCTCTATCGCTGTTCACCATTTAACTAAAGGGTTAACGTGGGAGACAACAGAGTTCCCTGACGTTACTTTTGTCGCAGGAGCACGACGACGGCGACTGCGAGTAATTTATTTCTCTAACGTCCTAGTGGATGCTGGGGACTCCGAAAGGACCATGGGGAATAGCGGGTCCGCAGGAGACTGGGCACAAAGTAAAAAGCTTTAGGACTACCTGGTGTGCACTGGCTCCTCCCCCTATGACCCTCCTCCAAGCCTCAGTTAAGATTTTGTGCCCGAACGAGAAGGGTGCAATCTAGGTGGCTCTCCTGAGCTGCTTAGAGTAAAAGTTTAAATAGTTTTGTTTATTTTCAGTGAGACCTGCTGGCAACTGGCTCACTGCATCGAGGGACTAAGGGGAGAAGAAGCGAACTCACCTGCGTGCAGAGTGGATTGGGCTTCTTAGGCTACTGGACATTAGCTCCAGAGGGACGATCACAGGCCCAGCCATGGATGGGTCCCGGAGCCGCGCCGCCGGCCCCCTTACAGAGCCAGAAGACTGAAGAGGTCCGGAAAATCGGCGGCAGAAGACGTCCTGTCTTCACTAAGGTAGCGCACAGCACCGCAGCTGTGCGCCATTGCTCTCAGCACACTTCACACTCCGGTCACTGAGGGTGCAGGGCGCTGGGGGGGGGGCGCCCTGAGACGCAATAAAAACACCTTTTTTGGCAAAAAATACATCACATATAGCTCCTGGGCTATATGGATGTATTTAACCCCTGCCTATTTTTACATAAAAAAAGCGGGAGAAAGGCCGCCAAAAAAGGGGCGGAGCCTATCTCCTCAGCACACTGGCGCCATTTTTTCCTCACAGCTCCGTTGGAGGAAGGCTCCCTGACTCTCCCCTGCAGTCCTGCACTACAGAAACAGGGTAAAACAAGAGAGGGGGGGCACTAAATTGGCATATAAATATATACAGCAGCTATATTAGGGAAAAACACTTATATAAGGTTATCCCTGTATATATATAGCGCTCTGGTGTGTGCTGGCAAACTCTCCCTCTGTCTCCCCAAAGGGCTAGTGGGGTCCTGTCCTCTATCAGAGCATTCCCTGTGTGTGTGCTGTGTGTCGGTACGCTGTGTCGACATGTATGAGGAGGAAAATGGTGTGGAGGCGGAGCAATTGCCTGTGTTAGTGATGTCACCCCCTAGGGAGTCGACACCTGACTGGATGGTCTTATGGAAAGAATTACGTGATAGTGTCGGCACTTTACAAAAGACTGTTGACGACATGAGACAGCCGGCAAATCAGTTAATACCTGTACAGGCGTCTCAAACACCGTCAGGGGCTATAAAACGCCCGTTACCTCAGGTCGATACAGACACTGACACGGACACTGACTCCAGTGTCGACGGTGAGGAAACAAACGTATTTTCCAGTAGGGCCACACGTTATATGATCACGGCAATGAAGGAGGTTTTGAACATTTCTGATACTACAAGTACCACAAAAAAGGGTATTATGTGGGGTGTGAAAAAACTACCCGTAGTTTTTCCTGAATCAGATGAATTAAATGAGGTGTGTGATGAAGCGTGGGTTTCCCCCGATAAAAAACTGCTAATTTCTAAAAAATTATTGGCATTATACCCTTTCCCGCCAGAGGTTAGGACGCGTTGGGAAACACCCCCTAGAGTGGATAAGGCGCTCACACGCTTATCAAAACAAGTGGCGTTACCGTCTCCTGATACGGCCGCCCTCAAGGAACCAGCTGATAGGAAGCTGGAAAATATCCTAAAAAGTATATACACACATACTGGTATTATACTGCGACCAGCAATCGCCTCAGCCTGGATGTGCAGTGCTGGGGTGGCTTGGTCGGATTCCCTGACTGAAAATATTGATACCCTGGACAGGGACAATATATTATTGACTATAGAGCATTTAAAGGATGCATTTCTATATATGCGTGATGCACAGAGGGATATTTGCACTCTGGCATCAAGAGTAAGTGCGATGTCCATTTCTGCCAGAAGAGGGTTATGGACGCGACAGTGGTCAGGTGATGCGGATTCCAAACGGCATATGGAAGTATTGCCGTATAAAGGGGAGGAGTTATTTGGGGTCGGTCTATCGGACCTGGTGGCCACGGCAACGGCTGGGAAATCCACCTTTTTACCCCAAGTCACCTCACAGCAGAAAAAGATACCGTCTTTTCAGGCTCAGTCCTTTCGTCCCCATAAGGGCAAGCGGGCAAAAGGCCACTCATATCTGCCCCGGGGCAGAGGAAGGGGAAAAAGACTGCAGCAGACAGCCTCTTCCCACGAACAGAAGCCCTCCCCCGCTTCTGCCAAGTCCTCAGCATGACGCTGGGGCCTTACAAGCGGACTCAGGCAAGACGGTGAAGGCCCGTCTCAAGAATTTCAGCGCGCAGTGGGCTCACTCGCAAGTGGACCCCTGGATCCTGCAGGTAGTATCTCAGGGGTACAAATTGGAATTCGAGACGTCTCCCCCTCGCCGGTTCCTGAAGTCTGCTTTACCAACGTCTCCCCCCGACAGGGAGGCGGTATTGGAAGCCATTCACAAGCTGTATTCCCAGCAAGTGATAATCAAGGTACCCCTCCTACAACAGGGAAAGGGGTATTATTCCACGCTGTTTGTGGTACCGAAGCCGGACGGCTCGGTGAGACCCATTTTAAATCTGAAATCCTTGAACACTTACATAAAAAGGTTCAAGTTCAAGATGGAGTCACTCAGAGCAGTGATAGCGAACCTGGAAGAAGGGGACTATATGGTGTCTCTGGACATCAAGGATGCTTACCTCCATGTCCCAATTTGCCCTTCTCACCAAGGGTACCTCAGGTTTGTGGTACAGAACTGTCACTATCAGTTTCAGACGCTGCCGTTTGGATTGTCCACGGCACCCCGGGTCTTTACCAAGGTAATGGCTGAAATGATGATACTTCTTCGAAGAAAAGGCGTCTTAATTATCCCTTACTTGGACGATCTCCTGATAAGGGCAAGGTCCAGGGAACAGTTAGAGGTCGGAGTAGCACTATCTCAAGTAGTACTACGACAGCACGGATGGATTCTAAATATTCCAAAATCGCAGCTGATTCCGACGACACGTCTGCTGTTCCTAGGAATGATTCTGGACACAGTACAGAAAAAGGTGTTTCTCCCGGAAGAGAAAGCCAGGGAGTTATCCGACCTAGTCAGGAACCTCCTAAGACCAGACCAAGTGTCAGTACATCAATGCACAAGGGTCCTGGGAAAGATGGTGGCTTCTTACGAAGCGATTCCATTCGGCAGATTCCACGCAAGAACTTTTCAGTGGGATCTGCTGGACAAATGGTCCGGATCGCATCTTCAAATGCATCAGCGGATAACCCTGTCTCCAAGGACAAGGGTGTCTCTCCTGTGGTGGTTACAGAGTGCTCATCTCCTAGAGGGCCGCAGATTCGGCATTCAGGATTGGGTCCTGGTGACCACGGATGCCAGCCTGAGGGGCTGGGGAGCAGTCACACAGGGAAGAAATTTCCAGGGCTTGTGGTCAAGCATGGAAACGTCACTTCACATAAATATCCTGGAACTCAGGGCCATTTACAATGCCCTAAGTCAGGCAAGACCTCTGCTTCAGGGTCAGCCGGTGTTGATCCAGTCGGACAACATCACGGCAGTCGCCCACGTAAACAGACAGGGCGGCACAAGAAGCAGGAGGGCAATGACGGAAGTGGCAAGGATTCTTCGCTGGGCGGAAAATCATGTGATAGCACTGTCAGCAGTGTTCATTCCGGGAGTGGACAACTGGGAAGCAGACTTCCTCAGCAGACACGATCTTCACCCGGGGGAGTGGGGACTTCACCCAGAAGTCTTCCACATGATTGTGAACCGTTGGGAAAAACCAAAGGTGGACATGATGGCGTCCCGCCTCAACAAAAAACTGGACAGATATTGCGCCAGGTCAAGGGACCCTCAGGCAATAGCTGGGGACGCTCTGGTAACACCGTGGGTGTACCAGTCAGTGTATGTGTTCCCTCCTCTTCCTCTCATACCAAAAGTACTGAGAATCATAAAAAGGAGAGGAGTAAAGACTATACTTGTGGCTCCGGATTGGCCAAGAAGGACTTGGTACCCGGAAATTCAAGAGATGCTCACGGAAGACCCGTGGCCTCTACCTCTAAGAAAGGACCTGCTCCAGCAGGGACCATGTCTGTTCCAAGACTTACCGCGGCGGCGTTTGACGGCATGGCGGTTGAACGCCGGATCCTGAAGGAAAAAGGCATTCCGGATGAAGTCATCCCTACCCTGATCAAAGCCAGGAAGGATGTGACCGTACAACATTATCACCGTATTTGGCGAAAATATGTTGCGTGGTGCGAGGCCAGGAAGGCCCCTACAGAGGAATTTCAACTGGGTTGATTCCTGCATTTCCTGCAAACAGGACTGTCTATGGGCCTAAAATTAGGGTCCATTAAGGTTCAAATTTCGGCCCTGTCAATATTCTTCCAAAAAGAACTAGCTTCTGTTCCTGAAGTTCAGACGTTTGTCAAGGGAGTACTGCATATACAGCCTCCTTTTGTGCCTCCAGTGGCACCTTGGGATCTCAATGTTGTTTTGGGGTTCCTAAAATCACATTGGTTTGAACCACTCACCACTGTGGACTTAAAATATCTCACATGGAAAGTGGTAATGCTGTTAGCCCTGGCTTCAGCCAGGCGTGTTTCAGAATTGGCGGCTTTATCCTATAAAAACCATTACCTAATTTTTCATACGGACAGGGCAGAATTGAGGACTCGTCCTCAATTTCTCCCTAAGGTGGTTTCAGCATTTCACTTAAACCAGCCTATTGTGGTGCCTGCGGCTACTAGGGACTTGGAGGATTCCAAGTTACTGGACGTAGTCAGGGCCCTGAAAAATAAGATTTTACTTACCGATAAATCTATTTCTCGTAGTCCGTAGTGGATGCTGGGGACTCCGTCAGGACCATGGGGATTAGCGGCTCCGCAGGAGACAGGGCACAAAAATAAAGCTTTAGGATCAGGTGGTGTGCACTGGCTCCTCCCCCTATGACCCTCCTCCAAGCCTCAGTTAGGATACTGTGCCCGGACGAGCGTACACAATAAGGAAGGATATTGAATCCCGGGTAAGACTCATACCAGCCACACCAATCACACCGTACAACTTGTGATCTGAACCCAGTTAACAGTATGACAACGTAGGAGCCTCTGAACAGACGGCTCACAACAAGAACAACCCAATTTTTTTGTAACAATAACTATGTACAAGTATTGCAGACAATCCGCACTTGGGATGGGCGCCCAGCATCCACTACGGACTACGAGAAATAGATTTATCGGTAAGTAAAATCTTATTTTCTCTAACGTCCTAGTGGATGCTGGGGACTCCGTCAGGACCATGGGGATTATACCAAAGCTCCCAAACGGGCGGGAGAGTGCGGATGACTCTGCAGCACCGAATGAGAGAACTCCAGGTCCTCTTTAGCCAGGGTATCAAATTTGTAGAATTTTACAAACGTGTTCTCCCCCGACCACGTAGCTGCTCGGCAGAGTTGTAAAGCCGAGACCCCTCGGGCAGCCGCCCAGGATGAGCCCACCTTCCTTGTGGAATGGGCCTTGACAGATTTAGGCTGTGGCAGGCCTGCCACAGAATGTGCAAGTTGAATTGTGCTACAAATCCAACGAGCAATCGTCTGCTTAGAAGCAGGAGCACCCAGCTTGTTGGGTGCATACAGTATAAACAGCGAGTCAGATTTTCTGACTCCAGCCGTCCTTGAAATATATATTTTCAATGCCCTGACAACGTCCAGCAACTTGGAATCCTCCAAATCGCTAGTAGCCGCAGGCACTACAATAGGCTGGTTCAGGTGAAACGCTGACACCACCTTAGGCAGAAAATGAGGACGCGTCCGCAGTTCTGCCCTGTCCGAATGGAAAATCAGATATGGGCTTTTATACGATAAAGCCGCCAATTCTGACACTCTCCTGGCTGAAGCCAGGGCCAGTAGCATGGTTACCTTCCATGTAAGATATTTCAAATCCGCCGATTTGAGTGGCTCAAACCAATGGGATTTGAGAAAATCCAAAACTACATTAAGGTCCCACGGAGCCACTGGGGGCACAACCGGGGGCTGTATATGTAGTACTCCTTTTACAAAAGTCTGGACTTCAGGAACTGAAGCCAATTCTTTTTGGAAGAAAATCGACAGGGCCGAAATTTGAACCTTAATGGACCCCAACTTGAGGCCCATAGACAATCCTGTTTGCAGGAAATGTAGGAATCGACCCAATTGAAATTCCTCCGTGGGGGCCTTCCTGGCCTCACACCACGCAACATATTTTCTCCAAATGCGGTGATAATGTTGTGCAGTCACCTCCTTCCTGGCTTTTACCAGTGTAGGAATGACCTCTTCCGGAATGCCTTTTTCCCTTAGAATTTGGCGTTCAACCGCCATGCCGTCAAACGCAGCCGCGGTAAGTCTTGGAATAGACACGGTCCCTGCTGAAGCAGGTCCCGTCTTAGAGGTAGAGGCCACGGATCTTCCGTGAGCATCTCCTGAAGTTCCGGGTACCAAGTTCTTCTTGGCCAATCCGGAGCCACGAGTATCGTTCTTACTCCCCTTTGCCGTATGATTCTCAGTACTTTTGGTATGAGAGGCAGAGGAGGAAACACATACACTGACTGGAACACCCACGGCGTTACCAGAGCGTCCACAGCTATTGCCTGAGGGTCTCTTGACCTGGCGCAATACCTGTCCAGTTTTTTGTTGAGGCGAGACGCCATCATGTCCACCTTTGGTTTTTCCCAACGGTTCACAATCATGTGGAAGACTTCTGGATGAAGTCCCCACTCTCCCGGGTGTAGATCGTGTCTGCTGAGGAAGTCTGCTTCCCAGTTGTCCACTCCCGGAATGAACACTGCTGACAGTGCTATCACATGATCTTCCGCCCAGCGAAGAATCCTTGCAGCTTCTGCCATTGCTCTCCTGCTTCTTGTGCCGCCCTGTCTGTTTACGTGGGCGACTGCCGTGATGTTGTCCGACTGGATCAACACCGGCTGACCCTGAAGCAGGGGTTTTGCCAGGCTTAGAACATTGTAAATCGCTCTTAGCTCCAGTATATTTATGTGAAGAGATATCTCCAGGTTTGACCATACTCCCTGGAAGTTTCTTCCCTGTGTGACCGCTCCCCAGCCTCTCAGACTGGCATCCGTGGTCACCAGGACCCAGTCCTGTATGCCGAATCTGCGGCCCTCTAACAGATGTTCAACCACCACAGAAGAGACACCCTTGTCCGTGGCGATAAGGTTATCCGCTGATGCATCTGCAGATGCGATCCGGACCATTTGTCCAGCAGATCCCACTGAAAAGTTCGTGCGTGGAATCTGCCGAATGGAATCGCTTCGTAAGAAGCCACCATCTTTCCCAGGACTCTTGTGCATTGATGCACAGACACTTTTCCTGGTTTTAGGAGGTTCCTGACAAGTTCGGATAACTCCTTGGCTTTCTCCTCCGGAAGAAACACCTTTTTCTGAACCGTGTCCAGAATCATTCCCAGGAACAGCAGACGTGTTGTCGGGGTCAACTGAGATTTTGGAAAATTCAGAATCCACCCGTGTTGTTGCAGCACTACTTGGGTTAGTGCTACTCCGTCCTCCAGCTGTTCTCTGGACCTTGCCCTAATCAGATCATCGTCCAAGTAAGGGATAATTAATACGCCTCTTCTTCGCAGAAGAATCATCATTTCGGCCATTACCTTGGTAAAGACCCGAGGTGCCGTGGACAATCCAAACGGCAGCGTCTGAAACTGATAATGACAGTTTTGCACCACGAACCTGAGGTACCCTTGATGTGAAGGGCAAATTGGGACATGCAGATAAGCATCTTTTATGTCCAGGGACACCATAAAGTCCCCTTCTTCCAGATTCGCTATCACTGCTCTGAGTGACTCCATCTTGAACTTGAATTTTTGTATGTACAGGTTCAAAGATTTCAGATTTAGAATAGGTCTTACCGAGCCGTCCGGCTTCGGTACCACAAATAGTGTGGAGTAATACCCCTTTTCCTGTTGTAGGAGGGGTACCTTGACTATCACCTGCTGAGAAAACAGCTTGTGAATGGCTTCCAATACCGTCGCCCTGTCTGAGGGAGACGTTGGCAAAGCAGACTTTAGGAACCGGCGAGGGGGAGACTTCTCGAATTCCAACCTGTAACCCTGAGATACTACCTGCAGGATCCAGGGGTCCACCTGAGAGCAAGCCCACTGCGCGCTGAAATTCTTGAGTCGACCCCCCACCGCTCCTGAGTCCGCTTGTAAAGCCCCAGCGTCATGCTGAGGGCTTTGCAGAACCCGGGGCGGGCTTCTGTTCCTGGGAAGGAGCTGCTTGCTGCCCTCTCTTACCCTTTCCTCTACCTCGGGGCAGATATGACTGTCCTTTTGCCCGCTTGTTCTTATAGGACCGAAAGGACTGCGGCTGAAAAGACGGTGTCTTTTTCTGTTGGGAGGGGGTCTGAGGTAAAAAGGTGGATTTTCCGGCAGTTGCCGTGGCCACCAGATCCGATAGACCGACGCCAAATAATTCCTCCCCTTTATACGGCAATACTTCCATATGCCGTTTGGAATCCGCATCACCTGACCACTGTCGCGTCCATAAACTTCTTCTGGCAGATATGGACATCGCACTTACTCTCGATGCCAGAGTGCAAATATCCCTCTGAGCATCTCGCATATAAAGAAAAGCCTCCTTTAATTGCTCTAAAGTCAATAAAATACTGTCCCTATCCAGGGTATCAATATTTTCAGTCAGGGAATCCGACCAGACCACCCCAGCACTGCACATCCAGGCTGAGGCGATGGCTGGTCGCAGTATAACACCAGTATGTGTGTATATACTTTTTAAGGTAGTTTCCAGCCTCCTATCAGCTGGATCCTTGAGGGCGGCCGTATCAGGAGACGGTAACGCCACTTGTTTTGATAAGCGTGTGAGCGCCTTATCCACCCTAGGGGGTGTTTCCCAGCGCGCCCTAACCTCTGGCGGGAAAGGGTATAATGCCAATAACTTTTTTGAAATTAGCACTTTTCTATCTGGGTTAACCCACGCTTCATCACATACATCATTCAATTCCTCTGATTCAGGAAAAACTACAGGTAGTTTTTTCACACCCCACATAATACCCCTTTTTGTGGTACTTGCAGTATCAGAGATATGTAAAGTCTCCTTCATTGCCGTGATCATATAACGTGTGGCCCTACTCGAAAATACGTTTGTTTCTTCACCGTCGACACTAGATTCAGTGTCCGTGTCTGGGTCTGTGTCGACCGACTGAGGTAAAGGGCGTTTTACAGCCCCTGACGGTGTCTGAGACGCCTGGGCAGGTACTAACTGGTTTTCCGGCCGTCTCATGTCGTCAACTGATTTTTGTAATGTGCTGACATTATCACGTAATTCCATAAACAAAGCCATCCATTCCGGTGTCGACTCCCTGGGGGGTGACATCACCATTACCGGCAATTGCTCTGCCTCCACACCAACATCGTTCTCATACATGTCGACACACACGTACCGACACACAGCAGACACACAGGGAATGCTCTATTGAAGACAGGACCCCACTAGCCCTTTGGGGAGACAGAGGGAGAGTTTGCCAGCACACACCCAAGCGCTATAATATATATGGGAACAACCCTATATAAGTGTTGTATCCTTATAGCAGCTTAAATATAGTAATATCGCCAAAAAAGTGCCCCCCCTCTCTGTTTTACCCTGTTTCTGTAGTGCAGTGCAGGGGAGAGTCCTGGGAGCCCTCCTCACAGCGGAGCTGAGCAGGAAAATGGCGCTGTGTGCTGAGGAGAATAAGCCCCGCCCCCTATTTCGGCGGGCTCTTCTCCGGAGTTTGTGAGATCTGGCAGGGGTTAAATACATCCATATAGCCTCAAGGGCTATATGTGATGTATTTTTAGCCATAAAAAAGGTATTATACATTGCTGCCCAGGGCGCCCCCCCCCCAGCGCCCTGCACCCTCAGTGACCGCTGTGTGAAGTGTGCTGACAACAATGGCGCACAGCTGCAGTGCTGTGCGCTACCTCATGAAGACTGAAAAGTCTTCTGCCGCCTGTTTCTGGACCTCTTCAATCTTCGGCATCTGCAAGGGGGGTCGGCGGCGCGGCTCCGGGACCGGACTCCATGGCTGGGCCTGTGTTCGATCCCTCTGGAGCTAATGGTGTCCAGTAGCCTAAGAAGCCAATCCATCCTGCACGCAGGTGAGTTCACTTCTCTCCCCTAAGTCCCTCGATGCAGTGAGCCTGTTGCCAGCAGGACTCACTGAAAATAAAAAACCTAAAAACTTTTTCTAAGCAGCTCTTTAGGAGAGCCACCTAGATTGCACCCTGCTCGGACGGGCACAAAAACCTAACTGAGGCTTGGAGGAGGGTCATAGGGGGAGGAGCCAGTGCACACCACCTGATCCTAAAGCTTTATTTTTGTGCCCTGTCTCCTGCGGAGCCGCTAATCCCCATGGTCCTGACGGAGTCCCCAGCATCCACTAGGACGTTAGAGAAATATATGTTTCCAGGACGGCTGGAGTCAGAAAATCTGACTCGCTGTTTATCCTGTATGCACCCAACAAGCTGGGTGCTCCTGCTTCTAAGCAGACTATTGCTCGTTGGATTTGTAGTACAATTCAGCTTGCTCATTCTGTGGCAGGCCTGCCACAGCCAAAATCTGTAAAAGCCCATTCCACAAGGAAAGTGGGCTCATCTTGGGCGGCTGCCCGAGGGGTCTCGGCTTTACAACTTTGCCGAGCAGCTACTTGGTCAGGGGCAAACACGTTTGCTAAATTCTACAAATTTGATACCCTGGCTGAGGAGGACCTGGAGTTCTCTCATTCGGTGCTGCAGAGTCATCCGCACTCTCCCGCCCGTTTGGGAGCTTTGGTATAATCCCCATGGTCCTTTCGGAGTCCCCAGCATCCACTAGGACGTTAGAGAAAATAAGAATTTACTTACCGATAATTCTATTTCTCATAGTCCGTAGTGGATGCTGGGCGCCCATCCCAAGTGCGGATTGTCTGCATTACTTGTACATAGTTATTGTTACAAAAATTGGGTTATTGTTGTTGTGAGCCATCTTTTCAGAGGCTCCTTCTGTTATCATGCTGTTAACTGGGTTCAGATCACAAGTTGTACGGTGTGATTGGTGTGGCTGGTATGAGTCTTACCCGGGATTCAAAATCCTTCCTTATTGTGTACGCTCGTCCGGGCACAGTATCCTAACTGAGGCTTGGAGGAGGGTCATAGGGGGAGGAGCCAGTGCACACCAGGTAGTCCTAAAGCTTTTTACTTTGTGCCCACTCTCCTGCGGAGCCGCTATTCCCCATGGTCCTTTCGGAGTCCCCAGCATCCACTACGGACTATGAGAAATAGAATTATCGGTAAGTAAATTCTTATTTTCAGCAAAACTTTATGCACAATGCAACCTCCGGGTGGCGCCTGGTTACCTGGGCGTTGGGGGGCTCAGCAAAGCCAAAGAGGCATCACTGCACCCCCCCTGGGCCAAATCATTATGCAGGTCACCAGGTGCGCATAGCATTTCCTCCTTTTCCAGTACGTATGGAGAGAACACCGCCCACTGATGGTAAATAGGCCTCTTAGGGGACTATGTACTGAGCCTTGGAGAGAGATAAAGTACCAGCCAATCAGCTCCTGTCGTTTTTCAAACACAGCCTGTAACATGGCAGTTAGGAGCTGATTGGCTGGTACTCTATCTCTCTCTAGATTATCTCTCGCCAAGGCTTGGTAAATAGACCCCTCTGCTTCACACTGTCTAGATTTATGGTATTCTGGATGGAACATGGACATTTCTAAGCCATTTTATGTCCCCTCTTTTGGGAAAGGAGGGGGCCCAGGTGCAGTCTCGGTGACCATTCTGCCCCTCTCTCTCCGGAGCGTGCACCGCGCAGGCTCTCGCACTGTGACGGAGTCTATTGCACATGGCGCCATTTTCCCGGTGATTCCTTTACTGCTCAGATCTCTGGGAAAGTGATGCCAGCGCCATTTTCCCTGTGATTTCTGTGGTGCCAGCAAGTACAGTCTATAGTAGCACCGCCCACCCTGCGCCCATTACGGATACGCCCAAGCTCTTTTGCAAGAGACCATTATCTGACAACCAAACGAACCCAAAACACCGCCATTTTCCGTATTGTGCAGCGTCAGCGTTTCACAATGACTGATTTAGGGCTTATGTGCTCAGGATATAGGACTGAACGGGCCTCCCGTGCTACATACACCGTACACGGTGAATAAAGCAGATTTATACAACGTTCTTGTGCATCACATTGTTCTTTTTTACTTCTTCCTTGTCATTTCCAAGAACTTAAATGGTTCATGATGAAGAGAACCTTTGTTGCCAGTGCGGGGCGGACATATTGTTTTCTGAGGAGACTGACTTCTATTAATATCTGTCAGATGAAGTTCAGCGGCGATTTCCCTGATTACAGTCAGAACCCAGAGACAGCGCTGGCTGGGAAATTGTTTTCCTCAGATAATCTCCTCAGGACGGCCTGTTCAGAGGCTCCATGTTGTCTCATTAACACCAGGCCGCGCAATGGCTGAGGGCGCAGATAAGTGGCGCGGATACGGAGCTGTCAGAGGTGATATCCTTCATAATGCGGGTTTCCTCATAGTAACCTGTTATATAATCCTGTAATTACAGCTAATTAGGGAATTTAGTAAGCAGTCAGTTGTGTTATCACTGAATTGATTTTTGCTGAAGGCAGAGATTGTGATGTATAGGAATAATTACTGTGTGTTGTCTCCCAGCACGTCCGTACTCCGCTCTTCCCTATTCTGAGGTACCTTCAGGTACATACCTGACACCACTAGAGATCTGCAGAATATTGCTCTGTTCTATCTAACCTCTAGAGCCATATTCCGCAGATTATTACATTCCTGCTGTCTCTAGGGATCTGCAGAACATTGCTCTGTCCCATCTAAACCACAGTAATATATTCTGCAAACGATTACATACCGGACACCTCTACAGATCTGCAGAACATCGCTGTGTTCTATCTGCCCTCTAGTACCATATTCTGCAGATTATTACATTACTGACATCTCTAGAGGTCTGCAGAACATTGCTTTACCACATTGACCAAGTTACTGTATATCACTTCGCAGGGTGGCATGTGGCCGCACAAGCTGCCTGCAGTATAGTAGGCAGTAACAAAGGGGTTAATTCAGACCTGTTCGCTCGCTAGTTTTTTTGCACTGCTGCGTTCGCATAGTCGCTGCCCATAGGGGAGTGTATTTTAGCTGTGCAAGTGTGCGATCGCATGTGTAGCAGAGCTGTACAAACAGATCTTGTGCAGTCTCTGCGCAGCCCAGGACTTACTCAGCCGCTGCGATTACATCAGCCTGTCCGGGACCGGAAATGACGTCAGGAACCCTCCCTGCAAACGCTTGGACACGCCTGCGTTTTTCCTTAAAACCTGACCTGTTGTGGTGCCTTGAGGACTGCTTTTGGGAACCACTGGTTTATTCCTTTTGACTTTCCTTGTATAATACCCTCACCTATTCTGCAAGTTTATATATTGCTGTCCTAACTACAATAGTTGCATTTGATTTACAGGATACCAATGAAAGTTACTAAGTGTTAATATTGTATTGCACCTTCTGAGAACGGACTTCTGTTCTCATGTCTTCACTACATGCAAAATGTCAGCGGTGCTTATTGTGTGTATTCCATTTTATGCAGAGGATCTATTGACCCCAGTCCTGTGATGTTATTTTTAGGTTTGTTTTTTTTGCGTTCGTGCGTCATGCCTGGTGCTAGTATAAGGAGAGAGCATTATATTTTATGAGCGTAATCTCTTGCAGCTGTAACGATGGCTGGGGGTAGCCTGGAGAGAGCGCAGCGGGCTGTGGAACACGGCATCATATATCCTGGTGACGGATCTCCTTCAGAGGTTTCACTACCAATAGCACTACCGAGCTCTCCATCTCATCCACGTCCTCTACAGTCTGTGCTAAGTTGCATGCGCTCAAACCACTTGGTGAAGCCACTGGACCAGTCAGAAGCAGGTATGTCTTCTACATACTGGATGAGACTCTCCACTGCAGCTTCCAGGGACTCAGTTAATCCTACGCAAACCATTCAAACACAGTGGTTCAGGACGCTGCTTTCTCCCCAAGAGCGGTGCGCAGTCGGTCAGAACTCTCCTGCTGCCGCAGAGCACTCTTGTAGTGGTAGATCATCATGGTTCACCAGTGGCCTCCATAATGAGTTTGTGAAGGAAGTGAACATGCTGACTTCTTCAGTGTGCAGTGCTACTTATGTACAGTTCTGTGCTCTGACATTTCACAAGAACTTGAAGCTTTTGTCAGAGATTACAATTCACAACCAGACAGTCAGATTGCATCATCCTGCACATCTGGAAACTTATTGCAGACCCCTCGTTTGTGACTCCAGTACTATGCTGACTTCATGAAATTTTGCTGCATTATTAGCGCCCCAAATCATATTGCCAGATGTTATTACACTGCCAGCATATGTATGAATGAATATATGCAGGGACAGGGGCTCCGACGTGTTCGCTGCAGTGTCGGGACTCCTGCGCATGCATGGTGGCAATGGGAAGGGTTCCAGAGGAGAACTTTTTGTGAAGTGGCTAAAACGGGCTAACGCCATCAGGAGATGGGGTTGCGGACAGTGGTGCATCTACAGTATAATGAGTGCAAGGCGTGTGGTGTCCAGGGGAGGCCCGCACTGCACATCTTGCATCCATCTTCTTGAATTCTCACACCTACGGAGGCCCGCATCCGGCAGCAGCAGCGCTGCACAAATCAACCTGAAAGTGGAACAGTGGCCATTTCCCCCCGCATTTCGTGCATGCGCCGTGGAAGAATCACAGAGAAAATGGCACAATAGACTCTGGTACAGCTCTAGGTTCTCCTAGTGCCCAGAGTCTACTGAGATGCGTGCCAGAGAGGTGGGTATCCAGACAGAGACTGCACACGGGGCCCCTCCTCTCTTACTCTCACCCCTGACTGTTAGATCTGACAACAGTGCATTCCCCAAAGAACTTCCGCCCCGGGCCGGCTCCGACTTCCGGTTTTCACGGACACGGACGCCGGTGGTCACGATCTCTCCTCACCGTAATTCAACACCGCTGGACCACCACTGTATACGTAAAGTATACATAACGTTTTTTTCCACTCCACTTTTACACTATTGTATCCACAGAGTATCCCCTTTTTTTGTCTTCTCTTCATAGCAGAAGGCTTACTCATTTTAGCAGCCGGGATGCCCAGTGTTGTCTCTGTAATCAACAGTAGACATCAGGGCTCCTAGTGCAGCGCCAAGGAAAATTATTAGCTGACTCCTCCATGTGGGTTTTTCTAGCCAATTCTATAGGTGTGTGTATATATGAAATTAATTGCATTATAAATAGCTGGATCTGTAATTTTCTATGTTGGATATGTGTCTCTGCAAACACAGGTTTTCGCAGTAATTTTGTGTATATATGGATTAATTTTGGTTGGATTTTGAAATTCCGTATGTGTGGGGATTTATACATGTGAATGCATTTGGTATATAGCAATTGTGCACCCACCGTTTGGAATAATAGATCCGGAATTTCCACATGCATATGAAAACATTTAGTGCATATCAAACTGTGATCTAGTGGGCACTGACTAGTAGGATTGGTAAATCAGCTCGATCTAAAACTTCGTATGTGAGATGTATGTTCTCCATAAAATATAGATTTGGTAGCAAGTATGAATATATAGCATAATTCATTTATTCAACATTTGGATTATTTTTGAAGAGAACAAATTCATATTTGATATACCCTGTGGATACCACTGGGTTTTTTATTCAACCAAGATCCAGTGGTGTGGAATAACAGCAAGATAGAATAAAGGGATTAAGAATAAGTGTTTGATCATAAGAACTATAATGACACAGTGGTGTGGAGTAAGAGTATATGTATACAGTGGTGTTGGTTTAAATCCATGTGAATAAGCCTTATGTAAGGTGTCCTGCTCACATATATAATTGCGAGGGGACAAGCACATTATCTGTTCTATTTTAAAATAATTTTCTTTGAACAGACCATAATAAAAAGGAGTACATACAAACTCCAACAAAAACATTTTTTTTTGAAATTTTTGTAATTTTCACTTATTGCACAAAAAGGAGTACATATAAACTCCCAAAAATATATTTTGGTAATTTCTGATCTATTGTTGATTTCGGTGGAGGAGATAAAGTGATCATATCCCTAAAGTACACCTATCGGTAGATATATTTATATCAGGGATACCCGGGCACGGATAATGATATAGAGATTATCGCTTGACATTCGGCAAATTTTCATGCCTGATATGACTAAATTATGATAAAGCCTAGAATTTTTAATAGTGATCAATAAAGAATTAATTTTAATTATAATATATATTTCATAAAGCGTGCCCCAGAAAAAGATAAGGTCTCCTTTTTTTCTCTAGTTTTCTCTGCAGAAGCAGAGAGGACTGTTTTTTTCGCTTATAACAGTGCATTCCCCAAAGAAAACTATGGGGGCTGCAGCTGCTGTCGGAAATGCAGGAACCACGGGGATGATACCAAATACTTGCTGAAAACTGTTTTGGTACAATAAGCCGCAAATTTTAATGATAAATGGGCCCAGTTATCTGCTCATTCAGCGCTCGGCTGGGACTAGGCAGCGCAGACAGGGGGTCAGAGGCACCAACTGGTCATTTAACAGAAAATAAGAATTTACTCACCGGTAATTCTATTTCTCGTAGTCCGTAGTGGATGCTGGGGACTCCATAAGGACCATGGGGAATAGACGGCTCCGCAGGAGACTGGGCACATCTAAAGAAAGATTTAGGTCTATCTGGCGTGCACTGGCTCCTCCCCCTATGACCCTCCTCCAAGCCTCAGTTAGGACACTGTGCCCGGAAGAGCTGACACAATAAGGAAGGATTTTGAATCCCGGGTAAGACTCATACCAGCCACACCAATCACACCGTATAACTCGTGATAGGAACCCCGGTTAACAGTATGATAACAATGGAGCCTCTGAACAGATGGCTCGCAATAACAACCCGATTTGTGTAACAATAACTATTTACAAGTATTGCAGACAATCCGCACTTGGGATGGGCGCCCAGCATCCACTACGGACTACGAGAAATAGAATTACCGGTGAGTAAATTCTTATTTTCTCTGACGTCCTAGTGGATGCTGGGGACTCCGTAAGGACCATGGGGATTATACCAAAGCTCCCAAACGGGCGGGAGAGTGCGGATGACTCTGCAACACCGAATGAGAGAACTCCAGGTCCTCCTCAGCCAGGGTATCAAATTTGTAGAATTTTGCAAACGTGTTTGCCCCTGACCAAGTAGCAGCTCGGCAAAGTTGTAAAGCCGAGACCCCTCGGGCAGCCGCCCAAGATGAACCCACCTTCCTTGTGGAATGGGCTTTTACAGATTTAGGCTGCGGTAGTCCCATTGCAGAATGTGCCAGCTGAATAGTGCTACAAATCCAGCGCGCGATAGTCTGCTTAGAAGCAGGAGCACCCAGTTTGTTGGGTGCATACAGGATAAACAGCGAATCAGTTTTCCTGACTCCAGCCGTCCTGGAAACATACATTTTCAGGGCCCTGACTACGTCCAGTAACTTGGAATCCTCCAAGTTCCTAGTAGCCGCAGGCACCACAATAGGCTGGTTCAAGTGAAACGCTGATACCACCTTCGGGAGAAACTGAGGACGAGTCCTCAACTCTGCCCTATCCATATGGAAAATCAGATAAGGGCTTTTAAAGGACAAAGCCGCCATTTCTGACACACGCCTGGCCGAAGCCAGAGCCAACAGCATGACCACTTTCCACGTGAGATATTTCAAATCCAGTCTTAAGTGGTTCAAACCAATGTGATTTCAGGAACTCCAAAACTACATTGAGATCCCAAGGTGCCACTGGGGGCACAAAAGGAGGCTGAATACGCAGAACTCCTTTGACAAAAGTCTGAACTTCAGGCAGTGAAGCCAGTTCTTTCTGGAAGAAAATCGACAGGGCCGAAATCTTGACCTTAGTGGACCCCAATTTGAGGCCCAACGTCACCCCTGCTTGCAGGAAATGCAGGAATCGACCCAGTTGAAATTCCTCCGTTGGGGCCTTCCTGGCCTCACACCAAGCAACATATTTCCGCCAAATGCGGTGATAATGTTTTGCGGTGACATCCTTCCTGGCTTTGTTCAGGGTAGGGATGACTTCCTCCGGAATACCCTTTTCCTTCAGGATCCGGTGTTCAACCGCCATGCCGTCAAACGTAGCCGCGGTAAGTCTTGGAACAGACAGGGCCCCTGCTGCAGCAGGTCCTGTCTGAGCGGCAGAGGCCAAGGGTCCTCTGAAAGCATCTCTTGAAGTTCCGGGTACCAAGCTCTTCTTGGCCAATCCGGAACCACGAGTATAGTTTTCACTCCTCGCCTTCGTATTATTCTCAGTACCTTGGGAATGAGAGGCAGAGGAGGAAACACATAAACCGACTGGTACACCCACGGTGTTACTAGAGCGTCCACAGCGATCGCCTGAGGGTCCCTTGACCTGGCGCAATATCTTTTTAGCTTTTTGTTGAGGCGGGACGCCATCATGTCCACCTGTGGTCTTTCCCACCGGTTTACCAGCATTTGGAAGACTTCTGGATGAAGTCCCCATTCTCCCGGGTGGAGGTCGTGCCTGCTGAGGAAGTCTGCTTCCCAGTTGTCCACTCCCGGAATGAACACTGCTGTTGAATACAGTTTTTGGATAGCCACCAACACTGCCTCCCTGGCAGAGGGAGTTGCTGGTGAGGCAGATTTTAGAAAACGGCGGGGGGGGGGGGGGGGGGGGGGGGGACGTCTCGAATTCCAGCCTGTACCCCTGAAATACTACTTGAAGGGCCCAGGGATCCACCTGTGAGAGAGCCCACTGTGTGCTGAAATTTCTGAGACGGGCCCCCACCGTACACGGATCCGCCTGTGAAGCCCCAGCGTCATGCTGTGGACTTACCGGACGCGGAGGAGGACTTTTGCTCTTGGGAACTGGCTGTATGCTGCAGCTTTTTCCCTCTACCTTTGCCTCTCGGCAGAAAGGATGCTCCTCGCGCCCTCTTGTGTTTATGGGGCCGAAAGGACTGTACTTGATAATACGGTGCCTTCTTTTGCTGTGGGGTAGCCTGTGGCAAAAATGTCGATTTCCCAGCCGTAGCTGTGGAAACGAGGTCTGAAAGACCATCCCCAAACAGTTCCACCCCCTTATAAGGCAAAACTTCCATGTGCCTTTTTGAATCGGCATCACCTGACCACTGCCTAGTCCATAACCCCCTTCTGGCGGCAATGGACATTGCGCTTATTTTTGATGCCAGCCGGCAAATATCCCTCTGTGCATCACGCATGTATAAGACAGCGTCCTTTATATGCTCTACTGTCAGCAAAATAGTGTCCCTATCCAGGGTATCAATATTATCCGACAGGGAATCTGACCACGCAGCAGCAGCACTGCACATCCATGCTGATGCAATCGCTGGTCGCAATATAATGCCCGTGTGTGTATATATAGCTTTTAGGGTAGCCTCCTGCTTCCTATCAGCAGGATCCTTTAGGGCGGCCGTATCCGGAGACGGTAGTGCCACCTGTTTTGATAAACGTGTAAGCGCTTTATCTACCCTAGGGGATGTTTCCCAACGTGACCTATCCTCTGGCGGGAAAGGGTACGCTGCCAATAACCGTTTAGAAATTATCAATTTCTTATCGGGGGAAGTCCAGGCTTCTTCACACACCTCATTTAATTCCTCAGATGCAGGAAAAACTACTGGTATTTTTTTCTCACCGAACATAATACCCTTTTTTGTGGTACCTGGGGTACTATCAGAAATGTGTAATACATTTTTCATTGCCTCAATCATGTAACGGGTGGACCTATTGGAGGGTACACTAGTCTCATCGTCGTCGACACTGGAGTCGGTATCCGTGTCGACATCTGTGTTTGCCATCTGAGGTAGCGGGCGTTTTAAAGCCCCTGATGACATTTGAGACGCTGGAACAGTCACAAGCTGAGTAGCCGGCTGTCCTATGTCGTCAAACCTTTTATGTAAGGAGCTGACACTGTCACGTAATTCCTTCTATAAGTCCATCCACACAGGTGTCGACCCCTCAGGGGGTGACAACACATTTACAGGCATTTGCTCTGCCTCCACATCATTTTCCTCATCATACATGTCGACACAGCGGTACCGACACACAGCACACACACAGAGAATGCTCTGACAGAGGACAGGACCCCACAAAGCCCTTTGGGGAGACAGAGGGAGAGTATGCCAGCACACACCAGAGCGCTATATACCACAGGGATATCACCTATAAAGAGTGTTTTCCCTTATAGCTGCATATATATATATTATACTGCGCCTAAATTTGTGCCCCCCCTCTCTTTTTTACCCTTTCTGTAGTGCAGGACTGCAGGGGAGAGCCAGGGAGCGATCCTTCCAGCGGAGCCGTGAGGGAAAATGGCGCCAGTGTGCTGAGGGAGATGGCTCCGCCCCTTTTTCGGCGGGCTTTCTCCCGCTTTTTGTGTTATTCTGGCAGGGGTAATTAACACCTATATAGCCTCTGGGGCTATATATGGTGTCAGTTTTGCCAGCCAAGGTGTTAATATTGCTGCTCAGGGCGCCCCCCCCCCCAGCGCCCTGCACCCATCAGTGACCGAAGTGTGTGGTGTGCATGAGGAGCAATGGCGCACAGCTGCAGTGCTGTGCGCTACCTTGGGGAAGACAGAAGTCTTCAGCCGCCGATTTTCCGGACCTTCTTGCTTCTGGCTCTGTAAGGGGGACGGCGGCGCGGCTCCGGGAACGGACGACGAGGTCGGGTCCTGTGTGCGATCCCTCTGGAGCTAATGGTGTCCAGTAGCCTAAGAAGCCCAAGCTACCACCACTTAGGTAGGTTCGCTTCTTCTCCCCTTAGTCCCTCGCTGCAGTGAGCCTGTTGCCAGCAGGTCTCACTGTAAAATAAAAAAACCTAAACTATACTTTCTTTCTAGGAGCTCAGGAGAGCCCCTAGTGTGCATCCAGCTCGGCCGGGCACAGAAATCTAACTGAGGCTTTGAGGAGGGTCATAGGGGGAGGATACAGTGCACACCAGATAGACCTAAATCTTTCTTTAGATGTGCCCAATCTCCTGCGGAGCCGTCTATTCCCCATGGTCCTTACGGAGTCCCCAGCATCCACTAGGACGTCAGAGAAATAGTTGTTAAAAACTTGCAGTCAACAATATAATCAGCTACAAAATATTTACTTCCTAACATAACTGCAGGGGGCAAATTAATTAATATTTTCAGTTTTTCCTAATGTCTTATATCCAGCAAATGAGTCTCTTCTCCCTTGGGTATTACTGTAACCGTTTCCTGCAGTTCAAACATAGTAATCCACTGCTGTCTCATTACTGCTTGGCCTCAATACAGTGATCAGAGACCGTCTCTTTCTGCGGTTACAGATCCTCATATCTCTCCCGAAGATGATTTGTACTTTTATTGGGTATTTAAAAGCTCAAGTCCTATTGGAAAAAATAAGAATTTACTCACCGGTAATTCTATTTCTCGTAGTCCGTAGTGGATGCTGGGAACTCCGTAAGGACCATGGGGAATAGCGGGCTCCGAAGGAGGCTGGGCACTCTAGAAAGATTTATGACTACCTGGTGTGCACTGGCTCCTCCCACTATGACCCTCCTCCAAGCCTCAGTTAGGACACTGTGCCCGGACGAGCTGACATAATAAGGAAGGATTTAGAATCCCGGGTAAGACTCTTACCAGCCACACCAATCACACCGTACAACTCGTGATACTATATCCAGTTTGACAGTATGAAAAACAACTGAGCCTCTCAACAGATGGCTCAACAATAACCCTTTAGTTAACAATAACTATTTACAAGTATTGCAGACAATCCGCACTTGGGATGGGCGCCCAGCATCCACTACGGACTACGAGAAATAGAATTACCGGTGAGTAAATTCTTATTTTCTCTGACGTCCTAGTGGATGCTGGGAACTCCGTAAGGACCATGGGGATTATACCAAAGCTCCCAAACGGGCGGGAGAGTGCGGATGACTCTGTAGCACCGAATGAGAGAACTCCAGGTCCTCCTCAGCCAGGGTATCAAATTTGTAGAATTTTGCAAACGTGTTTACCCCTGACCAAGTAGCTGCTCGGCGAAGTTGTAAAGCCGAGACCCCTTGGGCAGCCGCCCAAGATGAGCCCCCTTCCTTGTGGAATGGGCATTTACAGATTTTGGCTGTGGTATGCCTGCCACAGAATGTGCAAGCTGAATTGTACTACAAATCCAGCGAGCAATAGACTGCTTAGAAGCAGGAGCACCCAGCTTGTTGGGTGCATACAGGATAAACAGCGAGTCAGATTTTCTGACTCCAGCCGTCCTGGAAACATATATTTTCAGGGCCCTGACAACGTCTAGCAACTTGGAGTCCTCCAATTCACTAGTAGCCGCCGGCACCACAATAGGCTGGTTCAGGTGAAATGCTGACACCACCTTAGGGAGAAATTGGGGACGAGTCCTCAACTCTGCCCTATCCATCTGGAAAATCAGATAAGGGCTTTTACATGATAAAGCCGCCAATTCTGACACTCGCCTGGCTGAAGCCAAGGCTAATAACATGACCACTTTCCACGTGAGATATTTCAGATCCACGGTTTTTAGTGGCTCAAACCAATGTGATTTTAAGAAACTCAACATCACGTTGAGATCCCAAGGTGCCACAGGAGGCACAAATGGGGGCTGAATATGCAGCACTCCTTTCACAAATGTCTGAACTTCAGGTACTGAAGCTAATGCTTTTTGAAAGAAAATCGACAGAGCCGAGATCTGTACTTTAATGGAGCCTAGTTTTAGGCCCATATCCACTCCTGCTTGCAGGAAATGCAGAAATCGACCTAGTTGAAATTCCTCTGTTGGGGCCTTATTGGCCTCGCACCATGCAACATATTTCCGCCATATGCGGTGATAATGCGTTGCCGTAACATCTTTCCTGGCCTTAATAAGCGTAGGAATGACTTCTTCCGGAATACCCTTTTCCTTTAGGATCCGGTGTTCAACCGCCATGCCGTCAAACGCAGCCGCGGTAAGTCTTGGAACAGACAGGGCCCCTGCTGTAACAGGTCCTGTCTGAGCGGTAGAGGCCACGGGTCCTCTGAGAGCATCTCTTGAAGTTCCGGGTACCACGCTCGTCTTGGCCAATCCGGAACCACGAGAATTGTGTTTACTCCTCGCTTTCTTATTATTCTCAATACCTTTGGAATGAGAGGCAGAGGAGGGAACACATAAACCGACTGGTACACCCACGGTGTCACTAGAGCGTCCACAGCTATCGCCTGAGGGTCCCTTGACCTGGCGCAATATCTTTTTAACTTTTTGTTGAGACGGGACGCCATCATGTCCACCTGTGGTTTTTCCCAACGGTTTACCAGCATCTGGAAGACTTCTGGGTGAAGTCCCCACTCTCCCGGGTGGAGGTCGTGTCTCCTGAGGAAGTCTGCTTCCCAGTTGTCCACTCCCGGAATGAACACTGCTGACAGTGCTAGTACATGATTCTCCGCCCATCGGAGAATTCTTGTGGCTTCTGCCATCGCCATCCTGCTTCTTGTGCCGCCCTGTCGATTTACATGGGCGACTGCCGTGATGTTGTCTGACTGGATCAGCACCGGCTGGTGTAGGAGCAGGGATCTTGCTTGACTTAGGGCATTGTAGATGGCCCTTAGTTCCAGAATATTTATGTGAAGGGAAGTCTCCTGACTCGACCATAGTCCTTGGAAGTTTCTTCCCTGTATGACTGCCCCCCAGCCTCGAAGGCTGGCATCCGTGGTCACCAGGACCCAGTCCTGTATGCCGAACCTGCGGCCCTCTAGAAGATGGGCACTCTGCAGCCACCACAGTAGAGACACCCTGGTTCTTGGAGACAGGGTTATTAAGCGATGCATCTGAAGATGCGATCCGGACCACTGGTCCAACAGGTCCCACTGAAAGATTCTGGCATGGAACCTGCCGAAGGGAATTGCTTCGTAAGAAGCCACCATCTTTCCCAGGACCCGTGTGCAGCGATGCACTGATACCTGTTTTGGTTTCAGGAGGTCTCTGACTAGAGATGACAACTCCCTGGCTTTCTCCTCCGGGAGAAACACTTTCTTCTGGACTGTATCCAGAATCATACCCAGGAACAGTAGCCGTGTCGTCGGAACCAGCTGTGACTTTGGGATATTCAGAATCCAGCCGTGCTGGTGCAGCACCTCCTGAGATAGTGCTACTCCCACCAACAACTGTTCCTTGGACCTCGCTTTTATTAGGAGATCGTCCAAGTACGGGATAATTAAAACTCCTTTTTTTCGAAGGAGTATCATCATTTCCGCCATAACCTTGGTAAATACCCTCGGTGCCGTGGACAGGCCAAACGGCAGCGTCTGGAATTGGTAATGGCAATCCTGTACCACAAATCTGAGGTACTCCTGGTGAGGATGGTAAATAGGGACATGCAAGTAAGCATCCTTGATGTCCAGGGATACCATGTAATCCCCCTCGTCCAGGCTTGCAATAACCGCCCTGAGCGATTCCATCTTGAACTTGAATTTTTTTATGTACGTGTTCAAGGATTTTAAATTTAAAATGGGTCTCACCGAACCGTCCGGTTTCGGTACCACAAATAGTGTGGAATAATAACCCCGGCCTTGTTGAAGTAGGGGTACCTTGATTATCACCTGCTGGGAATACAGCTTGTGAATTGCCGCTAGCACCGCCTCCCTGTCTGAGGGCGCAGTCGGCAAGGCAGATTTTAGGAACCGGTGGGGTGGGGACGCCTCGAATTCCAGTTTGTACCCCTGAGATACTATTTGCAGGATCCAGGGATCCACCTGTGAGTGAGCCCACTGATCGCTGAAATTCTTGAGGCGACCCCCCACCGTACCTGGCTCCGCCTGTGGAGCCCCACCGTCATGCGGCGGACTTGGAAGAAGAAGCGGGGGAGGACTTTTGCTCCTGGGAACCTGCTGTTTGTTGCAGCCTTTTTCCCCTACCTCTGCCTCTGGACAGAAAGGACCCGCCTTTTCCACGCCTGTTTTTCTGGGTCCGAAAGGACTGAACCTGATAAAACGGCGCCTTCTTAGGCTGTGAGGGGACATGGGGTAAAAATGCTGACTTCCCAGACGTTGCTGTGGAAACTAGGTCCGAGAGACCATCCCCAAATAATTCCTCACCCTTATATGGCAACACTTCCATGTGCTTTTTAGAATCTGCATCTCCTGTCCACTGGCGAGTCCATAAGCCTCTCCTAGCAGAAATGGACAATGCACTTACTTTAGATGCCAGTCTGCAGATTTCCCTCTGTGCATCTCTCATATATAAGACTGAGTCTTTTATATGGTCTATGGTAAACAGGATCGTGTCTCTGTCTAATGTGTCAATATTTTCTGACAGTTTATCTGACCACGCAGCGGCAGCACTGCACATACAAGCTGACGCAATAGCTGGCCTAAGTATAACGCCTGAGTGTGTATATACAGACTTCAGGATCGCCTCCTGCTTTCTATCAGCAGGTTCCTTGAGGGCGGCCGTATCCGGAGACGGTAGTGCCACCTTTTTAGACAAACGTGTGAGCGCTTTATCCACACCCTCGGGGGTGTTTCCCAACGTGACCTATCCTCTGGCGGGAAAGGGAACGCCATTAGTACCTTCTTAGGAATTACCAATTTTTTATCAGGGAAAACCCACGCTTCTTCACACACTTCATTTAATTCATCTGATGGGGGGAAAAATAAGATTTTACTTACCGATAAATCTATTTCTCGTAGTCCGTAGTGGATGCTGGGACTCCGTAAGGACCATGGGGAATAGCGGCTCCGCAGGAGACAGGGCACAAGAATAAAAGCTTTAGGATCAGGTGGTGTGCACTGGCTCCTCCCCCTATGACCCTCCTCCAAGCCTCAGTTAGGATACTGTGCCCGGACGAGCGTACATAATAAGGAAGGATATTGAATCCCGGGTAAGACTCCTACCAGCCACACCAATCACACCGTACAACTTGTGATCTGAACCCAGTTAACAGTATAACAACGAAGGAGCCTCTGAAAAGATGGCTCACAACAACAATAACCCGATTTAGTTAACAATAACTATGTACAAGTATTGCAGACAATCCGCACTTGGGATGGGCGCCCAGCATCCACTACGGACTACGAGAAATAGATTTATCGGTAAGTAAAATCTTATTTTCTCTGACGTCCTAGTGGATGCTGGGACTCCGTAAGGACCATGGGGATTATACCAAAGCTCCCAAACGGGCGGGAGAGTGCGGATGACTCTGCAGCACCGAATGAGAGAACTCCAGGTCCTCCTCAGCCAGGGTATCAAATTTGTAGAATTTAGCAAACGTGTTTGCCCCTGACCAAGTAGCTGCTCGGCAAAGTTGTAAAGCCGAGACCCCTCGGGCAGCCGCCCCAGATGAGCCCACTTTCCTTGTGGAATGGGCTTTCACAGATTTTGGCTGTGGCAGGCCTGCCACAGAATGTGCAAGCTGAATTGTACTACAAATCCAACGAGCAATAGTCTGCTTAGAAGCAGGAGCACCCAGCTTGTTGGGTGCATACAGGATAAACAGCGAGTCAGACTTTCTGACTCCCGCCGTCCTGGAAACATATATTTTCAGGGCCCTGACAACGTCAAGTAACTGAGTCCTCCAAGTCCCTAGTAGCCGCAGGCACCACAATAGGTTGGTTCATGTGAAAGGCAGAAACCACCTTAGGGAGAAATTGAGGACGAGTCCTCAATTCTGCCCTGTCAGAATGAAAAATTAAGTAAGGGCTTTTATATGATAAAGCCGCCAATTCTGACACACGCCTGGCTGAAGCCAGGGCTAACAGCATCGTCACCTTCCATGTGAGATATTTTAAGTCCACAGTGGTGAGTGGTTCAAACCAATGTGACTTAAGGAACCTCAAAACAACATTGAGATCCCAAGGTGCCACTGGAGGCACAAAAGGAGGTTGTATATGCAGTACCCCTTTTACAAATGTCTGAACTTCAGGTACTGAAGCCAGTTCTTTCTGGAAGAAAATCGACAGGGCCGAAATTTGAACCTTAATGGACCCTAATTTTAGGCCCATAGACAGTCCTGTTTGCAGGAAATGGAGGAAACGACCCAGTTGAAATTCCTCTGTAGGGGCCTTCTTGGCCTCACACCACGCAACATATTTTCGCCAAATGCGGTGATAATGTTTTGCGGTTACATCCTTCCTGGCTTTGACCAGGGTAGGGATGACTTCATCTGGAATGCCTTTTTCCTTCAGGATCCGGCGTTCAACCGCCACGCCGTCAAACGCAGCCGCGGTAAGTCTTGGAACAGACAAGGCCCCTGTTGGAGCAGGTCCTTTCTTAGAGGTAGAGGCCACGGGTCTTCCGTGAGCATCTCTTGAAGTTCCGGGTACCAAGTCCTTCTTGGCCAATCCGGAACCACGAGTATCGTTCTTACTCCTCTCCTTCTTATGATTCTCAGTACTTTTGGTATGAGAGGCAGAGGAGGGAACACATACACTGACTGGTACACCCACGGTGTCACCAGAGCGTCCACCGCTATTGCCTGAGGGTCCCTTGACCTGGCGCAATATCTGTCTAGTTTTTTGTTTAGACGTGACGCCATCATGTCCACCTTTGGTTTTTCCCAACGGTTTACAATCAGGTGGAAGACTTCTGGATGAAGTCCCCACTCTCCCGGGTGAAGGTCGTGTCTGCTGAGGAAGTCTGCTTCCCAGTTGTCCACTCCCGGAATGAACACTGCTGACAGAGCTATCACATGATTTTCCGCCCAGCGAAGAATCCTTGCAGCTTCTGCCATTGCCCTCCTGCTTCTCGTGCCGCCCTGTCTGTTTACGTGGGCGAATGACGTGATGTTGTCCGATTGGATCAATACCGCCTGACCCTGAAGCAGGGGTTTCGCTTGACCTAGGGCATTGTAAATGGCCCTTAGTTCCAGAATGTTTATATGAAGAGATGTTTCCATGCTTGACCACAAGCCCTGGAAATTTTTTCCCTGTGTGACTGCCCCCCAGCCTCTCAGGCTGGCATCCGTGGTCACCAGGACCCAATCCTGAATGCCAAATCTGCGGCCCTCTAGTAGATGAGCACTCTGCAGCCTTACGTCCAAGTAAGGGATAATTAAGATGCCTTTTCTTCGAAGAAGAATCATCATTTCGGCCATTACCTTGGTAAAGACCCGAGGTGCCGTGGACAACCCAAACGGCAGCGTCTGAAACTGATAATGACAGTTTTGTACTACAAACCTGAGGTACCCTTGGTGAGACGGGTAGATTGGGACGTGGAGATAAGCATCCTTGATGTCCAGAGACACCATATAGTCCCCTTCTTCCAGGTTTGCTATCACCGCTCTGAGTGATTCCATCTTGAATTTGAACCTCTTTATGTAAGTGTTCAGGGATTTTAGATTTAAAATTGGTCTCACCGAGCCGTCCGGCTTCGGTACCACAAACAGCGTGGAATAATACCCCTTTCCCTGTTGTAGGAGGGGTACCTTGATTATCACCTGCTGGGAATACAGCTTGTGAATGGCTTCCAAAACTGCCTCCCTGTCGGAGGGAGACTTTGGTAGAGCAGACTTCAGGAACCGGCGAGGGGGAAACGCCTCGAATTCCAGTTTGTACCCCTGCGATACCACCTGTAGAATCCAGGGGTCCACGTGCGAGTGAGCCCACTGCGCGTTGAAATTCTTGAGACGGGCCCCCACCATGTCTGAGTCTGCTTGTAAAGCCCCAGCGTCATGCTGAAGACTTGGCAGAAGCAGGGGAGGGCTTCTGCTCCTGGGAAGCGGCTGCATGGTGCAGTCTTTTTCCCCTTCCTCTGCCCCGGGGCAGGAAGGAATGGCCTTTAGCTCGCTTGTACTTATGGGAACGAAAGGACTGAGTTTGAAAAGACGGTGTCTTTTTCTGCTGATGTGAAGTGACCTGGGGTAAAAAGGTGGATTTTCCAGCCGTTGCCGTGGCCACCAGGTCCGATAGACCAGCCCCAAATAACTCCTCCCTTTTATACGGCAATACTTCCATATGTCGTTTGGAATCCGCATCGCCTGACCACTGTCGCGTCCATAACGCTCTTCTGGCAGAAATGGACATAGCACTTACTCTTGATGCCAGGGTGCAAATATCCCTCTGTGCATCACGCATATATAGTAATGCATCCTTCAAATGCTCTATAGTTAACAATATATTGTCCCTATCCAGGGTATCAATATTTTCAGTCAGGGAATCCGACCACGCGACGCCAGCACTGCACATCCAGGCTGAAGCGATTGCTGGTCGCAGTATAACACCAGTATGTGTGTATATACTTTTAAGAATATTTTCCAGCCTTCTATCTGCTGGTTCTTTGAGGGTGGCCGTATCAGGAGACGGTAACGCTACTTGTTTAGATAAACGTGTGAGCGCCTTATCTACCCTAGGGGGTGTTTCCCAACGTGTCCTAACCTCTAACGGGAAAGGATATAGTGCCAATAATTTTTTAGAAATTAGCAGTTTTTTGTCGGGGGAAACCCACGCTTTATCACACACCTCATTTAACTCATCTGACTCAGGGAAAACTATTGGTAGTTTTTTCACACCCAACATAATACCCTTCTTTGTGGTACTTGTAGTGTCAGAAATGTTCAATGCTTCCTTCATTGCCGTGATCATGTAACGTGTGGCCCTACTGGACATTACGTTTGTCTCCTCACCGTCGACACTAGACTCAGTATCTGTGTCTGGATCTGTGTCGACCCACTGAGGTAACGGGCGTTTTAGGGCCCCTGACGGTGTCTGAGACGCCTGGACAGGCACTAATTGATTTGCCGGCTGTCTCATGTCATCAACCGTTCTTTGCAAAGTGCTGACATTATCACTTAATTCTTTAAATACGATCATCCAGTCAGGTGTCGACTCCCTAGGGGGTGACATCACTAACCCAGGCAATTGCTCCGCCTCCACATCATTTTCCTCCTCATACATGTCGACACACACGTACCGACACACAGCACACACACCGGGAATGCTCTGATAGAGGACAGGACCCCACAAGCCCTTTGGAGAGACAGAGGGAGAGTCTGCCAGCACACACCAAGCGCTATATATATATACAGGGATAACCTTATATAAGTGTTAATCCCTTATAGCTGCTGTTTATATAGTTTTTAGCTGCCAATAGTGCCCCCCCTTCTCTTTTTTACCCTGATTCAGTAGCAAGTCTGCAGGGGAGAGTCAGGGAGCCGTCCTTCCAGCGGAGCTGTGAGGGAAAATGGCGCTTGTGTGCTGAGGAGATAGGCTCCGCCCCTTCACGACGTCCTTATCTCCCGCTTTTTCTGTAAAAAATGGCAGGGGTTAAAATACATCCATATAGCCCCAGAGCTATATGTGATGTATTCTTTAGCCAATCTAAGGTATATCATGTTATATTGCGTCTCAGGGCGCTCCCCCCCAGCGCCCTGCACCCTCAGTGACCGGAGTGTGAAGTGTGCTGAGAGCAATGGCGCACAGCTGCGGTGCTGTGCGCTACCTTAGTCTGAAGACAGGATCGTCTTCTGCCGCCGATTTCACCGGACCTCTTCGCTCTTCTGGCTCTGTAAGGGGGCCGGCGGCGCGGCTCCGGGACCCATCCAGGCTGAACCTGTGATCGTCCCTCTGGAGCTAATGTCCAGTAGCCTAAGAAACCCGATCCACTCTGCACGCAGGTGAGTCCGTTTCTTCTCCCCTTAGTCCCACGATGCAGTGAGCCTGTTGCCAGCAGGACTCACTGAAAATAAAAAACCTAAAATATACTTTTATTCTAAGCAGCTCAGGAGAGCCACCTAGCCTGCACCCTTCTCGTTCGGGCACAAAAATCTAACTGAGGCTTGGAGGAGGGTCATAGGGGGAGGAGCCAGTGCACACCACCTGATCCTAAAGCTTTTATTCTTGTGCCCTGTCTCCTGCGGAGCCGCTATTCCCCATGGTCCTTACGGAGTCCCAGCATCCACTAGGACGTCAGAGAAACTACGGGTAGTTTTTTCTCCCCAAACATAATACCCTTTTTAGTGGTACCTGTAGTTATATCAGAAATGTGTAACACCTCTTTCATTGCCTCAATCATGCAGTGAATGGCCTTAGTGGGCATCAGGTTAGACTCATTGTCGTCGACACTGGTGTCAGTATCAGTGTCGACATCTGGGTCTGCTTGCGGTAGCGGGCGTTTTAGAGCCCCTGACGACCCATGCGACGCCTGGGCAGGCACGAGCTGAGAAGTCGGCTGTCCCACATTTGGCATGTCGTCAATTTTCTTATGTAAGGAGTCTATACGTGCACTCATTACTTTCCATAAGCTCATCCACTCAGGTGTCTGCCCCGCAGGGGGTGACATCCCTTCTAAAGGCATCTGCTCCGCCTCCACATCATTATCCTCATCAAACATGTCGACACAGCCGTACCGACACACACACAAGGAATGCTCCGAATGAGGACAGGACCCACAAAAGCCCTTTGGGGGGACAGAGTGAGAGTATGCCAGCACACACCAGAGCGCTATATAATGCAGGGACTAACTGAGTTATGTCCCCTATAGCTGCTTTTTCTATATATTATATACTGCGCCTAAATTTAGTGCCCCCCCTCTCTGTTTTTACCCTGTTCTGTAGTGTAGACTGCAGGGGAGAGCCAGGGAGCTTCCTTCCAGCGGATCTGTGAAGGAGAAATGGCGCCAGTGTGCTGTGAGAGATAGCTCCGCCCCTTTTCCGCAGACTATTCTCCCGCTTTTTTCCATATTCTGGCAGGGGTATTTTCCACATATATAGCCTCTGGGACTATATATTGTGGAATTTTTGCCAGCCAAGGTGTTATTATTGCTTCTCAGGGCGCCCCCCCCCAGCGCCCTGCACCCTCAGTGACCGGAGTATGAAGTGTGTATGAGGAGCAATGGCGCACAGCTGCAGTGCTGTGCGCTACCTTGGTGAAGACTGATGTCTTCTGCCGCCGTTTTTCCAGACCTCTTCTTGCTTCTGGCTCTGTAAGGGGGACGGCGGCGCGGCTCCGGGACCGAACACCAAGGACTGGGCCTGCGGTCGATCCCTCTGGAGCTAATGGTGTCCAGTAGCCTAAGAAGCCCAATCCGGCTGCAAGCAGGCGAGTTCGCTTCTTCTCCCCTTAGTCCCTCGCTGCAGTGAGCCTGTTGCCAGCAGGTCTCACTGAAAATAAAAAACCTAAATCTATACTTTCTTTTTAAGGGCTCAGGAGAGCCCCTAGTGTGCATCCAACCTCGGCCGGGCACAAAATCTAACTGAGGCTTGGAGGAGGGTCATAGTGGGAGGAGCCAGTGCACACCAGGTAGTCATAAATCTTTCTAGAGTGCCCAGCCTCCTTCGGAGCCCGCTATTCCCCATGGTCCTTACGGAGTTCCCAGCATCCACTAGGACGTCAGAGAAATGTATTTTTTTTTCTCTCTCTCTATACATACATATATGTATATATATATATATATATATATATATATATATATATATATAGAGAGAGAGAGAGAGAGAGAGAGAGAGAGAGAGAGAGAGAGAGAGAGAGAGAGAGAGAGAGAGAGAGAGAGAGAGAGAGAGAGAGAGAGAGTGTGAGTGAGAGTCATTTCTGCTTTTTTCCCCTCACAGGAAATCTGCCATTATGGAGATCTGATTGCTCCTTCATTCCATTTCCTTTCCAGAAACTGCTACTTGCGAGTAGTTTTGTTCACACGTCAAACAATCTTCAGCTAAGTGTGTCCACTAGGTGGCACTGTTCTATTGCTTTGCAACATTTATCTCAGCAGACAATGGAGAACAGCAAATTATCTTCTACACGGGACAATGAAAATGCATATAGAGTACAGAATAATTCCACTTTATGGAATATTTCCATATCATTCCTATAGGTAGCTGGCGGACGCTAATTACCGGACTGGGGGGTGTTGGAGCAGTTTAGGGCCCTAAGCACTAGATTACTTATTCTGGCCTCTGCCAGTGTGGTGTATAATGACTAGAGAGTAATTATATGGCAGGGTCCTCTTCAGGCCTCTGGTCTCTGACTTCTGTACGGGCAGAGGGAGCAGACTGTGTTTTGTATAACTCGGCACGAGGAGATGTAACATCTGCTTATGTTTTTCTCTTCCATGCAGAAAAAATACACACAAAACAAATAAACTGTAATTTATGACTCCATCGCAAGGAATCTATCAGTTCTGGCAATTAAAATAATTTGTGAATATTAACATGGTCCCTAGATGGGAACAATATGTTCCAGCTTTTAAATATTTCAATAAAGGGAAACAATGAACCGCTGTATTTTCATGAGCTGGACGTGAACATCAGAATATTTTTAGACAATTAATCTTACCCAATCATCAGCCGTGCTGACACTATTAACATAATAAGACCCCTCACCACCCTTTCTGGTAGATGCACGGCCTCTATTGTAGTGGTGGAGTATACTATGCCTCCGTATCTCTTAGCTCTCTTGCAGCCACCCTGCAGTGTGGCTCCAGCATGTCTGCTAAAGCAAAATAGCGACTCAATGGGAAGCCTGCGGCCCGCATGCAGACACAGCAGCCAGGAGGCATATTACAGTACACAAGCAAAGGCATGTTTGCACAAAAGTATCAGCGTGAGCGACCCCACCTGGTGACAATTAAAGACTGTACAACGGATATAAAAAAACGTGCATACATAAAAAGTTAACACGATACAATAGGGAAAGCATTCCAGTAACATATAAACAATACAGAGGGCATTCTAGTAACTCAAATACAATGCACCGATATTTCCGGAGTTCAACGTTTATCGTGGTGGCACTGCACACGAGCCAAGGTACCTTAGCGGTGTTGCTTGCAGTTTGGGTTTATTCACAAAGTCATAGACAGTCAGGGGCCGTGCTCTAACGGATGCATTGGGAATCAGGCCTTCAGTGCTGTCTGTTATACAATGGCCCTCATTCCGAGTCGTTCGCTCGGTATTTTTCATCGCATCGCAGTGAAATTCCGCTTAGTGCGCATGCGCAATATTCGCACTGCGACTGCGCCAAGTATCTTTGCTATGAAGAAAGTATTTTTACTCACGGCTTTTTCATCGCTCCGGCGATCGTAATGTGATTGACAGGAAATGGGTGTTACTGGGCGGAAACAGGCCGTTTTATGGGAGTGTGGCTGAAAACGCTACCGTTTCCGGAAAAAACGCAGGAGTGGCCGGAGAAACGGGGGAGTGGTTGGGCGAACGCTGGGTGTGTTTGTGACGTCAAACCAGGAACGACAAGCACTGAACTGATCGCACAGGCAGAGTAAGTCTGGAGCTACTCTAAAACTGCTAAGTAGTTTGTGAGCGCAATATTGCGAATACATCGGTCGCAATTTTAAGATGCTAAGATACACTCCCAGTAGGCGGCGGCTTAGCGTGTGTAACTCTGCTAAATTCGCCTTGCGACCGATCAACTCGGAATGAGGGCCAATGTTTCCGTCCTGGCTCTGAGCGGTCTCCCGCTACTGTATTTAGTATACATTCAGCAACAATGTGCTACATATTACATATCAGAAATAGTAATACATACATTAGAGGAATAGATGCAGTTAAAAAAAATAAAATAAAAATAAATTATATATATATATATATATATATAATACATACATATATATATATATATATATATATATATACATACACACACACACATATATATATATATATATATATATATATATATATATATATTTATTTATTTTTTTACCTTTCCCAGTCCCTAATTCCCATCTGGAAAAGGGATGTCACCCTGTCTATACTCTAGGATCTCGTTAACGCCTGAGCAGCACATTACACTGTAAATAAAATGTTCTGTTACGGGCTCGCTGCCATCATCGCATTTGTACTTAGCGACACATTTAATAATTTAGAACGCAGCGGCCTGCTTCTCTGGGTTATTGCGCGCTTACAGTACTCCAGTCACATGTGCAAACCAGCCCTAATTGAATGTTAATACCATTCTAATGCTACATGAAGCTGCTAATTAAACTATTTCATGTAGATGCATTAAACGGAGATGGCGGGAGATTAGTCTCAGCTGTTAGGGATACAGCTACTGGTTACAGATGAGAAAATATAATACATCTCTCCAAGTGAGAGCGGCCTGGTGTAAAGGTTTCTAGATTAGGTGGTTCTGGGTAATTGGGAAACTCCACGTATTACCATTAACCACTTATTTCATGGTGCACAGAAACTTTCAGCCTGACTTTCCCGCACACTACCCCTGCAGCGTCAATGTTGCATAATCATTATGGTTTCACAGGGCAACGAGGCGAAACGCAGAGTCTGGCAATACTGATAAATGTTTGTTGACAGTAAAATGATAGGTTACGTCTCCATCTGAAAACTGCATTGCCATCTCAGTGGTTTCTCGGAAAGGCTTCAGTACTGATAGGAATTCTGATGGCCTGGGTACATATAATCTCCAACCTAAATCTTTAAACTGAAATTCATACACATTGGTAGAATGAATCTGCGCCAGGCTGGCGTCTCGCTTCATCTGCCTTTCTTGTGCCTGCAACATAAAACGCTAATAGACGCTCTGGGACATTATAATCCTATTAGTGTACACGAGCCCATTGAGTGAAGGGGACCTGAGTGCACCCGTCTAGGTTATCAGACCTGAGCGCGTAATATTATAGAGGACGTTGCTAATCTGGCGCTAAACCCATCATATGATATTCACATAAGGTTTCAATGCCAAAAAGCAATTGGTGCAATAACGGTGCAAAAGTTTAATAGGGAAAGGGCGGTATTCAAATGATTTATCACACCCAATTTCCTTTCTACAGTGATCCCCGTTACCGTGCACATCGCGCCCATATTAATCAGGTTTAGCTGCGCAATGGATTGGGTGTCCCCGCTACCGCAGAGGTAGCGAGCTGAAATTATTATACCATGCCCGTCAACAGAACCAGAACAGGTGTGGAAGGGAGTGAAAAGAATTGAATACCGCCCTACAGTATGTCTTTATTTGAATAATCCTGGAGGGGATCTTCTGGGAAACGCAGTACCCCCGGCAGCCAATGAGCCGACTCGATGCAGTGTTTTTGAGAAGTTCAAGTGAAAATCATATAAATGCACCAAAAGACAGTTGGTGATATGCTCATCTGTGCACCTCATTACTGGAACCTCAGTAGATATATGTGAACCTCTTATTCAGTTCCCTCGTCGAAATGGACTGATAGAACACAGATAAAAGCAGGACAACAGTGTAATATGAGAAACACAGGTTTATTTTGCCAAAAGAACACAAGATAAACCAAAACGGTCTACAGACTGGCTGAAGATGCTGACCTTCAGGGGTTGAAGGGTGGTTGGTGTAGCAGTAGGATCGGTCAGTGATGCTGGCCTTCATGGGGGCGGGGATTCAGGGCAGTAAGAACAAGTGATCCTGACCCTAGGGAATGATGCAATACGCTTAGTCAATGATGCTGGCCATCAGGTGAGGAACGGTGGTGCAGTAAGATCGTCCAGTGATCCTGACCCTCGAGAGGAGAGCAGTAGGATTGGCAGGTTGTGCTGGCCCTCAGGAGGGGTGCAATAGCATTGGCCAGTGCTTCTGTCTCTCACGAGGGGAGCAGTAGGATGGGCCGATGATTCTGGACAGTTGGAAGCACTAGGACTGGGCGGTGATCTTGGCCCTCCAGGTGGAAGCAGTAGGAATGGCCAGCAATCTTGCCCTCTAAGGTGGGAGCAGTAGAAATGACTGATCTTGGCCTCCCAGGTGAGAGCGGTAAAAATGGCCGGTGATCTTGGCCCTCCAAGTGGGAGCAGTAGAAACGGCCAGTGATCTTGGCCCTCCAGGTGGGAGCAGTAGAAGCGGCCAGTGATCTTGGCCCTCCAGGTGGGAGCAGTAGAAATAGCCAGTGATCTTGGCCCTCCAGGTGGGAGCAGTAGAAATGGCCAGTGATCTTGGCCCCCCCCAGGTGGGAGCAGTAGAAATGGCCAGTGATCTTGGCCCCCCAGGTGGGAGCAGTAGAAATGGCCACTGATCTTGGGCGGTGGGAGCAGAAGGAATGGCCGGAGATCTTGGCCCTACAGGTGGTAGCAGTAGGAATGGCTGGTAATGTTGGCCCTTGGGGTGGGGGTGGGAAGAGAAGTAGGACTGATCGTTCTACAGCATAATAGAAGCACTACAACAAATGTGTAACCACAATTCAAGAAATCTCCTGTATTTCCCTTGTTAGTTAGAAGTGACGGAGATTTAGTGTTTGAGAATCACTAATTCCACATTACAATGACCCGAGGGGAGAGGACAAGGCATGTGTGTTAATGTAGCTCAGACTTTCAGTTATCACCTCTGCTGGCGATCCATCCAGCTCTCTAACACCCCACAGGAGAAGATCATTACATTTCCCAACGTCTGATGAGACATTTTACACATTACAAGGTGACCTTTATCCTGACAAGAAGCAGGTCAGGAGGTGGTGGGGTGGGGTATAAGACACTGATAGAAGAGGACGCGTGTCATGGCGTGAGGAGGAGAATGAAATCCACTTTCAGTAAATGAACGTCTCATAGATGAGATATAACGGAATGGCTGTAATGTAATCAGATTGCTGCAATAAGGTTCTTATAGTAAGTGCCCCCAGGAACAACACAGGTCCTGTATCTGCTGAGGACATACCACATATAATACTGTGATAGGCACTTCAGGAAATCTCTTCCCACTATAGGCAAAGTAAGATAGTGGCTCTCTAGGAAGCACAGGCTGACTGATATTCCTGCCATGCCTGATGCTGAATTTCCAGAGATTACCAGGGTTTTCAGACCATCAAATGTCCGCTATAATGCTGTGCGTTTCCAAGCCTGCTGGGAACACACTATAAGATAGGTCGTCCGATTCAGTGGATCGGACCAACATATCGGACACGTCCTCTAGTGTGTACCCACTATGTCGATGATGATGTGCGCTCCCGAGCATTGCCATCAACATTCTCAGTCGGCCGTACATGCAATACCATCAGGGAGGTGTCTGATTGGCTCCAAATTTATTCTGCAGCAGGACAACGACCCCAAACATACAGCCAATGTCACAAAGAACTATTTTCAGAGCAAAGAAGAACAAGGAGTCCTGGAAGTGATGATATGGCCCCCACAGAGCCCTGATCTCATCATCATCGAGTCTGGGATTACATGAATGGACAGAAGGATTTAAGCAAGCCTACATCCACAGAAGATCTGTGGTTGGTTCTCCAAGATGTTCGGAAAAAACTCCCTGCAGAGTTCCTTCAAAAACTACGTGCAAGTGTATCTATAAGTGGTGCTGCTGTTCTGAATGCAAAGGGTGGTCACACCAAATATGGGTTTGATTTAGATTTATCTGCTGATAATTCACTTTGCATTTTGTTAGTTGATAAAAATAAACTATTAACACTTCTATTTTTGAAAGCATTCTTACTTTTACGCATTTATTTATTTTTAACACCCGCCTAAAACTTTTGCACAGTATTGTGTATGTAGATCTCTATATATCTATACTTGGAGTGAGTGGATCCTGCCTTTAGAGCATTGCAGTTTCCCGGTCAGAAGATGGGGGCTTCCTAAAACGCCTGGGTGACAAGTCTACCCCTGTGGGTGCATACTTAGCTCATAATACAGAGTAAAGGCAGTTTTAGTTCTATTATTAATTATCCAGAACACACACACACACCCATATCCGTCCCAGCACTAACCACACAATACAGCCCTCTCCATCTGCACATGATATAACCGATTCAGGCGCTACACTCGGACTTTATGCTTATTACCAATAAACTGAATAATATACACGGCCACGGGAGTAAGAAGTTAAGAGACATTTATTTCATAGAAAAAAAAATCACTATGCAACATGTTCATTATTCACCAATTAAATCTCTATAATAATAGACTACATAAAGCAATCAGACAGCAATTTGATTTATTCACAGTAACAGTAGGTGTTCTGTACAAATACTACGCTGCAAGCGAAGGGGCCAGTGTTTATGTCAAGATACATTTGCACAGTTGGAGTGGTCTTTATTGCAACATTCAGCTCGACTTTCCCGCTCACTAGGTTAATGTCACATTTTCCAACAGCTGTAAATTAAATGATGTGACATCCTAGGAGATAGGAGAGCCCTCAACGAAGCCTACTCCCCCTGCGTCATTCATGGATGGAAAATTGGCATTTTCCTTTTGCACAGGGTGTGATCTAATGGGGCGAGAAAACAGATCTTTGCATTATTGAATATGCAATAGACGGCGCTGTCCCTAGAGGCAAGGGTGTCTCCCGCAGCAAGCGATATGTCCGATACCATTACCAAAATATCTGTGCAGGTCACTTCTTACCAGAGGACACGGCAACTAACTGGTAAATGATAATTAGGGTATTATGTTCTCAGTAGTAGTAACAGCTGTTTTAAATAATGTGCAAAATGAAAAACCTCGAAAAACTCGCTTGCAATTTTCCCCAGGAATTTATTTTAGTGTCTTTAATATATTACAAAATAGTGTTTTTCACTCTACAATAGTGAATAAATTTACTGTACTCTAGGGTCAAAGGGGTAAATTTACTAAGATGGCAGTTCTATTTAAGATGGGTTGTTGCCCGTAGCAACCAGATTCTATTTCTCATTTATGTAGCAACATCTAGAAGATAATACCTGGAATCTGACTGGTTGCTATGGGCAACATCCAATCTTAAATAGAACTCCCATCTTAGTAAATTTACCCCACTGTCTTTCTAAAACAGCCTTGCACATCGGTCAGTCTCGCTGCTGTATCTAGTCTATTCACGGACCTGCTGCTGACTCTCTGATCTGTCAGCTAATTAGTAACACAGCAACCTACAGTGTCTCTACAAGATCCTAGTGCAGCAGTCAGTCTCCCCTACAGATAGCCCCGTAGCAGCAAACTCTAGGCTTAGATACAATGACCTACTTAGTGACAACTGCGCCACCTACTGATGTGAAGTGCTGCAGCTTCACCACGTTTCAGCAGTCAAATATCAAGGGCCTAATTCAGTAAGGATTGCAAATTCTGCTAATTAGAAAACCTGAATTAGGCTCTAAGTACGAAGACTTTAAAAAAAAACCTACAAAATAAAAATAATAATAATATAGTTCTATCCTCTAAGTTTGAACTGCGCACCGGTTAGCGAGAAACAGGGACGGGGCGCTGTTCCTCTATATAATTCAGCGGCTGACTTCCCTTATATCCTTCATTGCTATCAATCACCCCTAATAAGTGCTACGGAAGGACATGTGGCCACTGATCACTGGGCATGTGTGCTGGATATGTATATACTGTATATAGACAAATTACCCCCCACACCTAAGTGTCACTTGTCCCTAAACAGGAAGGAATAGATTGTAAGCTCTTGTGTGCAGGGATCGCACTCCTTTTGTATTACAAAATGTATATGGTGACATAACTATAGGTGCTACTTATATTGATATAGAAAAAGCTATACAATACTAATATATATTATATATGTATATATACTCTATCCTTCACTCCACCCCCCACATTCATGTTCTCTCTCCATCCTATCACTTTTGCCTCCTCTTCTCTAATATCAGACCCTTTCTTACCCTGGGCACAAATAAATCTCTGATTCACGCCCTTGTCATCTCCCACCTGGACTATTGCAACCTCTTACGCTCTGCTCTTCCTCTCCCCTCAGTGCTGCTGCCTCTCCTACAGTATCTTACTATCTCGCCGTCGCTGACTCACCCTCTCTCCTCTCTTTCAGCTCCCTCACTGGCTCCACTTTCCCTGCAGAATCCAGGTTAGGTTCTTCAAGGCTTTCAATCACCCAGGGCCGTCTTTTCGTATGGGCTCAATGGGCTCTTGCCCAAGGGCCCCAGGAGAATAAGGGTCTCCTCTTTCCAGGGGTACCAGATTTATGAAAATCGGCCCTGGGGAACCAGAGATATCCGACTTGAAAGCAGTGGTCCCTATCCAAGCCTGTTAATTGCTCTTCCCAGCCAGATATCTAGGTTTCTGTCTGACTAGAGTTTTTCTGAGGGTATAATCCTAAAGCTGGGACTCTCCCCTTTTGGTGGACACTGGCAGCTTGTCTCTACTATGCCCAGAACCAGAGATATCAGCCTTTCAGCACCTGGTCCCTGCTCCAGCTCCACACGCCTGGTATGCAGTTTTAGATTTTCGTTGGTGAATTGCTCTGGCTCCTGAACTCTGATCCCCAAGAACCCAGAACCTCCTGAAAGATGAGACTCTCTAGTATTTTTATCCCATTCAAAGCTAAGAAATATATTTTCAGGAACTTGAGATATCTGCTGTCAAGCAAGCTGCCCTCCCACCGGAAAATGATAAATATTAAGCCCACTCCACTATACACCCTCCCCTACGTATTAAACACCCCCTACCACTCTGGAAGTCATGTACCAGGGCTTTTTCATTCAGCCCAATGCCCCCTCTACAGTTTAGCCTCATCTGTGCAGTAAAGGAGTAATAAGCAGAAATTACTGCTCCAGGTCCTACATGCTGAGCGGAAGATAGAACACCCCCTACCGCCCGCCGGACATCAAAGCTGCCGCTGATAGCACCCCCCACCCCTACCGCTGGAGGATGGGTAGGGGGCCCAGTGCATTGCTGTGCCCAGGGGCCTACACTGCTTTTAAGACGGCCCTGCAATCACCCCCTCCCTACAAGTCCCAGGCCACACTCCCTCTCCGCTCTTCCTCTGACTGCCGCCTCTCCGACACGCTCATCACCTCATCCCACTCCCGTATCCATTCCTTTCCTGCGCTGCCACGCTCCTCTGTTCTATAGAACACGCTCTGAAACCGCACCTGTTCCTGTCCTCCAACCTTATAACACCTCCCACTACCCGATACTGTAATCTCCCCGGTGCAGGGCCCTCCACCCACTTCATTCTCACCCCGCACTATCCTTGTACTACCTGAGGTAATCCTACATTATGCTAAATGTAATGAACAAGTATATTATTAATGGTTGCCCTAAACGGGTGTGGTAAGGTCAACCACACTTCGGTCGACCACTATTGGTCTACATGAGTTTTTTCACTTTTTTTGGTGTTGTTTTCTCTGTACAGTGACCAGGAACCCCAATTAGTGCACCGTGTCCCCTCACCATGCTTCGGGCAAGGTGCCTCGCTCCACTACTGCTGCGCTCAGCACAGGTTACTGTTCCCAATTGTAGTCCACGTGGATCGTAAAGTTTAAAAAAGTAAAAAAAAAGAAAGAAAAAAGAAAAGAAAAAAAGGTGAAAAACGTATGTCGACCTAGAGTCTCTGTCGACCAATAGTGGTCGACCTAGAGACCGGATACCGCCCTAAACACAGCTATCTCTGTATGTACGTATAGCACGATGTGTGTTTTTGGGCTGTAGTATTATCAGTTCTGCGAGCTCTTTCCCGGTATACAGCACATAAATATATGTTGTCAGTAGTGTTGATATAAGGTGTATATAGATTTTGGGGTAGGATAAGCCCCACAGAACGCAGGACAACATACTAAGGGCAATGGTACTCCCTCCCCACATATCAATACACCTCTGCATTGTTACTGCAGCCCCCCCCCCCCCCCCCCTTTGTCTATACACCCCACCACTGTCACTGTGGCCAAAAGTTTTAAGAATGACAGAAATAATAATTTTTACACAGTCTGCTGCCTCAGTTTTTATGATGGCAATTTGCACATACTCCAGAATGTCATGAAAAGTGATCACATTAATTGCAATTAATAGCAAAGCCCCTCTCTGCCATGACAATGAACTTGGGGCCTAATTCAGACCTGATCGCTGCTGTGTGTTTTTGTCTAAACTGTGCATGCGCCGCAGCATGCCAGACGGCCCTCTCAGCCCTGTGATCGCCTCTGCCTGATAGGCAGAGGCAGTCGCTGGAAGGGCCGGTGGCATATGACCGTGCAGGGGGCGGGCCGCGGTGGCTGCAAGAAGGCTTCAGGGCGCTCAAGAACGTCCGGCAAGTGCCAGGACCATCTTCTAAAGTTGTTTCAGCTGCGGGATCGGGCCACCACCAGTGCAGAGCTTGCTCAGGAATGGCAGCAGGCAGGTGTGGGTGCATCTGCACGCACAGTGAGGCGAAGACTTTTGGAGGATGGCCTGGTGTCAATAAGGGCAGCAAAGAAGCCCCTTCTCTCCAGGAAAAGCATCTGGGACAGATATTCTACAAAAGGTACACGGATTGGACTGCTGAGGTCTGGGGTAAAGTCATTTTCTCTGATGAATCCCCTTTCAGATTGTCTGGGGCATCTGGAAATACGCTGGTCTGGAAAGGTGAGCGCTACCATCAGTCATGTGTCATGCCAACAGTAAAGCATACTGAGACCATTCATGTGTGAGGTGGCTTCTCAGCTAAGGCCAAGGGAGTGGGCTCACTCACAATTTTGCCCACGAACACAGCCATGAATAAAGAATGGGACCAAAACATCCTCTAAGAGCAACTTCTCCCAACCATCCAAGAACAGTTTGGTGAGGAACAGTGCCTTATCCAGCATGACGGAGCACCTTGCCATAAGACAAAAGTGATAACTAAGTGGCTCGGGGAACAAAACATCAAAATGTTGGGTCCATGGCCAGGAAACCCCATTAATCCCATTGAGAACTTGTGGTCAATCCTCAAGAGGTAGGTGGACAAACAAATACCCACAAATTCTGACATAGTCCAAGAGTTGATTAGCCCAGAAGTTGATTGACAGCATGCCAGGGTGAATTGCAGAGGTCTTGAAAAAGAAGGGTCAATACTGCAAATATTGACTCTCTGCATAAACGTAACGTAATGGTCAATAAAAGCTTTGACATTTATGAAATGCTTGCAGTATTACTTCAGTATACCATAGTAACATCTGACAAAAAGATCTAAAAACACTGAAGCAGTAAACTTTGTGAAAACCAATACTTGTGTCAATCTCAAAACTTTTGGCCATGGCTGTATACACCCCACCACCGTGACGTACCTTCCGTGTCTATACACTCCACCACCGTCACTGTACCGCCGTGTCCATACATCCCATAATGGTCACTGTATTGGGCGGCATCGTCCTGGGAGAAATCTCAGATTTAAAGACGTTTTATTTAGAATGATGTTTTCTGCCATCATATAGGAGACACTGTATATTTCAGTATTTGAATAGTTCCTCAAGAGGAGAAAACAGTCATTGCTTAGTGATAAGCTAATGGGTAATGGGCCTGATATACCCCCGTCCAGTAATCTGTTTAAATATCACTCTCTCTCATCTACACTTACCATGTCCATCAATCACGTACAAATCCATCTACTAATCTTCTGCTCTATGTATCGTGTACATCCAACTATCCTGTGCCAAACGTTCAGCTTCCAATAACTAACCATCCTAGCCAATGTACAGCTACCGAAGACTAACCGTCTCATCCAACATTCAGCTATGAAGGACTAAGCATCAGACCAAAGTTTAAGCTACCAAGGACAAAGCCTCCGGCCCAATTTACAGCTAACGAAGACTAAGCATCCCACCCAACATTCAGCTATTGTGGACTAAGCATCAGACCAAAGTTTCAGCTACCAAGGATTATGCCTCCCGCCCAACGTACAGCTACCAAGGACTAAGCCTCCCACCAATGTACCTGAGGATTAAGCCTCCCACCCAGTGTACAGCTACCAAGGACTAAGCCTCCCGCCCATCAAACCAGAGGACTAAGCCTCCTATTCAACATACAGCTACCGAGGACTAAGCCTCCTGCCAACGTACAGCTACCGAGGACTAAACCTCCTGCCCAATGTACAGCTACCAAGAACTAAGCTCCCACCAATGTACCTGTGGACTAAGTCTCCCACCCAACGTACAGTTACCAAGGATTAAGCCTCCCGCCCAACGTACCTGAGGACTAAGCCTCCCACTAAAACGTACAGCTACCAAGGACTAAGACTCCCACCCAAAGTACCTGAGGACTAAGCCTCCCACCCAACGTACAGCTACCGAGAACTAAGCCTCCCGCCAAACGTACAGCTACCAAGGACTAAACGTCCTGCTACCAAGGACTAAGACTCCCACCCAACGTACCTGAGGACTAAGCCTTGTAGAAGATGAACGCATTATTACTTTCTACAAAATGGATTTACGTTCCCTACTCACAAGAAGCGACTGTGTCCCGACTGCCAGATTCTGCTGAATGGAGGTGCGCTCATACATTGCTTTAGAGTAAACAAAATAAATTTCACACATTGCTATTCAGATTTTCCCCGTTTCATGTAATGCGATAAGAAAAATACTCTTTCCAAAGATAGCGGAAAATCTTCATGGTTTGACAATGAAAATGAGTTGCTGATAAGGGCTGGTAAAGGGTAAAACAACATCCCGTTTTGCAGATGAGTTGCTGAGCAGAGTAATTGCTCTCCCGCCAAGCCGTGGGTACCGCCATTATTCCTGGCTTAGGCTACAGTAATGATCTATTTTATGGTATTTCGGCCATTAGCGGGCAGTTTACTCTGCTGCAGCCCTAAAGTCTCCTCAGATTTATTTGCAATGAAAATGAATAGTGAGAGTGACGGTGACATGAAAAATAGTCTTATCTGTAGCTAAAATAGATGTATAAAAATAAATGGGGAGACGAATGAATGTGCGGATTTCATATTAAATTCTATGCAAAAATATATAAAATGGTCTTCACGCCATATTTTTAGGTGTAAACGAGTCATTATTTTAGGATGGAGATATTTTGTACTAATATTGCACAAGAATCGCTATCTACAGTCATCCATCCTACGTAATATCCTCTAATATTTATGCGTAATATTTCTACAGCACAGTAAAAAAAGCAGAGAACGTCCGCTTACTACGTAGAAGCGTCTTACTCCGCCACGCTATACATGGGAAACGCGACGGCATTCTGCCATTGCCTTCAGTAAAGTGGTATAAAATAGTACGGAACTTATATTCCTGATAATTACTAGCCTGGCAGTACGGGGGGGAGGAGGAATCCTATCTAACCCCCCCCCCCCCCCCCCCCATGCATTGCCAGAGCCAATCAGCAATGACACCCCCTCGTTCAGCGCAAAGCAGTCAGCAGCGGGCGTTATTTCCAGCCGGCTGTAACCCAGGGATGATACAGCTATATTCCCTGACAACAGACCATCTATACTAGTGAGGACATGTGGTTATTTCCAAGCAGCATTTGCTAAATGACAGATGAGGTGTAATATATTGGAGCCATGAGGTCTTATTATACGAGTTGTGGGACGCTGCGTATAAAAGTCTGTTACAGCGCTAATGAATCACTGGATCTGCTGTGACCACTCATACTGATGCACTTAATGTCAAGTTTGGCCAATATCCGTACAGTACTCCGCAACATTCGGCATAAGTCGAAGCTGAAATAAGACTGTAGAACAGAGAATGTCCTTCCTTAACTGATCTAGTGGGAGTCCCTGTTCCCACCAAAGTCCTTCGGTTCACATAGGGTGCATCGACTTTAATCAGGTTGTCTGTGTGTCCTCCCAAACAGCAGTTCCCATTATAAAAAAAATCTCCTACTTGGTCGCAGTGTATATATGGATCTGCAATTTTATGTTAATGAGTGTATCAACCATACTCCTGGTGTGCAGCCGTGCGTCTGAATGTACAAGAACTGAGGCAGCCACTTTGCGTCTTTAGATGCCACCATCGGTCGCACCCCCTGAAACTTGCCCTATAGAAAGTCCAGAATTTCCGCCTGACTGTGGTCTCCAATGCAAGTAAAATGATGCTGCCGGGCACAGCAACGGTTGTGCTTCTTCCGTCAGCAGATCAGATTTGATCTTTTAAACTAAATAACATGTTGCCGTAACTGCAAACCGTACTTTGCACCATACACAAATGGCTCACTTTCTTTCCTATCGTTCTATTCGCGCTCTCTCCCAAATGGCTCTGAAAATATAACCTCTGATGTGTTTTTTCAAATATTAGCTTAAGATGCGGGGAAAAAACAAAAGAAATCACAATAAGTAGCCACACTGTTACGACAAAGCAATAACATGTAGGCGACTCCCAAATAGAAAAAATATAATTTTGTAGCAAATGATTTCTAAAGATTTATCCCGAGGTGGTAAAATATAGACAGAAGTCCCATTAAACGTGATCAATTTACAATGTAGGTAAAAAGATGGGACTTTACTGGTTCCGCCCACTTTAACATAAGCAGCTGTGAAAGGTAAGTTGGCAACTGCTTGAGCGTTGGGCCGCAACCCACTTGCTAGATCCACCATGCTTGCTGGGCGTAATGCGAACGCGTCGCCATTATGGATTTCCAAAATGCATGAACGTCATCTTCATCTATTAAGATTACAGCGGGGTCTTCTGAGGGGAAAGTGTCACTTAACTCCTGTGGGAAAAAAAATAATTGTTGGCTTCTATAACAGGCCAATCACCCAAGTTGTCAGTTGCCGTTCTTAATGAGCCGCCATTGCTTATGAACCACCACGTGATCATCAGAGTCCATGTCTGGAAATTCGTCTTCGGAGAAGCTGATGTGTAAGCAGGTGTCATTTGCGGTGGAAAACGGCAACGTGTTTTCCACGCTCAGTGACTTCACCAACCCGTTGCAAGCTGGCGTTTCCGGCACGATGGTCGGTGTGTCCTCTAAGTTGTCGTAACTGCTAGTGATGGAATGGAAGGTTCCGTTCTCTTCTATGGACCCATGGTGGAATGACATACGAGACCTCTCCCTTATCGGGGAAAGTTCTCCATTCTCAAAACCCGGGAAGTAAGAGTTTTTGTAGGACGGACTGGTGTCCTCTGAGTCGAACCCGGCGGGTGTTATTGAGCAAGACGTGATTGTGGTGAAGCTGGTCAGGTTGACACTGGTTGGAGTTGTGTGGCTCACACTCTCGGTTGACCTGGACTCGGTAATTTGCCCCGGCAGTATCTTTGAAGACCTCTTTCTGATTATAGGAGGTGGTGGGACCAGTTTTGGAATAGAATGTAGAAGCCTTGATAAAAGAGAAGCAAAGATACAAGTTAAGAGTACTCAAAGCAAAATCACCTCCAACTTTGCCGCTGGCTCCACACGACCCACTGTGGAGAGATAAAGGGGCGGATTCTGAAGCGCAATCTGCTGTGAAAGCTTTAACTTTTTTTGGGCAGTGTCCGTGACTATGTGCTACTGCCGGTATCAGCCCTTCCCCCGGTATACAGCCGTGTGCCTGTGACTGTGAGCTAATGCCGTTATCAGCCCTTCCCCTGGTATACAGCAGTGTGCCTGTGACTGTGTGCTAATGCCGGTATCAGCCCTTCCCCCGGTGTACAGCCGTGTGCCTGTGACTGTGTGCTACTGCCGGTATCAGCCCTTCCCCCTGTGTACAGCTGTGCGTCTGTGACTGTGTGCTACTGCCGGTATTAGTCCTTCCACCTGTGTACAGCTGTGTGTCTGTGACTGTGTGCTAATGCCGGTATCAGCCCTTCCCCCGGTGTACAGCCATGTGCCTGTGACTGTGTGCTACTACCGGTATCAGCCCTTTCCCGGTATACAGCCGTGTGACTGTGTGCTACTGCTGGTATCAGCCCTTCCCCCGGTGTACAGCCGTGTGCCTGTGACTGTGTGCTAATTCCGGTATCAGCCCTTTCCCCGGTGTACAGCCGTGTGTCTGTGACTGTGTGCTAATGCCGGTATCAGTCCTTCCCCCGGTGTACAGCCGTGCGTCTGTGACTGTGTGCTAATGCCGGTATCAGCCCTTCCCGGTGTACAGCCGTGTGCCTATGACTGTGTGCTAATGCTGGTATCAGCCCTTCCCCGGTATACAGCCGTGCAGCTGACTGTGCAGGGACTGAGACATCCCCTTTGTGCAGCTTTCGACACAACCATCCCAATTGGTGCCTTTTTGGACGCCACTATTAGTCGCACCTCCGACTTTTTCGCTACTTAGACGAATGCGCAGCTGAAAACCACCATGCGTGAATATCGCCATTGCGCCCAATAATTAAATTCTGGTAAGAATGTAGAATGATCTTTTAGGGGATGATCAGGAAAATTAAGAACTACGTAAACTTCTTGTTGTAAGAAAGCAGCGCCAACGTGCTCTGCTCTTCTTGAACGTATGTCCTGCCATTATCACAGGCAGTGCACCAATCGCAAACCTGTCTCCGTGACCTGACGCTATCACTGTACACCTTTACTAGTTGGTGAGGAGTTTCAGCTGCTGATGGGCCCTATAGACGAAGAGATCTGATGACACTACGCACCTCAATGTGAGGCCATGTGTCCGCCACCCCCGCCATCTTACACCTGATGAAGGCACAGTATGACTGATATGAGGCGCAGTAAGCATGAGAGATCTTGTTACGTGACTTAATAAACCACCCTCGTAGTGAAGGGGGTCAGTGAGAATGTTGGGTTTTATTAAGAGAGTGAAGGAATTAATGCTTTTAATGGGGTTCATTTTGACGAGACTGAGGGTGGTAATAAATATGAATTCATCCATGAAATAATAATGCAGATAAGGAGGCTAGTGATTGTAAAGGGTTTGATAATGTGGCGTTGTTAGGATTATGCTGAGGTGTCAGTCATTTTTCTTTGAACTCCAGGACGTCACTCATTTCCCACTCCCTATTTCCGGGGACCACCATATTCTTTCCCTTGACCTTCCCCTCCGTCCGTCACCCCCTGCCGTCCTATGGTTACCCTCACTAAGTGCAACCTTGATGCAGACGATCCTGTCCTTTGTGCCTTCTCTCTCCCATCTCCACCCTCGCTTACCCTGACCAAGATGGCTACCTTTACTACACCAGCCTCATGCCTCGACTCTTCCACTTTAGCCGTCACCCTTGTAAAAATACACAGACAGCTGGAGGTGCGCTGTGATATAATATAGATGTGTACAGGACTAGTCTAGAAAAGGGGAGTAAAGTGGTATTGGTACTATATGTGAGGAGAGGGGTGGTAATGGTGTCTGTTGAACACCTGGACGTGAACTCAAAACAAATCTTCAGAAACAGGTCTGTCCTGTCCCCCAACTACCATCCCAAGCTCTAACACAGAGGTTCCCAAACGCGGTCCTCAAGGCATCCCAACAGTCCAGGTTTTAGGTAATTCCCTGGCTCAGCACAGATGGGTAAATCAAATTGACTAAGGTGATAATTAAGTCACCTGTGGCCAAGCATGGATACATTTAAAACCAGGACTGTCGGGGGTGCCTTGAGGACCGCGTTTGGGAACCTCTGCTCTAACATTTGGAAGTCCCCTCTAGAATTCCTGGGCAGCAGAGGAGCCTGTAGAGCACTCTACACCTGGACATCAATGCAGCCTAGTCACCCAACCAGGAGGAGACCACAGTTATTTTATTTTGCAACAGTGAAGTGTGTGAGGGGCTGGGAAATAGGCATCGGGGTAGAGGGTTGTTAGGCTGAAGATTTACCTTAGGCACCAAGAAATCTTGCACCGGCCTTCTATGGACAGATAGAGCCTTCAGCCCAAAACCTTTCACATTGTGTTTTACAGGAATATAAAATTCTTCATGGCACACGTGGTCAAATTTCTCTAAATACCAGCGACCAAAACGCACAAGCCAGTAAATAATACCACTTTGTTACTTACTTTGCGGCATTAGACACTGGTGCGATAGGACACGGAGGATGGGTGATACCACACCAACGTCCATCCTGTACAATAGCGTATCTCCTGTAAACTCACTTGTCCTCGTGTACTCTTGGGATCTCCTCTTCAGTCTTCTCCGGTAGGACCTCAGACCCTTCCACCTTCCTGCTGACCACATCCGCTCGGTTGGTCTCTTTCTCCAGGTTCAGGAGATTGAGGTAGGACTCTCCAATGTTCCCGGTAATGGCATTCTGCAGACTGGCCGGAGTAGAGGTGGACGGGAGGTTGATTTCCAGGCTGTACAGATTCTTCAAGTTTAGGGACAGAGACTGGGCGATGGCCAAGTTATGTAGAGACCTTTTATCCACTGTAAATGGCAGAGAAGGAACATTTTGAGAGAGTGACCATGCGGTGACATTATCAGGATCATTATTTTTTTATACTAAACACGTTAAGATATATACATCGCCTTTATGTCTGCATGTCCATAGTGTCAGAACACTCCTGGTAAGATACTTTACAAATGACCTGCTCACCGTTGTGGTTCGTGTCCGATCGGACCTCCAGCTCCTTCAGCTGTTTCACCAGCAGCGCGATGTGCTGTAGTAAGTCACGGTTGGTCAGTAGCAGCTGTCTGACCCGGGCCTGGGACTCAATTCGGGCCGCCGTCTCTGCTGCAAGCTGGTCCTTCAGCAGCTGCACCTGACAATCCACAAACAGCCAGTTACACAACAGTTACCAGAAACTGTCCAACTTATTTTCCCCAGTGACGCAAACGCTGGAGAGTCAAGATGAATGTAGAACAGAGAAACCAAATCTTTTATTTTCAGGGATCACTAGTTTATTTTTGTAAACAAACCAACCGTTACAGAGATAAAATATTTTTATTTTGTAATTTTCAAGAGATTTTTTCCCCCAGCATGGCATTATAAAAATGTGTCAATCAAGCAATGCCGCCAATTTCACTAATCACAACACAGATTAGAACGGTTCATACTACATCAGAAATATATGAAGAAGTTAAAACGGACGGTTTGGGCCTTTAGACATGATAGAAGCGCCACCTGGTGGCAGCATGCAGTATTTGCATCACATGCACAACCTGTTACTGTCCTAATTGCTGCATGCTTAGCAAATATAAATGTCTTGATAGTTAGTTACTGAGTGGAAATGTAACATTACACTACTTTAAAAATGCAATAGTAATATATGGAAAATGAGTCTAAGTTCTACCGTTATTCTGACTGCACTTTTACATCCAGCTCTCAGAGTCACTAAGAATGGTGGCTTTAAAAAACGGTCTTTAGTAAATATACAGTAAGGCTGATGCACGTATGTACCATGCATGAATTAGTCTGCATTGTTAAAGAGACAGGGGCTGCTAATTCCCTGCCAACCTGATGAGGTCACTCACCTGTGCTACACTCACTCAGTGTTACTGGATGATGAGGGTACTCACCTATGCTACACTCACACTCACTCCGTGTTACTGGATGATGAGGGTACTCAACTATGCTACACTCACTGTGTTACTGGATGATGCGGGCACTCACCTGTGCTACACTCACACTCACTCCGTGTTACCGGATGATGCGGGCTCTCACCTGTGCTTCACTCACTCCATGTTACTGGATGATGCGGGCACTCACCTGGGCTACACTCACTCCATGTTACTGGATGATGAGGGCCCTTACCTATGCTACACTCACTGCGTTACTGGATGATGCGTGCACTCACCTGTGCTACACTCAGTGTTACTGGATGATGAGGGCACTCACCTGTGCTACACTCACACTCACTCCGTGTTACCGGATGATGCGGGCTCTCACCTGTGCTACACTCACTCCATGTTACTGGATGATGCGGGCACTCACCTGGGCTACACTCACTCCATTTTACTGGATGATGAGGGCACTCACCTGTGCTACACTCACTGTGTTACAGGATGATGAGGGCGCTCACCTGTCCTACACCCTGTTACTGGATGATGAGGGCTCTCACCTGTGCTACACCCTGTTACTGGATGATGAGGGCTCTCACCTGTCCTACACCCTGTTACTGGATGATGAGGGCTCTCACCTGTGCTACACCCTGTTACTGGATGATGAGGGCTCTCACCTGTGCTACACTCACTCTGTTACTGGATGATGAGGGCACTCACCTGTGCTACACTCACCCTGTTACTGGATGATGAGGGCTCTCACCTGTGCTACACCCTGTTACTGGATGAGGAGGGCTCTCACCTGTGCTACACCCTGTTAATGGATGATGAGGGCACTCACCTGTCCTACACCCTGTTACTGGATGAGGAGGGCACTCACCTGTCCTACACCCTGTTACTGGATGATGAGGGTTCTCACCAGTGCTACACCCTGTTACTGGATGATGAGGACTCTCACCTGTGCTACACCCTGTTACTGGATGAGGAGGGCACTCACCTGTGCTACACCCTGTTACTGGATGAGGAGGACTCTCACCTGTGCTACACCCTGTTACTGGATGAGGAGGGCTCTCACCTGTGCTACACCCTGTTACTGGATGAGGAGGGCTCTCACCTGTGCAACACCCTGTTACTGGATGAGGAGGGCTCTCACCTGTGCTACACCCTGTTACTGGATGATGAGGGCTCTCACCTGTGCTACACCCTGTTACTGGATGATGAGGGCTCTCACCTGTGCTACACCCTGTTACTGGATGAGGAGGGCTCTCACCTGTGCTACACCCTGTTACTGGATGAGGAGGGCTCTCACCTGTGCTACACCCTGTTACTGGATGATGAGGGCTCTCACCTGTCCTACACCCTGTTACTGGATGATGAGGGCTCTCACCTGTGCTACACCCTGTTACTGGATGAGGAGGGCTCTCACCTGTGCTACACTCACTGTGTTACTGGATGAGGAGGGCTCTCACCTGTGTTACACCCTGTTACTGGATGATGAGGGCTCTCACCTGTGCTACACCCTGTTACTGGATGAGGAGGACTCTCACCTGTCCTACACTCTGTTACTGAATGAGGAGGGCTCTCACCTGTGCTACACCCTGTTACTGAATGAGGAGGGCTCTCACCTGTGCTACACCCTGTTACTGGATGATGAGGGCTCTCACCTGTGCTACACCCTGTTACTGGATGAGGAGGGCTCTCACCTGTCCTACACCCTGTTACTGGATGAGGAGGGCTCTCACCTGTCCTACACCCTGTTACTGGATGAGGAGGGCTCTCACCTGTGCTACACCCTGTTACTGAATGAGGAGGGCACTCACCTGTGCTACACCCTGTTACTGGATGATGAGGGCTCTCACCTGTCCTACACCCTGTTACTGGATGAGGAGGGCTCTCACCTGTGCTACACCCTGTTACTGGATGATGAGGGCTCTCACCTGTGCTACACCCTGTTACTGGATGATGAGGGCTCTCACCTGTGCTACACCCTGTTACTGGATGAGGAGGGCTCTCACCTGTCCTACACCCTGTTACTGGATGATAAGGGCTCTCACCTGTGCTACACCCTGTTACTGGATGATGAGGACTCTCACCTGTGCTACACCCTGTTACTGGATGAGGGCTCTCACCTTTGCTACACCCTGTTACTGGATGAGGAGGGCTCTCACCTGTGCTACACCCTGTTACTGGATGATGAGGGCTCTCACCTGTGCTACACCCTGTTACTGGATGATGAGGGCTCTCACCTGTGCTACACCCTGTTACTGGATGAGGAGGGCTCTCACCTGTCCTACACCCTGTTACTGGATGAGGAGGGCTCTCACCTGTGCTACACCCTGTTACTGGATGAGGAGGGCTCTCACCTGTGCTACACCCTGTTACTGGATGAGGAGGGCTCTCACCTGTGCTACACCCTGTTACTGGATGAGGAGGGCTCTCACCTGTGCTACACCCTGTTACTGGATGAGGAGGGCTCTCACCTGTGCTACACCCTGTTACTGGATGATGAGGACTCTCACCTGTCCTACACCCTGTTACTGGATGATGAGGGCTCTCACCTGTCCTACACCCTGTTACTGGATGAGGAGGGCTCTCACCTGTGCTACACCCTGTTACTGGATGATGAGGGCTCTCACCTGTGCTACACCCTGTTACTGGATGAGGAGGGCTCTCACCTGTGCTACACCCTGTTACTGGATGAGGAGGGCTCTCACCTGTGCTACACCCTGTTACTGGATGATGAGGACTCTCACCTGTGCTACACCCTGTTACTGGATGAGGAGGGCTCTCACCTTTGCTACACCCTGTTACTGGATGAGGAGGGCTCTCACCTGTGCTACACCCTGTTACTGGATGATGAGGGCTCTCACCTGTGCTACACCCTGTTACTGGATGATGAGGGCTCTCACCTGTGCTACACCCTGTTACTGGATGAGGAGGGCTCTCACCTGTCCTACACCCTGTTACTGGATGAGGAGGGCTCTCACCTGTCCTACACCCTGTTACTGGATGAGGAGGGCTCTCACCTGTGCTACACCCTGTTACTGGATGAGGAGGGCTCTCACCTGTGCTACACCCTGTTACTGGATGAGGAGGGCTCTCACCTGTGCTACACCCTGTTACTGGATGAGGAGGGCTCTCACCTGTGCTACACCCTGTTACTGGATGAGGAGGGCTCTCACCTGTGCTACACCCTGTTACTGGATGAGGAGGGCTCTCACCTGTCCTACACCCTGTTACTGGATGAGGAGGGCTCTCACCTGTGCAACACCCTGTTACTGGACGATGAGGACTCTCACCTGTGCTACACCCTGTTACTGGACGATGAGGACTCTCACCTGTGCTACACCCTGTTACTGGACGATGAGGACTCTCACCTGTGCTACACCCTGTTACTGGATGATGAGGGCTCTCACCTTTGCTACTCCCTGTTACTGGATGATGAGGACTCTCACCTGTGCTACACCCTGTTACTGGATGATGAGGACTCTCACCTGTGCTACACCCTGTTACTGGATGATGAGGGCTCTCACCTTTGCTACTCCCTGTTACTGGATGAGGAGGGCTCTCACCTGTGCTACACCCTGTTACTGGATGAGGAGGGCTCTCACCTGTGCTACACCCTGTTACTGGATGATGAGGACTCTCACCTGTCCTACACCCTGTTACTGGATGATGAGGGCTCTCACCTGTCCTACACCCTGTTACTGGATGATGAGGGCTCTCACCTTTGCTACTCCCTGTTACTGGATGATGAGGGCTCTCACCTGTGCTACACCCTGTTACTGGGTGAGGAGGGCTCTTACCTGTGCTACACCCTGTTACTGGATGATGAGGGCTCTCACCTGTGCTACACCCTGTTACTGGATGAGGAGGGCTCTCACCTGTGCTACACCCTGTTACTAGATGATGAGGGCACTCACCTGTCCTACACACTGTTACTGGATGATGAGGGCACTCACCTGTCCTACACCCTGTTACTGGATGAGGAGGGCTCTCACCTGTGCTACACCCTGTTACTGGATGAGGAGGGCTCTCACCTGTGCTACACCCTGTTACTGGATGATGAGGACTCTCACCTGTCCTACGCCCTGTTACTGGATGATGAGGGCTCTCACCTGTGCTACGCCCTGTTACTGGATGATGAGGACTCTCACCTGTCCTACACCCTGTTACTGGATGATGAGGGCTCTCACCTGTCCTACACCCTGTTACTGGATGATGAGGGCTCTCACCTGTGCTACACCCTGTTACTGGATGAGGAGGGCTCTCACCTGTGCTACACCCTGTTACTGGATGAGGAGGGCTCTCACCTGTGCTACACCCTGTTACTGGATGAGGAGGGCTCTCACCTGTCCTACACCCTGTTACTGGATGAGGAGGGCTCTCACCTGTGCAACACCATGTTACTGGATGATGAGGACTCTCACCTGTGCTACACCCTGTTACTGGATGATGAGGACTCTCACCTGTGCTACACCCTGTTACTGGATGATGAGGGCTCTCACCTTTGCTACTCCCTGTTACTGGATGATGAGGACTCACCTGTGCTACACCCTGTTACTGGATGAGGAGGGCTCTCACCTGTGCAACACCCTGTTACTGGATGATGAGGACTCTCACCTGTGCTACACCCTGTTACTGGATGATGAGGACTCTCACCTGTGCTAAACCCTGTTACTGGATGATGAGGGCTCTCTCCTTTGCTACTCCTCCCTGTTACTGGATGAGGAGGGCTCTCACCTGTGCAACACCCTGTTACTGGATGATGAGGACTCTCACCTGTGCTACACCCTGTTACTGGATGATGAGGGCTCTCTCCTGTCCTACACCCTGTTACTGGATGATGAGGGCTCTCACCTTTGCTACTCCCTGTTACTGGATGAGGAGGGCTCTCACCTGTGCTACACCCTGTTACTGGATGAGGAGGGCTCTCACCTGTGCTACACCCTGTTACTGGATGATGAGGGCTCTCACCTGTGCTACACCCTGTTACTGGATGAGGAGGGCTCTCACCTGTGCTACACCCTGTTACTAGATGATGAGGGCACTCACCTGTCCTACACCCTGTTACTGGATGATGAGGGCTCTCACCTGTGCTACACCCTGTTACTGGATGAGGAGGGCTCTCACCTGTGCTACACCCTGTTACTGGATGAGGAGGTCTCTCACCTGTCCTACACCCTGTTACTGGATGAGGAGGGCTCTCACCTGTGCAACACCCTGTTACTGGATGATGAGGACTCTCACCTGTGCTACACCCTGTTACTGGATGATGAGGACTCTCACCTGTGCTAAACCCTGTTACTGGATGATGAGGGCTCTCTCCTTTGCTACTCCTCCCTGTTACTGGATGATGAGGACTCTCACCTGTGCTACTCCCTGTTACTGGATGATGAGGGCTCTCACCTGTGCTACACCCTGTTACTGGATGATGAGGACTCTCACCTGTGCTAAACCCTGTTACTGGATGATGAGGGCTCTCTCCTTTGCTACTCCTCCCTGTTACTGGATGATGAGGACTCTCACCTGTGCTACACCCTGTTACTGGATGATGAGGGCTCTCACCTTTGCTACTCCCTGTTACTGGATGAGGAGGGCTCTCACCTGTGCTACACCCTGTTACTGGATGAGGAGGGCTCTCACCTGTGCTACACCCTGTTACTGGATGAGGAGGGCTCTCACCTGTGCTACACCCTGTTACTGGATGAGGAGGGCTCTCACCTGTCCTACACACTGTTACTGGATGATGAGGGCTCTCACCTGTCCTACACCCTGTTACTGGATGATGAGGGCTCTCACCTTTGCTACTCCCTGTTACTGGATGATGAGGGCTCTCACCTGTGCTACACCCTGTTACTGGATGATGAGGGCTCTCACCTTTGCTACTCCCTGTTACTGGATGAGGAGGGCTCTCACCTGTGCTACACCCTGTTACTGGATGAGGAGGGCTCTCACCTGTGCTACACCCTGTTACTGGATGAGGAGGGCTCTCACCTGTGCTACACCCTGTTACTGGATGATGAGGGCTCTCACCTGTCCTACACACTGTTACTGGATGATGAGGGCTCTCACCTGTCCTAAACCCTGTTACTGGATGATGAGGGCTCTCACCTTTGCTACTCCCTGTTACTGGATGATGAGGGCTCTCACCTGTGCTACACCCTGTTACTGGATGAGGAGGGCTCTCACCTGTGCTACACCCTGTTACTGGATGATGAGGGCTCTCACCTGTGCTACACCCTGTTACTGGATGATGAGGGCACTCACCTGTCCTACACCCTGTTACTGGATGATGAGGGCACTCACCTGTCCTACACCCTGTTACTGGATGAGGAGGGCTCTCACCTGTGCTACACCCTGTTACTGGATGAGGAGGGCTCTCACCTGTGCTACACCCTGTTACTGGATGATGAGGACTCTCACCTGTCCTACACCCTGTTACTGGATGATGAGGGCTCTCACCTGTGCTACACCCTGTTACTGGATGATGAGGACTCTCACCTGTCCTACACCCTGTTACTAGATGATGAGGGCTCTCACCTGTCCTACACCCTGTTACTGGATGATGAGGGCTCTCACCTGTCCTACACCCTGTTACTGGATGATGAGGGCTCTCACCTGTGCTACACCCTGTTACTGGATGAGGAGGGCTCTCACCTGTGCTACACCCTGTTACTGGATGAGGAGGGCTCTCACCTGTCCTACACCCTGTTACTGGATGAGGAGGGCTCTCACCTGTGCAACACCCTGTTACTGGATGATGAGGACTCTCACCTGTGCTACACCCTGTTACTGGATGATGAGGGCTCTCACCTTTGCTACTCCCTGTTACTGGATGATGAGGACTCTCACCTGTGCTACACCCTGTTACTGGATGATGAGGGCTCTCACCTTTGCTACTCCCTGTTACTGGATGAGGAGGGCTCTCACCTGTGCTACACCCTGTTACTGGATGAGGAGGGCTCTCACCTGTGCTACACCCTGTTACTGGATGATGAGGACTCTCACCTGTCCTACACCCTGTTACTGGATGATGAGGGCTCTCACCTGTCCTACACCCTGTTACTGGATGATGAGGGCTCTCACCTTTGCTACTCCCTGTTACTGGATGAGGGCTCTCACCTGTGCTACACCCTGTTACTGGATGAGGAGGGCTCTCACCTGTGCTACACCCTGTTACTGGATGATGAGGGCTCTCACCTGTGCTACACCCTGTTACTGGATGAGGAGGGCTCTCACCTGTGCTACACCCTGTTACTAGATGATGAGGGCACTCACCTGTCCTACACACTGTTACTGGATGATGAGGGCACTCACCTGTCCTACACCCTGTTACTGGATGAGGAGGGCTCTCACCTGTCCTACACCCTGTTACTGGATGATGAGGGCTCTCACCTGTGCTACTCCCTGTTACTGGATGAAGAGGGCTCTCACCTGTGCTACACCCTGTTACTGGATGAGGAGGGCTCTCACCTGTCCTACACACTGTTACTGGATGATGAGGGCACTCACCTGTCCTACACACTGTTACTGGATGATGAGGGCACTCACCTGTCCTACACCCTGTTACTGGATGAGGAGGGCTCTCACCTGTCCTACACCCTGTTACTGGATGATGAGGGCTCTCACCTGTGCTACTCCCTGTTACTGGATGAAGAGGGCTCTCACCTGTGCTACACCCTGTTACTGGATGAGGAGGGCTCTCACCTGTCCTACACACTGTTACTGGATGATGAGGGCACTCACCTGTCCTACACCCTGTTACTGGATGATGAGGGCTCTCACCTGTGCTACTCCCTGTTACTGGATGAGGAGGGCTCTCACCTGTCCTACACCCTGTTACTGGATGAGGAGGGCTCTCACCTATGCTACACTCTGTTACTGGATGAGGAGGGCTCTCACCTGTGCTACACCCTGTTACTGGATGAGGAGGGCACTCACCTGTGCTACACCCTGTTACTGGATGAGGAGGGCTCTCACCTGTCCTACACACTGTTACTGGATGATGAGGACTCTCACCTGTGCTACACCCTGTTACTGGATGAGGAGGGCACTCACCTGTCCTACACCCTGTTACTGGATGAGGAGGGCTCTCACCTGTGCAACACCCTGTTACTGGATGATGAGGACTCTCACCTGTGCTACACCCTGTTACTGGATGAGGAGGGCTCTCACCTGTGCTACACCCTGTTACTGGATGATGAGGGCACTCACCTGTCCTACACCCTGTTACTGGATGATGAGGGCTCTCACCTGTCCTACACCCTGTTACTGGATGATGAGGGCTCTCACCTGTGCTACACCCTGTTACGGGATGAGGAGGGCTCTCACCTGTGCTACACCCTGTTACTGGATGAGGAGGGCTCTCACCTGTCCTACACCCTGTTACTGGATGAGGAGGGCTCTCACCTGTCCTACACCCTGTTACTGGATGAGGAGGGCTCTCACCTGTGCTACACCCTGTTACTGGATGATGAGGGCTCTCACCTGTGCAACACCCTGTTACTGGATGATGAGGACTCTCACCTGTGCTACACCATGTTACTGGATGATGAGGGTTCTCACCTGTGCTACACCCTGTTACTGGATGATGAGGGCTCTCACCTGTCCTACACCCTGTTACTGGATGATGAGGGCTCTCACCTGTCCTACACCAGGATACTGGATGATGAGGGTTCTCACCTGTGCTACACCCTGTTACTGGATGATGAGGGCTCTCACCTGTCCTACACCCTGTTACTGAATGATGAGGGCTCTCACCTGTCCTACACCCTGTTACTGGATGATGAGGGCTCTCACCTGTGCTACACCCTGTTACTGGATGAGGAGGGCTCTCACCTGTGCTACACCCTGTTACTGGATGAGGAGGGCTCTCACCTGTCCTACACCCTGTTACTGGATGATGAGGGCACTCACCTGTGCTGCACCCTGTTACTGGATGATGAGGACTCTCACCTGTCCTACACCCTGTTACTGGATGAGGAGGGCTCTCACCTGTGCTACACCCTGTTACTGGATGAGGAGGGCTCTCACCTGTGCTACACCCTGTTACTGGATGAGGAGGGCTCTCACCTGTGCTACACCCTGTTACTGGATGAGGAGGGCTCTCACCTGTGCTACACCCTGTTACTGGATGAGGAGGGCTCTCACCTGTGCTACACCCTGTTACTGGATGAGGAGGGCTCTCAGTTGTGCTACACCCTGTTACTGGATGAGGAGGGCTCTCACCTGTGCTACACCCTGTTACTGGATGAGGAGGGCTCTCACCTGTGCTACGCCCTGTTACTGGATGAGGAGGGCTCTCACCTGTCCTACACCCTGTTACTGGATGATGAGGACTCTCACCTGTGCTACACCATGTTACTGGATGATGAGGGTTCTCACCTGTGCTACACCCTGTTACTGGATGATGAGGGCTCTCACCTGTCCTACACCCTGTTACTGGATGATGAGGGCTCTCACCTGTCCTACACCATGTTACTGGATGATGAGGGTTCTCACCTGTGCTACACCCTGTTACTGGATGATGAGGGCTCTCACCTGTCCTACACCCTGTTACTGAATGATGAGGGCTCTCACCTGTCCTACACCCTGTTACTGGATGATGAGGGCTCTCACCTGTGCTACACCCTGTTACTGGATGAGGAGGGCTCTCACCTGTGCTACACCCTGTTACTGGATGAGGAGGGCTCTCACCTGTCCTACACCCTGTTACTGGATGATGAGGGCACTCACCTGTGCTGCACCCTGTTACTGGATGATGAGGACTCTCACCTGTCCTACACCCTGTTACTGGATGAGGAGGGCTCTCACCTGTGCTACACCCTGTTACTGGATGAGGAGGGCTCTCACCTGTGCTACACCCTGTTACTGGATGAGGAGGGCTCTCACCTGTGCTACACCCTGTTACTGGATGAGGAGGGCTCTCACCTGTGCTACACCCTGTTACTGGATGAGGAGGGCTCTCAGTTGTGCTACACCCTGTTACTGGATGAGGAGGGCTCTCACCTGTGCTACACCCTGTTACTGGATGAGGAGGGCTCTCACCTGTGCTACGCCCTGTTACTGGATGAGGAGGGCTCTCACCTGTCCTACACCCTGTTACTGGATGAGGAGGGCTCTCACCTGTCCTACACCCTGTTACTGGGTGAGGAGGGCTCTCACCTGTGCTACACCCTGTTACTGGATGAGGAGGGCTCTCACCTGTGCTACACCCTGTTACTGGATGAGGAGGGCTCTCACCTGTCCTACACCCTGTTACTGGATGAGGAGGGTTCTCACCTGTCCTACACCGTTACTGGATGATGAGGGCTCTCACCTGTGCTACACCCTGTTACTGGATGAGGAGGGCTCTCACCTGTCCTACACCCTGTTACTGGATGAGGAGGGCTCTCACCTGTGCTACTGCCACCTGAGTCTGTTGCTGCTGCTGCAGGAGCTGGTGCTGGAGAAGCTGGAGCCGATGCTGGGAGGCCAGAGGCGTCAGGGCAGACATGGAGGTGATGCTGCTGCTGCTGGGAGTACACACTTTCTTTGATACCGTGGAGTACGTGGAGCAGTTTTCTATGTCCTGCAAAAGAGCCAGAGACTGGATCAGGCTAGAGCGCAGTATGTAATACATAGAGATTCTGACTATGCCCCAGCATCCCTGCACAGGCCCCTTTATCCGTCTTCTACACTCACTGCTGACATGTTCTCTAATTAGTGACATATGTTCTAGCATACGGGTATTCCCTAACGCCAGTGACATTCTACACAAAAGAAACGGGGCAAATGTAACCGTTACAGGTCATGTATGTTAATCCATTGTAAATATAGATTGCAGCTTTATATATAAAGGATAGATTCTAAACAGGAGTCTGGAGGAGGGGCATAGAGGGAGGAGTCAGTTCACACCCCTTTGAAAGTCTTAAAGTGCCCATGTCTCCTGTGGATCCCATCTATACCCCATGGTTCTTGAAGTGTCCCAGCATCCTCTAGGACGTATGAGAAAATAAGACTTTACTCACCGGTAATTCTATTTCTCGTAGTCCGTAGTGGATGCTGGGGACTCCGTAAGGACCATGGGGAATAGACGGGCTCCGCAGGAGACTGGGCACTCTATAAGAAAGATTTGGTACTATCTGGTGTGCACTGGCTCCTCCCTCTATGCCCCTCCTCCAGACCTCAGTTAGGATACTGTGCCCGGAAGAACTGATACAATAAGGAAAGGATTTGGAATCCCGGGTAAGACTCATACCAGCCACACCAATCACACCGTATAACTCGTGATATTATACCCAGTTAACAGTATGAAATATAACTGAGCCTCTCAACAGATGGCTCAACAATAACCCTTTAGTTAGGCAATAACTATATACATGTATTGCAGAGAGTCCGCACTTGGGACGGGCGCCCAGCATCCACTATGGACTACGAGAAATAGAATTACCGGTGAGTAAATTCTTATTTTCTCTGACGTCCTAGTGGATGCTGGGGACTCCGTAAGGACCATGGGGATTATACCAAAGCTCCCAAACGGGCGGGAGAGTGCGGATGACTCTGCAGCACCGAATGAGAGGACTCAAGGTCCTCCTCAGCCAGGGTATCAAATTTGTAGAATTTAGCAAACGTGTTTGCCCCTGACCAAGTTGCAGCTCGGCAAAGTTGTAAAGCAGAGACCCCTCGGGCAGCCGCCCAAGATGAGCCCACCTTCCTCGTGGAATGGGCTTTAACTGATTTAGGATGCGGCAATCCAGCCGCAGAATGCGCCAGCTGAATTGTGCTACAAATCCAGCGAGCAATAGTCTGCTTAGAAGCAGGAGCACCTATTTTGTTGGGTGCATACAGGATAAAAAGCGAGTCAGTTTTCCTGACTCCAGCCGTCCTGGAAACATAAATTTTCAAGGCCCTGACTACGTCCAGTAACTTGGAATCCTCAAAGTCCCTAGTAGCCGCAGGCACCACAATAGGTTGGTTCAAGTGAAAAGCTGATACCACCTTAGGGAGAAACTGGGGACGCGTCCTCAATTCTGCCCTATCCATATGGAAAATCAGATAAGGGCTTTTACATGACAAAGCCGCCAATTCTGACACACGCCTGGCCGAAGCCAAGGCCAATAACATGACCACTTTCCACGTGAGATATTTCAGATCCACAGTTTTAAGTGGTTCAAACCAATGTGATTTTAGGAAACTCAACACCACATTGAGATCCCAAGGTGCCACAGGAGGCACAAAAGGGGGCTGAATATGAAGCACTCCCTTTACAAAAGTCTGAACTTCAGGCAGTGAAGCCAGTTCTTTCTGGAAGAAAATCGACAGAGCCGAAATCTGGACCTTAATGGAACCCAATTTTAAGCCCATAGTCACTCCCGACTGTAGGAAGTGCAGAAAACGACCCAGCTGAAATTCCTCTGTAGGGGCCTTCCTGGCCTCACACCACGCAACATATTTTCGCCAAATACGGTGATAATGGTTTGCGGTTACTTCTTTCCTGGCTTTTATCAGCGTAGGAATGACTTCCTCCGGAATGCCCTTTTCCTTTAGGATCCGGAATTCAACCGCCATGCCCTCAAACGCAGCCGCGGTAAGTCTTGGAACAGACAGGGCCCCTGCTGTAGCAGATCCTGTCTGAGCGGTAGAGGCCATGGGTCCTCTGATATCATTTCTTGAAGTTCTGGGTACCAAGCTCTTCTTGGCCAATCCGGAACCACGAGTATCGTTCTTACTCCTCGCCTTCTTATTATTCTCAGTACCTTTGGTATGAGAGGCAGAGGAGGGAACACATAAACCGACTGGTACACCCACGGTGTCACTAGAGCGTCCACAGCTATCGCCTGAGGGTCCCTTGACCTGGCGCAGTATCTCTTTAGCTTTTTGTTGAGGCGGGACGCCATCATGTCCACCTGTGGCCTTTCCCAACGGTTTACCAACAGTAGGAAGACTTCTGGATGAAGTCCCCACTCTCCCGGGTGTAGGTCGTGTCTGCTGAGGAAGTCTGCTTCCCAGTTGTCCACTCCCGGAATGAACACTGCTGACAGTGCTAGTACGTGATTTTCCGCCAATTGGAGAATCCTTGTGGCTTCTGCCATCGCCATCCTGCTTCTTGTGCCGCCCTGTCGGTTTACATGGGCGACTGCCGTGATGTTGTCTGATTGGATCAGAACCGGCTGGTTTTGAAGCAGGGGCCTTGCCTGACTTAGGGCATTGTAAATGGCCCTCAGTTCCAGAATATTTATGTGTAGGGACGACTCCTGACTTGACCAAAGTCCCTGGGAAATTTCTTCCCTGTGTGACTGCGCCCCAGCCTCGAAGGCTAACATCCGTGGTCACCAGGACCCAGTCCTGTATGCCGAATCTGCGGCCCTCTAGAAGATGAGCACTCTGCAGCCACCACAGTAGAGACACCCTGGTCCTTGGAGACAGGGTTATCAGTTGATGCATCTGAAGATGCGATCCCGACCACTTGTCCAAGAGGTCCCACTGGAAGGTCCTTGCATGGAACCTGCCGAATGGAATTGCTTCGTATGAAGCCACCATTTTTCCCAGGACTCGTGTGCAGTGATGCACCGATACTCGTTTTGGTTTTAGGAGGTCTCTGACTAGAGAGGACAGCTCCTTGGCTTTCTCCTGCGGGAGAAACACTTTTTTCTGTTCTGTGTCCAGAATCATCCCCAGGAACAGTAAGCGTGTAGAAGGAACCAGTTGTGACTTTGGAATGTTTAGAATCCAGCCATGCTGTTGTAGCACTTCCCGAGATAGTGCTACTCCTACCAGTAACTGCTCCCTGGACCTCGCCTTTATTAGGAGATCGTCCAAGTACGGGATAATTAAAACTCCCTTTTTTCGAAGGAGTATCATCATTTCTGCCATTACCTTGGTAAACACCCTCGGTGCCGTGGACAGTCCAAACGGTAGTGTCTGGAATTGGTAATGGCAATCCTGTACCACAAATCTGAGGTACTCCTGTTGAGGAAGGTAAATTGGGACATGCAGGTAAGCATCCTTGATGTCCAGGGATACCATGTAATCCCCCTCGTCCAGGCTTGCAATAACCGCCCTGAGCGATTCCATCTTGAACTTGAATCTTTTTATGTATGTGTTCAAGGATTTCAAATTTAAAATGGGTCTCACCGAACCGTCCGGTTTCGGTACCACAAACAGTGTGGAATAGTAACCCCGTCCTTGTTGAAGTAGGGGTACCTTGACTATCACCTGCTGGGAATACAGCTTGTGAATTGCCTCTAGCACAGCCTCCCTGCCGGAGGGAGTTGTCGGTAAGGCCGATTTGAGGAAACGGCGGGGGGAGGCGCCTCGAATTCCAGCTTGTACCCCTGAGATACTCCTTGAAGGATACAGGGATCCACCCGTGAGCGAACCCACTGATCGCTGAAATTTTTGAGGCGGCCCCCCACCGTACCTGGCTCCGCCTGTGGAGCCCCACCGTCATGCGGCGGATTTGGAAGAAGCGGGGGAGGACTTTTGTTCCTGGGAACCTGCTGTGTGTTGCAGCTTTTTTCCCCTTCCTCTGCCTCTAGACAGAAAGGACCCGCCTTTTCCCCGCCTGTTTTTCTGGGGTCGAAAGGACTGTACCTGATAATACGGCGCTTTCTTAGGCTGTGAGGGGACATGGGGCAAAAATGCGGACTTCCCAGCTGTTGCTGTGGAAACAAGGTCTGAGAGACCATCCCCGAATAACTCCTCACCCTTATAAGGCAAAACTTCCATGTGCCTTTTAGAATCTGCATCTCCTGTCCACTGCCGAGTCCATAAGCCTCTCCTAGCAGAAATGGACAGTGCACTTATTCTAGATGCCAGCCGGCAGATCTCCCTCTGTGCATCTCTCATGTATAAGACTGAGTCTTTTATATGCTCTACGGTTAGCAATATAGTGTACCTGTCTAGGGTGTCAATATTTTCCGACAGGGAATCTGACCAAGCAGCAGCAGCACTGCACATCCACGCTGAAGCAATAACTGGTCTCAGTATAACACCAGTGTGTGTATATATAGACTTTAGGATAGCCTCCTGCTTTCTATCAGCAGGTTCCTTTAGGGCGGCCGTATCCGGAGACGGTAGTGCCACCTTTTTAGACAAACGTGTGAGCGCTTTATCCACCCTAGGGGGAGTTTCCCAACGTGACCTATCCTCTGGCGAGAAAGGGAACGCCATTAGTAATTTTTTTGAAATCACCAATTTTTTATCGGGGAAAGCCCACGCTTCTTCACACACTTCATTTCATTCTTCAGATGGGGGAAAAACTATTGGTAGTTTTTTCTCCCCAAACATAATACCCTTTTTTGAGGTACCTGGGTTTATATCAGAAATGTGTAATACCTCTTTCATTGCCTCAATCATGCAACGAATGGCCCTAGTGGACATTAAATTTGACTCGTCGTCGACACTGGTATCAGTATCCGTGTCGACATCTGTGTCTGCCATCTGAGGTAGTGGGCGTTTCAGAGCCCCTGATGGCCTTTGCATTGTCTGGGCAGGCACGAGCTGAGAAGCCGGCTGTCCCGCATTTGGCATGTCGTCGACACTTGCACGTAATTCCTTCCATAAGTCCATCCACTCAGGTGTCTGCCCCGCAGGGGGTGACATCACATTTATAGGCATCTGCTCCGCCTCCACATAAGCCTCCTCATCAAACATGTCGACACAGCCGTACCGACACACCGCACACACACAGGGAATGCTCTTAAAGGAGACAGGACCCCACAAAAGCCCTTTGGGGAGACAGACAGAGAGTATGCCAGCACACACCAGAGCGCTATATAATGCAGGGACTAACTGAATTATGTCCCCTTATAGCTGCTATAAGTTATACTGCGCCTAAATTTAGTGCCCCCCCTCTCTTTTTTACCCTTTCTGTAGTGCAGACTGCAGGGGAGAGTCAGGGAGCTTCCTTCCAGCGGAACTGTGAGGGAGAAATGGCGCCAGTGTGCTGAGGGAGATGGCTCCGCCCCTTTTTCGGCGGACTTTTCTCCCGCTTTTTTCTGGATTCTGGCAGGGGTAATTACCACATATATAGCCTCTGGGGCTATATATTGTGGTTATTTTGCCAGCCAAGGTGTTTTTATTGCTGCTCAGGGCACCCCCCCCAGCGCCCTGCACCCTCAGTGACCGGAGTGTGAAGTGTGTATGAGGAGCAATGGCGCACAGCTGCAGTGCTGTGCGCTACCTTGGTGAAGACTGAAGTCTTCTGCCGACGATTTTCCGGACCATCTTCATGCTTCTGGCTCTGTAAGGGGGACGGCGGCGCGGCTCCGGGAACGAACACCAAGGACGGGTCCTGCGGTCGATCCCTCTGGAGCTAATGGTGTCCAGTAGCCTAAGAAGCCCAAGCTAGCTGCAAACAGGTAGGTTCGCTTCTTCTCCCCTTAGTCCCTCGTTGCAGTGAGCCTGTTGCCAGCAGGTCTCACTGTAAAATAAAAAACCTAACATATACTTTCTTTCTAGGAGCTCAGGAGAGCCCCTAGTGTGCATCCAGCTCGGCCGGGCACAGAAATCTAACTGAGGTCTGGAGGAGGGGCATAGAGGGAGGAGCCAGTGCACACCACATAGTACCAAATCTTTCTTAGAGTGCTCAGTCTCCTGCGGAGCCCGTCTATTCCCCATGGTCCTTACGGAGTCCCCAGCATCCACTAGGACGTCAGAGAAAAGGATTTACCGGTAGGTATTAAAATCCTATTTTCTCATACGTCCTAGAGGATGCTGGGGTCACCATTAGAACCATGGGGTTATACCAAAGCTCTAGAACGGGCGGGAGAGTGCGGATGACTCTGCAGCACCGATTGACCAAACTTGAGGTCCTCATCAGCCAGGGTATCAAACATGTAAAACTTAGCAAAAGTGTTTTAACCCGACCAAGTAGCTGCTCGACAAAGCTGTAACGCCGAGTCCCCCGGGCAGTCGCCCAGGATGTGCCCACCTTCCTAGTAGAATGGGCCTTCACCGACTTCGGTAACTGCAATCCTGCCGTGGAATGCGCCTGCTGAATCGTACCACAGATCCAGCGCGCAATGGTCTGCTTGGAAGCAGGACACCCAATCTTGTTGGGAGCATACAGGACAAACAGAGCCTCTGTTTTCCTAATCTGAGCCGTTCCTGCGACATAGATTGTCAAAGCTCTGACCACATCCAGATACTTTTACTCAACTAAGGCGTCAGCAGCCACATGTACCACATAGGTTGGTTCATGTGGAAAGAGGAAACCACCTTCGGAAGGAATTGTTGACGTGTCCTCAACTCTGCCCTATCTTCATGGAAGATCAAATAAGGCTCTTGTGAGACAAGGCCGTTAACGCAGACACCCGCTTCGCGGATGCCAAGGCCAACAGAATGACCACTTTCCAAGTGAGGAATTTTAACTCTACCTTCTGCAAAGGTTCAAACCAATGTGAGTGAAGGAACTGCAACACCACGTTAAGGTCCCACGGTGCCACTGGAGGCACAAATGGAGGTTGGATGTGCAACACACCTTTCACGAAAGTCTGACTTCTGGAAGGGAGGCCAATTGTTTCTGAAAGAACACCCATAAGGCTGAAATCTGCATCTTAATTGAGCCCAATTTTAGGCCCGTATCCACACCTGCTCGCAGAAAATGAAGAAAACGTTCTAGCTGAAACTCCTCCATAGGAGCCTTTTTGGATTCACACCATGAAACATATTTTCTCCAAATACGGTGGTAATGTTTAGACGTTACCCCTTTCCTGGCCTGAATAAGTGTGGGAATGACTTCACTGGAAATACCTTTACGGGCTAGGATTTGGCACTCAACCGCCATGCCGTCAAACGCAGCCGCAGTAAGTCTTGATACACACACGGCCCCTGCTGTAAAAGGTCCTCGCGCCGAGGAAGAGGCCAGGGATCTCCTATGAGTAATTCTTGAAGATCTGGATACCAAGCTCTCCTTGGCCAGTCTGGGACAATGAGGATCGCTCGAACCCTCGTTCTTATGATCTTTAGAACTTTTGGAATGAGAGGAAGTGAAGGGAATACATACACCGACTGAAACACCCACGGTGTCACCAGTGCAACCACTGCTATTGCTTGAAGGTCTCTCGACATGGAACAATATCTCTGAAGCTTCTTGTTGAGACGAGACGCCATCATATCGACCTCAGGAATTCCCCAACAACTTGTCACTTCTGCGAAGACTTCTAGGTGGAGACCCCACTCTCCTGGATGGAGATCGTGCCTGCTGAGGAAGTCTGCTTCCCAGTTACCCATTCCTGGAATGAAGATCGCTGACAGAGCACTTGTATGCTTTTCCGCCCAGCGGAGAATCCTGGTGGCTTCCGCCATTGTCGCTCTGTTTTTCGTTCCGCCCTGACGGTTTATGTACGCTACTGCTGTTACATTGTCCGACTTGATCAGTACGGGCAGATCTCGAAGAAGATATTCCGCTTGTAGAAGGCCGTTGTAAATGGCCCTTAACTCCAGAACGTTTATGTGGAAACAAGTTTCCTGATTTGACCATCTTCCTTGGAAGTCTTCCCCCCATGTAACTGCATCCCAGCCTCGGAGGCTTGCATCCGTGGTTACTAGGATCCAGTCCTGGATTCAGAACCTGCGCCCCTCTAGAAGGTGAGAGCTGTTCAGCCACCACAGGAGTGAGATTCTGGCCTTGGAAGACCGGATTACCCTCCGGTGCACGTGTAGGTGGGATCCGGACCACTTGCTAACAGGTCCCACTGGAACACTCTGGCATGGAACCTGCCAAACTGAATGGCCTCGTAGGGCGCAACCATTTTCCCCAGCAACCGAATGCATGGATGTATTGACACTCTTGCTGGTTTCAGAATTTGTTTGACCAGACTCTGAATTTCCAGAGCCATTTCCACTGGAAGAAAAAATAAGAATTTACTTACCGATAATTCTATTTCTCGTAGTCCGTAGTGGATGCTGGGGACTCCGTAAGGACCATGGGGAATAGCGGCTCCGCGGGAGACTGGGCACATCTAAAGAAAGCTTTAGGACTATCTGGTGTGCACTGGCTCCTCCCCCTATGACCCTCCTCCAAGCCTCAGTTAGGATACTGTGCCCGGACGAGCGTACACAATAAGGAAGGATCTTGAATCCCGGGTAAGACTCATACCAGCCACACCAATCACACCGTTCAACTTGTGATCTGAACCCAGTTAACAGCATGATAACAGAGGAGCCTCTAGAAAAGATGGCTCACTACAGCAATAACCCGATTTTTTTGGGTAACAATAACTATGTACCAGTATTGCAGACAATCCGCACTTGGGATGGGCGCCCAGCATCCACTACGGACTACGAGAAATAGAATTATCGGTAAGTAAATTCTTATTTTCTCTAACGTCCTAAGTGGATGCTGGGGACTCCGTAAGGACCATGGGGATTATACCAAAGCTCCCAAACGGGCGGGAGAGTGCGGATGACTCTGCAGCACCAAATGAGAGAACTCCAGGTCCTCCTCAGCCAGGGTATCAATTTTGTAGAATTTTACAAACGTATTTGCTCCTGACCAAGTAGCTGCTCGGCAAAGTTGTAAAGCCGAGACCCCTCGGGCAGCCGCCCAAGATGAGCCCACCTTCCTTGTGGAGTGGGCATTTACAGATTTTTGGCTGTGGCAGGCCTGCCACAGAATGTGCAAGCTGAATTGTACTACAAATCCAACGAGCAATAGTCTGCTTAGAAGCAGGAGCACCCAGCTTGTTGGGTGCATACAGGATAAACAGCGAGTCAGTTTTCCTGAATCCAGCCGTCCTGGAAACATATATTTTCAGGGCCCTGACAACGTCTAGCAACTTGGAGTCCTCCAAGTCCCTAGTAGCCGCAGGCACCACAACAGGTTTTGTTCAGGTGAACGCTGAAACCACCTTAGGGAGAAACTGAGGACGAGTCCTCAATTCCGTCCTGTCCGAATGGAAAATCAGATAAGGGCTTTTACAGGATAAAGCCACCAATTCTGACACGCGCCTGGCCCAGGCCAGAGCCAACAGCATGACCACTTTTTCTGTGAGATATTTTAACTCCACAGATTTAAGTGGGTCAAACCAATGTGACTTTTGGAACCCAAAAACCATTCTTTTTTTTTTTTGGAAGAAAATTGACAGAGCCGAAATTTGAACCTTAATGGACCCCAATTTTAGGCCCATAGATACTCCTGTTTGCAGGAAATGTAGGAATCGACCCAGTTGAATTTCCTCCGTCGAGCCTTACTGGCCTCGCACCACGCAACATATTTTCGCCAAATGCGGTGATAATGTTTTGCGGTTACATCCTTCCTGGCTTTTATCAGGATAGGGATGACTTCATCCGGAATGCCTTTTTCCTTCAGGATCCGGCGTTCAACCGCCATGCCGTCAACGCAGCCGCGGTAAGTCTTGGAACAGACAAGGTCCTTGCTGGAGCAGGTCCCTTCTTAGAGGTAGAGGCCACGGATCCTCCGTGAGCATCTCTTGAAGTTCCGGTAACCAAGTCCTTCTTGGCCAATCCGGAGCCACTAATATAGCGCTTACTCCTCTCCACCTTATCAATCTCAGTACCTTGGGTATGAGAGGCAGAGGAGGGAACCCATACACTGATTTGGTACACCCACGGTGTTACCAGAGCATCTACAGCTATTGCCTGAGGGTCCCTTGACCTGGCGCAATACCTGTCGAGTTTTTCACAACGGTTTATAATCATGTGGAAGACTTCTGGGTGAAGTCCCTACTCTCCCGGGTGGAGGTCGTGCTGAGGAAATCTGCTTCCCAGTTGTCCTCTCCCGGAATGAAAACTGCTGACAGTGCTATCACATGATTTTTCGCCCAGCGAAGAATCCTTGCAGCTTCTGCCATTGCCCTCCTGCTTCTTGTGGCACCCTGTCTGTTTACGTGGGTGACTGCCGTAACGTTGTCCAACTGGATCAACACCGGCTGACCTTGAAGCAGAGGTCTTGCTAAGCTTAGAGCATTGTAAATGGCCCTTAGCTTCAGGATATTTATGTGAAGTGATGTATCCAGGCTTGACCATAAGCCCTGGATATTCCTTCCCTGTGTGACTGCTCCCCAGCCTCGTAGGCTGGCATCCGTGGTCACCAGGACCCAGTCCCGAATGCCGAATCTGCGGCCCTCTAGAAGATGAGCACTCTGCAACCACCACAGGAGGGATACCCTTGTCCCTGGTGACAGGGTTATCCGCTGATGCATCTGAAGATGCGACCCGGACCATTTGTCCAGTAGGTTCCACTGGAAAGTCTTGCGTGGAATCTGCCGAATGGGATTGCTTCGTAGGAAGCCACCATTTTTACCCAGAACCCTTGTGCATTGATGCACTGAGACTTGGTTCGGTTTTAGGAGGTTCCTGACTAGCTCGGATAACTCCCTGGCTTTCTCCTCCGGGAGAAACACCTTCTTTCTGGACTGTGTCCAGGATCATCCCTAGGAACAGAAGACAAGTCGTCGGAACCAGCTGCGATTTTAGAATATTGAGAATCCAATCGTGCTGCCGCAACACTACCTGAGATAGTGCTACACCGGTCTCCAACTGTTCCCTGGATCTTACCCTTATCAGGGAATCGTCCAAGTAAAGGATAACTAAAATTCCCTTCCTTCGAAGGAATATCATCATTTCGGTCATTACCTCAGTAAAGACCCGGGGTGCCGTGGACCATCCCTACGGCAGCGTCTGAACTGATAGTGACAGTTCTGTACCATAACCTGAGATACCCTTGGTGAGAAGGGTAAATTTTGACATGAAGGTAAGCATCCTTGATGTCCCGAGACATCATGTAGTCCCCTTCTTCCAGGTTTGCAATCACTGCTCTGAGTGACTCAATTTTGAATTTGAACCTCTGTATGTAAGTGTTCAAAGATTTTAGATTTTAAAATCGGTCTCACCGAGCCGTCTGGCTTCGGTACCACAATAGTGTGGAATAATACCCCGTTCCCTGTTGCAGGAGGGGTACCTTAATTATCACCTGCTGGGAATACAGCTTGTGAATGGCTTCCAAAACTGCCTCCCTGTCAGCGGGAGACGTCGGTAAAACAGACTTTTGGAAACGGCGAGGGGAATACGTCTCGAATTCCAATTTGTACCCCTGAAATATTACCTGAAGGATCCAGGGGTCTACTTGCGAGTGAGCCCACTGCGCACTGAAATTCACTGAGAACGGGCCCCCACCGTGCCTGAACTTGTAAAGCCCTAGCGTCATACTGAGGGCTTGGCAGAGGCGGAAAAGGGTTTCTGTTCCTGGGAACTGGCTGATCTCTGCAGCCATTTTCCTCTCCCTCTGTCACGAGCAGAAAAGAGGAACCCTTTTGTCCGCTTGCCAACCAGGACTGCGCCTGATAATACGGCGTCTTATTTTGAGAGGCGACCTAGGGTACATCCCCTTTTTTAAGGCAATACTTCCAAATGCCGTTTGGAATCCCTGACCACTTTACTGGTAGAATACAACGCACTTATACTTGATGCCAGTCGGCAAATATTCCGCTGTGCATCATGCATATATAGAAATGCATCTTTTAATTGCTCTATAGGCAATAATATACTGTCCTTATCTAGGATATCAATATTTCCAGTCAGGGAATCCGACCACGCCAACCCAGCACTGCACATCCAGGCTGAGGCGATTGCTGGTCGCAGTATAACACCAGTATGTGTGTAAATACATTTTAGGATACCCTCCTGCTTTTTATCAGCAGGATCCTTAAGGGCGGCCATCTCAAGAGAGGGTAGAGCCCTTGTTCTTCCAAGCGTGTGAGCGCCTTATCCCCTGTAGGGGGTGTTTCCCAACGCACCCTAACCTCTGGCGGGAAAAGGTATACTGCCAATAACTTTTTAGAATTATCAATTGTTATCAGGCATCATCACACACCTCATTTTATTTTTCAGATTCAGGAAAACTACAGGAAGTTTTTCCTCACCAAACATAATACCCCTTTTTTTGGTGGTATTCATATTATCAGAAAAGTGTAAACATTTTCCATTGCATCAATCATGCAATGTGTGGCCCTATTGGAAATCACGGTTGTCTCTTCACCGTCGACACAGGAGTCAGTATCCGTGTCGGCGTCTGTATCTGAGGTAACGGGCGCTTTAGAGCCCCTGTATGAGACGTCTGGACATGCACAAGCTGAGTAGCCGGCTGTCTCATGTCAACCACTGTCTTTTATACAAAGCTGACACTGTCACGCAATTTCAACAGTACATCCACTCAGGTGTCGACCCCCTAGGGGGTGACAACACTATTTCAGACACTCTACTCCGTCTCCTCATCATTTTTCTCCTCATACATGTCGACACCAACGTACCGACACACAGCACACACACAGGGAATGCTCTGATAGAGGACAGGACCCCACTAGCCCTTTGGGGAGACAGAGGGAGAGTTTGCCAGCACACACCAGAGCGCTATATATATACAGGGATAACCTTATATAAGTGTTTTTCCCTTTATAGCTGCTGTATTGTTATATACTGCGCCTAATTTGTGCCCCCCTCTCTTTTTTAACCCCTTTCTGTAGTGTAGTGACTGCAGGGGAGAGCCAGGGAGCTTCCCTCCAACTGAGCTGTGAGGGAAAATGGCGCCAGTGTGCTGAGGAGATAGGCTCCGCCCCTTTCTCGGCGTCCTTATCATCCGTTTTTCTGTATGTTTTGGCAGGGGTTAAATGCATCCATATAGCCCAGGAGTTATATGTGATGCATTTATTTTAGCCATATAAGGTTTTTATCGATTTATTGCGTCTCAGGGCGCTGCCCCCCCAGCGCCCTGCACCCTCAGTGACCGGAGTGTGAAGTGTGCTGAGAGCAATGGCGCACAGCTGCGGTGCTGTGCGCTACCTTATCTGAAGACAGGATCGTCTTCTGCCGCCGATTTCACCGGACCTCTTCGCTCTTCTGGCTCTGTAAGGGGGCCGGCGGCGCGGCTCCGGGACCCATCCAGGCTGAACCTGTGATCGTCCCTCTGGAGCTAATGTCCAGTAGCCTAAGAAACCCGATCCACTCTGCACGCAGGTGAGTCCGTTTCTTCTCCCCTTAGTCCCACGATGCAGTGAGCCTGTTGCCAGCAGGTCTCACTGAAAATAATAAACCTAAACTAAAACTTTCACAAAGAGCTCAGGAGAGCCCCTAGTGTGCACCCTTCTCGTCGGGCACAGAAATCTAACTGAGGCTTGGAGGAGGGTCATAGGGAGAGGAGCCAGTGCACACCAGATAGTCCTAAAGCTTTCTTTAGATGTGCCCAGTCTCCTGCGGAGCCGCTATTCCCCATGGTCCTTACGGAGTCCCCAGCATCCACTTAGGACGTTAGAGAAACTCTCTGTGACTCTGTGTCCAGAATCTTTCCCAAGAACGACAATCTCTCGTTGGAAGCAACTGTGAGTTTGGCAAGTTTAGGAGCCAACCATGTTGTTGAAGAACCGTCAGGGAGAGTGCAATGTTCTGCACCAACTGGTCCCTAGATCTCGCCTTTATCAGAAGATCGTCCAAGTACGGGATAATAGTGACTCCTTGCTTGCGAAGGAGAACCATCATTTCCGCCATCACCTTGGTGAAAATCCTCGGAGTCGTGGATAGACCAAACGGCTACGTCTGAAATTTGTAAAGACAATCCTGGATTGCAAATCCTAGGTAAGCTTGATGCGGAGGAAAAATGGGAACATGTAAGTAGGCATCCTTTATGTCTACTGAAACCATGAAATCTCCTTCCTCCAGACCATGAGAGATTCCATCTTAAGTTTGAATTTCTTCAGGTAGAAATTTAGGGATTTCAGGTTTAGGATTGGTCTGACCGAGCCGTCTGGCTTCGGGACCACGAAAAGGCTGGAATAAAAGCCTTCTCCCTGTTGTGACGGGGGAACCAAGATAATGACTTGATTCTGACACAACTTTTGTATAGCCTTGCATACTACCTCCCTTTCCGGAGGAGAAACTGGTAAGGCCGATTTGAAAAATCGGTGAGGCGGAACGTCTTGAAACTCCAGTTTGTGCCCTTTGGGGCACTATTTGTAAAACCCACGGGTCTAGGTCCGAACGAACCCAGAACTGACTGAAGAGTTTGAGACACGCCCCCCACGGGTGCGGACTCTCTCACGAGAGCCCCAGCGTCATGCGGTGGAATCGGCAGAAGCCGGGGAAGACTTCTGTTCCTGCGAACCAGACAAGGCTGGTGATCTTTTACCTCTATCCCTTCCTCTACTAGCAAAGAAGGAAGAGCCTCGCCCTCTTCTGTATTTATTGGGCCGAAAGGACTGTATCAGATAGTGGTGCATTTTCTTTTGTTGCTGAGGGACATAAGGCAAAAAAAAAGGATGACTTACCCGCGGTAGCCATAGCCACCAAATCATCGAGGCCATCCCCAAACAAGACACCACCCTTGTATAGGAGAGACTCTCTATTTTTCTTGGAGTCTGCATCAGCATTCCATTGGTGAATCCACAATGCTCGCCTAGCCAAGACCGCCATGGCCTTGGCCTTTGATCCCAAAAGACCAACATCTCTTGCAGATTCCTGAGGTACGCCGCAGCGTCCTTGATATAACCCAGCGTCATGACAATTTCTTGTTCACGATCTGCTGGGTCCTTAAGGGCTGCCGTGCCCGGTGCCGGCAGAGCCACCTTTTTAGATAACTGGGACAGGGTCTTGTTCAAAATGGGGGGTGACTCACACTTTTTCCTGTCCTCAGTGGGAAAGAATAAGCAACCGGAATTCTTTTGGGAATTTGAAATTTTCTGTCAGGGCTTTCCCAGACTTTTTCAAATAGAGCGTTCAGTTCATGAGAGGGAGGAAACGTTACCTCAGGTTTCTTTCCTTTATACATACAGACCCGTTTATCAGGAACAACCGGGTCCTCAGTGAGATGTAATACGTCTTTTATAGCCACAATCATGTACTGAATGCTCTTTGCCAATTTCGGATCTAATCTGGAATCACTATAGTCGACACTGGAACCAGTGTCCGTGTCGGTATCCGTGTTAACCAACTGGGCAAACAAACGTTTTTTGTGACCCCGAGGGGTCCTGGACCTGCAATAACACATTCTCCACAGATTTCTTCCATGCCTGGGTCTGAGGCTCAGACTTATCTAACCTCTTACTGATACGAGCCATATTCGCATCAATATATGGGTACACTATGAGGACCAAACCCAGGTTCCTGTGTATATTATACCAGTGCTTCAGCCCACTAGGCTATTTCACCCAGTCAGGAGTCGGCGGTGCCGACAGGGTCTCACCCACATTTATCTGTGTCCCCAATACAGCCTCCTCCTGGGAAGAGCACACAGCCGCAGACATGTCGACACGTGTACCAAACACACACAGACACACTGGCCTTATAAGGGGACAGACCCACAGTAAAGTCTATTAGAGGGACACAGAGGATTTGCCAGCTCACAACCCAGCGCCAAACAATAACCCTGAAAACACTAAATAATGCCTCAGAAGTTGTAGCGCTTTTCTGCCAATATATTGCACCAAAAATGTACTGCGCCCCGCCCCCGTTTTGCACCCTGTTACTTGTCAGTCAGTGGAAGGGAGGACCAGCGTCTCTGCAGCCTTGTGAGAGGAAATGGCGTCGAGCAGTGAGCTGAGGGAGTGAGGAAGAAGCCCGTAATGGCGCGCTTCTGTCCGCTCCTAAATAAATAAATAATTATACTGGCGGGGGTTCGGACAGTGCCTAAGCACTAATGTCCTCTCTTGCCAGGATTTTATGCTGCCCAGGGCACCCCCCCCCCCACCGCACCCTGCACTGCCTGTGATTTGTGTGGGAGCATGGCGCGCAGCGTCTCGCCCGCCGCGCGGTACCTCAAAGCTGTCACTGAAGAGAAGTCTTCTTTCTTCTGCTACTCACCTGTCTTCTGGCTCTGTAAGGGGGTGACGGCAGGCTGCGGGAGTGAGCATCTAGGCATACCCAGCGATCATCACCCTCAGGAGCTAATGGTGTCCTGTAGCCAGAAGCAGAGCCTTTGAACTCACTAGAAGTTGGTCATACTTCTCTCCCCTAAGTCCCACGAAGCAGGGAGACTGTTGCCAGCAGCATCCCTGAAAATAAAAAACCTAACAAAAGTCTTTTTCAGAGTAAGGGGTATATGCAGTTGCGGTCGAATTCCCGAAAATGTCGGAAAAACGGGACATTTTCGCCCCAAAAAAAAATTCGACAATGCAATTCAGTACTTTTCGTCAAAAAAACGGACTTTCCAAATTCGACTTTTTGAAATTCGACATTTGTCAAATTCGACATTTCTGCAATGGTACAAATGCGGCAATTCGACAAAAGTATATTCAATTGAAGATTGTAAATTCGACAACAGTGCTTTTTAGACAGTAAATTCGTAATTTGCAATCCGCCACACTTTGCTGGCGGAATCTAATAAAATTTTTTAAAAACATGGGGTTTTTTTGTGTTTTTATTTTTTTTATTTTATTTTTTATTCATCTATTTATATTAGAAGGGATTAGGTACTTGGTTTGTCTATTTTGGAAGCACAAGTATTTTTTATATATTTTTAACAATATTATTATTTTTTTTTTTTTAATGGAATGGTAAAAATCTGGGGGGAAAAAATGCGTGGGGTCCCCCCTCCTGAGCATAACCAGCCTCGGGCTCTTCGAGCCGGTCCTGGTTCTAAAAATCCGGGGGAAAAACTGACAGGGGATCCCCCGTATTTTTAAAACCAGCACCGGGCTCTGCGCCTGGTGCAAAAATACGGGGGACAAAAAGCGTAGGGGTCCCTGTATTTTTTACACCAGCATCGGGCTCCACTAGCTGGGTAGATAATGCCACAGCCGGGGGGGACACTTTTATACTGGTCCCTGCGGCCGTGGCATTAAAAACGCAACTAGTCACCCCTGGCCGGGGTACCGTGGAGGAGTGGGGACCCCTTCAATCAAGAGGTCCCCCCCCTCCAGCCACCCAAGGGCCAGGGGTGAAGCCCTAGGCTGTCCCCCCCATCCAAGGGCTGCGGATGGGGGGCTGATAGCCTTTTGAAAAATGAAAGAATATTGTTTTTTTTCCAGTAGTACTACAAGTCCCAGCAAGCCTCCCCCGCAAGCTGGTACTTGGAGAACCACAAGTACCAGCATGCGGGAGAAAAACGGGCCGCTGGTACCTGTAGTTCTACTGGAAAAAAAATACCCAAATAAAAAATAAGAATTTACTCACCGGTAATTCTATTTCTCGTAGTCCGTAGTGGATGCTGGGACTCCGTAAGGACCATGGGGAATAGCAACTCCGCAGGAGACTGGGCACAACTATAAAGAAAGCTTTAGGTCTAACTGGTGTGCACTGGCTCCTCCCACTATGACCCTCCTCCAGACCTCAGTTAGGATACTGTGCCCGGAAGAGCTGACACAATAAGGAAGGATTTAGAATCCCGGGTAAGACTCATACCAGCCACACCAATCACACCGTATAACTCGTGATACAATACCCAGTTAACAGTATGACAACAACTGAGCCTCTCAACAGATGGCTGAACAATAACCCTTTAGTTAAACAATAACTATATACAAGTATTGCAGACAATCCGCACTTGGGATGGGCGCCCAGCATCCACTACGGACTACGAGAAATAGAATTACCGGTGAGTAAATTCTTATTTTCTCTGACGTCCTAAGTGGATGCTGGGACTCCGTAAGGACCAAGGGGATTATACCAAAGCTTCCAAACGGGCGGGAGAGTGCGGATGACTCTGCAGCACCGAATGGGCAAACTCTAGGTCCTCCTCAGCCAGGGTGTCAAACTTGTAGAATTTAGCAAATGTGTTTGACCCCGACCAAGTAGCTGCTCGGCAAAGTTGTAAAGCCGAGACCCCTCGGGCAGCCGCCCAAGAAGAGCCCACCTTCCTCGTGGAATGGGCTTTCACTGATTTAAGATGCGGCAGTCCAGCCGCAGAATGTGCAAGCTGAATCGTACTACAGATCCAGCGAGCAATAGTCTGCTTTGAAGCAGGTGCACCCAACTTGTTGGGCGCATACAGATAAATAGCGAGTCAGTCTTTCTGACTCCAGCTGTCCTGGAAACATAGATTTTCAGGGCCCTGACTACGTCCAACAACTTGGAAGCCTCCAAGTCTGTAGTAGCCGCAGGCACCACGATAGGTTGGTTCAGATGAAAAGCTGATACCCCTTTAGGAAGAAACTGGGGACGAGTCCTCAATTCTGCCCTATCCATATGGAAAATCAGATAAGGGCTTTTACATGACAAAGCCGCCAATTCTGATACACGCCTGGCCAAAGCCTAGGCCAACAACATGACCACTTTCCACGTGAGATATTTCAATTCCACGGTTTTAAGTGGCTCAAACCAATGTGACTTTAGGAAATCCAACACCACGTTGAGATCCCAAGGTGCCACTGGAGGCACAAAAGGGGGCTGAATATGTAGCACCCCTTAACAAAAGTCTGAACTTCAGGTAGTGAAGCCAGTTCTCTCTGGAAGAAAATCGAAAGAGCCGAAATCTGGACCTTAACTGAACCCAATTTTAGGCCCATAGTCACCCCTAACTGTAGGAAGTGCAGGAAACGGCCCAGCTGAAATTCCTCCGTTGGGGCCTTCCTGGCCTCACACCACGCAACATATTTTCGCCATATGCGGTGATAATGGTTTGCGGTTACTTCTTTCCTAGCTTTAATCAGCGTAGGAATGACTTCCTCCGGAATGCCCTTTTCCTTCAGGATCCGGTGTTCAACCGCCATGCCGTCAAACGCAGCCGCGGTAAGTCTTGGAACAGACAGGGCCCCTGCTGCAGCAGGTCCTGTCTGAGCGGCAGAGGCCATGGGTCCTCTGACATCATTTCTTAAAGTTCCAAGCTCTTCTTGGCCAATCCGGAACAATGAGTATAGTTCTTACTCCTCTTCTCCTTATTATCCTCAGTACCTTTGGTATGAGAGGAAGAGGAGGGAACACATAAACCGACCGGTACACCCACGGTGTCACTAGAGCGTCCACAGCTATTGCCTGCGGGTCTCTTGACCTGGCGCAATATCTTTCTAGCTTTTTGTTTAGGCGGGACTCCATCATGTCCACCTGTGGCCTTTCCCAACGGTTTACAATCAGTTGGAAGACTTCTGGATGAAGTCCCCACTCTCCCGGGTGGAGGTCGTGCCTGCTGAGGAAGTCTGCTTCCCAGTTGTCCACTCCCGGAATGAACACTGCTGACAGTGCTAACACGTGATTTTCCGCCCATCGGAGAATCCTTGTGGCTTCTGCCATTGCCGTCCTGCTTCTCGTGCCGCCCTGTCGGATTACATGGGCGACCGCCGTGATGTTGTCTGACTGGATCAGTACCGGCTGGTTTTGAAGCAGGGGTTTTGCCTGACTTAGGGCATTGTAAATGGCCCTTAGTTCCAGAATATTTATGTGCAGGGAAGTCTCCTGACTTGACCATAGTCCTTGGAAGTTTCTTCCCTGTGTGACTGCCCCCCAGCCTCGAAGGCTGGCATCCGTGGTCACCAGGACCCAGTCCTGTATGCCGAATCTGCGGCCCTAGGAAGCTACCATCTTTCCCAGGATCCGCGTGCAGTGATGCACCGACACCTGTTTTGGTTTTAGGAGGCCTCTGACTAGAGATGACAGCTCCTTGGCCTTCTCCTCCGGGAGAAACACTTTTTTCTGTTCTGTGTCCAGAACCATCCCCAGGAACAGTAGACGTGTCGTAGGGACCAGCTGTGACTTTAGAATATTTAGAATCCAGCCGTGCTGTTGTAGCACCTCCCGAGATAGTGCTACCCCGACCAACAACTGCTCCCTGGACCTCGCCTTTATCAGGAGATCGTCCAAGTACGGGATAATTAAAACTCCCTTCTTTCGAAGGAGTATCATCATTTCGGCCATTACCTTGGTAAAGACCCTCGGAGCCGTGGATAGACCGAACGGCAACGTTTGGAATTGGTAATGACAATCCTGTACCACAAATCTGAGGTACTCCTGGTGAGGATGGTAAATGGGGACATGCAGGTAAGCATCCTTGATGTCCAGTGATACCATGTAATCCGCCTCGTCCAGGCTTGCAATAACCGCCCTGAGCGATTCCATCTTGAACTTGAATTTTTTTATATACGTGTTCAAGGATTTCAAATTTAAAATGGGTCTCACCGAACCGTCCGGTTTCGGTACCACAAACATTGTGGAATAGTAACCCCGTCCTTGTTGAAGTAGGGGCACCTTTACTCTCACCTGCTGGGAATACAGCTTGTGAATTGCCTCTAACACTGCCTCCCTGCCTGAGGGAGTTGTTGGCAAGGCAGATTTGAGGAAACGGCGGGGGGGGGGGAGACGTCTCGAATTCCAGCTTGTACCCCTGAGATACTACTTGAAAGATCCAGGGATCCACCCGTGAGCAAGCCCACTGATCGCTGAAGTTCCGGAGACGGGCCCCCACCGTACCTGGCTCCGCCTGTGGAGCCCCAGAGTCATGCGGTGGACTTAGAGGAAGCGGGGGAGGACTTTTGCTCCTGGGAACTGGCTGTATGCTGCAGCTTTTTCCCTCTACCTCTGGCCAGAAAGGACGCGCCTTTAACCCGCTTGCCCTTATTGGGCCGAAAGGACTGTACCTGATAATACGGTGCTTTCTTTGGCTGTGAGGGAACATGGGGTAAAAATGTAGACTTCCCAGCTGTTGCTGTGGAAACGAGGTCCGAGAGACCTTACCCGAACAACTCCTCACCCTTATAAGGCAAAACTTCCATGTGCCTTTTAGAATCTGCATCTCCTGTCCACTGCCGAGTCCATAACCCTCTCCTGGCAGAAATGGACATTGCACTTATTTTAGATGCCAGCCGGCAAATATCCCTCTGTGCATCCCTCATGTATAAGAGTGCGTCTTTAATATGCTCTACGGTTAGCAATATAGTGTCCCTGTCTAGGGTATCAATATTTTCCGACAGGGAATCTGACCACGCAGCTGCAGCACTGCACATCCATGCTGAAGCAATAGCTGGTCTCAGTATAACACCTGTGTGTGTATATATAGACTTCAGGATAGCCTCCTGCTTTCTATCAGCAGATTCCTTCAGGGCGGCCGTATCCGGAGACGGTAGTGCCACCTTCTTTGACAAGCGTGTGAGCGCTTTATCCACCCTAGGGGATGTTTCCCAACGTGACCTATCCTCTGGCGGGAAAGGGTACGCCATTAGTAACCTCTTAGAAATTACCAGTTTCTTATCGGGGGAAGCACACGCTTCTTCACACACTTCATTTAATTCCTCAGATGGAGGAAAAACAACTGGTAGTTTTTTCTCTCCAAACAAAATACCCTTTTTTGTGGTACCCGGGTTAACATCAGAAATATGCAACACATTTTTCATTGCCTCAATCATATAACGTGTGGCCCTATTGGAAGATATATTAGTCTCATCGTCGTCGACACTGGATTCAGTATCCGTGTCGACATCTGTGTCTGCCATCTGAGGTAGCGGGCGTTTTAGAGCCCATGATGGCTATTGAGTCGCCTGGGCAGGCACAGGCTGAGAAGCCGGCTGTCCCATATTTGGTATGTCGTCAAACCTTTTATGCAAGGAGTCGACGCTGTCGCGTAATTCCTTCCACAGAACCATCCACTCAGGTGTCGACCCCGCAGGGGGTGACATCACATTTATCGGCATCTGCTCCGCCTCCACATAAGCCTCCTCATCAAACATGTCGACACAGCCGTACCGACACACCGCATACACACAGGGAATGCTCTGACAGAGGACAGGACCCCACAAAGCCCTTTGGGGAGACAGAGAGAGAGTATGCCAGCACACACCAGAGCGCTATATAACACAGGGATCCCACTATAAATGAGTGTTTTTTCCCTTATAGCTGCTTATATTATATATATATACTGCGCCTAAATTTAGTGCCCCCCCCTCTCTTTTTTACCCTTATGTAGCTTGACACTGCAGGGGAGAGCCAGGGAGCGTCCTTCCAGCGGAGCGGTGAGGGAAAAATGGCGCCAGTGTGCTGAGGGAGATGGCCCCGCCCCTTTTCCGGCGGACTTCTCCCGCTTTTTCTGGAATTCTGGCAGGGGTATTTTTACACCTATATAGCCTTCCTGACTATATATGGTGTAGATTTGCCAGCCAAGGTGTATTATATTGCCCTCAGGGCGCCCCCCCCCAGCGCCCTGCACCCATCAGTGACCGGAGTGTGAGGTGTGCATGAGGAGCAATGGCGCACAGCTGCAGTGCTGTGCGCTACCTTGTTGAAGACAGAAGTCTTCTGCCGCCGATTTTCCGGAACACTTCTTGCTTCTGGCTCTGTAAGGGGGCCGGCGGCGCGGCTCCGGGACCGAAACGATCGAGGCCGGGTCCTGTGTTCGATCCCTCTGGAGCTAATGGTGTCCAGTAGCCTAAGAAGCCCAAGCTACCACCAATTAGGTAGGTTCGCTTCTTCTCCCCTTAGTCCCTCGCTGCAGTGAGTCTGTTGCCAGCAGATCTCACTGTAAAATAAAAAACCTAAAATATACTTTCTTTCTAGGAGCTCAGGAGAGCCCCTAGTGTGCATCCAGCTCAGCCGTGCACAAGATTCTAACTGAAGTCTGGAGGAGGGTCATAGTGGGAGGAGCCAGTGCACACCAGGTAGTCCTAAAGCTTTCTTTATAGTTGTGCCCAGTCTCCTGCGGAGCCGCTATTCCCCATGGTCCTTACGGAGTCCCAGCATCCACTTAGGACGTCAGAGAAACAGGACACGCACACCGTGAGAGAAACTTTATTTCACACGTCGACACACATACTTACCTATGTTCACACGCCGACCTCTGTCCACTTGTCCAAGTAGAATCCACGGTGTACCTGAAAATAAAATTATACTCACCTGATCCAGTGTCCTGTGATTTGTAATCCACGTACTTGGCAAAACAAAAAAACGAATAACCGGACCACACGGACTGAAAGGGGTCCCATGTTTACACATGGGACCCCTTTCCCCGAATGCAGAGATCCCCCGTGACTCCTGTCACAGAAAGGTCCCTTCATCCAATCAGGAAGCGCCACTTCGTGGCACTCTCCTGATTGGCTGTATGCGCGTCTGAGCTGGCAGACAGCGCATCGCACAGCTCCCTCCATTAGTTTCAATGGTGGGAACTTTGCGGTCAGCGGTGGGGTTACCCGCGGTGGTGACCTCACCGCTGACCACAAAGTTCCCACCATTGAAAGTAATGGAGGGGGCTGTGCGATGTGCTGTCTGCCAGCTCAGACGCGCAGAGCCAATCAGGTGAGTGCCACGTAGTGGCGCATCCTGATTGCCAGAAGGGACCTTTCTGTGACAGGAGTCACGGGGGGTCTCTGCATTCGGGGAAAGGGGTCCCATGTGTAAACACTGGATCAGGTGAGTATAAATTTTATTCACAGGTACCCCGGATCGTCGGCGACATTGGAGACGTGGCAGTCGGCGGGTCAACATAGGTAAGTATGTATGTGTCAGCATGTATGAAATAAACTTTTACTTTCACGGTGTGTGTCTCCTGTTTTTATTTGGGTATTTTTTCCCCAGTAGAACTACAGGTACCAGCGGGCCCGTTTTTCCACCCGCATGCTGGTACTTGTGGTTCTCCAAGTACCAGCTTGCGGGGGAGGCTTGCTGGGACTTGTAGTTCTTCTGGAAAAAAACAATATTCTTTCATTTTACTCAAGGCTATCAGCCCCCCATCCGCAGCCCTTGGACGGGGTGGGGGGGACAGCCTCGGGCTTCACCCCTGGCCCTTGGGTGGCTGGGGGGGGGCCCTTGATTGAAGGGGTCCCCACTCCTCCAGGGTACCCCGGCCAGGGGTGACTAGTTGGGTATTTAATGCCACGGCTGCAGGGCGCTGTATAAAAGTGACCCCCGGCTGTGGCATTATCTGTCCAGCTAGTAAAGCCCGATGCTGGTGTAAAAAATACGGGGGACCCCTACGCTTTTTGTCCCCCGTATTTTTTGCACCAGCACCAGGCGCAGAGCCCGGTGCTGGTTTTAAAAATACGGGGGATCCCCTGTCAGTTTCCCCCCCGAATTTTTAGAACCAGGATGGCCTCGAAGAGCCCGAGGCTGGTAATGCTTAGGAGGGGGGACCCCACGCAATTTTTTTCCCGTGTTTTTTTACAGTTTTTACCGAATCTAATCAAAATCTGTTAAATCGTCCGTTTTTCAACAGCGGGACTGTCGAATCCGTTTTTTATTGAATATGTTGAATTCCGGCACCCACCTGCCGGAATTCGACGGTCGAATTGTGTCGAATTAAAAAACGGGCGAAAAATTGCCGCGATTCGCCGGCAATTGCATATACCCCTAATTCAGTAGAGCTCCCCTGTAGTGCGTCCAGTCTCCCTGGGCACAATTCTAAATCTGGAGTCTGGAAAAGGGGCATAGAGGGAGGAGCCAGTTCACACCCATTCAAAGTCTTAAAGTGCCCATGTCTCCTGCGGATCCAGTCTATACCCCATGGTTCTAATGGTGACCCCAGCATCTTCTAGGACTTATGAGAAAATAAGAATTTACTTACCGATAATTCTATTTCTCGGAGTCCGTAGTGGATGCTGGGGTTCCTGAAAGGACCATGGGGAATAGCGGCTCCGCAGGAGACAGGGCACAAAAAGTAAAGCTTTTCCAGATCAGGTGGTGTGCACTGGCTCCTCCCCCTATGACCCTCCTCCAGACTCCAGTTAGGTACTGTGCCCGGACGAGCGTACACAATAAGGGAGGATTTTGAATCCCGGGTAAGACTCATACCAGCCACACCAATCACACCGTACAACTTGTGATCTAAACCCAGTTAACAGTATGATAACAGAGGAGCCTCTGAAAGATGGCTCCCTAAACAATAACCCGAATTAGTTAACAATAACTATGTACAAGTATTGCAGATAATCCGCACTTGGGATGGGCGCCCAGCATCCACTACGGACTCCGAGAAATAGAATTATCGGTAAGTAAATTCTTATTTTCTCTATCGTCCTAGTGGATGCTGGGGTTCCTGAAAGGACCATGGGGATTATACCAAAGCTCCCAAACGGGCGGGAGAGTGCGGATGACTCTGCAGCACCGAATGAGAGAACTCCAGGTCCTCCTTTGCCAGGGTATCAAATTTGTAGAATTTTACAAACGTGTTCTCCCCTGACCACGTAGCTGCTCGGCAGAGTTGTAATGCTGAGACCCCTCGGGCAGCCGCCCAAGATGAGCCCACCTTCCTTGTGGAATGGGCCTTAACAGATTTAGGCTGTGGCAGGCCTGCCACAGAATGTGCAAGTTGAATTGTGTTACAAATCCAACGAGCAATCGACTGCTTAGAAGCAGGCGCACCCAACTTGTTGGGTGCATACAGTATAAACAGCGAGTCAGATATATTTTTAAAGCTCTGACAACGTCCAACAACTTGGAGTCCTCCAAGTCGCTTGTAGCCGCAGGCACTACAATAGGCTGGTTCAGGTGAAACGCTGATACCACCTTAGGGAGAAAATGCGGACGCGTCCGCAGCTCTGCCCTATCTGAATGGAAAATTAAATAAGGGCTTTTATAAGATAAAGCCGCCAGTTCAGATACTCTCCTGGCGGACGCCAGGGCCAGTAACATAGTCACTTTCCATGTGAGATATTTCAAATCCACATTTTTTAGTGGTTCAAACCAATGGGATTTGAGGAAATCTAAAACTACATTTAGATCCCACGGTGCCACCGGAGGCACCACAGGAGGCTGTATATGCAGTACTCCTTTGACAAAAGTCTGGACCTCAGGAACTGAGGCCAATTCTTTTTGGAAGAATATTGACAGGGCCGAAATTTGAACCTTAATAGATCCCAATTTGAGACCCATAGACAATCCTGATTGCAGGAAATGTAGGAAACGACCCAGTTGAAATTCCTCCGTCGGAGCACTCCGATCCTCGCACCACGCAACATATTTCCGCCAAATGCGGTGATAATGCTTCGCGGTGACTTCCTTTCTTGCCTTAATCAAGGTAGGAATGACTTCTTCTGGAATGCCTTTTCCTTTTAGGATCTGGCGTTCAACCGCCATGCCGTCAAACGCAGCCGCGGTAAGTCTTGGAATAGACACGGTCCCTGCTGAAGCAGGTCCTGTCTTAGAGGTAGAGGCCACGGATCGTCCGTGACCATCTCTTGAAGTTCCGGGTACCAAGACCTTCTTGGCCAATCCGGAGCCACTAGTATCGTTCTTACTCCGCTTTGCCGTATGATTCTCAATACCTTTGGTATGAGAGGCAGAGGAGGAAACACATACACCGACTGGTACACCCAAGGTGTTACCAGCGCGTCCACAGCTATTGCCTGCGGATCTCTTGACCTGGCGCAATACCTGTCCAGTTTTTTGTTGAGGCGAGACGCCATCATGTCCACCATTGGTCTTTCCCAACGGTTTATTAGCATGTGGAAAACTTCTGGATGAAGTCCCCACTCTCCCGGGTGAAGATCGTGTCTGCTGAGGAAGTCTGCTTCCCAGTTGTCCACTCCCGGGATGAACACTGCTGACAGTGCTATCACGTGATTCTCCGCCCAGCGAAGGATCCTGGCAGCTTCTGCCATTGCACTCCTGCTTCTTGTGCCGCCCTGTCTGTTTACATGGGCGACTGCCGTGATGTTGTCCGACTGGATCAACACCGGTCTTCCTTGAAGCAGAGGTTCCGCCTGGCTTAGAGCATTGTAGATTGCTCTTAGTTCCAGAATGTTTATGTGAAGAGACTTTTCCAGGCTCGACCACACTCCCTGGAAGTTTCTTCCTTGTGTGACTGCTCCCCAGCCTCTCAGGCTGGCGTCCGTGGTCACCAGGATCCAATCCTGTATGCCGAATCTGCGGCCCTCCAATAGATGAGCCCTCTACAACCACCCCAGAAGAGATACCCTTGTCCTTGGAGACAGGGTTATCCGCAGGTGCATCTGAAGATGCGTGCATTGATGTACAGACACCTTTCCTGGTTTTAGGAGATTCCTGACCAGGTCGGATAACTCCTTGGCTTTTTCCTCGGGAAGAAAAACCTTTTTCTGAACCGTGTCCAGAATCATCCCTAGGAACAGCAGACGAGTTGTCGGCATTAATTGGGATTTTGGAATATTCAGAATCCATCCGTGCTGCTTTAGCACCTCTTGAGATATTGCTAATCCCATCTCTAGCTGTTCTCTGGACCTTGCCCTTATTAGGAGATCGTCCAAGTATGGGATAATTAATACGCCTTTTCTTCGAAGAAGAATCATCATCTCGGCCATTACCTTTGTAAAGACCCGAGGTGCCGTGGACAAACCAAACGGCAGCGTCTGAAACTGATAGTGACAGTTTTGTACAACGAACCTGAGGTACCCCTGGTGTGAGGGGTAAATTGGAACGTGGAGATACGCATCCTTGATGTCCAAGGATACCATAAAGTCCCCTTCTTCCAGGTTCGCTATCACTGCTCTGAGTGACTCCATCTTGAACTTGAACTTCTTTATGTACAGGTTCAAGGACTTCAGATTTAGAATAGGCCTTACCGAGCCATCCGGCTTCGGTACCACAAATAGAGTGGAATAATACCCCTTCCCTTGTTGTAGAAAAGGTACCTTGACTATCACCTGCTGAGAGTACAGCTTGTGAATGGCTTCCAAAACCGTCTCCCTTTCGGAAGGGGACGTTGGTAAAGCAGACTTCAGGAAACGGCGAGGTGGATCTGTCTCTAATTCCAACCTGTACCCCTGAGATATTATTTGCAGGATCCAGGGATCTACCTGCGAGTGAGCCCACTGCGCGCTGTAATTTTTTGAGACGACCTCCCACCGTCCCCGAGTCCGCTTGAGAAGCCCCAGCGTCATGCTGAGGCTTTTGTAGAAGCCGGGGAGGGCTTCTGTTCCTGGGAAGGAGCTGCCTGTTGCTGTTTCTTCCCTCGACCTCTGCCTCGTGGCAGATATGAATAGCCCTTTGCTCTCTTATTTTTAAAGGAACGAAAGGGCTGCGGTTGAAAAGTCGGTGCCTTTTTCTGTTGGGGAGTGACTTGAGGTAGAAAGGTGGATTTCCCGGCTGTAGCCGTGGCCACCAAATCTGATAGACCGACTCCAAATAACTCCTCCCCTTTATACGGCAAAACTTCCATATGCCGTTTTGAATCCGCATCGCCTGTCCACTGTCGCGTCCATAAAGCTCTTCTGGCCGAAATGGACATAGCACTTACCCGTGATGCCAGTGTGCAGATATCCCTCTGTGCATCACGCATATAAAGAAATGCATCCTTTATTTGTTCTAACGACAGTAAAATATTGTCCCTGTCCAGGGTATCAATATTTTCAATCAGGGACTCTGACCAAACTACCCCAGCACTGCACATCCAGGCAGTCGCTATAGCTGGTCGTAGTATAACACCTGCATGTGTGTATATACTTTTTTGGATATTTTCCATCCTCCTATCTGATGGATCTTTAAGTGCGGCCGTCTCAGGAGAAGGTAACGCCACTTGTTTTGATAAGCGTGTTAGCGCCTTGTCCACCCTAGGAGGTGTTTCCCAGCGCTCCCTAACCTCTGGCAAGAAAGGGTATAATGCCAATAATTTCTTTGAAATTATCAGCTTTTTATCAGGGGCAACCCACGCTTCATCACACACGTCATTTAATTCTTCTGATTCAGGAAAAACTATAGGTAGTTTTTTCACACCCCACATAATACCCTGTTTAGTGGTACCTGTAGTATCAGCTAAATGTAACGCCTCCTTCATTGCCAAAATCATATAACGTGTGGCCCTACTGGAAAATACGGTTGATTCGTCACCGTCACCACTGGAATCAGTGCCTGTGTCTGGGTCTGTGTCGACCGACTGAGGCAAAGGGCGTTTTACAGCCCCTGACGGTGTTTGAGGCGCCTGGACAGGCACTAATTGATTGTCCGGCTGCCTCATGTCGTCAAACGACTGCTTTAGCGTGTTGACACTATCCCGTAATTCCATAAATAAAGGCATCCATTCTGGTGTCGACCCCCTAGGAGGTGACATCCCCATATTTGGCAATTGCTCCGCCTCCACACCAATATCGTCCTCATACATGTCGACACACACGTACCGACACACAGCAGACACACAGGGAATGCTCTAAACGAAGACAGGACCCACTAGCCCTTTGGGGAGACAGAGGGAGAGTCTGCCAGCACACACCAAAAAGCGCTATATATGACAGGGATAGCCTTATAATAAGTGCTCCCTTATAGCTGCTTTATATATATCAAGATATTGCCATTAAATTTGCCCCCCCTCTCTGTTTTACCCTGTTTCTGTAGTGCAGTGCAGGGGAGAGACCTGGGAGCCGTCCTGACCAGCGGAGCTGTGAGAGGAAATGGCGCCGTGTGCTGAGGAGATAGGCCCCGCCCCTTTTTCGGCGGGCTCGTCTCCCGCTATTTTGTGAATACAGGCAGGGGTTAAATATCTCCATATAGCCTCTGGGGGCTATATGTGAGGTATTTTTAGCCTTTATATAGGTTTACATTTGCCTCCCAGGGCGCCCCCCCCCCAGCGCCCTGCACCCTCAGTGACTGCGTGTGAAGTGTGCTGAGAGGAAAATGGCGCACAGCTGCAGTGCTGTGCGCTACCTTTAGAAGACTGCAGGAGTCTTCAGCCGCCGATTCTGGACCTCTTCTTACTTCAGCATCTGCAAGGGGGCCGGCGGCGCGGCTCCGGTGACCATCCAGGCTGTACCTGTGATCGTCCCTCTGGAGCTGATGTCCAGTAGCCAAGAAGCCAATCCATCCTGCACGCAGGTGAGTTCACTTCTTCTCCCCTCTGTCCCTCGTTGCAGTGATCCTGTTGCCAGCAGGAATCACTGTAAAATAAAAAACCTAAGCTAAACTTTCTCTAAGCAGCTCTTTATGAGAGCCACCTAGAATTGCACCCTTCTCGGCCGGGCACAAAAATCTAACTGGAGTCTGGAGGAGGGTCATAGGGGGAGGAGCCAGTGCACACCACCTGATCTGGAAAAGCTTTACTTTTTGTGCCCTGTCTCCTGCGGAGCCGCTATTCCCCATGGTCCTTTCAGGAACCCCAGCATCCACTAGGACGATAGAGAAATTATTATTATTATGGGACACCAGACAAGCATTCTATAACTACTATGAGAAAGCAGTCTCCTTCTACTGAAGAACCAGGGGGGGGAAAGGGGGGGTCAGCCAGTGCTACAACTAGGGCACCGCCAGTGCTACAAGGGTACTTTATTTGGGGAAAGCAGCCTCCACGTGAATGGGACGATCACCTAAATAAATTAAATAAGCCCACCGTAAGTGACCTATATCAGTAAAGCTCCAATTATTGTTACAATTTAGCACCAAAACTTTGGTGAGGCATCTGAGCATAGTGTCGCGGAGCGGGAGCAGATGTGCGTATACGCAGTGGAACTGAAAGTATAAAAGGAAAAATGTATTTTCTTTTTTTAAATGATGAGACACGGTATTGCCATAGTGACATGGAGACTGCAGAATAGGTATTGTAGCGGGGTAAGTAATGCCCGATGTGATACTTCCTGATAAATGGGCAATAAAATGTTTCCTATGCCTTCTGATAAATCAGCTACTTGTTGGTTTGAAATTTTAAAAATGTGTTTATGGATATTGATACTGTAAGTATCTCCGTACAGTAGGTTATATGGCTGCTTATTTCCCGGGCTGTCACTTCAGCGGTCAGTGGGAACAGCACAAAGCCAGGGAGAATGAAGACCACCACCAGGACCCGCTTGCAGAAACAATGGGCTCGGTGCTTTACTGAACCCCATCCCAAACAAAAAACAAGCCATCTTATAAGTCTGTTACATAGACACTCAGGATTGCATTGTGTTCTCCATGTAGTGCACGAAATTCCCCACTAGATGGATCCACCGGTCAATGAATTAAACTGCAGATTGAATGATCAATGAGGGGCCAATACAAGACCGTTAATAAAAGACGCCTTCCAAATCACAATGACTCCACACTTAATATAAAGGGCAATTCATCCATGATGTAATTGGCCATCCAGGATTTTACTGGCAGGGAACTGCCTTCTGCATAAAATGGTTTTTCATGCGGATTATGGCTCAGATTGGCACTTTTGAAGCTAATGCGTTGAATCACCCTGACTCCTGTGTGACCCGCATCTGTGCCACGTGGCATCTAAAATGTGCCGTTACAAAGAGGCATTCATCACAAGCTAACGGGTAACGATCTCACAAAGTGCTGCCTGCAAATTAAGGAAAAAATTGGGCTGTATTATTATACCAGGTATCTAGTTGGGAGGCAGTTACGTGACAATACCGACGCTGTAATCCCGCCCAATTACAGTCGGCATGCCGACTAACAGGAACCATCCTTACTCATGGGTATCCACGACATTCATAGAGTGGGAATATAACCTGTGGCGGGCCACAGGGCCTGTAAGGGGCTTCGTTACGTTTTTTTGCACAAAAACTACACCAAAACCTCGATTTTGCTCTATGCTTGATTGCAGGGTTCATCATAATTATTCTGATCAGCAGGGTTTGGTACTACATAGATTTTCCATTTCTTTGTGGAACTACAAGTCTAGCATAATAGCACCTCATTATATTTGTAATTCGGGTGTGCAGTCCAATGTTGCCCATATAATATGATCATTTACCAGACACCGCTTACATTTGAGCTTGTAGAAATGAGTCTCTAACCCTACGCCTAAATATCCCACAATTAAGGACCTAATTCAAGGTTGATTGCAAAATAAAATTTCCTCTAATGGGCAATACCAAGTGCGCTGCAGGGGGGACAGATGTAACATGTGCAGAGAGAGTTAGATTTGGGTGGGGTGTGTTCACACTGAAATCTAAATTGCAGTGTAAAAATAAAGCAGCCAGTATTTACCCTGCACAGAAACAAAATAACCCACCCAAATCTAACTCTCTCTGCACATGTTACATATGCCCCACCTGCAGTGCACATGGTATTGCCCATTAGAGGAAAATGATATTTTGCAATCAACCTTGAATTAGGCCTTATATGTACAAGGTGAGAGTGCCTCAGCATACTATCAGCTGCCGCCCACCCCTCCAGCGCACAGACTAGTTTAGTGGGGTCTTCTAAATGACAGGACATTTATTCAGGATTACCGTTTTGACCCCCATTTTCCCGTTACACCCTCCGCTTCCTGTGTGCCCAGCTGCTCACAAGTACGAGCACAAAGTTGTCACCTGGAGGGTTTTGGAAACGTTCTCAGTATTATATTAGAGAGGAGACTCTGGAACGCCGGTCGCAGTCTGTCCTCTTACCCGGTCAATCTGATCCTTCAGGGCCTTGGCGTATCTCACAATCTCCAGGTCAGGAGCAGAAGTGGCGCGCTCGCAGGTTCCCTTGTCACGGAGAGCCGCTCTCTTCGCATCGCCGGCAACGTCTTCAGTATCTTTATCCTCGGCTACCGCCAGCTGCCACCCTAACGGAGGAGAAAGTGACAACTTCGTACAACTCTTCTGTGCTTTGAATACTAATTTGCCTGTTGCTTGATTTGCATGGCATTTGCGTAGACTGAACTTGTCTGGAGAAGGTGTAAAGCCCCTCGCCGTATATCACGTGACCTGCCGAAATAGCTGCACCCTCCGCAACACAGGCTCCGAGCCTGCACTTAACTCCGTCTCTGCCAGATGCAAATGCCAGGCACAAATGCCGCACGGAAGGCGGAATGAGCAATTACACCAGGACAAAGGGCATGTGGCTCATTTGCATATAAATTTATGGATTACATGCATGGCTGGGGAATATTAACAGGACTAAAATAAAACCGAATAACGCCATTTGTCGCCCGTCATTCGTCCACATTCACTGCGGATGTGATTCTCATTTAGATCATTATATCCGCACACAAAAGGACTCGCAGCTGGTTCCCCAGCTGAACGCCCTTCCGCTAATGCACCTCTGTCTCCCCTACCTTCCAAATTCTGCTCTTCCAGGGACTTGTCGCTGGCTCCGTCTGCCTCTCCGTCTGCATTCTGCTGCGCGTGCTGCAGGCTCATTTTGTGGCACACTTCAAAGGCTTGTCCGACCGTCCGGACGATCTGCATGGCCTGGCTCTGGAGATGGGAAAGGGTCATTAAACCATACATACAAGTTATCTGCATATATACCCCCCCCCTCCCCCCCCACCAAACCCTAATGTATGTAACATTTTCAGTAATAACAGCAATATATGAGGTTGCAATTGTGAAACAAGATACATATCTACAGGTTGAAGATCCGAGAACCGTACGCAGAATAAACTAATGACGGACAGGTCAACGATTGAGGGGTCATGGAGGGCTATAAAAAGGGGACGGAACGGGGCGATGCTCCAGCACTCAGAGGCTGTTACATGCCGGATCCCATAAAGGCCATGGGGGCATATGTATCAAAACTTGGAGAGAGAGAGAGAGAGAGATAAAGTAGCAGCCAACCAGTTCCTAACTGTCATTTTTCAAACAGGTCTATTTACTAAGCCTTGGGTGGAAATAATGTGGACGGAGATAAAGTACCAACCAATCATCTGTCAAACACAGACTGTGACACGGGAGTAAGGAGCGGATTGGCTGGTACGTGGTCTCTCTCCAAGATTTGACACATATTCCCCATGATGTCATCAGAGCGCAGAATTGTGGGTTCAAGGTGAGGGAAAGAGGACGTTCTTGGTAACCAGGGAATAAGTTTACAGATACTTCGCTCAATACCATTCTTTATATTCACATTAACAAGCAGAAGTGCAAAAGTACCATATACAAGGTGGGCGACGCGGGTGCTTCCAGCGTTCACAGCGCTCAAATAGCTCAGCGCCGATACCGTGACGTGAATGGCGAAGTCTCCACCCCGTCACATGGGAGTGAGAACGCTGCGTGTTATAAGCAGTGGGCCCTCCCACTACAGAGATCCCTATGAGAACGGCTATTCTGTATTATAATTTATAGTCGCTATTTTAAGGTTAGGCGACATGACACACAACCCTTCTTATGTTTTTGTATTATTTCTTTAATCAGGATCAGCCCGAGGTGTATTTACGGCTCTGGGTCGGGGCAGGTCTGCAGAACGGATCAATAAGCTGTATAATATCTACAGAGGACTTTGCCAATTCTGGGGAAGCGACAGTAAAAGGAAGGAGACATGAAATCACCCTCTGTCCCCTCTGGCTGAGACGCAGGAGCCTCAGGCTCAGTTAGAGGGAAATACAGCTCGAAGGTAAAAATTTGCACCTCGGCAAAACCATTTAGCACCTTAGTAGGGGGGCAAATCTAAAAACGGGCAAATTTGGAGTTGGGAGGGGTGGTACACACGAGCCAATTCACAACTGCAATGTAATAATAATACAGCTGCACGGTATCTGCGTGTTACATAGAACATCCAGGACTAGCGTAACTGCATGAAGAGAAAATACCATTTACACCCCTTGCAACGTAGCTTGGGTTATGCGAGGGCAAATTTACACCTGTTATCGGGATGTAGTGCGCCCTAACTCTCAATGAGACGCACACTATAGAGGAGAGAGGGAGGATGATGCATAATCCGGACCTGTACTGGCACATACCCCCCTATGTGTGACAGGTGAAGGCAGTGAATTGACAGTAAGTGAACGTTAACCCGCTGGAGCACGGCTGCATCTGTAGTAAGAGCAGAAGGGGGCAAGTTGGTGTCTTGAGATGCACTCACCTTCTTTTTCGACTTGAAGACATTGCATTTGAAGGTATTGCTCGCCCCATCCCGGGCGATATAACTGAATATCTTCAGGTCTTGGGAGTCGTGCGATACGTAAAATATTCTACGGGAGGATGAAAAAGCAGTTCAGTCCATTAGATTAATGTCCCAGATATTATTCACAGTTAGGGCAAATGAGCGAACGGAATTTTTGACATGAATATTCAGCACCGCTTGGAAGGGGGAAGGTGGAAATTAAACATTCATTATACCTCTTGGCCAGGCTGGAAGTAGAGAACGAGGAAGCGGGAGAGGAAGAGTATTAAACTATTGTGTGATATTCCGCTGGCAGACGGGACCCAGCGAGACCAGCCTGCCAATGAAAGCCTGATAATATGCCATCATAAATTTGCATTCCTCTTACACATAATAGCTAGATAGGATCTGCCCTCTGTCATGGCACTACAATACAATTAATGGAGCCAGTAAATCATTCTGTCCCTTAGGAACATCAGCTCGGCCTAATGGAATCAGCACTTTTGTGCTCAAGAACTAGGAGGTGACTGCAACAGATCCCCCCCCCCCCCCCCCCAAACAATGCAACGCAGGGAGGGAGAGGAACTATAGGGCAACAATTCCAGACACTGAGGAAAGGGACGATTTGTACTTTAATAATTGTTTCCTTACTACTGGGAAGAGACTGGATGAAGTGGGGAAATAGCCCCAGGCACAGCTTATCCGCGATCACTCTCTCCTTCGCACACAAGGTTCCTTGCACAGAGAAGCATCTAGCCTAGGGGTGGGCAACAGGCGGCCCGCGGGCCGGATGCGGCCCGCAGACAGATCCTGCCTGGCCCGCTGTGCCCCACCAGAGTGCAATGACAAGCAGCCCGACATGCCGCTTGTCATTGCACTGCTCTCAGACGCGGCGCCGCGGAGGAAATCCCGGTCACGTCACAGGGTCAGCTGACCGGGATTTCCTCTGTTATCATGCGCTGGGTGGCACGGGGGGCGGGCACTGCAGTGAGCAGGAGCGGCGGCCGAGAAGCGGCGGCCAGTGAGGAGAGGAAGCGGCGGGCAGCGAGCGGGAGCAGGAGAGGCCACATCAGCAGTGACTCCGGCCGGCAGCAGCGCAGATCATCGGACAGCGGGGATTGTCTGCCACTGTGACAAACAGGTAAACCCCCTGTCCAGCCAGCCCCTGGATCACTGCTTGAGCTGCCATATAGGTTTAGGGGTGGGGAGGGAGGGGAGTTAAAAACGGCAATAATAAGATTTTACTTACCGATAAATCTATTTCTCGTAGTCCGTAGTGGATGCTAGGGACTCCGTCAGGACCATGGGGAATAGCGGCTCCGCAGGAGAAGGGGCACAAAAAGTAAGCTTTTAGGATCACATGGTGTGTACTGGCTCCTCCCCCTATGACCCTCCTCCAAGCCTCAGTTAGGTACTGTGCCCGGACGAGCGTACACAATAAGGAAGGATCTTGAATCCCGGGTAAGACTCATACCAGCCACACCAATCACACCGTACAACCTGTGATTTGAACCCAGTTAACAGTATGATAACAACGAAGGAGCCTCTGAAAAGATGGCCCACAACAATAACAACCCGATTTTTGTAACAATAATTATGTACAAGTAATGCAGACAATCCGCACTTGGGATGGGCGCCCAGCATCCACTACGGACTATGAGAAATAGATTTATCGGTAAGTAAAATCTTATTTTCTCTAACGTCCTAGTGGATGCTGGGGACTCCGTCAGGACCATGGGGATTATACAAAAGCTCCCAAACGGGCGGGAGAGTGCGGATGACTCTGCAGCACCGAATGAGAGAAACTCCAGGTCCTCCTCAGCCAGGGTATCAAATTTGTAGAATTTTACAAACGTGTTCCCCCCTGACCACGTAGCTGCTCGGCAAAGTTGTAAAGCCGAGACCCCTCGGGCAGCCGCCCAAGATGAGCCCACCTTCCTTGTGGAATGGGCATTTACAGATTTTGGCTGTGGCAGGCCTGCCACAGAATGTGCAAGCTGAATTGTACTACAAATCCAACGAGCAATAGTCTGCTTAGAAGCAGGAGCACCCAGCTTTTTGGGTGCATACAATATAAACAGCAAGTCAGACTTTCTGACTCCAGCCGTCCTGGAATTATATATATATATATATATATATATATATATATATTTATTTTCAGGGCCCTGACAACGTCTAGCAACTTGGAGTCCTCCAAGTCCCTAGTAGCCGCAGGCACCACAATAGGTTGTTTCAGGTGAAACGCTGACACCACCTTAGGAAGAAACTGGGGACAAGTCCGCAGTTCTGCCCTGTCCGAATGGAAAATCAAATATGGGCTTTTGTAAGACAAAGCCGCCAATTCTGACAATCGCCTGGCCGAGGCCAGGGCCAACAGCATGGTCACTTTCCATGTGAGATATTTCAAATCCACAGATTTGAGCGGTTCAAACCAATATGATTTTAGGAATCCCAACACTACGTTGAGATTCCACGGTGCCACTGGAGGCACAAAAGGGGCTGTATATGCAATACTCCCTTGACAAACGTCTGGACTTCAGGAACCGAAGCCAATTCTTTCTGGAAGAAAATCTACAGGGCCGAAACTTGAACCTTAATGGACCCCAATTTGAGGCTCATAGACACTCCTGTTTGCAGGAAGTGCAGAAATCGACCTAGTTGAAATTTCTTCGTGGGGCCTTCCTGGCCTCACCCACGCAACATATTTTCACCACATGTGGTGATAACGTTGTGCGGTCACCTCCTTCCTGGCTTTGACCAGGGTAGGAATGACCTCTTCCGGAATGCCTTTTTCCCTTAGGATCCGGCGTTCAACCGCCATGCCGTCAAACGCAGCCGCGGTAAGTCTTGGAACAGACATGGTACTTGCTGAAGCAAGTCCCTTCTTAGCTCCCGAGGCCATTAGTCCTCTGTGAGCATCTCTTGAAGTTCCGGGTACCAAGTCCCTCTTGGCCAATCCGGAGCCACGAGTATAGTTCTTACTCCTCTACGTCTTATAATTCTCAATACCTTGGTTATGAGAAGCAGAGGAGGGAACACATACACCGACTGTTACACCCACGGTGTTACCAGGACGTCCACAGCTATCGCCTGAAGGTCTCGTGACCTGGCGCAATACCTGTCCCGTTTTTTGTTCGGGCGGGACGCCATCATGTCCACCTTTGGTCTTTCCCAACGGTTCACAATCATGCGGAAAACTTCCCGATGAAGTTCCCACTCTCCCGGGTGGAGGTCGTGCCTGCTGAGGAAGTCTGCTTCCCAGTCGTCCACTCCCGGAATGAACACTGCTGACAGTGCTATCACATGATTTTCCGCCTAGCGAAAAATCCTTGCAGTTTTGCCACTGCCCTCCTGCTTCTTGTGCCGCCCTTTCTGTTTACGTGGGCGACTGCCGTGATGTTATCCCACTGGATCAATACCGGCTGACCTTGAAGCAGAGGTCTTGCTAAGCTTAGAGCATTATAAATTTGCTCTTAGCTCAGTATATTTATGTGGAGAGAATTCTCCAGACTTAATCACACTCCCTGGAAATTTTTTCCCTGTGTGACTGCTCCCCAGCCTCTCAGGCTGGCCTCCGTGGTCACCAGCATCCAATCCTGAATGCCGAATCTGCGGCCCTCTAGAAGATGAGCACTCTGTAATCACCACAGGAGAGACACCCTTGTCCTTGGATATAGGGTTATCCGCTGATGCATCTGAAGATGCGATCCGGACCATTTTTCCAGCAGATCCCACTGAAGAGTTCTTGCGTGAAATCTGCCGAATGGAATCGCTTCGTAATAAGCCACCATTTTTACCAGGACTCTTGTGCAATGATGCACTGACACTTTTCCTGGTTTTAGGAGGATCCCGATTAGCTCGGATAACTCCCTGGCTTTCTCCTCTGGGAGAAACACCTTTTTCTGGACTGTGTCCAGAATCATCCCTAGGACCAGCAGACGTGTCGTCGGAACAACTGCGGTTTTGGAATATTTAGAATCCACCCGTGCTGTCGTAGAACTACTTGAGATAGTGCTACTCCGACCTCCAACTGTTCTCTGGACCTTGTTCATATCAGGAGGTCGTCCATTTTCTTTGAAGACGAATCCTCATTTCGGTCATTACCTTGGTAAGGACCCGGGGTGCCTTGGACAATCCAACGGCATCGTCTGAAACTGATAGTGACAGTTCTGTACCACGAACCTGAGGTACCCTTGGTGAGAAAGGCAAATTTTGGGACATGGAGGTAAGCATCCCTGATGTCCCGGGACACCATATAGTCCCCTACTTCCCGGTTCGCTATCACTGCTCTGAGTGACTGCATCTGGATTTGAACCTTTGTAAGTGTTCAAATATTTCAGATTTAGAATAGGTCTCACCTAGCCTTCTGGCTTCAGTACCACCATATTAGTGTGGAATAATACCCCTTTCCTTGTTGTAGGAGGGGTAATTTTATTATCACCTGCTGGGAATACAGCTTGTGAATTGTTTTCAATACTGCCTCCCTGTCGGAGGGAGACATTGGTACAGCAGACTACAGGAACCTGCGAGGGGGAAACGTCTCGACATTCCAATCTGTACCCCTTGGATACTACTTGTAGGATCCAGGGGTCCTGTACGGTCCCAGCGTCATGCTGAGAACTTGGTAGAAGCGGTGGAGGGCTTCTGTTCCTGGGAATGGGCTGCCTGCTGCAGTCTTCTTCCCTTTCCTCTATCCCTGGGCAGATATGACTCTTATAGGGACGAAAGGACTGAGGCTGAAAAGACGGTGTCTTTTTCTGCAGAGATGTGACTTAGGGTAAAAAACGGTGGATTTTCCAGCAGTTGCCGTGGCCACCAGGTCCCATGGGCCGACCCCAAATAATTCCTCCCCTTTATACGGCAATACATCTTTGTGCCGTTTGGAATCTGCATCACCTGACCACTGTCGTGTCCATAAACATCTTCTTGCAGATATGGACATCGCATTTACTCTTGATGCCAGAGTGCAAATATCCCTCTGCGCATCTCGCATATATAGAAATGCATCCTTTAAATGCTCTATAGTCAATAAAATACTGTCCCTGTCAAGGGTATCAATATTTTTAGTCAGGGAATCCGACCAAGCCACCTCAGCTCTGCACATCCAGGCTGAGGCGATCGCTGGTCGTAGTATAACACCAGCATGTGTGTGTGTATACTTTTTAGGATATTTTCCAGCCTCCTATCAGCTGGCTCCTTAAGTACGGCCCTATCTGTAGATGGTACCGCCACTTGTTCTGATAATCATGTGAGCGCCTTATCCACCCTAAGGGGTGTTTCCCAACGCGCCCTAACTTCTGGCGGGAAAGGGTATACCGCCAATAATTTTCTATCGGGGGAAACCCACGCATCATCACACACTTCATTTAATTTATCTGATTCAGGAAAAACTACAGGTAGTTTTTTCACATCCCACATAATACCCTTTTTTGTGGTACTTGTAGTATCAGAAATATGTAACACCTCCTTCATTGCCCTTAACGTGTGGCCCTAAAGGAAAATACGTTTGTTTCTTCACCGTCGACACTGAAATCAGTGTCCGTGTCTGGGTCTGTGTCGACCGACTGAGGTAAATGGGCGTTTTACAGCCCCTGACGGTGTTTGAGACGCCTGGACAGGTACTAATTTGTTCGCCGGCCGTCTCATGTCGTCAACCGGCTTGCAGCGTGTTGACATTATCACGTAATTCCATAAATAAGCCATCCATTCCGGTGTCGACTCCCTAGAGAGTGATATCACCATTACAGGCAATTTGCTCCGCCTCCTCACCAACATTTTCCTCATACATGTCGACACACACGTACCGAATTACAGCACACACATAGGGAATGCTCTGATAGAGGACAGGACCCACTAGCCCTTTGGGGAGACAGAGGGAGAGTTTGCCAGCACACACCAAAACGCTATAATTATACAGGGACAACCTTTATATAAGTGTTCCTCCCTTATAGCATTTTAATATATATTCATATCGCCAAATCAGTGCCCCCCCTCTCTGTTTTAACCCTGTTTCTGTAGTGCAGTGCAGGGGAGAGCATGGGAGCCTTCCCACCAGCATTTCTGTGAGGGAAAATGGCGCTGTGTGCTGAGGAGAATAGGCCCCGCCCCCTTTTCGGCGGGCTTCTTCTCCGGAGTCTGTGATATCTGGCAGGGGTTAAATACATCCATATAGCCTCAAGGGCTATATGTGATGTATTTTTCGCCATACAGGTATTATACATTGCTGCCCAGGGCGCCCCCCCCCGCGCCCTGCACCCTCCGTGACCGCTGTGTGAAGTGTGCTGACAACAATGGCGCACAGCTGCAGTGCTGTGCGCTACCTGATGAAGACTGAAAGTCTTCTGCCGCCTGGTTCCGGACCTCTTCAATCTTCAGCATCTGCAAGGGGGGTCGGCGGCGCGGCTCCGGGACGAACCCCAGGGCGAGACCTGTGTTCCGACTCCCTCTGGAGCTAATGGTGTCCAGTAGCCTAAGAAGCCAATCCATCCTGCACGCAGGTGAGTTCACTTCTCTCCCCTAAGTCCCTCGATGCAGTGAGCCTGTTGCCAGCAGGACTCACTGAAAATAAAGAACCTAAAAACTTTTTCTAAGCAACTCTTTAAGAGAGCCACCTAGATTGCACCCTGCTCGGACGGGCACAAAAACCTAACTGGGGCTTGGAGGAGGGTCATAGGGGGAGGAGCCAGTACACACCATGTGATCCTAAAAGCTTACTTTTTGTGCCCTGTCTCCTGCGGAGCCGCTATTCCCCATGGTCCTGACGGAGTCCCCAGCATCCACTAGGACGTTAGAGAAATGGGTTTAGGGGAGGAGGGGGGGAAGGGGGGTAGGGACTGTCTGCCGTAATGTGTAAAAACGGGGGCCCTGTCTGCCGTAATGTGTAAAAACGGGGGCGCTGTCTGCCGTAATTATAAAAACGGGGGCGCTGTCTGCCGTAATTATAAAAACGGGGGCGCTGTCTGCCGTAATTATAAAAACGGGGGCGATGTCTGCCGTAATGTGTAAAAACGGGGGCGATGTCTGCCGTAATGTGTAAAAAGAGGGGACGCTGTCTGCCGTAATGTGTAAAGAGGGGACGCTGTCTGCCGTAGTGTGTAAAAACGGGGGCGCTGTCTGCCGTAGTGTGTAAAAACGGGGGCGCTGTCTGCCGTAATGTGTAAAAACGGGGACGCTGTCTGCCATAATTATAAAAACGGGGGCGCTGTCTGTCGTAATGTGTAAAAAGGGGACGCTGTCTGTCGTAATGTGTAAAAAGGGGGACGCTGTCTGCCGTAATGTGTAAAAAGGGCACGCTGTCTGCCGTAATGTGTAAAAAGGGCACGCTGTCTGCCGTAATGTGTAAAAAGGGCACGCTGTCTGCCGTAATGTGTAAAAAGGGGACGCTATCTGCTGTAATGTGTAAAAAGGGGGACGCTGTCTGCCGTAATGTGTAAAAAGGGGGACGCTGTCTGCCGTAATGTGTAAAAAGGGGGACGCTGTCTGTCGTAATGTGTAAAAAGGGGACGCTGTCTGCCGTAATGTGTAAAAAGGGCACGCTGTCTGCCGTAATGTGTAAAAAGGGCACGCTGTCTGCCGTAATGTGTAAAAAGGGCACGCTGTCTGCCGTAATGTGTAAAAAGGGCACGCTGTCTGCCGTAATGTGTAAAAAGGGCACGCTGTCTGCCGTAATGTGTAAAAAGGGCACGCTGTCTGCCGTAATGTGTAAAAAGGGCACGCTGTCTGCCGTAATGTGTAAAAAGGGCACGCTGTCTGCCGTAATGTGTAAAAAGGGCACGCTGTCTGCCGTAATGTGTAAAAAGGGATCTCTTTTTGAGTATTTTGTGTGTGGCCCTTGAATATTCGCTGGAAGTGTTAAGCGGCCCCCCAGCTGAAATAATTGCCCACCCCTGATCTAGCCGTAGATAGTCCCTTGCACAAGTCATATAGCCTGCAGTCGGCAATTTTCTAGGCTCTTCCTATTGGTAGAAAGTTGCCCAGTCTCTGTAGGATGAGCGGTGATTCTCCCAGTACTTGTATGGACCTGCTTCACCACCTTTGTGCGGCAAAACAGGGTCCCTGCATTGGCGCAATGTATTATTGTGTTTTTTTGCCGTAGAGGGAGAGTGTTAATTGACCTGACTGCCTAAGGCATAACGCCCTGATCATATTACATACTTCTCCACATTAGTACATGGTGAGAAGCGATATTTGCAGCACATAAAAAAGCACAGATATCACTATACACCATAACGCTGCTTCACACTTCAAGCCCTGCATTTCTCGCTGCTGCTGCCGCCCTACTGGCCTGCAGTTGCAGACCACATGGGATTTGCCTGGCTGCCAGGCGATCCTGTTCAACTGTTCTAGTCTAACCTGAGACTTCTAACTAGTGTAATCATAGATAAAATTAGTTGGCTTGAAACACAGTAGCAAATGGCTCATGTGTTAAGTGTCTGACTGTGGTGCATGAGGTGTGGCGTTTGAGTGCCATGTATGGAGTACTGTCCATTATATGTTTTAATAACGGGAATTGACCATACACACATATATACATATAGGCGCAGATATTTAATACATCATTACAGATATCTCATAAGTAGAGTGTCTGACTACAGTGCAGGAGGTTTGGTGTTCAAACCCCTTACTTAGATTGGAGTGTTGTGTACTTTAATACAGGGGATCCAGTCAATGAGGGATATTATTAACACAATGTGAACACATACTATGTAATTATGGAGAGCTCGTCAATAAAATGTATTACTATTGTTTAGGTGGTAATGTCAAGTTCCTAACATCTATATTACCAGCAGACATTAGTCTTCAACAAATAGCAGTTATTCAGGCTAGGAAGATGAAACAAGTTACGGTGCAACACATTTAATTGTAGACATTTTTGTGTCGTTAAAGCTTCAAGCCAGCATGAGCGCAGCCTGTCAACCCGCTATAGTTGAACGCTACCAGAAATATTCTAGTTTATCTGAAACCAAAGCACATTCAGATACTAAGGAGACGCATAACTCAATGCAGAGGTCACGGCAGGGGCCTGTCGCAGTCTAAAATCAAGACACACAGGAGATAACAGATAAATCATTCTGACTTGCAGAACAGTCTGCAGCTCTGTTATATCCTAAAGGGATCTGCTGAGCTTCAGGCAAAACATCACCTGCAAGTCCACAGTCCTGATGCCACCACACACCCTGGGGGGGTTTTCTGCTCCAGGAAAGTGATGTGCAGTTGGGGGAGAGGGGGGTGGGGCGGACATTCGTGTTCAGCGTCTGATTAAAGGATTCCGCTAATCAACAAGTTTAGTTTTAATCAAAATTCAGCCATCAGTGGTTAGAATATCATCCAGTGTGGACACAGAAGCTTCTTGTAGACCATTCTAACTACTTTTTGTTTCTTCCTATACCTGCTCATCCAGCAGGGCAATACATTGCGTTAGGGCAGGGTGTTTTTGGCTGCCTCATTAGAACTATGGCGGTCAAATGGAGCAGACAAACTCGGTAGGCTATCAGCAATCCAGAGCCATATGAGTGGGTACCTTCAACGTCCTCCAACAACAGTACCTAGCGTCAACAGCGTTACAACCACCTCCCTCCGAAGTGTTTCCACTTGGAAAACGTTTTTCCGCTTCTCATACCACGCCCCAACTGGTGCCAGATCTGTAGGCTCTGCTCTGCAAATTTCCCTATTTGATATTCCAGGAGGATGAGGTGGTTTCTGAACCAAGACTAGGTTGCAATCCTTCTAGAGAAGAAGAGGTTTCTCTTCCCTTTAAGATGCCGGTCGAGTATTGAAGATCTAGTTCACAAGTTTAAGAAAAGGTATGATCATTCCGGACCTCCAAGATACCTACAAAAAAGGTTGGCCCGACTAAAAAAAATCAGTTACAACCAGGAGGATGACACTCAGTAAGTCTATATTGGAGAAGGACCACCCGCCCCTTCTGGCTTAAAGCCCTGTGGGCGGCGTGGGATGGAATGGATCTTTGGATGAGTTGATGCGGTAGCAGCCACTTGGCCTTTTGAGCTCATCTTTGTAAAACTCACAAGCTCAATGTGTTGCGACTAAAAAGGCCCGTTTTAGCTATCCGGCGCTGCAACACTGAGCCTAGCCACCCTGTGGGACACCCCCGTGGGTCCACGGAATGAAAGAGAAAAGTGGATTTTTGTACTTCACAGTAAATCCTTTTCTCGGTGCCCTATGGGACACCCTTCCTCTTCTGTTCACCTAGTCATAATGCCCCCCCAAAAATGAAAGTACCTTTGCACATCCAGGGGCAAGACGAAAAATACAGACAAAAAGACAGATAGCCAATCTCCGCCATGAAGTAAAAAATGTGCGGAGCAATTTTCACCTTAAAGATATATACAATAAAGATTATTTTAAAAAAACAAAACATTTAAATCACCAAATCAGCAGCAAACTAAAGGAATTCGGGATGGGGCACACATTAGTACATAATCAGCCAATTCGGTGAATTAGATAACAGACCACCAATGTTTCTGTTGAACAAGCCGCTATAATTAATCTCCTTAATAGCAGAATCTATAACCGGCATATCTGTGACTTCAGAGTGTATAATCCGGAACACAGGTTCCCCGAGAACTCTCCGGCAAGACAAGAGAGGCTCATACGTCTTGTTTCACCATCTTATAGCGGGGGCGCTCGTCTCCGACCCTCAGATTAGCGCAGCTACACGTGCATCGGCAGCTGTTTATGCAGCAGACAGCCCGGTGCGTTCGCCGTAACGTGCGACATTTATCGTACCGTACAAATAGATCAAGTTGCCCTAAAATAATATTATTTTCCCAGAATCTAGCCCCCAAAAAATAAGAATTTACTTACCGATAATTCTCTTTCTCATAGTCCGTAGTGGATGCTGGGAACTCCGTAAGGACCATGGGGAATAGCGGCTCCGCAGGAGACTGGGCACAAATAGAAAGCTTTAGTACTACCTGGTGTGCACTGGCTCCTCCCCCTATGACCCTCCTCCAAGCCTCAGTTAGGATACTGTGCCCGGACGAGCGTACACAATAAGGAAGGATTTTGAATCCCGGGTAAGACTCATACCAGCCACACCAATCACACCGTATAACTTGTGATCTGAACCCAGTTAACAGTATGATAAACAGAGGAGCCTCTAGAAAAGATGGCTCACTACAACAATAACCCGATTTAGTTAACAATAACTATGTACAAGTATTGCAGACAATCCGCACTTGGGATGGGCGCCCAGCATCCACTACGGACTATGAGAAATAGAATTATCGGTAAGTAAATTCTTATTTTCTCTGACGTCCTAGTGGATGCTGGGAACTCCGTAAGGACCATGGGGATTATACCAAAGCTCCCAAACGGGCGGGAGAGTGCGGATGACTCTGCAGCACCGAATGAGAGAACTCCAGGTCCTCCTCAGCCAGGGTATCAAATTTGTAGAATTTAGCAAACGTGTTTGCCCCTGACCAAGTAGCTGCTCGGCAAAGTTGTAAAGCCGAGACCCCTCGGGCGGCCGCCCAAGATGAGCCCACTTTCCGTGTGGAATGGGCTTTTACAGATTTTGGCTGTGGCAGGCCTGCCACAGAATGTGCAAGCTGAATTGTACTACAAATCCAACGAGCAATAGTCTGCTTAGAAGCAGGAGCACCCAGCTTGTTGGGTGCATACAGAATAAACAGCGAGTCAGATTTTCTGACTCCAGCCGTCCTGGAAACGTATATTTTCAGGGCCCTGACTACGTCCAGCAACTTGGAGTCCTCCAAGTCCCTAGTAGCCACAGGTACCACAATAGGCTGGTTCAGGTGAAACGCTGAAACCACCTTAGGGAGAAATTGAGGACGAGTCCTCAATTCTGCCCTATCCGTATGAAAAATTAGGTAAGGGCTTTTATAGGATAAAGCCGCCAATTCTGACACGCGCCTGGCTGAAGCCAGGGCCAATAGCATTACCACTTTCCATGTGAGATATTTTAAGTCCACAGTGGTGAGTGGTTCAAACCAATGTGATTTTAGGAACCCCAAAACCACATTGAGATCCCAAGGTGCCACTGGAGGCAGAAAAGGAGGCTGTATATGCAGCACCCCTTTGACAAACGTCTGAACTTCAGGAACTGAAGCCAGTTCTTTTTGGAAGAAGATCGACAGGGCCGAAATTTGAACCTTAATGGACCCTAATTTTAGGCCCATAGACAGTCCTGTTTGCAGGAAATGCAGGAAACGACCCAGTTGAAATTCCTCTGTAGGGGCCTTCCTGGCCTCGCACCACGCAACATATTTACGCCAAATACGGTGATAATGCTGCACGGTTACATCCTTCCTGGCTTTGATCAGGGTAGGGGTAGGGATGACTTCATCCGGAATGCCTTTTTCCTTCAGGATCCGGCGTTCAACCGCCATGCCGTCAAACGCAGCCGCGGTAAGTCTTGGAACAGACAGGGTCCCTGCTGGAGCAGGTCCCTTCGTAGAGGTAGAGGCCACGGGTCCTCCGTGAGCATCTCTTGAAGTTCCGGGTACCAAGTCCTTCTTGGCCAATCCGGAGCCACGAGTATAGTCCTTACTCCTCTCCTTCTTATGATTCTCAGTACCTTGGGTATGAGAGGCAGAAGAGGGAACACATACACTGACTGGTACACCCACGGTGTTACCAGAGCGTCCACCGCTATTGCCTGAGGGTCCCGTGACCTGGCGCAATACCTGTCTAGTTTTTTGTTGAGGCGTGACGCCATCATGTCCACCTTTGGTTTTTCCCAACGGTTCACAATCATGTGGGAAACTTCTGGGTGAAGTCCCCACTCTCCCAGGTGGAGGTCGTGCCTGCTGAGGAAGTCTGCTTCCCAGTTGTCCACTCCCGGAATGAACACTGCTGACAGTGCTATCACATGATTTTCCGCCCAGCGAAGAATCCTTGCAACTTCTGTCATTGCCCTCCTGCTTCTTGTGCCGCCCTGTCTGTTTACGTGGGCGACTGCCGTGATGTTGTCCGACTGGATCAGCACCGGCTGACCTTGAAGCAGAGGTCTTGCTAGGCTTAGAGCATTGTAGATGGCCCTTAGCTCCAGGATATTTATGTGAAGTGATGTCTCCAGGCTTGACCACAAGCCCTGGAAATTTCTTCCCTGTGTGACTGCTCCCCAGCCTCTCAGGCTGGCATCCGTGGTCACCAGGACCCAGTCCTGAATGCCGAATCTGCGGCCCTCTAGAAGATGAGCACTCTGCAACCACCACAGAAGAGACACCCTTGTCCTTGGGGACAGGGTTATCCGCTGATGCATCTGAAGATGCGATCCGGACCATTTGTCCAGCAGATCCCACTGGAACGTTCTTGCGTGGAATCTGCCGAATGGAATCGCTTCGTAGGAAGCTACCATCTTTCCCAGGACTCTTGTGCATTGATGCACTGAGACTTGCCCTGGTTTCAGGAGGTTTCTGACTAGGTCGGATAACTCCCTGGCTTTTTCTTCCGGAAGGAACACCTTTTTCTGGACTGTGTCCAGAATCATCCCTAGGAACAGAAGACGTGTTGTCGGAATCAGCTGCGATTTTGGGATATTTAGAATCCAGCCGTGCTGCCGTAGCACTACTTGAGATAGGGCTACTCCGACTACTAACTGTTCTCTGGATCTTGCTCTTATCAGGAGATCGTCCAAGTAAGGGATAATTAAAACACCTTTTCTTCGAAGAAGAATCATCATTTCGGCCATTACCTTGGTAAAGACCCGAGGTGCCGTGGATAATCCAAACGGCGTCGTCTGAAACTGATAGTGACAATTTTCTACCACAAACCTGAGGTACCCTTGATGAGAAGGGTAAATGGGGACATGGAGGTAGGCATCTTTGATGTCCAGAGACACCATATAGTCCCCCTCTTCCAGGTTCGCGATCACTGCCCTGAGTGACTCCATCTTGAATTTGAACCTCTGTATGTAAGTGTTCAAAGACTTCAGATTTAAAATTGGTCTCACCGAGCCGTCCGGCTTCGGTACCACAAACAGCGTGGAATAATACCCCTTCCCTTGTTGCAGGAGGGGTACCTTGATTATCACCTGCTGGGAATACAGCTTGTGAACTGCCTCCAATACTGCCTCCCTGTCGGAGGGAGACGTTGGTAAAGCAGACTTCAGGAACCGGCGAGGGGGAGACGTCTCGAACTCCAATTTGTACCCCTGAGATACTACTTGCAGGATCCAGGGGTCCACTTGCGAGTGAGCCCACTGCGCGCTGAAATTCTTGAGACGGGCCCCCACCGTGCCTGAGTCCGCTTGTAAGGCCCCAGCGTCATGCTGAGGACTTGGCAGAAGCGGGGGAGGGCTTTTGTTCCTGGGAAGTGGCTGTCTGTTGCAGTCTTTTTCCCCTTCCTCTGCCCCGGGGCAGAAAAGAGGAACCTTTTGCCCGCTTGCCCTTATGGGGACGAAAGGACTGAGCCAGATAAGACGGCGTCTTTTTATGTTGAGAGGCTACCTGGGGTAAAAAATAAGAATTTACTTACCGATAATTCTATTTCTCATAGTCCGTAGTGGATGCTGGGAACTCCGTAAGGACCATGGGGAATAGCGGCTCCGCAGGAGACTGGGCACAAAAAGTAAAAGCTTTAGACTAGCTGGTGTGCACTGGCTCCTCCCCCTATGACCCTCCTCCAAGCCTCAGTTAAGATACTGTGCCCGGACGAGCGTACATAATAAGGAAGGATCTTGAATCCCGGGTAAGACTCATACCAGCAACACCAATCACACCGTACAACTCGTGATCTGAACCCAGTTAACAGTATGATAACCGTAGGAGCCTCTGAAAAGATGGCTTCCAACAATAAACAACCCGATTTGTTTGTAACAATAACTATATACAAGTATTGCAGACAATCCGCACTTGGGATGGGCGCCCAGCATCCACTACGGACTATGAGAAATAGAATTATCGGTAAGTAAATTCTTATTTTCTCTGACGTCCTAGTGGATGCTGGGAACTCCGTAAGGACCATGGGGATTATACCAAAGCTCCCAAACGGGCGGGAGAGTGCGGATGACTCTGCAGCACCGAATGAGAGAACTCCAGGTCCTCCTCAGCCAGGGTATCAAATTTGTAGAATTTAGCAAACGTGTTTGCCCCTGACCAAGTAGCTGCTCGGCAAAGGTGTAAAGCCGAGACCCCTCGGGCAGCCGCCCAAGATGAGCCCACCTTCCTTGTGGAATGGGCTTTTACAGATTTTGGCTGTGGCAGGCCTGCCACAGAATGTGCAAGTTGAATTGTACTACAAATCCAACGAGCAATCGTCTGCTTAGAAGCAGGAGCACCCAGCTTGTTGGGTGCATACAGTATAAACAGCGAGTCAGATTTTCTGACTCCAGCTGTCCTGGAAACATATATTTTCAGGGCCCTGACTACGTCCAGCAACTTGGAGTCCTCCAAGTCCCTAGTAGCCACAGGTACCACAATAGGTTGATTCATGTGAAACGCTGAAACCACCTTAGGGAGAAATTGAGGACGAGTCCTCAATTCCGCCCTATCCGAATGAAATATCAGGTAAGGGCTTTTATAGGATAAAGCCGCCAATTCTGATACGCGCCTGGCTGAAGCCAGGGCCAACAGCATTACCACTTTCCATGTGAGATATTTCAAATCCACTGTGGCAAGTGGTTTAAACCAATGTGATTTTAGGAACCCTAAAACTACATTGAGATCCCAAGGTGCCACTGGAGGCACAAAAGGAGGCTGTATATGCAGGACCCCTTTGACAAACGCCTGAACTTCAGGCACTGAAGCCAGTTATTTCTGGAAGAAGATCGACAGGGCCGAAATTTGAACCTTAATGGATCCTAATTTTAGGCCCATAGACAATCCTGCTTGCAGGAAATGTAGGAAACGACCCAGTTGAAATTCCTCCGTAGGGGCCTTCTTGGCCTCACACCACGCAACATATTTTCGCCAAATACGATGATAATGTTTTGCAGTTACATCCTTCCTGGCCTTGATCAGGGTAGGGATGACTTCATCTGGAATGCCTTTTTCCTTCAGGATCCGGCGTTCAACCGCCATGCCGTCAAACGCAGCCGCGGTAAGTCTTGGAACAGACAAGGTCCCTGCTGGAGCAGGTCCTTCCTTAGAGGTAGAGGCCACGGGTCCTCCGTGAGCATCTCTTGCAGCTCCGGGTACCAAGTTCTTCTTGGCCAATCCGGAGCCACGAGTATCGTTCTTACTCCTCTCCTTCTTATGATTCTCAGTACTTTTGGTATGAGAGGAAGAGGAGGGAACACATATACCGACTGGAACACCCACGGAGTTACCAGAGCGTCCACCGCTATTGCCTGAGGGTCCCTTGACCTGGCGCAATATCTGTCCAGTTTCTTGTTGAGACGGGTCGCCATCATGTCCACCTTTGGTTTTTCCCAACGGTTTACAATCACTTGGAAGACTTCTGGATGAAGTCCCCACTCCCCCGGGTGGAGGTCGTGTCTGCTGAGGAAGTCTGCTTCCCAGTTGTCCACTCCCGGAATGAACACTGCTGACAGTGCTATCACATGATTTTCCGCCCAGCGGAGAATCCTTGCAGCTTCTGCCATTGCCCTCCTGCTTCTTGTGCCGCCCTGTCTGTTGACGTGGGCGACAGCCGTGATGTTGTCCGACTGGATCAATACCGGTTGACCCTGAAGCAGAGGCCTTGCTTGACTTAGGGCATTGTAAATGGCCCTTAGCTCTAGGATATTTATGTGAAGAGACGTTTCCATGCTTGACCACAAGCCCTGGAAATTTCTTCCCTGTGTGACTGCTCCCCAGCCTCTCAGGCTGGCATCCGTGGTTACCAGCATCCAATCCTGAATGCCGAATCTGCGGCCCTCTAGAAGATGAGCCTTCTGTAACCACCACAGGAGAGATACCCTTGTCCTTGGAGATAGGGTTATCCGCTGATGCATCTGAAGATGCGATCCGGACCATTTGTCCAGCAGATTCCACTGAAAAGTTCTTGCATGGAATCTTCCGAATGGAATCGCTTCGTAAGAAGCCACCATTTTTCCCAGGACTCTCGTGCACTGATGCACTGACACTTGTCCTGGTTTTAGGAGGTTCCTGACTAGCTCGGATAACTCCCTGGCCTTCTCCTCCGAGAGAAACACCTTTTTCTGGACTGTGTCCAGAATCATCCCTAGGAACAGTAGACGTGTTGTTGGAATCAGCTGTGATTTTGGGATATTTAGAATCCACCCGTGCTGACGTAGCACTACCTGAGATAGTGCTACTCCGACCTCTAACTGTTCCCTGGACCTTGCCCTTATCAGGAGATCGTCCAAGTAAGGGATAATTAATACGCCTTTTCTTCGAAGAAGAATCATCATTTCGGCCATTACCTTGGTAAAGACCCGTGGTGCCGTGGATAATCCAAACGGCAGCGTCTGAAACTGATAATGACAGTTTGTATCACAAACCTGAGGTACCCTTGGTGAGAAGGGTAGATTGGGACATGGAGATAAGCATCCTTGATGTCTAGAGATACCATATAGTCCCCTTCTTCCAGGTTCGCTATCACTGCTCTGAGTGACTCCATCTTGAATTTGAACCTTTTTATGTAAGTGTTCAAAGATTTTAGATTTAAAATTGGTCTCACCGAGCCGTCCGGCTTCGGTACCACAAACAGCGTGGAATAATACCCCTTTCCCTGTTGTAGTAGGGGTACCTTGATTATCACCTGCTGGGAATACAGCTTGTGAATAGCTTCCAATACTGCCTCCCTGTCGGAGGGAGACGTTGGTAGAGCAGACTTCAGGAACCGGCGAGGGGGAGACGTCTCGAATTCCAATTTGTACCCCTGTGACACTACCTGCAGGATCCAGGGGTCCACTTGCGAGTGAGCCCACTGCGCGCTGAAATTCTTGAGACGGCCCCCCACCGTGCCCGAGTCTGCTTGCAGAGCCCCAGCGTCATGCTGAGGACTTGGCAGAAGCGGGGGAGGGCTTCTGCTCCTGGGAAGAGGCTGCATGGTGCAGTCTTTTTCCCCTTCCTCTGCCCCGGGGCAGGAACGAGCGGCCTTTTTCCCTCTTGCCCTTATAGGGACGAAAGGACTGGGTTTGAAAAGACGGTGTCTTTTTCTGCTGAGAGGTGACCTGGGGTAAAAAGGTGGATTTTCCAGCCGTTGCTGTGGCCACCAGGTCCGATAGACCGACCCCAAATAACTCCTCCCCTTTATACGGCAATACTTCCATATGTCGTTTGGAATCCGCATCACCTGACCACTGTCGCGTCCATAACGTTCTTCTGGCAGAAATGGACATCGCACTTACTCTAGATGCCAGGGTGCAAATATCCCTCTGTGCATCTCGCATATATAGTAATGCATCCTTTAAATGCTCTATAGTTAATAATATACTGTCCCTATCCAGGGTATCAATATTTTCAGTCAGGGAATCCGACCAAGCCACTCCAGCGCTGCACATCCAGGCTGAGGCGATCGCTGGTCGCAGTATAACACCGGTATGTGTGTATATACCTTTTAAGATATTTTCCAGCCTTCTATCAGCTGGTTCCTTGAGAGCGGCCGTATCAGGAGACGGTAACGCCACTTGTTTTGATAAGCGTGTGAGCGCCTTATCTACCCTAGGGGGTGTTTCCCAACGTGCCCTAACCTCTGGCGGGAAAGGGTATAGTGCCAATAATTTGTTAGAAATCAGCAGTTTTTTTATCGGGGGAAACCCACGCTTTATCACACACCTCATTTAATTCATCTGACTCAGGAAAAACCACTGGTAGTTTTTTCACACCCCACATAATACCCTTTTTTGTGGTACTTGTAGTGTCAGAAATGTTCAATGCCTCCTTCATTGCCGTGATCATGTAACGTGTGGCCCTACTGGACATTACGTTTGTCTCGTCACCGTCGACACTGGATTCAGTATCCGTGTCAGGGTCTGTGTCGACCATCTGAGGTAACGGGCGTTTTAGCGCCCCTGACGGTGTCTGAGACGCCTGAACAGGCACTAATTGATTTGTCGGCTGTCTCATGTCGTCAACAGTTTTTTGCAAAGTGCTGACATTGTCACGTAATTCTTTAATTACTACCATCCAGTCAGGTGTCGACTCCCTAGGGGGTGACATCACTAACACAGGCAATTGCTCTGCTTCCACATCATTTTCCTCCTCATACATGTCGACACAATCGTACCGACACCCAGCACACACACAGGGAATGCTCTGATAGAGGACAGGACCCCACTAGCCCTTTGGGGAGACAGAGGGAGAGTTTGCCAGCACACACCAGAGCGCTATATATATACAGGGATAACCTTATATAAGTGTTACTCCCTGTTATAGCTGCTGTATTTATATATTAGCTGCCAATAGTGCCCCCCTCTCTGTTTTACCCTGTTTCTGTAGTGCAGGACTGCAGGGGAGAGTCAGGGAGCCGTCCTTCCAGCGGAGCTGTGAAAGAAAATGGCGCTTGTGTGCTGAGGAGAAAGGCTCCGCCCCCTTCACGGCGGCCTTTTCTCCCGCTTTTTTCAGAAAACTGGCAGGGGATAAATGCATCCATATAGCCCAGGAGCTATATGTGATGCATTTTTTTTAGCCATATAAGGTTTTTATATCGTTTTTATTGCGTCTCAGGGCGCTCCCCCCCAGCGTCCTGCACCCTCAGTGACCGGAGTGTGAAGTGTGCTGAGAGCAATGGCGCACAGCTGCAGTGCTGTGCGCTACCTTATCTGAAGACAGGAACGTCTTCTGCCGCCGCTTTCTCCGGACCTCTTCGCTCTTCTGGCTCTGTAAGGGGGCCGGCGGCGCGGCTCCGGGACCCATCCAGGCTGAACCTGTGATCGTCCCTCTGGAGCTAATGTCCAGTAGCCAAGAAGCCCAATCCACTCTGCAGTCAGGTGAGTTCGCTTCTTCTCCCCTTAGTCCCACGATGCAGTGAGCCTGTTGCCAGCAGGACTCACTGAAAATAAAAAACCTATTTAAACTTTTACTTCTAAGCAGCTCAGGAGAGCCACCTAGCTTGCACCCTTCTCGTTCGGGCACAAAAATATAACTGAGGCTTGGAGGAGGGTCATAGGGGGAGGAGCCAGTGCACACCAGCTAGTCTAAAGCTTTTACTTTTTGTGCCCAGTCTTCTGCGGAGCCGCTATTCCCCATGGTCCTTACGGAGTTCCCAGCATCCACTAGGACGTCAGAGAAATGTGGATTTCCCAGCAGTTGCCGTGGCCACCAGGTCCGATAGACCGACCCCAAATAACTCCTCCCCTTTATAAGGCAATATTTCCATATGCCGTTTAGAGTCCGCATCACCTGACCACTGTCGCGTCCATAATCCTCTTCTGGCAGAAATGGACAGCGCACTCACTCTTGAAGCCAGAGTGCAAATATCCCTCTGTGCATCTCGCATATATAGGAATGCATCCTTTAAATGCTCTATAGTCAACAATATACTGTCCCTATCCAGGGTATCAATATTTTCAGTCAGGGAATCCGACCAAGCTACCCCAGCGCTGCACATCCAGCGAGGCTGGTCGTAGTATAACACCAGTATGTGTGTATATACTTTTTAGGATATTTTCCAGTTTTCTGTCACCTGGTTCCTTGAGGGCGGCCGTATCCGGAGACGGTAACGCCACTTGTTTTGATAAGCGTGTGAGCGCTTTATCCTCTCTAGGGGGTGTTTCCCAACGCGCCCTAACCTCTGGCGGGAAAGGGTATAATCATTTAATTCGTCTGATTCAGGAAAAACTACGGGTATTTTTTTCACACCCCACATAATACCCTTTTTAGTGGTACTTGCAGTATCAGAAATGTTTAACACCTCTCTCATTGCCGTGATCATGTAACGTGTGGCCCTACTGGAAGCCACGTTGGTCTCCTCACCGTCGACACTGGAGTCAGTATCCGTGTCGACGTCAGTATCCACCACCTGAGGTAACGGCCTTTTTAGAGCCCCTGATGGTTTCTGAGACGCCTGGACAGGGACTAGCTGATTAGTCGGCTGTCTCATGTCATCAACCGTCTTTTGTAAGGAGCTGACACTGTCACGTAAATCCTTCCATACAGCCATCCACTCAGGTGTCGACTCCTTAGGGGGCGACATCTCTATTATAGGCAATTGCCCCGCCTCCACATCATTTTCCTCCTCATACATGTCGACACAAACGTACCGACACACAGCACACGCACAGGGAATGCTCTGATAGAGGACAGGACCCCACTAGCCCTTTGGGGAGACAGAGGGAGAGTATGCCAGCACACACCAGAGCGCTATATATAGATATAGGGACAACCTTATATAAGTGTTTCTCCCTTATAGCTGCTGTATTGTTAATATCCCGCCAATTAGTGCCCCCCTCTTTTTTACCCTGTTTCTGTAGTGCAGGACTGCAGGGGAGAGTCAGAGAGACGTCCTTCCAGCGGAGCTGTGAGGGAAAATGGCGCCTGTGTGCTGAGGAGATAGGCTCCGCCCCCTTCTCGGCGGCCTTTCTCCCGCTTTTTGTGAAAATCTGGCAGGGGTTAAAATTCATCCATATAGCCCAGGAGCTATATGTGATGTATTTTTAGCCAGCCAAGGTGTTTCTATTGCTGCTCAGGGCGCCCCCCCCTAGCGCCCTGCACCCTCAGTGACCGGAGTGTGAAGTGTGCTGAGAAGCAATGGAGCACAGCTGCAGTGCTGTGCGCTACCTTGTGGAAGACAGGATGTCTTCTGCCGCCGATTTGCCGGACTCTTCTTGCTTCTGGCTCTGTAAGGGGGCCGGCGGCGCGGCTCTGGGACCGAGCTCCAAGGCTGGGCCTGTGATCGGTCCCTCTGGGGCTAATGCTGTCCAGTAGCCAAGAAGCCCAATCCACTCTGCACGCAGGTGAGTTCGCTTCTTCTCCCCTTAGTCCCTCAATGCAGTGAGCCTGTTGCCAGCAGGTCTCACTGAAAATAAAAAACCTAAACTAAAACTTTCACTAAGAAGCTCAGGAGAGCCCCTAGTGTGCACCCTTCTCGTTCGGGCACAAAAATCTAACTGGAGGAGGGTCATAGGGGGAGGAGCCAGTGCACACCAGGTAGTACTAAAGCTTTCTATTTGTGCCCAGTCTCCTGCGGAGCCGCTATTCCCCATGGTCCTTACGGAGTTCCCAGCATCCACTAGGACGTCAGAGAAAAATCAGCCTTATTTTTGTACACACACCATACCGGTACCTACGCTTCCACGCAGCAATGTGTGTCCTCTTCTCGCACAGTCCCTCCCACTGTCCGCAGCAAACGTCGGCTCTCCCACACACCCGTGTTCTGGCAGCAATCCGGGTGTATGGCGTCGGTGGGCAGACAGTAAATGACAGCTGCGAGTCTTACAGCGCATGACGCCCTCTATGCTCTAACCGTGACGAAGGGTCTCTGCATTAATTATCTGAGATGTAAAAGATTGGTTCTGTCTGTGCAGAATGCTGGGCTCTCTGGTGCTGAAGTCATTACACAGATAAAGGCTACTACGCCATACAACATAAATGTCATGCACACCGTCAGCAGGAATATAGAGACACAGCGGCCAGTTATATAGGAAGGCGCCTCAAGTAATGAGCTGTTCCCTTCTCAGCTGACAAGAGTTTAATTACTCTGCATTCCAGTTCCTGGAAACGCTGCGCTCTCCTGCCGATCATCTGTATAATGGCGGGCGTCAGGGTGGCGCCCGGGACATCGATCACCTTGTATAATACAATAAATTATATACATATGTTCTGTATACGGCTCATCTACAGCTCCTCCTCTTGGAGCGCTGGTGGGGGCGCAGTGATAGGCAGGGGTGACATTCAGTGATCAGGCGCTGAGATTTGGGATTCTTACCTATACACGGGGTCATGCATCACCAGCATCTTGCTCTCATCCCAGGTCCATTCTTTCCTCTGCGGGACACAAACACAACCACGGTGATCACATATCTCTCCACATCAATAATCAGTGACATGGTGTGAGGAGGGGAATGGAGGCAGCAAGGTTCACAGCAGCACAGAGTGTATCAGGAGATGAGTGATGTGTCAGTGAGGACAGGGATGCATGTGACAGGGGCAGTGACATGATGTGAGGAGGGGAATGGAGGCAGCATGAAGCCACAGACTGAGAGTTATATAGTGGGAGGATCAGGGTCTCCAGCAGCACAGAGTATATCAGGAGATGAGTGATGTGTCAGTGAGGACAGGGCTGCATGTGACAGGGGCAGTGACATGATGTGAGGAGAGGAATGGAGGCAGCAGGAAGCCACATACAGTACTGGGAGTTATATAGTGGGAGGAGCAGGGTCCCCAGCAGCACAGAGTATATCAGGAGATGAGTGATGTGTCAGTGAGGACAGAGATGCATGTGACAGGGGCAGTGACATGATGTGAGGAGGGGAATGGAGGCAGCAGGAAGCCACAGACAGAGTTATATAGTGGGAGGAGCAGGGTCCCCAGCAGCACAGAGTATATCAGGAGATGAGTGATGTGTCAGTGAGGACAGGGCTGCATGTGACAGGGGCAGTGACATGATGTGAGGAGGGGAATGGAGGCAGCAGGAAGCCACAGACAGAGTTATATAGTGGGAGGAGCGGGGTCCAACAGCAGCACAGAGTATATCAGGAGATGAGGGATGTGTCAGTGAGGACAGGGCTGTATGTGACAGGGGCAGTAACATGATGTGAGGAGGGGAATGGAGGCAGCAGGAAGCCACAGACAGAGTTATATAGTGGGAGGAGCAGGGTCTCCAGCAGCACAGAGTATATCAGGAGGTGAGTGATGTGTCAGTGAGGACAGAGCTGCATGTGACAGGGGCAGTGACATGATGTGAGGAGGGGAATGGAGGCAGCAGGGAGCCACAGACTGAGAGTTATATAGCGGGAGGAGCAGGGTCCCCAGCAGCACAGAGTAAATCAGGAGATGAGCAGCAACATAATAATAGTTGTCTAGATCACTCCTGAGCTCCCCACACACACAAAAGTGTCTCCAGGTTATTCTACACAATACTGAAACCACTTCATGTCACACAAAGTTTTCAACATGTTTTGCCAAAATCTATACAAATATATGTGATAAACTGCTACTTGCTGTAGACAAGTTGTTTAGGTCATTATCCATTCAGCCTTCACATGTATACGAGTCAGAGACAACTATAAAGACGGCATTAAATGAGATTTATCGCTTTTCATCTTTTATTTTAAACAGATGATTGCACTGTACAAGAGCTTTCTTCACACCTTCAAAGCCTTCCAATCAATTACCCGGCGGCTGCCACCTCCACCGGCTGCGGCTTTGATGTGGCACCGGCAGTGCTTCCTTATAGCCTTGTGTAAAAGGTTCTGTATAATGACCTAGCAGAGTGGAGTCTGGCTAATAATGACTATTTTATTTATTAAGAAGACCAGACATTTAATTCTGTCATACCTTTAGAATAATGTACATGAGAGACGTTCTGCTGATCTTGGCACATAGATATAAAGCAGTAAGGTTACATACGCCGCTGCTCAGGATGCACATTGTAAAACAAGGACAAGATGACACATTTATGTCACCAGACTCCAGACACTTCAAACGGGTGAAACCTCTGATCTGAAGCCCAGGTGTCACCGTTTGCAATGTTTTCCTCATGCTTTTGATATTTCTGTAATATGCCGTCATCTCAACGGGGTTATTTATTATGCATGATCTCCAGAAACGTCATGCTTTCCTCCATTTCATCTTTGTGTCAAGTTTTTGCTAATTTAGATTGGATTCCTGGGTAATTATCAGGAGGCAATGTTCTATAGCTTACCTGTAATAAGTATTACAACAGGATGTCACTGTACTACAACTCCCAGCATTCTAGGATATTGGTCTATGTACCCGAATCATCCAGCTCTCATACTACAACTCTCAGCATTATTGGATAAAGTGAGGAGATAGATAGATAGATATAGATAGATATCTATCTATCTATACATATAGAGAGAGAGAGAGAGAGAGAGAGAGAGAGAGAGAGAGAAAGATATCTATCTCTATCTATAAATATGGTGTTCTGAAAACAAATGTATATACAGGTTGAGTATCCCTTATCCAAAATGCTTGGGACCAGAGGTATTTTGGATATCGGATTTTTCCGTATTTTGGAATAATTGCATACCATAATGAGATATCATGGCAATGGGACCTAAATCTAAGCACAGAATGCATTTATGTTTTATATGCACCTTATACACACAGCCTGAAGGTCATTTTAGCCAATATTTTTTATAACTTTGTGCATTAAACAAAGTGTGTCTACATTCACACAATTCATTTATGTTTAGTATACACCTTATACACACAGCCTGAAGGTCATTTAATACAATATTTTTAATAACTGTGTGTATTAAACAAAGTTTGTGTACATTGAGCCATCAGAAAACAAAAGTTTCAAAAGTTTCACTATCTCACTCTCGCTCAAAAAAGTCCGTATTTCGGAATATTCCGTATTTCGGATATTTGGATATGGGATACTCAACCTGTATATATATATTAACATTTCATTGTTATTTACTTTAAATCATGTATTCCCTTAGCAGTCAGACAGGATTAGAACCCATGACCTGTTACAGGGAAGGCAGACACCTTACTGATCGAGCTATTTGCTCCTGCGTAGCAAGGATGCAGATTCTAAATTATATGTAGCTACTTAGAATTGTCTGTTCAAAACCATTGCAACTAGGCAGATCTATGTAGTGCGCAGCCACACTACACAGATCTGCTCAGTCACTCACAATGCTGATTCTTATTTGCAAGCAGGCACCTTACTGATGGAGCTATCTGCTCCTATATATGAAGCATGAGAATTCTAACTATATGAAGTTACGTGTAATTGTCAGAGAAGTATCTTCATATAGTTAGAATTATCATGCTTCCTATACAGGAGCAAATAGCTCCATCAGTAATGTGTCTGCTTCCTGTGTAATAGGCGGTGGGTTCTAATCCTGGCCATGACACTTCAAATGTGCATCTATAATAAAGAGTGGTGTGACTTGTAGGGTGCAGGGACTAGTGGGGGCGGGGAGTCGGCCACGGAAGAGATAACGGCGGCTGTCAATTAACTTAACTGAATGGTGTCGCTGAACACGGAATGGGAGGAGAGGTGCCCCCCTACAGAGCAGAAGTCCTCCTGTTGCCTCACAGTTATGCCTCTGAGTGGGAGTGATACTGAGGGACAATGAAACACATTATTTACTAACGATCAGGCAATATATCTATGAGTATGTGGGTGATTGTGACCTGTTACTCTGATTGGATTATATTCTGAGATGACAACAGTGGGATTGGCTTCATCAGAGGAAATGCTGGCTACAAATAGCGCCATCTCTTGCCTTGCGGAACGCAATATCCTAGCCGGCCTGATAAGTAGCAGTGCAGGTTTTCTGGCGAGCCTGTGCAGGGTGTACGAGAAGCCCCGCCCACGCGGTAAAGCACGTACATCGAACCTCGCACATTTTAGAACAGTTGTCCTTTCATTCCAATATACCTTTTGTTTCTTTCTCATCACCACTTTGACACCGTCCACGGACACGGAAATGCTGACTTTCTTCTTCTTAATGTTCTTGGCTTTAAATTCATACTGTAAGGGGGAAAGGAGACGGCTTGTTACATCTGCACGACGCTCCTTAGTAAATGCAATTACATACATAGTCCGGATACAGGGGCAGACTGACGTGACGAGCGGCAACTGGCTTTGGGCCATGAGTGGTTATTCTGATCTATTTTTAAATTGCACAGAGTAAACACGGATGTCCGGAACAGATACAGAGGGTTCCGTCCAGCATACAGAACAAGAGAAGATGGAGAATGACATTTCTCGTACAGAAGGGAAGAGAAGTGGTACTGTGCCGCCAACCCAACACAGTAACAAGTACTACGAGTTTGAGTAATACATTTACCGTGCAATATAGGAGCATGGGGCTTAATCATAAGTGCTGGAGTTATATCTGCAGCAGTGTAGTAAGTATGGCGGCTACTGGGGTACCATCCTTTAGTCCTGCATTGGTAGAGCTACGTGAAATGGTCACTTGTTTAATAGCAAATAATATAAATATACATTTAATTAACAAAATGCAAAAGGAAAACAAGAAAATAGTATAAGTGCTGAGTTGCGTAAGAAAAACACAATCCCTGTATAGTCATTCGGCCAGCACAACGCATTATCCGTACACGCTGCATAAACCGCGGTTACTTATGTGGAGAAAGATGCACAAAGGCCAAACTAGAGAGGAACAAAAACATTTGTGGCCGGCGGTCCTGTAAGATACGGCTTGGAAGGAGGTAAGTGGAAGGGGCCCACAAGCGCCAGCGACCCCAGAAATCTGGGATAGTGGACGGTAGTGGCGATGAGATGAAATGGAGCCTACAGGTAAAGCAACCTAGACTAGAGCCTAGGATCCGGGACTCTTATTGGGAAGCCGGGACTCCGGAGACAAGTATTTCTGTAGCCTATTGCAAAGTCATCGCATGGAGCCCTTCAGTTCTTACAAACGGCTGATCATCAAGGACAATCACTTGCAGTACGGAACACAGAATAATGAACACAATGTAAAATATCAGACGTTTTGTCAAGGTACGGGATAAGATTGATCATCTCTCGCCATCTGTATATTAGGACTGCTCGCATTACAAAGCAAACACGCTTCTCGGTTTATAAGAGTCGCGGAGACGCAGAAATTTCTGCAGATCAATGGGCCGAGGGGATTTCTGACAGATGAAGCATCTGCGCAGAAGTTGCTGTGTAAATGAGCGCGTCTGACAGTGCAGCTGAATTATATTATCAGTCGGCAACTTCTCCATCAGGATCAATATATATATATATATATATATATATATATATATATATATATATATATATATACTGCTCAAAAAAATAAAGGGAACACTAAAATAACACATCATAGTTCTGAATGAATGAAATATTCTTATTAAATACTTTGTTCTTTACACAGTTGAATGTGCTGACCACAAAATCACACAAAAATTATCAATGGTAATCAAATTTATTAACCCATGGAGGTCTGGATTTGGAGTCACCCTCAAAATTAAAGTGGAAACACACACTACAGGCTGATCCAACTTTGATGTAAAGTCCTTAAAACAAATCAAAATGAGGCTCAGTAGTGTGTGTGGCCTCCACGTGCCTGTATGACCTCCCTACAATGCCTGGGCATGCTCCTGATGAGGTGGCGGATGGTCTCCTGAGGGATCTCCTCCCAGACCTGGACTAAAGCATCCGCCAACTCCTGGACAGTCTGTGGTGCAACGTAGCGTTGGTGGATGGAGCGAGACAAGATGTCCCAGATGTGCTCAATTGGATTCAGGTCTGGGGAACAGGCGGGCCAGTCCATAGCATCAATGCATTCGTCTTGCAGGAACTGCTGACACACTCCAGCCACATGAGGTCTAGCATTATCTTGCATTAGGAGGAACCCAGGGCCAACAGCTCCAGCATATGGTCTCACAAGGGGTCTGAGGATCTCATCTCGGTACCTACTGGCAGTCAGGCTACCTCTGGCGAGCACATGGAGGGCTGTGCGGCCCCCCAAAGAATTACCACCCCACACCATTACTGACCCACTGCCAAATGGTCATGCTGGAGGATGTTGCAGGCAGCAGAACGTTCTCCTTGGCGTCTCCAGACTCTGTCACGTCTGTCACATGTGCTCAGTGAGAACCTGCTTTCATCTGTGAAGAGCACAGGGCGCCAGTGGCGAATTTGCCAATCTTGGTGTTCTCTGGCAAATGCCAAACGTCCTGCACGGTGTTGGGCTGTAAGCACAACCCCCACCTGTGGACGTCGGGCCCTCATATCACCCTCATGGAGTCTGTTTCTGATCGTTTGAGTAGGATAATGCACATTTGTGGCTTGCTGTACCTCATTTTCCTGGGCTCAGGCAGTGCTCCTCCTGTTCCTCCTTGCACAAAGGTGTAGGTAGCGGTCCTGCTGCTGGGTTGTTGCCCTCCTACGGCCTCCTCCACGTCTCCTGATGTACTGGCCTGTCTCCTGGTAGTGTGTCCATGCTCTGGACACTACGCTGACAGACACAGCAAACCTTCTTGCCACAGCTCGCATTGATGTGCCATCCTGGATGAGCTGCACTACCTGAGCCACTTGTGTGGGTTGTAGGGAGGTCATACAGGCACGTGGAGGCCACACACACTACTGAGCCTCATTTTGACTTGTTTTAAGGACATTACATCAAAGTTGGATCAGCCTGTAGTGTGTTTTTCCACTTTAATTTTGAGGGTGACTCCAAATCCAGACCTCCATGGGTTAATAAATTTGATTTCCATTGATCATTTTTGTGTGATTTTGTTGTCAGCACATTCAACTATGTAAAGAACAAAGTATTTAATAAGAATATTTCATTCATTCAGATCTAGGATGTGTCATTTTAGTGTTCATCTATTTCTCCTAGTCCGTAGAGGATGCTGGGGACTCCGTAAGGACCATGGGGTATAGACGGGCTCCGCAGGAGACATGGGCACCTATAAAGAACTTTTAGTATGGGTGTGAACTGGTTCCTCCCTCTATGCCCCTCCTCCAGACCTCAGTTAGAGAACTGTGCCCAGAGGAGATGGACAATATGAGGAAAGGATTTTGTAAATCTAAGGGCAAGATTCATACCAGCCCACACCAATCATACCATATAACCTGGAATACACATAACCAGTTAACAGTATGAACAAACAACAGCAACGGTCCAAGACCGATTCCAACTGTAACATAACCCTTATATAAGCAATAACTATATACAAGTCTTGCAGATTTTCCGCACTGGGAAGGGCGCCCAGCATCCTCTACGGACTAGGAGAAATAGATTTACCGGTAGGTTTAAAATCTTATTTTCTCTTACATCCTAGAGGATGCTGGGGACTCCGTAAGGACCATGGGGTTTATACCAAAGCTCCCAATCGGGCGGGAGAGTGCGGATGACTCTGCAACACCGACTGAGCAAATGCTAGGTCCTCATCAGCCAGGGTATCAAACTTGTAGAATTTAGCAAAAGTGTTTGAACCCGACCAAGTCGCTGCTCGGCAAAGCTGTAATGCAGAGACGCCCCGGGCAGCCGCCCAAGAAGAGCCCACCTTCCTAGTGGAATGGGCCTTTACTGAATGTGGTAACGGCAATCCAGGCGTAACATACGCCTGCTGAATCGTGTTACAGATACAGCGAGCAATAGTCTGCTTTGAAGCAGGCGCGCCAATCTTGTTGGCTGCATACAGGACCAACAGAGCCTCTGTTTTCCTAATTCTAGCCGTCCTGGCTACATAAATCTTTAAGGCCCTGACTACATCCAGGGACATGGAATCCTCCAAGTCACTCGTAGCTACAGGCACCACAATAGGTTGGTTCATATGAAATAAAGACACCACCTTAGGTAAAAATTGAGGACGAGTCCTCAATTCCGCTCTATCAACATGAAAAATCAAGTAGGGGCTCTTGTGAGACAAGTCCGCCAATTCTGACACACGCCTTGCAGATGCCAAGGCCAATAACATGACCACCTTCCAGGTGAGAAATTTCAACTCAACCGTTTTAAGGGGTTCAAACCAGTGTGATTTTAGGAACTGCAACACCACGTTCAGGTCCCATGGTGCCACTGGGTGCACAAAAGGGGGCTGGATGTGCAGCACTCCCTTTACAAAAGTCTGGACTTCTGGAAGATAAGCCAATTCCTTCTGAAAAAATATCGACAGGGTCGAAATCTGTACCTTAACAGAGCTTAACTTCAGGCCCATATCCACTCCTGTCTGTAGGGAGTGGAGAAAACGACCCAGATGGAAATCTTCCGTAGGAGCATTCTTGGTTTCACACCAAGAGACATATTTCCGCCAGATATGGTGATAATGTTTCGCAGTCACTTCCTTCTTAGCCTTTATTAGAGAAGGTATGACCTCCTCCGGAATACCCTTCTCAGCTAGGATCCGGTGTTCAACAGCCATGCCGTCAAACGTAACCGCGATAAGTCTTAGAACATGCAGGGCCCCTGCTGCAACAGGTCCTCCCTTAGAGGAAGAGGCCAAGGATCTTCTGTGAGCATCTCCTGAAGATTTGAGTACCAGGCCCTTCGAGGCCAGTCTGGAACAATGAGTATTGTCTATACTCTTTTTCGTCTTATGATCCTCAACACCTTTGTGATGAGAGGAAGAGGAGGAAACACGTAGACCGATTGGAACACCCATGGCGTTACCAGAGCGTCTACTGCTATTGCCTGAGGGTCCCGGGACCAGGCACAATACCTCCGAAGCTTCTTGTTGAGGCGTGACGCTATAATGTCTATTTGAGGAACTCCCCAAAGACCCGTTATCTCTGCAAAGACTTCTTGATGAAGTCCCCACTCTCCTGGATGGAGATCGTGTCTGCTGAGGAAGTCTGCTTCCCAGTTGTCCACCCCCGGAATGAAGACAGCTGACAGAGTGCTTACGTGATTTTCCGCCCAGCTAAGAATCCTGGTGGCTGCTGCCATCGCGACTCTGCTCCTTGTCCCGCCTTGGCGGTTCACATGAGCCACTGCTGTGACATTGTCTGATTGCATCAGCACCAGTAGGTTGCGAAAAAGACTCTCCGCTTGTCGAAGGCCGTTGTATATGGCCCTTAATTCCAACACGTTGATGTGCAGGCAGGACTCCTGGCTTGACCATAGTCCTTGAAAATTTCTTCCTTGGGTGACTGCTACCCATCCTCAGAGGCTCGCGTCCGTGGTTACCAGAACCCAGTCCTGAATGCCGAATCTGCGACCCTCTAGAAGGTGAGCACTCTGCAGCCACCATAGAAGAGACACCCTGGCCCTGGGGGACAGTGTTATCTTTTGATGTAATTGTAGATGGGACCCGGACCATTTGTCCAGAAGGTCCCATTGAAACGTCCTCGCAAGGAACCTGCCGAAGGGAATGGCCTCGTAGGCTGCCACCATTTTTCCCAGAACACGAGTGCATTGATGAACTGACACTCTTTTTGGCTTTAGCAGGTCTATGACCATGTTTTGGAGGTCCTGGGCTTTCTCCAACGGGAGAAAAACCTTCTTTCGTTCCGTGTCCAGTATCATACTGAGGAACACTAGTCGAGTTGTTGGAACCAACTGTGACTTTGGTAGATTGAGAATCCAACCGTGTTGCCGGAGCACTTTCAGAGAGAGTGACACGTTTCTCAGTAATTGATCTTATGATCTCGCCTTTATCAGGAGATCGTCCAAGTATGGGATAATTGTGACTCCTTGCTTGCGCAGGACCACCATCATCTCCGCCTGTACAGCGAATCTCAGGTACTCCTGATGAGAGGGATATATGGGGACATGAAGGTAAGCATCCTTTATATCCAGTGACACCATAAAATTCCCCCCATCCAGGCTGGCTATTACCAATCGGAGCGATTCCATCTTGAATTTGAATCTTTTCAAGTACAGGTTTAGGGATTTTAGATTTAAAATGGGCCTGACCGAACCATCTGGCTTCGGGACCACAAAGAGGGTCGAATAGTACCCTTTTCCCTGTTGGTTCAGGGGAACCCTGATAATTACCTGCTGTTGACACAGCGTTTGAATTGCAGCTAACACTACATCCCGCTCTGGGGTAGAAGCTGGTAAGGCCAACTTGAAAAATCGGCGTGGGGGCACCTCTTCGAATTCCAGTTTGTAGCCTTGGGAAACTATTTCCAACGCCCAAGGATCCACTTCTGAGCGGACCCAGACCTGGCTGAAGAGTCGAAGGCGTGCACCCACTGGTGCAGACTCCCGCAGGGGAGCCCCAGCGTCATGCAGTGGGTTTTGTAGAAGCCGGGGGCGGACTTCTGTTCCTGGGCACCAGCCGAAGCAGGTGTTCTCTTTCCTCTACCCTTACCTCTGGCAAGGAAGGAGGATCCCCGACCTCTTCTGTCCTTTTGCGACCGAAAGGACTGCATCTGATATTGTGGAGTTTTCTTTTGCTGTTGGGGAATAAAAGGTAAAAAGGTAGATTTACCTGCGGTAGCTGTTGAAACCAGGTCCGCGAGCCCATCCCCAAACAACACGTCACCCTTATAGGGTAAAACCTCCATATGCTTTTTTAAATCCGCATCACCCGTCCATTGGCGGGTCCATAAGGATCGTCTCGCTGAAATAGCCATGGCATTGGCTCTGGAACCCAGCAACCCAATGTCCCTTTGAGCATCTCTCATATACAAGACTGCGTCTTTAATATGGGCTAGAGTTAACAAAATAGTATCCCTATCTAGGGTATCAAGGTCAGCCGACAGGGTATCTGTCCAAGCTGCAACTGCGCTACATACCCATGCCGACGCAATTGCCGGTCTGAGCAAAATACCAGTATGTGAATAAATAGACTTTAATGTAGTCTCCTGCCTGCGGTCCGCAGGATCCTTGAGGGCCGCTGTGTCTGGAGACGGCAGCGCCACCTTTTTGGACAGGCGTGTTAAAGCCTTGTCCACAGTGGGAGAGGATTCCCAACGTACCCTGTCCTGTGTAGGGAAAGGGTATGCCATATTAATTCTTTTGGGAATCTGCAGTTTCTTATCTGGAGTCTCCCAAGCTTTTTCAAATAACTCGTTAAGTTCATGAGATGGGGGAAAGTTTATTATCTGTTTCTTTCCCTTAAACATGTGTACCCTCGTGTCAGGAACAGAGGGTTCATCAGTGATATGCAACACATCTCTTATTGCCACAATCATACACTGAATACTCTTTGTCACCCTAAGGTGCAATCTAGCTTCATCATAGTCGACACTGGAATCAGAGTCCGTGTCAGTATCTGTGTCCACAATTTGTGACAAGGGACGCTTTTGAGACCCCGACGGGCCCTGTGAGTCGGTCCAATCCGAGAATTGACCCCCTGATGCCTCCCCTGATTCAGCTTTATCTAGTCTCTTATGTAAAGATGTCACACTTGCATTCAACATATGCCACATGTCCATCCATTCCTGAGTCGGTACTACCGACGGGGACACACCACTCATCTGCTCCACCTCCTCCTTGGAGAAGCTTTCCGCTTCAGACATGCCGACACGCACGTACCGACACCCCACACAGGGATATACCTATAAGGGGACAAATCCCCAACCAGGCCATTTGGAGAGAGAGAGAGAGAGAGTATGCCAGCACACACCCAGCGCCAAACTGACACTGGAAAACCCAGACAGCGCTTTTATATTATATATAATGCCAATCTTCCCACTCACTGCGCTCAAATGTGCCCCCCTCCTCTTTTTCAGCCCTCTGATGTGTTCAGCAGGGGAGAGTCCGGGGAGCCAGTGTTCTCTGCAGCCTCTGTGGAGAAAATGGCGCTGGTTAGTGCTGAGGGATCAAGCTCCGCCCCCTCCAGCGGCGGGCTTCGGTCCCTCTTCAATTTTAATAAAAATGGCGGGGGATCATCTATTTGCTGCCTCCGCAGCCTAATGTGTCCTTTTTAGCACAAAACGAGGTTTATTGCTGCCCAGGGCGCCCCCCCCTGCGCCCTGCACCCATCAGTGCTTTCTGTGTGTCTGTGTGTGGGAGCAATGGCACGCAGCTTACCGCTGCGCGCTTTACCTCAGGAAGATCTGAAGTCTTCTGCCGCCTTTGAAGTCTTCTTGCTTCTCATACTCACCCGGCTTCTATCTTCCGGCTATCTTCCGGCTCTGTGAGGAGGACGGCGGCGCGGCTCCGGGACGAACCCCAGGGTGAGACCTGTGTTCCGACTCCCTCTGGAGCTAATGGTGTCCAGTAGCCTAAGAAGCAGAGCCTATCATTTAAGTAGGTCTGCTTCTTTCCCCTCAGTCCCACGATGCAGGGAGCCTGTTGCCAGCAGTGCTCCCTGAAAATAAAAAACCTAACAAAGTTATTTTTTCCACAGAAAACTCAGGAGAGCTCTCTGCAGTGCATCCAGTCTCCTCTGGGCACAAGATCTAACTGAGGTCTGGAGGAGGGGCATAGAGGGAGGAGCCAGTGCACACCCATACTAAAAGTTCTTTATAGGTGCCCATGTCTCCTGCGGAGCCCGTCTATACCCCATGGTCCTTACAGAGATCCCCTTGATGAAGTCCTGTTGATGACGGACGAAACGCGTTGTGACTACCTGCTGACATTTCCTCTTATGGACAGATAAGCCATATATATTTTTGAATTCTGTACGCATGCATTCCAGCTATTTATGGACAGATAAGCTTGATATAATCTTTTATTCTGTACGCATGATATACAGCTATTCATGTACTTTTATGTATTTTTATGTCATTACGTGTATTAAATATTTGTATCTTTTATATATACACTGCCCAGGCTATATATTGATTGTATCTTGGGAATATGCTGGTTCCCTAATTGAGCCTAATGACTTTCGGCAGTGATATGATTTGAAATTTTAAAAACGGTACACACTATGTTTGCTTTCCTTTGTTTTTTCTACATGTATTAAGCGACAAAGTAGTACCGCTTGAACTAAGCTTCTCTGGTTTTCAGATAAGTTGTCTAAACTGGCTTTACCATACCCTCTCTTGATACCTTAATTTTTCACCTTGTTATACAAATTACACTCTTGGGCGCTTATATGCACCAATTCATATATATATATATATATATATATATATATATATAAATATATATATATATACATACATACACACACACACACACATACATATATATATATATATATATATATATATATATATACACACACATACATACACACACATATACACATTTTTATTTTATTTTTATATATATATATATATTTTTGTCACACGGCACAAAGTTTGGCTCATCTCAAAGTTCTGCGTTTTATTTATCTCCGGCGTGAAGGCCGAGTGGATTTCTGTACGGAAATATTTGCTACACCGGGGATAACGTTTGTGTATCGCTAGCGGAGTGAATTAGCAACTTACTGAATAAACCTAAAAGGAGCGTCTCTCATGCATAATTCATGTGATAATTCTGCAGATAAAAGCGCTGAGACGACACATCAATCTGACAAATGCTTTGTGTTGCGTATAGGGATGGGGGGGGGGGGGGGGGGGAGGGCACACACAATGCATAGAGAGACAGAAACTTCCTTACAGACTTAAAATTAATATTCAGGGTCAGTGGGTGTATGAGGGTAGGGGGGCTCCTGTGTAATATATAATAAATGCACTGAAGGGGGTGGTCTATGTAGATCGGAGAGCGTCAGACTGTTCTGGCAATTCCCAATATTTATACTCCGTGCAACTATTAAACCTCAAGTACCAGATGCTCTGGATTTGACTGAAGAGACAGCGACACATTTTGCAGCGTTCTTACTGCGGGAATAAAACAGGGACACTCCCATGTCAGAGTAGCCTCTCCCCTCATGTGCGTCTCCTCCTCTTACACTATGCTATACTCAATACTCTCTTCCATGGCACCATACGCTCGCTTTTCTGCCACCCCGTTACCTGTTCCAGTGTCAGGTTTTGCTGATGCAGCTATGGTTAAAGAGAACTTTGTCTTTTTGACACATATACCTACCATAAATGAAGATGAAACTAAAAGAGAAGACAAGCCTTATTTAAGACTAAATGGACTTAGAGCAACAACTTGTAATGAAACAGACAAGAAAGTAAAGGTGTGTACACACAGTGAGATATTACTTTGCGATTTTGACTATGGGGGTCATTTCGAGTTGATCGCTCGCTGCCGATTTTCACAGTGTAGCGATCAGGCTAAAAAACGGCAAAAATGCGCATGGTACGCAGCGCGCATGCGCTAAGTACTTTCACACAAAACTTTGTAGTTTTACACAAGGTCGAGCGAGTTTTTTTCATCGCTCAAGTGATCGTAGTGTGATTGACAGGAAGTGGGTGTTTCTGGGTGGAAACTGACCGTTTTACGGGAGTGTGCTAAAAAACGCAAGCGTGCCTGGTAAAAACGGGGGAGTGGCTGGAGAAACGGGGGAGTGGCTGGCCGAACGCAGGGCGTGTTTGTGACGTCAAACCAGGAACTAAAACAGACTGCAGTCATCGCAAGCAGGATTAAGTCTCGAGCTACTCAGAAACTGCATGAAATGATTTAGTAGCAGAACTGCTAACCTTTCGATCGCACTTCTGCTAAGCTAAGATACACTCCCAGAGGGCGGCGGCCTAGCGTGTGCAATGCTGCTAAAAGCAGCTAGTGAGCGATCAACTCGGAATGAGGGCCTATATAGTCAAAATTGCAAAGAAAGTTGGTGCAGACCGCAAGGTGAAAGTCACTTTGCGATCCCGAAGCGCGGTCCCGTGGGGTCAGTATTGCAAGCCTAGATAGTCAAAATTGACTTGCCTGCACAGTCTATCTCGTATAAAAGTATAGTCAAAAATAAGAATTTACTTACCGATAATTCTATTTCTCATAGTCCGTAGTGGATGCTGGGGACTCCGAAAGGACCATGGGGAATAGCGGCTCCGCAGGAGACTGGGCACAAAGTAAAAGCTTTAGGACTAGCTGGTGTGCACTGGCTCCTCCCCCTATGACCCTCCTCCAAGCCTCAGTTAGGATACTGTGCCCGGACGAGCGTACACAATAAGGAAGGATTTTGAATCCCGGGTAAGACTCATACCAGCCACACCAATCACACCGTACAACTTGTGATCTGAACCCAGTTAACAGCATGATAACAGAAGGAGCCTCTGAAAAGATGGCTCACAACAACAATAACCCGATTTTTGTAACAATAACTATGTACAAGTAATGCAGACAATCCGCACTTGGGATGGGCGCCCAGCATCCACTACGGACTATGAGAAATAGAATTATCGGTAAGTAAATTCTTATTTTCTCTAACGTCCTAGTGGATGCTGGGGACTCCGAAAGGACCATGGGGATTATACCAAAGCTCCCAAACGGGCGGGAGAGTGCGGATGACTCTGCAGCACCGAATGAGAGAACTCCAGGTCCTCCTCAGCCAGGGTATCAAATTTGTAGAATTTAGCAAACGTGTTTGCCCCTGACCAAGTAGCTGCTCGGCAAAGTTGTAAAGCCGAGACCCCTCGGTCAGCCGCCCAAGATGAGCCCACTTTCCGTGTGGAATGGGCTTTTACAGATTTTGGCTGTGGCAGGCCTGCCACAGAATGTGCAAGCTGAATTGTACTACAAATCCAACGAGCAATCGTCTGCTTAGAAGCAGGAGCACCCAGCTTGTTGGGTGCATACAGGATAAACAGCGAGTCAGATTTTCTGACTCCAGCCGTCCTGGAAACATATATTTTCAGGGCCCTGACTACGTCCAGCAACTTGGAATCCTCCAAGTCCCTAGTAGCCGCAGGCACCACAATAGGTTGGTTTAAGTGAAATGCTGAAACCACCTTAGGGAAAAATTGAGGACGAGTCCTCAATTCTGCCCTGTCCGTATGAAAAATTAGGTAAGGGCTTTTATAGGATAAAGCCGCCAATTCTGATACACGCCTGGCTGAAGCCAGGGCTAACAGCATTACCACTTTCCATGTGAGATATTTCAAGTCCATAGTGGTGAGTGGTTCAAACCAATGTGATTTTAGGAATCCCAACACTACATTGAGATCCCAAGGTGCCACTGGAGGCACAAAAGGAGGCTGTATATGCAGTACTCCCTTGACAAACGTCTGAACTTCAGGAACAGAAGCTAGTTCTTTTTGGAAGAATATCGACAGGGCCGAAATTTGAACCTTAATGGACCCTAATTTGAGGCCCATAGACAGTCCTGTTTGCAGGAAATGCAGGAATCGACCCAGTTGAAATTCCTCCGTAGGGGCCTTCCTGGCCTCGCACCACGCAACATATTTACGCCAAATACGGTGATAATGTTGTACGGTTACATCCTTCCTGGCTTTGATCAGGGTAGGGATGACTTCATCCGGAATGCCTTTTTCCTTCAGGATCCGGCGTTCAACCGCCATGCCGTCAAACGCAGCCGCGGTAAGTCTTGGAACAGACATGGTCCCTGCTGGAGCAGGTCCGGTCTTAGAGGTAGAGGCCACGGGTCTTCCGTGAGCATCTCTTGAATTTCCGGGTACCAAGTCCTTCTTGGCCAATCTGGAGCCACGAGTATAGTCTTTACTCCTCTCCTTCTTATGATTCTCAGTACTTTTGGTATGAGAGGAAGAGGAGGGAACACATACACTGACCGGTACACCCACGGTGTTACCAGAGCGTCCACAGCTATTGCCTGAGGGTCCCTTGACCTGGAGCAATATCTGTCCAGTTTTTTGTTGAGGCGAGACGCCATCATGTCCACCTTTGGTTTTTCCCAACGGTTTACAATCATGTGGAAGACTTCTGGGTGAAGTCCCCACTCCCCCGGGTGAAGATCGTGTCTGCTGAGGAAGTCTGCTTCCCAGTTGTCCACTCCCGGAATGAACACTGCTGACAGTGCTTATCACATGATTTTCCGCCCAGCGAAGAATCCTTGCCACTTCCGTCATTGCCCTCCTGCTTCTTGTGCCGCCCTGTCTGTTTACGTGGGCGACTGCCGTGATGTTGTCCGACTGGATCAATACTGGCTGACCCTGAAGCAGAGGCCTTGCCTGACTTAGGGCATTGTAAATGGCCCTTAGTTCCAGGATATTTATGTGAAGTGACGTTTCCATGCTTGACCACAAGCCCTGGAAATTTTTTCCCTGTGTGACTGCTCCCCAGCCTCTCAGGCTGGCATCCGTGGTCACCAGGACCCAATCCTGAATGCCGAATCTGCGGCCCTCTAGGAGATGAGCACTCTGTAACCACCACAGGAGAGACACCCTTGTCCTTGGAGACAGGGTTATCCGCTGATGCATTTGAAGATGCGATCCGGACCATTTGTCTAGCAGATCCAACTGAAAAGTTCTTGCGTGGAATCTGCCGAATGGAATCGCTTCGTAAGAAGCCACCATCTTTCCCAGGACCCTTGTGCACTGACACCTGGCCTGGTCTTAGGAGTTTCCTGACTAGGTCGGATAACTCCCTGGCTTTCTCTTCCGGGAGAAACACCTTTTTCTGTACTGTGTCCAGAATCATCCCTAGGAACAGCAGACGTGTCGTCGGAATCAGCTGCGATTTTGGAATATTTAGAATCCATCCGTGCTGTCGTAGTACTATTTGAGATAGTGCTACTCCGACCTCTAACTGTTCTCTGGACCGTGCCCTTATCAGGAGATCGTCCAAGTAAGGGATAATTAAGACGCTTTTTCTTCGAAGAAGAATCATCATTTCGGCCATTACCTTGGTAAAGACCCGGGGTGCCGTGGACAATCCAAACGGCAGCGTCTGAAACTGATAGTGACAGTTCTGTACCACAAACCTGAGGTACCCTTGGTGAGAAGGGCAAATTGGGACATGGAGGTAAGCATCCTTGATGTCCAGAGACACCATGTAGTCCCCTTCTTCCAGGTTCGCTATCACTGCTCTGAGTGACTCCATCTTGAACTTGAACCTTTTTATGTAAGTGTTCAAGGCTTTCAGATTTAAAATGGGTCTCACCGAGCCGTCCGGCTTCGGTACCACAAACAGCGTGGAGTAATACCCCTTTCCCTGTTGTAGGAGGGGTACCTTGATTATCACTTGCTGGGAATACAGCTTGTGAATGGCTTCCAATACCGCCTCCCTGTCGGGGGTAGACGTTGGTAAAGCAGACTTCAGGAACCGGCGAGGGGGAGACGTCTTGAATTCCAATTTGTACCCCTGAGATACTACCTGCAGGATCCAGGGGTCCACTTGCGAGTGAGCCCACTGCGCGCTGAAATTCTTGAGACGGGCCCCCACCGTGCCTGAGTCCGCTTGTAAGGCCCCAGCGTCATGCTGAGGACTTGGCAGAAGCGGGGGAGGGCTTCTGTTCGTGGGAAGAAGCTGTCTGTTGCAGTCTTTTTCCCCTTCCTCTGCCCCGGGGCAGATATGAGTGGCCTTTTGCCCGCTTGCCCTTATGGGGACGAAAGGACTGAGCCTGAAAAGACGGTATCTTTTTCTGCTGCGAGGTGACTTGGGGTAAAAAGGTGGATTTCCCAGCCGTTGCCGTGGCCACCAGGTCCGATAGACCGCCCCCAAATAACTCCTCCCCTTTATACGGCAATACTTCCATATGCCGTTTGGAATCCGCATCCCCTGACCACTGTCGCGTCCATAATCCTCTTCTGGCAGAAATGGACATCGCACTTACTCTTGATGCCAGAGTGCAAATGTCTCTCTGTGCATCTCGCATATATAGGAATGCATCCTTTAAATGCTCTATAGTCAATAATATATTGTCCCTGTCCAGGGTATCAATATTTTCAGTCAGGGAATCCGACCAAGCCACCCCAGCACTGCACATCCAGGCTGAGGCGATTGCTGGTCGCAGTATAACACCAGTATGAGTGTATATAACTTTTAAGGATATTTTCCAGCCTCCTATCTGCTGGCTCCTTAAGGGCGGCCGTTTCTGGAGACGGTAACGCCACTTGTTTTGATAAGCGTGTGAGCGCCTTATCCACCCTAGGGGGTGTTTCCCAACGAGCCCTAACCTCTGGTGGGAAGGGATATAGTGCCAATAATTTTTTAGAAATTAGCAGTTTTTTGTCGGGGGTAACCCACGCTTCATCACACACTTCATTCAATTCATCTGATTCAGGAAAAACTACGGGTAGTTTTTTCACACCCCACATAATACCCCTTTTTGTGGTACTTGCAGTATCAGAGATGTGCAAAACCTCCTTCATTGCCGTGATCATGTAACGTGTGGCCCTACTGGAAAATATGTTTGTTTCTTCACCGTCGACACTGGAGTCAGTGTCTGTGTCTGGGTCCGTGTCGACCCACTGAGGTAACGGGCGTTTAATAGCCCCTGACGGTGTTTGAGACGCCTGGACAGGCACTAACTGAGCTGCCGGCTGTCTCATGTCGTCAACAGTTTTCTGTAACGTGCCGACACTGTCACGTAATTCCTTAATTACGGCCATCCATTCAGGTGTCGACTCCCTAGGGGGTGACATCACCATTATAGGCAATTGCTCCGCCTCCACATCATTTTCCTCCTCATACATGTCGACACACACGTACCGACACCCAGCACACACACAGGGAATGCTCTGATAGAGGACAGGACCCACTTAGCCCCTTGGGGAGACAGAGGGAGAGTTTGCTAGCACACACCAGAGCGCTATATATGTATAGGGACAACCTTACAATAAGTGTCTATCCCTTATAGCTGCTTATATCTGTTATTTTGCCAAATAAGTGCCCCCCTCTCTTTTTTACCCTGTTTCTGTAGTTGCAGGATGCAGGGGAGATTCTGGGAGCCTTCCTACCAGCGGAGCTGTGTGGGAAAAATGGTGCTGTGTGCTGAGGAGATAGGCCCCGCCCCCTTCACGGCGGGCTCTTCTCCCGCTTTTTTCTGGAAAACTGGCAGGGGTTAAATACATCCATATAGCCCAGGAGCTATATGTGATGTATTTTTTGCCAAATAAGGTAAATTCATTGCTTCCCAGGGCGCCCCCCCCAGCGCCCTGCACCCTCAGTGACCGAAGTGTGAAGTGTGCTGAGAGCAATGGCGCACAGCTGCAGTGCTGTGCGCTACCTTATGAAGACAGGAAAGTCTTCTGCCGCCGATTTATGGACCTCTTCTTGCTTCAGCATCTGTAAGGGGGCCGGCGGCGCGGCTCCGGGGCCCATCCATGGCTGGGCCTGTGATCGTCCCTCTGGAGCTAATGTCCAGTAGCCTAAGAAGCCCAATCCACTCTGCACGCAGGTGAGTTCGCTTCTTCTCCCCTTAGTCCCTCGATGCAGTGAGCCTGTTGCCAGCAGGTCTCACTGAAAATAAAAAACCTATTTAAACTTTTACTCTAAGCAGCTCAGGAGAGCCACCTAGATTGCACCCTTCTCGTTCGGGCACAAAATCTTAACAGGGGCTTGGAGGAGGGTCATAGGGGGAGGAGCCAGTGCACACCAGCTAGTCCTAAAGCTTTTACTTTGTGCCCAGTCTCCTGCGGAGCCGCTATTCCCCATGGTCCTTTCGGAGTCCCCAGCATCCACTAGGACGTTCGAGAAATTGACACTTAGCCAAAATCGCACATATCCAGTATTGCAAGCACAGGCATCTTATTCTTGTGATACCGACCTAGTCCCTGTCGCATAGTGAGAATCGGGGTTATTCCAAATCTCACCGTGTGTACACACCTTTAAGTGCTGAACATTGTAGTTTCTGCTGTAGAATAAATAAGAATTTACTCACCGGTAATTCTATTTCTCGTAGTCCGTAGTGGATGCTGGGAACTCCGTAAGGACCATGGGGAATAGCGGGCTCCGAAGGAGGCTGGGCACTCTAGAAAGATTTATGACTACCTGGTGTGCACTGGCTCCTCCCACTATGACCCTCCTCCAAGCCTCAGTTAGGACACTGTGCCCGGACGAGCTGACATAATAAGGAAGGATTTTGAATCCTGGGTAAGACTCATACCAGCCACACCAATCACACTGTACAACTCGTGATACTACATCCAGTTTGACAGTATGAAAAACAACTGAGCCTCTCAACAGATGGCTCAACAATAACCCTTTAGTTAACAATAACTATTTACAAGTATTGCAGACAATCCGCACTTGGGATGGGCGCCCAGCATCCACTACGGACTACGAGAAATAGAATTACCGGTGAGTAAAATAAGATTTTACTCACCGATAAATCTATTTCTCGTAGTCCGTAGTGGATGCTGGGACTCCGTAAGGACCATGGGGAATAGCGGCTCCGCAGGAGACAGGGCACAAGAATAAAAGCTTTAGGATCAGGAGGTGTGCACTGGCTCCTCCCCCTATGACCCTCCTCCAAGCCTCAGTTAGGATACTGTGCCCGGACGAGCGTACATAATAAGGAAGGATATTGAATCCCGGGTAAGACTCATACCAGCCACACCAATCACACCATACAACTTGTGATCTGAACCCAGTTAACAGCATGATAAACGAAAGGAGCCTCTGAAAAGATGGCTCACAACAATAATAACCCGAATTTTGTAACAATAACTATATACAAGTATTGCAGACAATCCGCACTTGGGATGGGCGCCCAGCATCCACTACGGACTACGAGAAATAGATTTATCGGTGAGTAAAATCTTATTTTCTCTGACGTCCTAGTGGATGCTGGGACTCCGTAAGGACCATGGGGATTATACCAAAGCTCCCAAACGGGCGGGAGAGTGCGGATGACTCTGCAGCACCGAATGAGAGAACTCCAGGTCCTCCTCAGCCAGGGTATCAAATTTGTAGAATTTAGCAAACGTGTTTGCCCCTGACCAAGTACAGTAGCTGCTCGGCAAAGTTGTAAAGCCGAGACCCCTCGGGCAGCCGCCCAAGATGAGCCCACTTTCCTTGTGGAATGGGCTTTTACAGATTTTGGCTGTGGCAGGCCTGCCACAGAATGTGCAAGCTGAATTGTACTACAAATCCAACGAGCAATCGTCTGCTTAGAAGCAGGAGAACCCAGCTTGTTGGGTGCATACAGGATAAACAGCGAGTCAGATTTTCTGACTCCAGCCGTCCTGGAAACATATATTTTCAGGGCCCTGACAACGTCAAGCAACTTGGAGTCCTCCAAGTCCCTAGTAGCCGCAGGTACCACAATAGGTTGGTTCATGTGAAATGCAGAAACCACCTTAGGGAGAAATTGAGGACGAGTCCTCAATTCTGCCCTGTCAGAATGAAAAATTAAGTAAGGGCTTTTATATGACAAAGCCGCCAATTCTGACACACGCCTGGCTGAAGCCAGGGCTAACAGCATCGACACCTTCCATGTGAGATATTTTAAGTCCACAGTGGTGAGTGGTTCAAACCAATGTGACTTTAGGAAACTCAAAACAACATTGAGATTCCAAGGTGCCACTGGAGGCACAAAAGGAGGCTGTATATGCAGTACCCCTTTTACAAATGTCTGAACTTCAGGCACGGAAGCCAGTTCTTTCTGGAAGAAAATCGACAGGGCCGAAATTTGAACCTTAATGGACCCTAATTTTAGGCCCATAGACAGTCCTGTTTGCAGGAAATGGAGGAAACGACCCAGTTGAAATTCCTCTGTAGGGGCCTTCTTGGCCTCACACCACGCAACATATTTTCGCCAAATGCGGTGATAATGTTTTGCGGTTACATCCTTCCTGGCTTTTATCAGGGTAGGGATGACTTCATCTGGAATGCCTTTTTCCTTCAGGATCCGGCGTTCAACCGCCATGCCGTCAAACGCAGCCGCGGTAAGTCTTGGAACAGACAAGGCCCCTGCTGGAGCAGGTCCTTTCTTAGAGGTAGAGGCCACGGGTCTTCCGTGAGCATCTCTTGAAGTTCCGGGTACCAAGTCCTTCTTGGCCAATCCGGAACCACGAGTATAGTTCTTACTCCTCTCCTTCTTATGATTCTCAGTACTTTTGGTATGAGAGGCAGAGGAGGGAACACATACACTGACTGGTACACCCACGGTGTTACCAGAGCGTCCACCGCTATTGCCTGAGGGTCCCTTGACCTGGCGCAATACCTGTCTAGTTTTTTGTTTAGACGGGACGCCAACATGAACACTGCTGACAGTGCTATCACATGATTTTCCGCCCAGCGAAGAATCCTTGCAGCTTCTGCCATTGCCCTCCTGCTTCTCGTGTCGCCCTGTCTGTTTACGTGGGCGACTGACGTGATGTTGTCCGATTGGATCAATACCGCCTGACCCTGAAGCAGGGGTTTCGCTTGACTTAGGGCATTGTAAATGGCCCTTAGTTCCAGAATGATTATATGAAGAGATGTTTCCATGCTTGACCACAAGCCCTGGAAATTTCTTCCCTGTGTGACTGCTCCCCAGCCTCTCAGGCTGTCATCCGTGGTCACCAGGATCCATTCCTGAATGCCAAATCTGCGGCCCTCTAGTAGATGAGCACTCTGCAGCCACCACAGAAGAGACACCCTTGTCCTTGGCGACAGGGTTATCCGCTGATGCATCTGAAGATGCGATCCGGACCATTTGTCCAGTAGATCCCACTGAAACGTTCTTGCATGGAATCTTCCGAATGGAATCGCTTCGTAAGAAGCCACCATTTTTCCCAGGACCCTCGTGCACTGATGCACTGACACCTGGCCTGGTTTTAGGAGGTTCCTGACTAGCTCGGATAACTCCCTGGCCTTCTCCTCCGGGAGAAACACCTTCTTCTGGACTGTTTCCAGAATCATTCCTAGGAACAGTAGACGTGTCGTAGGAATCAGCTGCGATTTTGGAATATTTAGGATCCACCCGTGCTGACGTAACACTACCTGAGATAGTGCTACTCCGACTTCTAACTGTTCCCTGGACCTTGCCCTTATCAGGAGATCGTCCAAGTAAGGGATAATTAAGATGCCTTTTCTTCGAAGAAGAATCATCATTTCGGCCATTACCTTGGTAAAGACCCGAGGTGCCGTGGACAACCCAAACGGCAGCGTCTGAAACTGATAATGACAGTTTTGTACTACAAACCTGAGGTACCCTTGGTGAGAAGGGTAGATTGGGACGTGGAGATAAGCATCTTTGATGTCCAGAGACACCATATAGTCCCCTTCTTCCAGGTTCGCTATCACTGCTCTGAGTGACTCCATCTTGAATTTGAACCTTTTTATGTAAGTGTTAAAGGATTTCAGATTTAAAATTGGTCTCACCGAGCCGTTCGGCTTCGGTACCACAAACAGCGTGGAATAATACCCCTTTCCTTGTTGTAGGAGAGGTACCTTGATTATCACCTGCTGGGAATACAGCTTGTGAATGGCTTCCAAAACTGCCTCCCTGTCGGAGGGAGACTTTGGTAGAGCAGACTTCAGGAACCGGCGAGGGGGAAACGCCTCGAATTCCAGTTTGTACCCCTGCGATACTACCTGTAGAATCCAGGGGTCCACTTGCGAGTGAGCCCACTGCGCGTTGATATTCTTGAGACGGGCCCCCACCGTCTCTGAGTCTGCTTGTAAAGCCCCAGCGTCATGCTGAAGACTTGGCAGAAGCAGGGGAGGGCTTCTGCTCCTGGGAAGCGGCTGCATGGTGCAGTCTTTTTCCTCTTCCTCTGCCCTGGGGCAGAAATGAGTGGCCTTTTGCTCGCTTGTACTTATGGGAACGAAAGGACTGAGTTTGAAAAGACGGTGTCTTTTTCTGCTGATGTGAGGTGACCTGGGGTAAAAAGGTGGACTTTCCAGCCGTTGCCGTGGCCACCAGGTCCGATAGACCAGCCCCAAATAACTCCTCCCCTTTATACGGCAATACTTCCATATGTCGTTTGGAATCCGCATCCCCTGACCACTGTCGCGTCCATAATGCTCTTCTGGCAGAAATGGACATAGCACTTACTCTTGATGCCAGGGTGCAAATATCCCTCTGTGCATCACGCATATATAGTAATGCATCCTTCAAATGCTCTATAGTTAACAATATATTGTCCCTGTCCAGGGTATCAATATTTTCAGTCAGGGAATCCGACCACGCGACTCCAGCACTGCACATCCAGGCTGAAGCGATAGCTGGTCGCAGTATAACACCAGTATGTGTGTATATACTTTTTAGGATATTTTCCAGCCTTCTATCAGCTGGTTCTTTGAGGGTGGCCGTATCAGGAGACGGTAACGCTACTTGTTTAGATAAACGTGTGAGCGCTTTATCTACCCTAGGGGGTGTTTCCCAACGCGCCCTAACCTCTGGCGGGAAAGGGTATAGTGCCAATAATTTATTAGAAATTAGCATTTTTTTGTCGGGGGAAACCCACGCTTTATCACACACCTCATTTAATTCATCTGACTCAGGAAAAACTATTGGTAGTTTTTTCACACCCCACATAATACCCTTCTTTGTGGTACTTGTAGTGTCAGAAATGTTCAATGCCTCCTTCATTGCCGTGATCATGTAACGTGTGGCCCTACTGGACATTACGTTTGTCTCCTCACCGTCGACACTAGACTCAGTATCTGTGTCTGGGTCTGTGTCGACCCACTGAGGTAACGGGCGTTTTAGGGCCCCTGACGGTGTCTGAGACGCCTGGACAGGCACTAATTGATTTGCCGGCTGTCTCATGTCGTCAACAGTTTTTTGCAAAGTGCTGACATTGTCACGTAATTCTTTAAATACGATCATCCAGTCAGGTGTCGACTCCCTAGGGGGTGACATCACTAACCCAGGCAATTGCTCCGCCTCCACATCATTTTCCTCCTCATACATGTCGACACACACGTACCGACACACAGCACACACACCGGGAATGCTCTGATAGAGGACAGGACCCCACCAGCCCTTTGGAGAGACAGAGGGAGAGTTTGCCAGCACACACAAAGCGCTATATATATATATATATATATATATATACAGGGATAACCTTATATAAGTGTTACTCCCTTTTATAGCTGCTGTTTTTATTATTAGCTGCCAATAGTGCCCCCCCTTCTCTTTTTTACCCTGATTCTGTAGCAGGTCTGCAGGGGAGAGTCAGGGAGCCGTCCTTCCAGCGAAGCTGTGAGGGAAAATGGCGCTTGTGTGCTGAGGAGATAGGCTCCGCCCCTTCACGACGTCCTTATCTCCCGCTCTTTTCTGGAAAACTGGCAGGGGTTAAATACATCCATATAGCCCAGGAGCTATATGTGATGTATTTCTTTTTGCCAACCTAAGGTATATTTGTTATATTGCGTCTCAGGGCGCTCCCCCCCCCAGCGCCCTGCACCCTCAGTGACCGGAGTGTGAAGTGTGCTGAGAGCAATGGCGCACAGCTGCAGTGCTGTGCGCTACCTTAGTTGAAGACAGGACCGTCTTCTGCCGCCGATTTCACCGGACCTCTTCGCTCTTCTGGCTCTGTAAGGGGGCCGGCGGCGCGGCTCCGGGACCCATCCAGGCTGAACCTGTGATCGTCCCTCTGGAGCTAATGTCCAGTAGCCTAAGAAACCCAATCCACTCTGCACGCAGGTGAGTTCGTTTCTTCTCCCCTTAGTCCCACGATGCAGTGAGCCTGTTGCCAGCAGGACTCACTGAAAATAAAAAACCTAAAATAAACTTTTATTCTAAGCAGCTCAGGAGAGCCACCTAGCCTGCACCCTTCTCGTTCGGGCACAAAAATCTAACTGAGGCTTGGAGGAGGGTCATAGGGGGAGGAGCCAGTGCACACCACCTGATCCTAAAGCTTTTATTCTTGTGCCCCGTCTCCTGCGGAGCCGCTATTCCCCATGGTCCTTACGGAGTCCCAGCATCCACTAGGACGTCAGAGAAATTCTTATTTTCTCTGACGTCCTAGTGGATGCTGGGAACTCCGCAAGGACCATGGGGATTATACCGAAGCTCCCAAACGGGCGGGAGAGTGCGGATGACTCTGCAGCACCGAATGAGAGAACTCCAGGTCCTCCTCAGCCAGGGTATCAAATTTGTAGAATTTTGCAAACGTGTTTGCCCCTGACCAAGTAGCTGCTCTGCAAAGTTGTAAAGCCGAGACCCCTCGGGCAGCCGCCCAAGATGAGCCCACTTTCCTTGTGGAATGGGCATTTACAGATTTTGGCTGTGGCAGGCCTGCCACAGAATGTGCAAGCTGAATTGTACTACAAATCCAGCGAGCAATAGTCTGCTTAGAAGCAGGATCACCCAGCTTGTTGGGTGCATACAGGATAAACAGCGAGTCAGATTTTCTGACTCCAGCCGTCCTGGAAACATATATTTTCAGGGCCCTGACAACGTCTAGCAACTTGGAGTCCTCCAAGTCCTTAGTAGCCGCAGGCACCACAATAGGCTGGTTCAGGTGAACGCTGACACCACCTTAGGTAGAAACTGGGGACGAGTCCTCAATTCTGCCCTATCCATATGGAAAATCAGATAAGGGCTTTTACATGATAAAGCCGCCAATTCTGACACTCGCCTGGCTGAAGCCAAGGCCAATAACATGACCACTTTCCACGTGAGATATTTTAGATCCACGGTTTTTAGTGGCTCAAACCAATGTGATTTTAAGAAACTCAACACCACGTTGAGATCCCAAGGTGCCACAGGGGGCACAAACGGGGGCTGAATATGCAGCACTCCTTTCACATATGTCTGAACTTCAGGTACTGAAGCTAGTTCTTTTTGAAACCAAATCGACAGAGCCGAGATCTGTACTTTAATGGAGCCTAGCTTTAGGCCCATATTCACTCCTGCTTGCAGGAAATGCAGAAAATCGACCCAGCTGAAATTCCTCTGTTGGGGCCTTTTTTGCCTCGCACCATGCAACATATTTCCGCCATATGCGGTGATAATGCTTTGCCGTAACATCTTTCCTGGCCTTAATAAGCGTAGGAATGACTTCTTCCGGAATACCCTTTTCCTTCAGGATCCGGTGTTCAACCGCCATGCCGTCAAACGCAGCCGCGGTAAGTCTTGGAACAGACAGGGCCCCTGCTGTAGCAGGTCCTGTCTGAGCGGTAGAGGCCACGGGTCCTCTGAGAGCATCTCTTGAAGTTCCGGGTACCACGCTCACCTTGGCCAATCCGGAACCACGAGAATTGTGTTTACTCCTCGCTTTCTTATTATTCTCAATACCTTTGGTATGAGAGGCAGAGGAGGGAACACATAAACCGACTGGTACACCCACGGTGTCACTAGAGCGTCCACAGCTATCGCCTGAGGGTCCCTTGACCTGGCGCAATATCTTTTTAACTTTTTGTTGAGGCGGGACGCCATCATGTCCACCTGTGGTTTTTCCCAACGGTTTACCAGCATCTGGAAGACTTCTGGATGAAGTCCCCACTCTCCCGGGTGGAGGTCGTGTCTGCTGAGGAAGTCTGCTTCCCAGTTGTCCACTCCCGGAATGAACACTGCTGACAGTGCTAGTACATGATTCTCCGCCCATCGGAGAATTCTTGTGGCTTCTGCCATCGCCATCCTGCTTCTTGTGCCTCCCTGTCGATTTACATGGGCGACTACCGTGATGTTGTCTGACTGGATCAGCACCGGCTGGTGTAGGAGCAGGGATTTTGCTTGACTTAGGGCATTGTAGATGGCCCTTAGTTCCAGAATATTTATGTGAAGGGAAGTCTCCTGACTCGACCATAGTCCTTGGAAGTTTCTTCCCTGTGTGACTGCCCCCCAGCCTCGAAGGCTGGCATCCGTGGTCACCAGGACCCAGTCCTGTATGCCGAACCTGCGGCCCTCTAGAAGATGGGCACTCTGCAGCCACCACAGTAGAGACACCCTGGTTCTTGGAGACAGGGTTATTAAGCGATGCATCTGAAGATGCGATCCGGACCACTGGTCCAACAGGTCCCACTGAAAGATTCTGGCATGGAACCTGCCGAAGGGAATTGCTTCGTAAGAAGCCACCATCTTTCCCAGTACCCGCGTGCAGCGATGCACTGATACCTGTTTTGGTTTCAGGAGGTCTCTGACTAGAGATGACAACTCCCTGGCTTTCTCCTCCGGGAGAAACACTTTCTTCTGGACTGTATCCAGAATCATACCCAGGAACAGTAGCCGTGTCGTCGGAACCAGCTGTGACTTTGGGATATTCAGAATCCAGCCGTGCTGGTGCAGCACCTCCTGAGATAGTGCTACTCCCACCAACAACTGTTCCTTGGACCTCGCTTTTATTAGGAGATCATCCAAGTACGGGATAATTAAAACTCCCTTTTTTCGAAGGAGTATCATCATTTCCGCCATAACCTTGGTAAATACCCTCGGTGCCGTGGACAGTCCAAACGGCAGCGTCTGGAATTGGTAATGGCAATCCTGTACCACAAATCTGAGGTACTCCTGGTGAGGATGGTAAATGGGGACATGCAAGTAAGCATCCTTGATGTCCAGGGATACCATGTAATCCCCCTCGTCCAGGCTTGCAATAACCGCCCTGAGCGATTCCATCTTGAACTTGAATTTTTTTATGTATGTGTTCAAGGATTTCAAATTTAAAATGGGTCTCATCGAACCGTCCGGTTTCGGTACCACAAATAGTGTGGAATAGTAACCCCGGCCTTGTTGAAGTAGGGGTACCTTGATTATCACCTGCTGGGAATACAGCTTGTGAATTGCCGCTAGCACCGCCTCCCTGTCTGAGGGAGCAATCGGCAAGGCAGATTTTAGGAACCGGTGGGGTGGAGACGCCTCGAATTCCAGTTTGTACCCCTGAGATATTATTTGAAGGATCCAGGGATCCACCTGTGAGCGAGCCCACTGATCGCTGAAATTCTTGAGGCGGCCCCCCACCATACCTGGCTCCGCCTGTGGAGCCCCACCGTCATGCGGCGGACTTGGAAGAAGAAGCGGGGGAGGACTTTTGCTCCTGGGAACCTGCTGTTTGTTGCAGCCTTTTTCCCCTACCTCTGCCTATGGACAGAAAAGACCCGCCTTTTCCACGCCTGTTTTTCTGGGTCCGAAAGGACTGGACCTGATAAAACGGCGCCTTCTTAGGCTGTGAGGGGACATGGGGTAAAAATGCTGACTTCCCAGACGTTGCTGTGGAAACTAGGTCCGAGAGACCATCCCCAAATAATTCCTCACCCTTATATGGCAAAACTTCCATGTGCCTTTTAGAATCTGCATCTCCTGTCCACTGGCGAGTCCATAAGCCTCTCCTAGCAGAAATGGACAATGCACTTACTTTAGATGCCAGCCGGCAGATTTCCCTCTGTGCATCTCTCATATATAAGACTGAGTCTTTGATATGGTCTATGGTTAGCAGGATCGTGTCTCTGTCTAATGTGTCAATATTTTCTGACAGTTTATCTGACCACGCAGCGGCAGCACTGCACATCCAAGCTGACGCAATAGCTGGCCTAAGTATAATGCCTGAGTGCGTATATACAGACTTCAGGATCGCCTCCTGCTTTCTATCAGCAGGTTCCTTGAGGGCGGCCGTATCCGGAGACGGTAGTGCCACCTTTTTAGACAAACGTGTGAGCGCTTTATCCACCTTAGGAGGTGTTTCCCAACGTGACCTATCCTCTGGCGGGAAAGGGAACGCCATTAGTACCTTCTTAGGAATTACCAATTTTTTATCAGGGAAAGCCCACGCTTCTTCACACACTTCATTTAATTCATCTGATGGGGGAAAAACTACGGGTAGTTTTTTCTCCCCAAACATAATACCCTTTTTAGTGGTACCTGTATTTATATCAGAAATGTGTAACACCTCTTTCATTGCCTCAATCATGCAGTGAATGGCCTTAGTGGGCATCAGGTTAGACTCATCGTCGTCGACACTGGTGTCAGTATCAGTGTCGACATCTGGGTCTGCGGTCTGAGGTAGCGGGCGTTTTAGAGCCCCTGATGACCTGTGCGATGCCTGGACAGGCACGAGCTGAGAAGTCGGCTGTCCCACATTTGGCATGTCGTCAAATTTCTTATGTAAGGAGTCTATACGTGCACTCATTTCTTTCCATAAGCTCAACCACTCAGGTGTCTGCCCCGCAGGGGGTGACATCCCTTCTAAAGGCATCTGCTCCGTCTCCACATCATTATCCTCATCAAACATGTTGACACAGCCATACCGACACACCGCACACACACAGGGAATGCTCCAACAGAGGACAGGACCCACAAAAGCCCTTTGGGGGGACAGAGTGAGAGTATGCCAGCACACACCAGAGCGCTATATAATGCAGGGACTAACTGAGTTATGTCCCCTATAGCTGCTTTTTCTATATAATTGTATACTGCGCCTAAATTTAGTGCCCCCCCTCTCTTTTTTACCCTTTTCTGTAGTGTAGACTGCAGGGGAGAGCCAGGGAGCTTCCTTCCAGCGGATCTGTGAAGGAGAAATGGCGCCAGTGTGCTGAGGGAGATAGCTCCGCCCCTTTTCCGCGGACTATTCTCCCGCTTTTTCCTATATTCTGGCAGGGGTATTTTCCACATATATAGCCTCTGGGGCTATATATTGTGGTATTTTTGCCAGCCAATATTATTATTAGTATTGCTTCTCAGGGCGCCCCCCCCCCCCCAGCGCCCTGCACCCTCAGTGACCGGAGTGTGAAGTGTGTGTGAGGAGCAATGGCACACAGCTGCAGTGCTGTGCGCTACCTTGGTGAAGACTGATGTCTTCTGCCGCCGATTTTCCGGACCTCTTCTTGCTTCTGGCTCTGTAAGGGGGACGGCGGCGCGGCTCCGGGACCGAACACCAAGGACTGGGCCTGCGGTCGATCCCTCTGGAGCTAATGGTGTCCAGTAGCCTAAGAAGCCCAAGCTGGCTGCAAGCAGGCAGGTTCGCTTCTTCTCCCCTTAGTCCCTCGCTGCAGTGAGCCTGTTGCCAGCAGGTCTCACTGAAAATAAAAAACCTAATTTCTATCTTTCTTTCTAAAGGCTCAGGAGAGCCCCTAGTGTGCATCCAACCTCGGCCGGGCACAAAATCTAACTGGGGCTTGGAGGAGGGTCATAGTGGGAGGAGCCAGTGCACACCAGGTAGTCATAAATCTATCTAGAGTGCCCAGCCTCCTTCGGAGCCCGCTATTCCCCATGGTCCTTACGGAGTTCCCAGCATCCACTAGGACGTCAGAGAAATATTACTTTACATACGTGTTACATTTATTAATGTTTTAAGTTTCCTACTCCTCTTGAACTCTTTACTAGCCCCTGCCAACACATAGTGTATGACGGGAGTGACCCGCAGGTAACGCTCTCATTACTACCCACCTGAGACAGGCGTTGTATGCAGCAGCCTGCCTGAGCCTGTACTATGTATGCAGCTGAATGGGGATTTGTTATAAATGATCTATCCAGTTACACATTGTAATCGTATGCCCTTATATTACACAACCTGCCAGAGAGATGGACTTGAAATTCTATACCAGCTGGGATGCCGGAGTTCTCTATGTCTGCGTTATATTTGCAATGAACACTTCTACAAGTCAGGTGCCTCACACACACACACACACACACACACATCACCTGACTGCGGTCTATGGTGGTAATTCCGACCCGATCGCACACTGTAGTTTTTCGCAGTGGTGCGATCGGGTCAGAACTGTGCATGCGCCGGCGCATGCCAGACGGCCGACGTTGCCTAATGATCGCCTCTGCCCGATTGACATGCAGAGGCGGTCGCTGGGTGGGAGGGGGCGGCACGGCGGCGTTTGGCCGACATTTTTTGGGGCGCGGTCCAGCCAACGCAGGAGCTGCGCTGGCCGGGAGTTACTCTACAAGTACAAAAGCATGGCCGCTGTGCGATGCTTTTGTACTTGTGCGGAGGGGCTGGCACAGACATGCGGGGCGGACTAGCCCTGTGCTGGGCGTCCCCCCACATGTCTGTGTGACTGATCGTAGATGTGCTAAATTTAGCTATGATCAGGTCAGAATGACCCCCATAGGGCCTAATTCAGAATTGATCGCAACAGTAAATTCGTTAGCAGTTGGGCAAAACCATATGCACTGCAGGTGGGGCAGGTGTAACATGTGCAGAGAGAGTTAGATTTGGGTGTGGTGTGTCCAAACTGAAATCTAAATTGCAGGGTAAAAATAAAGCAGCCAGTTTTTACCCTGCACAGAAACAATATAACCCACCCAAATCTAACTCTCTCTGCACATGTTACATCTGCCTCCCATGCACTGCACATGGTTTTGCCCAACTGCTAACAAATTTGCTGCTGCGATCAACTCTGAATTACCCCCTATGTCAATATGGGGGCCATACCATGACAAGACCCAATGACATCCTATGTTAATATTTAAATATTCCTAAGCTTCAATAAATGCGAATACTACTGGTAATGTATACTGCACGCTCAATACAGAATCTGAGCTATATACCCATAGATAAAAACATCAAAGGACTATTTTTGAACACAGGAACTCTCCTTGGAATTGATTCCCTGGTTTGATCTGTGTATATTACTGTCATTATACAAGTGACAATGGTATGTTTGCCTTATTTGATCCTTAGAAAGCGCTGATTTTTGGTAATGTCACTAGTCTTAAAGAAGCTGAGTGGCCAGGGCTTCATCCTCCCCTGACACTGGCAATCGTGAGGGTAGGGGGGGTGCTGCAGCGGGGTGTGACTGCTGGGGGTCCCGGAGTGACAGAGGCAGCAGTGATGTACTGCCGTAGCTGCCCCCGGTCCTCCTCCAGCTCCGCCGCCGCTGCTGGGGGTCCCGGTGTGACAGGGGCAGCCCGGCAGCAGTGATGTACTGCCGTAGCTGCCCCCGGTCCTCCTCCAGCTCCGCCGCCGCTGCTGGGGGTCCCAGTGTGACAGGGGCAGCAGTGATGTACTGCTGTAGCTGCCCCTGGTCCTCCTCCAGCTCCGCCGTCGCTGCTGGGGGTCCCGGTGTGACAGAGGCAGCAGTGATGTACTGCCGTAGCTGCCCCCGGTCCTCCTCCAGCTCCGCCGCCGCTGCTGGGGGTCCCGGTGTGACAGGGGCAGCAGTGATGTACTGCCGTAGCTGCCCCGGTCCTCCTCCAGCTCCGCCGCCGCTGCTGGGGGTCCCGGTGTGACAGGGGCAGCCCGGCAGCAGTGATGAACTGCAGCAGCTGCCCCTGAACCTACTTTTGGCTGGTTCTCCACAGTGCTGCCCAGCAGGCAGTGATGGTGAAAGAGGTAGGAGGGCACTGAGGCCAGAGTCCGCCTGCTTATCGTGCAGCTGCGGGGAAAGTTCCCCCTACACCTGAATGATTAGTTGGGAAAATCATACAAATCAGATTTTCCCAACTAGTTGGACCGACAGTTTTTGGACGTTACTTTTTAAGCGTGTGGGAGCAGACGGCTGATCATCGTTTCCTCCCACACACTGCCAGATTATTATCCCAACCAGCCAACTAGTGTCGGATTAGAACGATATCTTCCTGATGTCTGGCTCGCATAAGTATCATCACTGTTTATAGGCTCATCTGCTATTATGTTCCTTCTTAATGCAGCCATTGCTAGTGGAAGGACTGGCAGATATTCCCATGCTATTATTTGCTATATACACACAGGTCTGCAGTTATAATTAGCACGGATAAGGACTGTCTTCTTGTACGTACATACATACAGAGGTAGGTGGGTTCAGCTTACCCACGATGCAACTAGTCACACCCGCCATTGCATAATGTAAAGTATATGGATCGCGGTGTGAATAATAAGGCTACGCAGCCGGTACCATGTACAATACGGGTATAACTGGGCGTGGGCAATTTACGTCTCTGCTTTAAATGTCTTATTGCAGTCTATGGGGTCAAATCATATGTATAGATCTTACACTCCCTATAGACAAGTGGTCACCGTCATAAAGGCCTGTGGATGGTATTACACGCCACCTGCAGAGTAACCCCCTCCCCCGGAGAATCACAGCCACCCTACAGAGATGCGGTCACTGTCCCTGGGATATTCGGATGATATTACAGTACATGCCACCTGCAGACAGGGCCGTCGAGATGCACACCGGGCCCCAGTAAAGGGGTGGGGGCGTGGTTTAATAAAGTGGGCGTTACTATTCCCTTTAATATAAATTTGAACAATATAATAATTGCGGGTTCGTGAAGCGGCCCTGCGCGCTCCAAAAGGGGGGCGCAATTTTAACACAGGGAGGGGCAGGTTAGGCACGGGGAGGGGGGGGGGGGGGGGGGAGCTCCTACACTACTGGATCTGGAAACACGCCATACCTCCCCAGCTAGCACAGTCTTCCCAATGATATTTGGGAACTTGACACTGGTCACTAGAGGGCAAAGAGTCTTTGCTTTCTATGTGCAGCGCCATCCTCCTGAAGATATCACCGGGAAGATGGTGCCGCCATCGTCCGGCCACAGCAACGGTATACTCGGGGGGGGGGGGGGGGGATTAGCAGACTCAGGCCCCTCCAGCAGCTTGGGTCATTTGTACCCGCTCCCCCCCCCCCTCCACACCTCTCACAGCCACCCTACAGAGATGTGGTCACTGCCCCCGAGGTCTATAAACGATATTACACGCCACCTGCAGATTCCCCGGGGTATCAGCACAGCCCCATCACACATCACCCAGAGTATCTGTCATATTACAATCATGTCTGACGACACGGTTTTTGGAGCATCATGCCCGATACTACATACAGAACCCTGGTGATACAATCCCCAATGACCGAGTTGGGCGATTCAACGTGATGCAAGGGACAGCTACACAAGTTCAGACAACATACTTCTCCAAAATACCAAGATTTTAGTGGGTCTTAAGTTACAGGGTAAAGCATTACTAATAAGCAATTACGTTTTCATATAACAATTTCTTTACAGACCAGTTTAAAAAGAAAACAAATAAAATAAAAGCGTGTGACGCACGGGACTTTATGTTCACTTTCTGGAGAATCACCCCGTTACTCTACTTTGTAGTAATGTAAAATTGGAAAAATCCAGACAGCCATTTCCGTACAGGAGCCCCTCCGTGACATCCCACCAGCAGTGTACAGGAGCCCCTCCGTGACATCCTACCAGCAGTGTACAGGAGCCCCTCCGTGACATCCTACCAGCAGTGTACAGGAACCCCTCCGTGACATCCTACCAGCAGTGTACAGGAACCCCTCCGTGACATCCTACCAGCAGTGTACAGGAACCCCTCCGTGACATCCCACCAGCAGTGTACAGGAGCCCCTCCGTGACATCCTACCAGCAGTGTACAGGAACCCCTCCGTGACATCCCACCAGCAGTGTACAGGAACCCCTCCGTGACATCCTACCAGCAGTGTACAGGAACCCCTCCGTGACATCCTACCAGCAGTGTACAGGAGCCCCTCCGTGACATCCTACCAGCAGTGTACAGGAGCCCCTCCGTGACATCCTACCAGCAGTGTACAGGAGCCCCTCCGTGACATCCTACCAGCAGTGTACAGGAGCCCCTCCGTGACATCCTACCAGCAGTGTACAGGAGCCCCTCCGTGACATCCCACCAGCAGTGTACAGGAACCCCTCCGTGACATCCTACCAGCAGTGTACAGGAACCCCTCCGTGACATCCCACCAGCAATGTACAGGAGCCCCTCCGTGACATCCTACCAGCAGTGTACAGGAGCCCCTCCGTGACATCCCACCAGCAGTGTACAGGAACCCCTCCGTGACATCCCACCAGCAGTGTACAGGAGCCCCTCCGTGACATCCCACCAGCAGTGTACAGGAACCCCTCCGTGACATCCCACCAGCAGTGTACAGGAGCCCCTCCGTGACATCCTACCAGCAGTGTACAGGAGCCCCTCCGTGACATCCCACCAGCAGTGTACAGGAGCCCCTCCGTGACATCCTACCAGCAGTGTACAGGAGCCCCTCCGTGACATCCTACCAGCAGTGTACAGGAGCCCCTCCGTGACATCCTACCAGCAGTGTACAGGAGCCCCTCCGTGACATCCTACCAGCAGTGTACAGGAGCCCCTCCGTGACATCCTACCAGCAGTGTACAGGAGCCCCTCCGTGACATCCCACCAGCAGTGTACAGGAGCCCCTCCGTGACATCCTACCAGCAGTGTACAGGAGCCCCTCCGTGACATCCTACCAGCAGTGTACAGGAGCCCCTCCGTGACATCCTACCAGCAGTGTACAGGAACCCCTCCGTGACATCCCACCAGCAGTGTACAGGAGCCCCTCCGTGACATCCTACCAGCAGTGTACAGGAGCCCCTCCGTGACATCCTACCAGCAGTGTACAGGAACCCCTCCGTGACATCCCACCAGCAGTGTACAGGAACCCCTCCGTGACATCCCACCAGCAGTGTACAGGAGCCCCTCCGTGACATCCTACCAGCAGTGTACAGGAGCCCCTCCGTGACATCCTACCAGCAGTGTACAGGAACCCCTCCGTGACATCCCACCAGCAGTGTACAGGAGCCCCTCCGTGACATCCCACCAGCAGTGTACAGGAGCCCCTCCGTGACATCCTACCAGCAGTGTACAGGAACCCCTCCGTGACATCCCACCAGCAGTGTACAGGAGCCCCTCCGTGACATCCCACCAGCAGTGTACAGGAGCCCCTCCGTGACATCCTACCAGCAGTGTACAGGAGCCCCTCCGTGACATCCTACCAGCAGTGCACAGGAACCCCTCCGTGACATCCTACCAGCAGTGTACAGGAACCCCTCCGTGACATCCCACCAGCAGTGTACAGGAGCCCCTCCGTGACATCCTACCAGCAGTGTACAGGAGCCCCTCCGTGACATCCTACCAGCAGTGTACAGGAACCCCTCCGTGACATCCCACCAGCAGTGTACAGGAACCCCTCCGTGACATCCTACCAGCAGTGTACAGGAGCCCCTCCATGACATCCCACCAGCAGTGTACAGGAGCCCCTCCGTGACATCCTACCAGCAGTGTACAGGAACCCCTCCGTGACATCCCACCAGCAGTGTACAGGAGCCCCTCCATGACATCCCACCAGCAGTGTACAGGAGCCCCTCCATGACATCCCACCAGCAGTGTACAGGAACCCCTCCGTGACATCCCACCAGCAGTGTACAGGAGCCCCTCCGTGACATCCCACCAGCAGTGTACAGGAGCCCCTCCGTGACATCCTACCAGCAGTGTACAGGAGCCCCTCCGTGACATCCTACCAGCAGTGTACAGGAACCCCTCCGTGACATCCCACCAGCAGTGTACAGGAACCCCTCCGTGACATCCCACCAGCAGTGTACAGGAGCCCCTCCGTGACATCCCACCAGCAGTGTACAGGAGCCCCTCCGTGACATCCTACCAGCAGTGTACAGGAGCCCCTCCGTGACATCCCACCAGCAGTGTACAGGAACCCCTCCGTGACATCCCACCAGCAGTGTACAGGAACCCCTCCGTGACATCCTACCAGCAGTGTACAGGAACCCCTCCGTGACATCCCACCAGCAGTGTACAGGAGCCCCTCCATGACATCCCACCAGCAGTGTACAGGAGCCCCTCCGTGACATCCCACCAGCAGTGTACAGGAACCCCTCCGTGACATCCTACCAGCAGTGTACAGGAGCCCCTCCGTGACATCCCACCAGCAGTGTACAGGAGCCCCTCCATGACATCCCACCAGCAGTGTACAGGAGCCCCTCCGTGACATCCCACCAGCAGTGTACAGGAACCCCTCCGTGACATCCTACCAGCAGTGTACAGGAGCCCCTCCGTGACATCCCACCAGCAGTGTACAGGAGCCCCTCCATGACATCCCACCAGCAGTGTACAGGAGCCCCTCCGTGACATCCTACCAGCAGTGTACAGGAGCCCCTCCATGACATCCCACCAGCAGTGTACAGGAGCCCCTCCGTGACATCCCACCAGCAGTGTACAGGAGCCCCTCCGTGACATCCCACCAGCAGTGTACAGGAACCCCTCCGTGACATCCTACCAGCAGTGCACAGGAACCACAGCGGCCAGATGTCCTGAATTCCCAGGGACAGTGACAGGTTTTATAACAATCTGTTCCAGGGAGTTAGGGACTGCTATGGTTCCTGTGCGCTGTTGGTAGGATGCCGCGGAGGGGCTCAGTGGCTAAGATTGCATCAGCTCATTGCTGGGGACCAAGGCTGCTACCTGTGCGGAGATTATATAGTGACCAATGTATAGGGAAATTATAGCATTTAGCCACCAGGCCCCATGGTGCGGCTGAAGTAAGGCCTTGTAGACCGGCTTTAATGAAGGGTCCACTTTCCTTAGCGGTCCAGGAGGCAATCAGTTAACAGTCTGTCTTTGCAAATTACAGTTGTGACTTTCATGCTTCTCCGAGCATGCAGCCAAACAGTAAATAAGATGGAATGCTGAAGGCGGTCTGGATCACTCCGGTAGCTCACCTCTGCCAGTTCCTGAGCGGGGAGAAGGTTGCGGCCTCTGGCGTTCTTGTGACCTGATTACACGCATCATTAACTGCGGTTTGGAAGGTGCTCAGCTAGGTGGCCTCAGGGTAGGTGGCAGAGGAGCCGGGTGGTTTCCACACTCTGCCACCAGTGATATTACAGTACATGCCTCCTCTCTCCGAAACTGCAAGAGTCCCTTATTACTCCTTATATACTGTCTATGCAGCCACACAAGGGTGAATCCGCCACGCTGGTGCCCAAGGGGGTCAGTGATTCAGTTATTCCCCCCTGGCGCTGAGCGGCTGGGCCACGTTCTGTGTCACGATGATCACCTTATGCCAACACGCCTAATAATGACCCAGTGGATTGTGATAGGTTCATTACAGGGCATCCAGATGCTTTGTGGCCTCGCATGCTTTAGTGCTGCAGTGTTTGTGGCCCGATGGCAGATTGGAGGTAAGGGAGACAGACCGGGACATTGCGGCGGTGCACTAACCTGTACTTCCGCAGGTAAAACATGCCCACATAGCTAAGAGAGAGTGTAATAAACACATTAACACCACGTTCAAAGAGGATGCAGTCGTTAGGTCAGCGTTTTAAACTAAATATTAATAATGCTGACACTGCAATGTCGTCATTGCTGAAATATCAGCACCTACAGAATGTCAGCCTGAGAAATGTCAACATTCTGCATAGAGCAAAGGGTTAGGCTGCCACAGCGGAAGGTTAGGTGGGGGGAGGGGCTTGTTAGGGTTATGTAATGGGAGGAGGATTAGGGGCAGGCACTAGGGGGAGGGGTCAGGGCAAGGCTGTGGGAGGGAAGGTTTAGGGACTAGGGATAGGGGGAGTATTATGCTACAGAAGGGGAGGATTAGGGGCAGGCACTAGGGGGAGGGGTCAGGGCAAGGCTGTGGGAGGGAAGGTTTAGGGACTAGGGATAGGGGGAGTATTATGCTACAGAAGGGGAGGATTAGGGGCAGGCACTAGGGGGAGGGGTCAGGGCAAGGCTGTGGGAGGGAAGGTTTAGGGACTAGGGATAGGGGGAGTATTATGCTACAGAAGGGGAGGATTAGGGATAGGCACTAGGGGGAGGGGTCAGGGCTAGGCTGTGGGAGGGAAGGGTTAGGGACTAGGGGGAGGGCTATGCTACAGGAGGGGAGGGTTAGGCACTAGGGGGATGGGTCAGGATTAGGCAGTAGGGGAGGGTTATGCTACAGTAGGGGAGAGTTATGCTACAGGAGGGGAGGGTTAGGCACTAGGGGGATGGGTCAGGATTAGGGGTATCCGTTCACATGGTCGACCATGTTATGGTCGACAGTCATTAGGTCGACAACTATTGGTCGACATTGACATGGGCGAGATGGACACATGGGCGACACATGAAAAGGTCGACATGAGTTTTTAACTTTTTTTTTCTTTTGGGGAACTTTTCCATACTTTACGATCCACGTGGACTACGATTGGAACGGTAATCTGTGCCGAGCGAAGCGGTAGCGGAGCGAAGGCACCATGCCCAAAGCATGGCGAGCGAAGCAAGCCATGCGAGGGGACGCGGTGCACTAATTGGGGTTCCCAGACAGTTTACGCAAAAAAACAAACCAAAAAAAGGAAAAAAACTCATGTCGACCTTTTCACGTGTCGACCATTTCATGTGTCGACCATGTGTCCATGTCGACCAATAGTGGTCGACCTAATGACTGTCGACCATAACATGGTCGACCATTCATACCGGAACCGGATTAGGCAGTAGGGGAGGGTTATGCTACAGTAGGGGAGGGTTATGTTAGGCACTAGGGGGATGGGTCAGGATTAGGCAGTAGGGGAGGGTTATGCTACAGTAGGGGAGGGTTATGCTACAGTAGGGGAGGGTTAGGCACTAGGGGGATGGGTCAGGATTAGGCAGTAGGGGAGGGTTATGCTACAGTAGGGGAGGGTTATGTTAGGCACTAGGGGGATGAGTCAGGGTTAGGCTGCGGGAGGGGAGGTTAGGGTTAGACAGTAGGGGGAGGGTTAAGGATACTGACATCCAGAATTGCTGTAGGATAACCTGGAAGTTATCTTGGCATTACAGCTGGACACCAGAAGACACAGTTGGACCCACCGTACCAATTAAGTCACCACAAAACCACCAAGAACGCTTTGTCGACCTTCCATCAGTGTCAACATGAATGTCACTGTGGTCAGTGTCGACATACCAAACATGTCCACATTATGACTGACCAAAATATACTATACCCCAGTCAGGATGCCCTCCTTATGTGGACCATTTCTTCCAAAATTAATAAACCAGCAGAGCAGCTGGTTGGTCTGCCTCTGACCGTCCCCTACCTAATCAGTAGAGCATAACACTGCAGATACATCTGCCTGGACGGGCACATCCCGGGCACACACACACCTGTTATATACACACAGGTATATTTGGGGTTTGGGGCAGTGTATGTCCGTTGCACCAGACAATACTCCCAACGAGCGGCGTTCAGTCCTATGTACATCACACGTGTGATTGCTGCTATATGAGGCACCAGGCGCCCTATGCCTCATTACAGACATGTGTAATGAAGAATTGCACATCCGCATGTAAATATTTCAGTAAACAAGACACATTACTTCTCTCCCAGCAATAAAACTCCATGTGAACACTCTCACGGCTTTTATTGGTATAAATAATGTACCCAGCCCATGATCCGAGGCTGCCCCCTGTCATTTCTCTAAATATTTGATCGGACCTCTGTATCCTGGGCTTTTATGCCGCGGAACCACTGGTGGCGAAATGGGACCACAAGTTACAGCATTGTTGTGTGTACTGAATAATTAAACCTTAAATAAGTAGATTTGTGCTGACGTAGTTCAGCTCCAGGAAAACTATTTCATGTTGCACCTTCTGGTCTAGAATTCGCACGCAGAGGCCATTACTTACTGGCAGAGAGCTGCTTAGCACAGGGGAACCTGCAGAGGGGAGACGGCTGCATCTGAACACACTGCGGGATTTCTGCTACAGCGTTCATGTAACATGCATGGAAATAATATATATACCCGCTCAGTAGTGGTACGGAATAGTATATAGGAGTCCTAGAGGAGAGTCCTGGCAGTGGCAGGGTACAGGTGACCCCTGGGGGAGACAGAGGGCAGCGTACAGGAGACCCCTGGGGGAGACAGAGGGCAGCGTACAGGAGACCCCTGGGGGAGACAGAGGGCAGCGTACAGGAGACCCCTGGGGGAGACAGAGGGCAGCGTACAGGAGACCCCTGGGGGAGACAGAGGGCAGCGTACAGGAGACCCCTGGGGGAGACAGAGGGCAGCGTACAGGAGACCCCTGGGGGAGACAGAGGGCAGCGTATAGGAGACCCCAGGGGGAGACAGAGGGCAGCGGTACAGGAGACCCCTGGGGGAGACAGAGGGCAGCGTACAGGAGACCCCCCTGAAGGAGACAGAGGGCAGCGGTACAGGAGACCCCTGGGGGAGACAGAGGGCAGCGGTACAGGAGACCCCTGGGGGAGACAGAGGGCAGCGGTACAGGAGACCCCTGAGGGAGACAGAGGGCAGCGGTACAGGAGACCCCTGGGGGAGACAGAGGGCAGAGTATAAGAACCCTGGGGGAGACAGAGGGCAGCGTACAGGAGACCCCTGGGGGAGACAGAGGGCAGCGTACAGGAGACCCCTGGGGGAGACAGAGGGCAGCGTACAGGAGACCCCCCTGGGGGAGACAGAGGGCACCGTACAGGAGACCCCTGGGGGAGACAGAGGGCACCGTACAGGAGACCCCTGGGGGAGACAGAGGGCAGCGTACAGGAGACCCCTGGGGGAGACAGAGGGCAGCGGTACAGGAGACCCCTGGGGGAGACAGAGGGCAGCGGTACAGGAGACCCCTGGGGGAGACAGAGGGCAGCGGTGCAGGAGACCCCTGGGGGAGACAGAGGGCAGCGGTACAGGAGACCCCTTGGGGAGACAGAGGGCAGAGTATAAGAACCCTGGGGGAGACAGAGGGCAGCGTACAGGAGACCCCTGGGGGAGACAGAGGGCAGAGTATAAGAACCGTGGGGGAGACAGAGGGCAGCGTACAGGAGACCCCTGGGGGAGACAGAGGGCAGAGTATAAGAACCGTGGGGGAGACAGAGGGCAGCGTACAGGAGACCCTGGGGGAGACAGAGGGCAGCGTACAGGAGACCCCTGGGGGAGACAGAGGGCAGCGTACAGGAGACCCCTGGGGGAGACAGAGGGCAGCGTACAGGAGACCCCTGGGGGAGACAGAGGGCACCGTACAGGAGACCCCTGGGGGAGACAGAGGGCACCGTACAGGAGACCCCTGGGGGAGACAGAGGGCACCGTACAGGAGACCCCTGGGGGAGACAGAAGGCAGCGTACAGGAGACCCCTGGGGGAGACAGAGGGCAGCGTACAGGAGACCCCTGGGGGAGACAGAGGGCAGCGTACAGGAGACCCCTGGGGGAGGCAGAGGGCAGCGTACAGGAGACCCCTGGGGGAGACAGAGGGCAGCGTACAGGAGACCCCTGGGGGAGACAGAGGGCAGCGTACAGGAGACCCCTGGGGGAGACAGAGGGCAGCGTACAGGAAACCCCTGGGGGAGACAGAGGGCAGCGAACAGGAGACCCCTGGGGGAGACAGAGGGCAGCGAACAGGAGACCCCTGGGGGAGACAGAGGGCAGCGTACAGGAGACCCCTGGGGGAGACAGAGGGCAGCGTACAGGAGACCCCTGGGGGAGACAGAGGGCAGCGTACAGGAGACCCCTGGGGGAGACAGAGGGCAGCGTACAGGAGACCCCTGGGGGAGACAGAGGGCAGCGTACAGGAGACCCCTGGGGGAGACAGAGGGCAGCGAACAGGAGACCCCTGGGGGAAACAGAGGGCAGCGTACAGGAGAACCCTGGGGGAGACAGAGGGCAGCGAACAGGAGACCCCTGGGGGAGACAGAGGGCAGCGTACAGGAGACCCCTGGGGGAGACAGAGGGCAGCGTACAGGAGACCCCTGGGGGAGACAGAGGGCAGCGTACAGGAAACCCCTGGGGGAGACAGAGGGCAGCGTACAGGAAACCCCTGGGGGAGACAGAGGGCAGCGTACAGGAAACCCCTGGGGGAGACAGAGGGCAGCGTACAGGAGACCCCTGGGGGAGACAGAGGGCAGCGTACAGGAGACCCCTGGGGGAGACAGAGGGCAGCGTACAGGAAACCCCTGGGGGAGACAGAGGGCAGCGTACAGGAAACCCCTGGGGGAGACAGAGGGCAGCGTACAGGAAACCCCTGGGGGAGACAGAGGGCAGCGTACAGGAGACCCCTGGGGGAGACAGAGGGCAGCGTACAGGAGACCCCTGGGGGAGACAGAGGGCAGCGTACAGGAGACCCCTGGGGGAGACAGAGGGCAGCGTACAGGAGACCCCTGGGGGAGACAGAGGGCAGCGTACAGGAGAACCCTGGGGGAGACAGAGGGCAGCGTACAGGAGAACCCTGGGGGAGACAGAGGGCAGCGTACAGGAAACCCCTGGGGGAGACAGAGGGCAGCGTACAGGAAACCCCTGGGGGAGAGGGTAGGGTAAGTGGGAACGCACGGAATGGGCAGTTAGCAGTCACAGGTGCCTCCTCCCCAGGGTAAGACCCCTAATAATGGCCTCAGTACACGGTATCCTTACACCAGCCTGTTAGACACTTCCCGAAGCATGTATAAATCTATCATTCCTTATAACACTGACAATATTCTCCAGATTGTGGCGATAACGGAGGGTTAGGATTAGTTGTGAAAACTTTTATAAAGTACGTACGATTGTAACCACTCGCATATTAAACTGCCTAATTAGATTACGTATTCCAAGCATTGCAATTTACTGCAGTAACGCCTCATACTTCAAAATAGGAGTTCTGCCCGAAATAATCTGTTGAATACTAAAAACGCACTTGGGCTGCCATCCGACGACCTCACTAACCTTAGCAACACCATTAACCAGGACATGACAATTATTCACAGTAGTAGTGGGCTGTACCGGGGGGGGCCAGGGTGACAAATTCCACACTGGGCTAGTCCCATTTAAAGCACCCTGGGCCGGCTGCTGGCCTGTACCTGCAGGGGCCACACACTATATAATGCCAGAGAGAGTGATATACACCGGCTAGTGTTTGCCTGCGGCTTTGCTCGCATGGATGTCTTCCGTAAAAAAATTAAATTCCGTCTCCATAGTTCATAAACAGTTCCTGAAAGGATATTTCTCCTCACTATATATATATATATATATATATATATATATATATATATATAGTCATTTTGGACTTGAGGAGCCTGAACACTGCACGCACTGAGGAGTAAATTTACTAAGGTGGGAGTTGTTGTTTTTTAGAACTGGTGATGTTGCCAATAGAAACCAATCAGATTCTATCTATTATCTTCTAGAAGCAGCTAGATAAATGTTAAGTTGAATCTGATTGGTTGCTATGAGCAACATCAGTTCTAAAAAAACTCCCACCTCAGTAAATTTACCAATGAGTGTCAAGCTCCCTGATGTCACATCGAGATCATACACACCATGATGCCGGAACAACCAGACATACAAACACCACAACTTTATTATAGATATATGTGTAACTTTACATCCTGTTTTAAGTACTTAGACATTGATAAAAACGAGGCTAATACCTGTAGGAGGTGTCTGAAGGAAAGAGACGCCTCTTGCAGCATTCCAGATCAGAGTGCTGCGTCCAAAGATGCGGCACTGGATCACCACCATCGGTCGCAACGTTTGCAGCATCTGCCATCTTAGTAGGCCTAAACTTACTCAGAATGGCCTCTTGCAATGACCGTAAATCTACGTCGGAAGACGCAGACACTGGCTCGCCACTCCCAGTTTTCTGGAAAAGCTGTCAAGTCCTGCCCACTCCCCACCCCCAAACGGTAACAGCAGGTCAGTCACACTGGATTCTTTGGAGCACTGCGTGCGATTTTGCAGGACTCCGTCGGCACATGTGCCGACGAACGAGTCCTGCGTCTGCACAGTCCCACGAACCGCCAGCGTTTTGTGCATGCCTCCAGGCTAAAATCTGCCAGCCAGTCCCTGAGTCACAGCCTGTTACATGGCAACAACACTGCGTTTGGGAGTTTTCAACAGACAATTGCATGCAGAAGTCCAGTGGCAATCGTTATATTCCAGTAAAATTAATTTAAATGAGCAATTAGCTAAGCTTTAATATCAGAAGCACGGACAAGAGGCATGGTGCCACAAGATGTCCTAAATTAGCGGGAAATGCTTGATGTTACCGGCTGGATTAGCTTCAGCTGCTGCCACATGATAAATGCAATTCTCACAATTCTCTGCCTGTCTGGATAAGATGATGTATGACAGCTTATGGGGATGTGATTTATGCAAGGCTCCTAGCAAGAAGTTTGCAAAAAAATATCTCTTCCTTCAATCAAGGCCGACATTGTCAGTGGAGGCGATTGGACCGGCCCTAGCTCTTTAATTTCCTGTCATATTTAAACTGTATGAATGCAGAATCCTTCCCGGGGAGAAGATTGCTGCTTGTTATATCAGACAGACCATGAATCTCGGAGAGACGGTTAAGTTCTATGCACAAAGGACGGTAATGAGGCTTCTGCAGTTACGTCTGTAAATTAAATTGTAAGAAAATTGCAAGTGCGGAGAATCTCACTGGTCAGCACCAAGCGGGAAAGATTCATTTATCTCCCTCCTGCAAAGCAGATTAAGGACACAGCCCCGTCTCTCCGTGTACTGATGAGGGACGTATATATAAAAAGGCTCAAAGTTACTGGCTGCAGAGACCACACCAGACAAGACGCAGAGTGCGGCCGGCCGCCACGACGGGGGCCTCCAGCGGTTGGGTCATCTACCGTAGACGGGATGCATTTTATCAAGCGCCCATAGCCTAAACATAAGGGCAGGACAGAGCAAAATATATTCAAGAAGAACCATTTCCGTAGCAGAATCTGATCTTCTGTTATGGGGCCACACCCTAAGACAGGGTAACGTGGCCACGAAGCAAAGGGTCTGACAGCGGATTGGGCTGCAACACAGCATTACAACTGTGGCGCTAATTCAGGTTGGATCGTAAAGAGCGGTGGGGTGGTGGCTAGCATACTGGGCGGACCCCAGCATGCGATCCAAAGGATTGAAAGTTCTGCTACTTAGCAGAATTTGCAATCCTTGCTGAATCAGGTCCTACAGTGTGTACACACTCTACTCAGGACTATCTTCTACTACTGGGACATTCCATAATATATAAGAGACGATACATGAAATTCAGTCTCACATAACCGATGACATTTTAGCATATTTATCAGAATCGGCTTTATTGGCCAGGTATACTTGCGTATACTAGGAATTTGTCTTCGGTTTGCTATACAACAGCCAAGTAGGTAACAGATAAGCAGGTGGAGGCAAGTGAAGTCACACAGATAGGCATACCGTAGGGACACAAGTGAGTTACATGTACGTCTAGTCAGTCAATGTTCAGGAGTTCAGCAGGTGGCCCACTTGGGGAAAGAAACTTTTGATGGTTCTGGTGGACCCGGCGGGGACGGCCCTGTAACGCCTGCCTGAAGGAAGCAAGTTAAATATGCTGTGGCCGGGGTGTAGCTGGTCTTTTACTATCTTCGTTGCCCGCTTTTTAGCTCTGGACAGGTCCTGGATTGAGGGAAGGTCGGCCCCGATGATCTTCTCTGCGGTTCTGACCACCTTTTGGAGTCTGCATCTGTCCCTCGCGCTGGCGGAGCCCTACCATACCAGTATCGAGGAGCACAGTACTGATTCCACAGTCGTGGAGTAGAAGAGGAGCAGAAGCTTCTGTGGGATGTTGAACTTCCTTACTTGCCTGAGGAAGAACAACCTCTGTTGCGCTTTCCCAACAGTGGCGTCGGCCCGCCATTTAAGGTCCCGGGAGATTGTGGTCCCTAGGAACTTGAAGGAGTCCACTAGCGATACCACACTGTCAGCAATTGTTAGCGGAGGTGCACTAGCTGACTTCTTCCTGAAGTCCACTATCATCTCAACAGTTTTGAGGGGTTTAAGGTCAAGGTTGTTGTGGCTGCACCACTGGGCAAACAGGTCTACTTCCCGTCTATAGCACAAATTGGTCCCTGTCCTTGATGAGGCCGATGACGGTGGTGTCATCGGCGAATTTGATGATCTTTACTGATTGCGCCTCTGAGGTACAGTCATTTGTGTACAGGGAGAAGAGCAGGGGTGAGAGGACACAGCCCTGAGGGGCCCCTGTACTAACGGACCGCGCTTGAGAGGTGAATTCCCCCGCTTTCACCCCCTGTGTCCTATCTGTCAGGAAGTCTACTATCCAGGAACAGGTAGCTTCTGGGACCCCTAGGCGAAGTAATTTGGGGTGGAGGAAGCTGGAGAGGATTATGCTGCTAGTAGACCGTAGTATATTGTGGGATAATTGAAAGTCTATATTTATGGCGTATAGATTTCGGTTCCGGTATGAATGGTCGACCATGTTATGGTCGACAGTCATTAGGCCGACCACTATTGGTCGACATTGACATGGTCGACATGGACACATGGTCGACACATGAAAATGATCGACACATGAAAGGTCGACACATGAAAAAGGTCGACATGAGTTTTTAAACTTTTTTTGGTGTCGTTCTTTGCGTAAAGTGACTGGGAACCCCAATTAGTGCACCGCGTTCGCTCGCCATGCTTCTGGCATGGTGCCTTCGCTCCGCTAACGCTTCGCTCGGCACAGATTACCGTTCCAATCGTAGTCCACGTGGATCGTAAAGTATGGAAAAGTTCCCCAAAAGAAAAAAAGGTTAAAAAACTCATGTCGACCTTTTCATGTGTCGACCATTTTCATGTGTCGACCATGTGTCCATGTCGACCATGTCAATGTCGACCAATAGTGGTCGACCTAATGACTGTCGACCATAACATGGTCGACCATGTGAACGGATACCATAGATTTCCCCTGTGTGTAAACACTGAACATACAGATGGAGTCACGCTTATCTTGGTTTCTATGCTGCACTTAGGCGCACCAAGGTTTATAAGCATAAACCCTTCATCTATTGTTCTCAGCTGCAATACAATACAGAGAGAACAATACAGCAGGGGATTAAGTCATTACAGCAGGGGATTAAAATCCGACTGCCCTGGCTCAGTTAATCCTATTAAAGGCCAAGATAAAGGTTGCTCCATCTGTATATGGAAGTTATTGAAGTGGATGCAAAAACTGTTAATTTCCACGTGTTTTATAAAGTATTTTATATGGCCGTCATCACCAGATGAAATGTTTTATACATCCTCACAGGTTAATCAGAAAGATAATCAGGTCTACACTGATTCATTCATGTGGGTTCTATAGGTTTGAGTAATTTGTATCAGAGCCTGTCACTGGGGGCAGAGATGTAACGTGAGTCACATCCGTATGTAACGTGAGTCACACGCCAAAACTGATTTCAAGTATAGTTTGGTTAACATTCAGTTTTTTGTTTGTGTGTCGATCATAAATTTAGGGTCTTAAAAGTGTGTAGTTAGGCACTGGGGAGAAGGGGGGGGTATAGCTGTAGCCGACACCCCCGGAGGGTTATGGTAAGGAAGAGCGGTAAAATACTTACCCCCACCCAGTGTTGGGATTCTCAGTGTCAGGGTGCCGCAGACGGTCATGTGACCGCCGGCATTTCATACCCAACCCGACGGGTGGACCCTTGTCAGCCCGGATCACTGGCACCTATACCCACACCATAGATCTACGAGTTGGACTATCGCTATTAGCAACTCATAGTACAGATAAAACACTATGGGCAGGAGTTAATTGAGGACACTAGGTTGAAATACCCGCACAAGGTAGTTCGCCCTAAAGACTGCCTAAGAGGACACAGATGTGTCAGGGAAAGCCGCAGGGGTAGATGGATGGAGAGTGACTGGGAAGCCCAGTGGAATGACTGTACTGTAATCCGTCTAGGGAAGGGAAGCACAAAGAGTCCTCAGCAGAGCTGCAATATAATATAACAAGACGGTAACGTGACAAACTTGGAAAAAGATGGAACAACGTTGCAGTGAAAGGAAAATGAATACAAAGCGCAGAGGACGACGTTCCGTCACTTCATTATAGAGAGCAGCCGATGAAGAACACGAGTCACAGTGAAAAGGGGTGAATGAGAGGGATAATTCCCAGCCTGCTGGAGGCAGTGCTAACGAGCCTCATTCCCACAGTCCGCTCCGAGCGGATGCTGACAACACACCATGCTGTATAGAGGAGACGTCACAGCCACTGTGCTCCGGAACATTGTTCTCTGCCTATCGGGGGCAGCCACAGGAAAGCCAGGGGCTCTCACACAAAGCACGCTGATGGCCTTTCAGGGCGGCCTTTGTGGCTGCTCAGTCATGAGATGCCGCGCAGTTCTACGCTTCTCAGCGTCAACGGGGGAACGGCAGTAGGGTCCTGGCAGCATCTGCGCAGGGTGCGGTCAGCTTCAAACATTACATATAGGTGGTAGGTGCCACCGTATTAAAATGGAAAATTATTATATACAATTGTTTTAACAAGTTAAGGTGCTAAAAGTCCAGATTATTCTTCTTTTTGCCATGTGGGAACCATGTATCTGTAACACGGCAATGTGCGGAGAGCAACCTGCGGGTTTCTGAGTCACAGGAAGACAGCTTGACTTATTCACCGATACATCGCAGCTGAAATATGTTCAGTGATGTTTACTGCCACTTTAGCAAATGAGGATTTCTATGCCCTGAAATACACTGAGAAAATTAAGTGTGATCACATATTTTCCTGCCTTCCTCCAGCTCCCAGCTAATTACCTCGTGTAGATGACATTTATAGCTGGCTCATCTGCTGCCGATTTCTTGGAAATGCAATGAGGGCTCCTAACTGTTTTCTATGGGGAGGTGATTCGTTAAGAAAAGTGTGATTATGTTAGTTCATAACAACAGATGAGAAAGGCAGAAATGCATGGAACCACTGCCGGAAATTATACAGCCACCGAAATAACAAGACAACCTACAAATGTTTCTTTCACTCAGTTTGAAGAACACTCAACAAAACGTACCATCCGGTACTACTGAAAACCTCTCATTTAATAGCACCATACCATTGTGCCTCCATCACTGCCCCCTCCTTCCTCTCTCTACCTCCACTGCCCCTCCCCAGCCACCCACTGCCTCCAGTCCACGGACCCTGGCCAGCCACCCTCTGCCCCCCACCCAGCCTCCCACTACCCCTCCCCAGCCACCCACTGCTTCCACGGCCCCTCCCCAGCCACCCTCTGCCTCCACGGCCCATCCCCAGCCACCCTCCCACTACCCCTCCCCAGCCACCCTCTGCCTCCACGGCCCCTCCCCAGCCACCCTCTGCCTCCACGGCCCCTCCCCAGCCACCCTCCCACTACCTCCACTGCCCCTCCCCAGCAACCCTCTGCCTCCACGTTCCCTGCCCAGCCACCCTCTGCCTCCACGTTCCATACCCAGCCACCCTCTGCCTCCACATTCCCTGCCCAGCCGCCCTCTGTCTCCACGACCTCTGGTTAGTCACCCTCTGCCCCCCCACTACCTCCACTGCCCCTCCCCAGCCATAATCTGACTCCACGGACTCTGCTCTCCACCGCCCCTCCCCAGCCACCCTTCTGCATCCACAGCCACCCTCTGCTGCTTCCAAGCTACCTCCACTGCCCACTCCCCAGCCACATTTTGCATCCACTGCCCCTCCTACCTCCCCTGCCCCTCCCCAGCCTCCCACTACCTCTACTGCCCCTGCCCAGCCATCCTCTGTCCCTCCCCTAGCCACCCACTACTACTGCTGCCCCTCCCCTAGCCACCCATTACCTCTGCCCTCCCCTAGCCACCCATTACCTCTGGCCCTTCCAAGGCCCTCCTTTTACTTCCACTGCCCCTCCCCAGCCTCCCTCTACCTGCCTCTCCTCTAGCCACCAACTACCGCCCCTCCCCAAGCCACCCACTACCATGTTGTGATTGAAGTGGATATTGACTGATGGAAGGAATTGTCCAGGTAAGACATCAGACAGGCTTTAAGGTAATAACGTCTATGACCAAACCTCTTATAGACACTAAATAAATATACACAAGCATACATTAAACAGGAGCGAATAAAATGCAGAAAGTGACATTATAGTGATGCAGAGTAGAGTAACTGCCTGTGACGGCTCAGAATCGCCTGCTCATCAGCTGAAGTTCTCAGGGAAAAACTCTGATCAATTATTAAAAATATTGCCAACAACGATGTATAGACTTTGACATCTCGGGGTCATACCGTGTAAGACACTGCCCTACTTCTGTTCTGCATTCCTTACTGCTTGGCTCTAGGTCACATATGTAGACTTTACTGCTGGTATCATTGTGGTTTCTGCTCTTTGATCGTAACATGTTTAAAGTAGCACAGAGCATTTCAGACAACACCCCGTGTCAACGTTTGTGGTGGCAGAAGCCATGGCAATGCCAGTCAGAGTCTGCCACCCTGGGGCAGGAATAATACTACGACACTACCTTCATACCATCACCTGGTTACTAGTCCTAATCCGATTATGTTCCCATTCTTACATGGACCTGCGGCTGCTGGAGAAAGCAACAACATGTTCTGCAGATATCAGACGTTTCTCTTCATTATATTGGTCCCACCTGGCATTAGCGCATGAATAAGCGTATAATACATTATGTCCGTCATAGGAAGGAGAACGATCGGCTTGGACGGGACACTGACGGAGATATCACACGAAACCAGAGCTATTTGGACTATAGGACCTTCCCACCTTTGGGCTTGCACCCTCTCCAAGGGAGGGAGACTGTACGCTGTAGCGAGGAGGATGAGAGGTGTCGGGGAAAAAGGAGTAGAAAATCTTGCAATATAACAAAACAACAGAACATAGGTTCTGAAGAGAGGGTGGGAAGTCTGAACTTGATTCTGAAGTGGACTGGGAACCGGTGGAACCGGCTGTCGAGGGGGAAGGCGGACGTTGTATGGCGAAGAATGAAAATGTGATGAGCCGCAGCTTTACGGTGAATAGGTTAGAGGTGATAGTAGCGGCCACAGTAGTCTAGGCGGACGGCGATGAGGAAGGGCCGGATATGAGAGATGCGAGAGGGACAGGACTGAGAGATGGCCTGAGAGAGGGAAGTGAGAGAGAGCAGAGAAGAGGATACTTAGGCAGTGGGCATGAATGATCAACATAAAGGAAGTATGCTAAAAGGCAGGCTGTGTGTCCCAGGAAGTCACACAGAGCCCCGCAGGAAGTCACACAGAGCCCCGCAGGAAGTCACACAGAGCCCCACAGGAAGTCACACAGAGCCCCGCAGGAAGTCACACAGAGCCCCGCAGGAAGTCACACAGAGCCCCACAGGAAGTCACACAGAGCCCCACAGGAAGTCACACAGAGCCCCACAGGAAGTCACACAGAGCCCCGCAGGAAGTCACACAGAGCCCCACAGGAAGTCACACAGAGCCCCACAGGAAGTCAAAGACCCATAATAAATAAAGGTTTGCTACTGGACTAATGTCAAAATCAAGATATTTTTGGAGCAAATTAATCAGCAGTAGGCATCAGCGGAGGTTGGTCAGTGGGTAAGTTGAGTCTACTCCAATGAGATGATGCTGTGAAAATGATGGATAGTCCGGATCACACCAGAGAGACAGCCATTTCTGGAGAGTGACCTGTTCTGCTCTTTGCACTGAGTACACTTTCGTTACAGGTGCATGCGGTCCTGAATGCAGATCACAGGCATTCTGGCGCACACAATCGGCACATGATGTCGGCAGTCAGAGAGAGCGCTACATCGCTGGCAAAGGAATAGGGCTAGACATGCTCCTATGTAAAACGCCGGGTGATGGAGGAGGAGAAGGCAGCGGTCGCATTAGATGCAGCAATGTCAGTGATAGCCCATCCGGGGCAGTCACATCCCATACCAGATAACTGGTTATAAAGAAGAAAAGCAACAATACTGGATTAGCAACATTGTAAACCGGGTGGTAGTCATGTGACCGCCGGTCGGCTGACCGACAGTCACATGACCTCCTCCGTGAGCCCGACGGCTCACTATCCTGATGGTCGGCATGCCGACCAACAGGGACTATTTCCACGACACCCATAGAGTGGGAATAGAACCCGTGGCGACCGCAGGTCGCCACCGAGCCCGCAAGGGGCTTGCTGCACTCGCCCCTCCCCGCCGGGATCCCGGCGTCGGTATGCTGCCGGGATCCCGGCGTCGGTAAGGTGACCAGCGGTCAGGAGACCGCCGGTCACCCGTACTACACCCATGTAAACCTACATGAGGCTTATGTAAGAGTCAATTCTTCCTAAAATATGCATCTATAAGACACTGGCCCTCATTCTGAGTTGATCGCTCGCTAGCTACTTTTAGCAGCCGTGCAAACGCATAGTCGCCGCTCACGGGGGAGTGTATTTTCGCTTTGCAGGAGTGTGAACGCCTGTGCAGCTGAGCGCCTGCAAGCACATTTTGTGCAGAACAAGACCAGCCCTGTAGTTACTTATCCTGTGCGATGATTGCTGCGACGAGTGACACGGTAATGACGTCAGATCCCCGCCCGGCCACGCCTGCGTTTTTCCAAACACTCCCAGAAAACGGTCAGTTGACACCCAGAAATGCCCTCTTCCTGTCAGTCTCCTTGCGATCGGTTGTGCGACTGAAAGAGTCGCTAGAACCTGTGAAAAACCACGATGCTCTTTGTACCCGTACACCGCGCATCCGCATTGCGGTGCATGCTTAATTTTGCCCTTTTTTTTTACTGATCGCTACGCAACGACCAACGGCAGCTAGCGATCAACTCGAAATGAGGGCCACTGTCATCTGTAACTCTAACACGTCTGTAGGGGATGCGCTTAACTTCCGTGTCCTTACTGTACTGCACAAACACAGGAGCCCCCTGATCCACCTGCACATGCAAGGGCCTGCAACTACAAATCAGAAATGGCCTTATATTCAACCCTAAATGAGAACCCTATAGTGTTGGATGAGTGTTCCTTTAAGCCAATCAGATCGCTCTAAATGGAGGCCCTTCTACTGCTGAGTGAGTGCTCCTTTTAGCCAATCGCATAGCTCTAAATGAGACCCTTATAGTGTCCCTTTAAACCAATCACAGAACTCTTCATGAGACGCTTCTAGTGTTGGGCGAGCGTTCCTTTACGCCAATCAGATAACTGGCATACATAGCAGTATTGCCCGCTCACTGTACATTCCATTTCTAACAATATTATGTCTTGTGTCTGGGGGACATTGGATGGCGCCCAGCGCAGCAGAGGGTCTTCACTGCTCCTCATTCGCTGGAAAGCTGCCAAATTCCTAGAATTCCTTTGCCAGCCAAGGTGGCTCTGCGCTCACCCCCCCCCCCTGCTGATTGCTGTGGCATCGCTGGCGACAAGGGCATCATGCCATTAGGCTAAGGCTGGAATCCAGGGAGGCTACATTCCTGCGTCTTAGTGCAGCCAGGCAGAAAATGATCTATACCCCATAGCCGCTGTGTGTGCTGAAGGGGGGGAAGCTGCACGGACCAGCAGAGATTAATAGGATAACGCAGGCGTCTGGGGAAACCCATAAACATATGTTTTGCATGGTTAATGCTATGGTTAGGTATTAACTTTAATAAAGCACGGAATTATCCACACCGGCAGTGACAAGAGAGACGAGCAGAGCGAGAATATAAAACATCGCCGACGCGGGCGTGCAAATCACATGGAAATAAGTGATACAATAGGGAGCAAGAAGCTTATATATGATGTGGGTAGGAGTTACAGAAATAAGGTTGTCATCGAGATCTGGAAATCCGACATCTGCTTGCACTGTAATATTAAATATTCTTATGATATAATTTCCCTTACATAATATAATCATCATTATTATTATCCTTTATTTATATGGCGCCACAAGGGTTCCGCAGCGCCCAATTACAGAGTACATAAACAAATAATCAATCAGGAAAACAGCAATTTACAGTTGATGACAATATAGGACAAGTACAGGGTATATAGACATAGCTACATCAGCACTTGACACTGGAATAAGTATCAGGTGGCAGAAGACTGATGGATTTGGTGCAGTTGAATATTATTAAAGTAAGAAAAGGATAAGCACATGAGGGAAGAGGGCCCTGCTCGTGAGAGCTTACATTCTAAAGGGGAGGGGTAGACAGACAGGAGTAAGACAGATGGGGTACATAGAGAGCGTGGAACAGAGGGTTAGGATGAGATTTGGCTGGGTTTGGTGAAGAAGTGGGTCTTGAGAGCCCGTCTGAAGTTTTGCAGAGAGGTGGAGAGTCTGAGGGGGAGAGGTATAGAATTCCAGAGAAAGGGAGCAGCACGTGAGAAATCTTGGCAGTAGGAGAATAGTTACAGACAGGCTGGACTGACCCTTACGATGCGGACACAAAGGCCACACGGTCACATATGCAATCGTAAGACAATCTGCAACAGAACAGCAATATTGCG